>NC_081250.1:132748116-133404616 GCF_030490865.1 Poecile atricapillus | reverse complement strand
TTTTTCTTTTTAAGGATTTTAGTGTGAAAGAGAGAATGCAAGGGAAAGCTTCCTTTTGCTGTTTGGTAGCATGCTTCCATGACAAAGAATAAAGATGTTATCAGGCTTTTGAAAAGCATATGTGTGTGATGAGGGGGAAGACAGGTTGAGAGGAAAATATTATTAGTAGACATAACATGAGAAAACCTCAAATTACAGTTCCTCACTTAAGCATAAGGAAATAAATTAGAGGAGACTAAGGAATATCTTACCCAAAATTGAGACTCTGATCAGACCAAAATCTGTCTAATCCACAGTTCATGCAAAACAAAATTGCATGCCAGGAAGTCAAACAGCAGAGAACATATCTGCCTGAGTTTGCACTACTTTTAAGCAGCAGAAGCCTCTACAGGTTCATTCTCTATAGCCACTTCATATAGCTTGTCCAGCTGAGAATAAATGTGATGAGTGTTTTTGGGAAGAGCAGAGCATCTGCCAGGTCTCTTGGAGCAGGGATGGAGGAATCTCGGTATGGAGGGGCAATGTGCCACTTCTCTGCTTGCCCTGTGACAAACCAGGCTGGAGATGAGCTCTCCCTAAATCCCAGCAGGAAGCCTGCCTGGCAGCCAACCCTGTCTCTTCTGTACAGCAGAACCAATTTGATGCATGGCCTGAACAATCAGGTTTAGATTATGAACATTAGGGATGCTCTTTCGGTGTGACACTTGATCAGGAATGAAAGATGATGGGAAGGAGTGAAAGGCAATGTATTCCACAGCTTATTGTACTTCTCCTTTGGGTGACACTCTTGTTAACCCACATAAGTGTCACTCCATCATTCAGCTCTGCTTCCTAAGGCACCTAACAAACACATTTATTTCTTTATTAAGTCAACAAAGAATTGTGAAAACTGTAGTCTGGGGGCTTTTTGCTCCTTAATGACAGGCATTAGTTCATAGGAATCAGAGTGCTACAGAGAGGAAGAGTTTGTGTATATCAAATCTGCAGCTTTTTTGGAGCCAAAGACCTGTAAATTGTCTCATAAGCTTTTAACCACAGAGAATTTAGTGTGTAGCGAGAAATAAAATCTTTCTCTTTACTAGGCCAGGCTTTTACCCTGTCTAAAGTGGTGCTTGGTTACATACCTGTACCATGCAGAGGTGATTTAAGCTGTTCTTATGGACCTCAAGCCTCTCCATGGGATGGGATTTTGTTTTTCTCTGATATATTTGAGAGCCCTGTCTTGGGTAAGTACCTTCTGGTGGGACAGGCCAAGTCTCTGCTGACAGCTACTGTGGGACAGAGCTGGAGGTATGGTGGAGAAATTACCCTTTCTCTGACACAGACATCACATCTGTGTATCCTTTCTGGAATTTCAGCTCCAATCATCTGCTAACACACCGTGCTTCTCTCTCTGAAACATCATCTGGTTTTGTCTTCAAAATGATACCTCGCTTCCTTTGTGTGTCATCTGCTGGCTGTTAATGAAATAGTTAATTATGATGACTCTTAGCAGCACCCAGTGCCTTGCTGGGCTGAATGGCTCCATGTCACAGAGCTGTGGTGTTAGTTAGTAGCTCCTTCTGGGCTTTTACACCTATCTTTAAAAATCCATTCAAGAAACTGGTTTTTTTTCACAATTATTACTACTTTGAGCACAGAATTTGTTACCTGAGTATAGCTCATGGAGAATACCATGTGTAAACAGGCTGCTGACAAAAATGCTTTTTTCCTGTGGTTCCTGTCCCTACACTTGGAATCAGATTTTTTCAGACAATGTTTGGGAAAAGTACTTTAGTTTGATTAAAGGCCAAAATTCCCACATGGAGTCTTCTGCATCAGATTAATGTTACCATGCTAGAACAGGGCAATATATTCAGAACATCATTCAAGGTAAACGGGATACCACCAGCTGGGACACCAGCTAACACATTGGATTTGTGTAGTTAATTACTTATTTTGTGGTTTGTTACATCCTTAAAAGGAGATGCTGAACTTCCATGAGTCCAGCTGAGTATAGCACAAATTACAGACACTGATACAGTACAGATACACAAGACTGAGCTTCGTCTCTGGCAGATACATACTGCAGTTTTGTTGTCACACTGTTGGTTGCTGCTCTCTTTTTGAGTGCCAAAGCATACAGCAAGCCAGAACTGCAGCAAGCAACAAGCCCTTGGCTAATCTGTGATGTGGAAGAGGTTGGTAGCATAGAGCAGGATTTGCTGAGAGGTCCAGCCTCTGTTCCCAGCAGTACCCTGCCTTAGCTGTGCCATTTGCAGTAAGAATCTTTGTGTCTGCTGACATGAGGGGCAGATGATGAGGTTCATTTGTGCAGCCCTCCAGCAGCAGGAGCAAGGGCTGTCTCTCCTGTTCCATGCTCTTTTGCCAGCAGCCTGGGCTTGCTCCACTGCTGGTAACAAACCATTTGGATCATTTTCCTGCATGTTTTAGTGTGAGCTGTGACTGACAGTGCTTATGGCTGGATGCAATGTAGCAGGGCTAAAACAGCACCTGCACGATTTTGAACCTGACTGTGACAAAAGACAGAGAGGGTTTCCTTTCAATGGTTGGCCAAGTTGTGTAAAATGATCAGATCAATTACTTGAAGTGTTTATTTTCTGGCCAGACAGCGGCTCCATTTTGGCTTGCCCAAGGGAGAGTAGTACCTGAAGATAAATGGAAGCTGCCAATAACACAGGAAATAATTCAAACTAGGTAGTTGTAACAGTGCATTGACTTCTTGTTGTGCCACAGGAAATTCTCAGGGGAGTGGGAAAGGTTTGCACCTGGCCAAAAACCCAGAGAGAAAACTGGTATGTGAAGATGTGTCCTAAACCCATGCTCACTCTAAGATGAAGGTCTTTGTCTAAAGAACTGTTCAAGGCTGGAGAAAACAAGGTGGAAATCCTGGAGCTGAATGCATGTTTTGAGAAAATATTTTGTCAGTCTTCAAACTGAAGTAGGCAATCTAATTCTTTACATCCCCATAACATGAATCTTCTGCTATGAGGGATTTTCAGAGGGGCAACCTAGGGTTTTGTATGCAAGGAGAGGTGAAACTTAGGTAGAACTAGTCCAGTTTCTTGTTGCTTGCCATTCTTGTACAAGGTCAAGGGTATTTCAGAGTGAGAAGCTTTCCTCCAACAACCAGCACAGGTCACTGTGGAAGCTAATCCTCACCTCTGAAGAGATGTTTTCCAGTGACAGGCATGAACTAGACATGAACAGACATTTAGCAAAACAGTGAGAACTTCTCCTGACCTCTGAAACTTCTTCTTACCAGTTTGTGATTGAAAGTCAACAAAATATAATGTAGTCAATAAAATCAACAGATTATTCATAACAACATTAAGACATTCTCCTGAGCCTGCAATATTTTGAAAATTTAAATGTGTTTTTTTTCAGTAATTATGGTCCTATCTCATTTAAGTAACTGGCATAACTGACCCATTAAAATATGTATGTACACAGTTACTTCATAAGGCTAATAATATGTTACTAGAGCCTAGGGTTTGTTGATATAAGTAAAATCTAATTTTTGAGACTTAGTCTTAAAAATAACTGTGTGAAATATATTTTACAACATTAAAAGTGGATGAGGTGCTTTCCAGAGTAGACCAAAGGTTTTTCCAGGGAATTTATGAGATCACGTGTTATAGTAATAATGTGATGTGCAGATAAAAGTGATGCCTTGGAGTGACTACTTAGAACAGAGGCTAGACAAAGTTAAGAGAATAAAAGCGGATATTTATTAAAGGCCTTCAATAGCTACACTTTGGGCAGACAAGAGCTACACCCAAGAGGGATGATGGTCACAAATTTTTCAGACAGTTATGAGTTTGGTCCATCTACGTATCAGGGGTTAATCCTCCAATTACAGATTCAGGTAATGAAGTCATTTACCCCCAGTTTGTTTCCCCTCAGCCCACTTCTGTTTATACTTTTCAGAATCTGAGGCAGTAGTGTGTCCTAGAGTTTCAGGCCTAGAGGAATTGTTTTGTCTGACCAAAATGTGAAGATAGTAGCAAACACTCTATATGGAGTTTAGAGTTATACACTAAAGCTGTACAGGATTTGAAAAACATAAAAGCTAAATCCTAAGGCCTCAAAGGTTACAGTATAAATAATCTCCCAAATCATATATAGACCTTAGTAAATTAGCTGAAGGACATTTGTACTCCATTTGCAGTTCTTATGGTACTCAGAGACATTTTCTTGACATTTTATTAGTGACACTGTTAATGTGTTATGTGGACATGCACATCTAGAGCTGGATCTTGCACTGTTTCTCATGTTCTTCCAATGGTGCAACGCAGTGGATTGAAGGTGGAGCAAGGTACCTCTGGTTCAGAGCTCCCCAGCACTGAACAGCAAACAGCGTGGTCTTGTGAGATGGGATAACTCCCCATCAAGACTGCAGCTCAGTTCATGTAAATTCAGGGAGTCAGTTCTTTTACTGACTGTTTTTATTTAAAGCCTTTGCTGTAAGCAGCATCTCTCCTGCATACGGCAGACCCTTCCAAAGACCATGACTGGCTGCTGTGGTTAGGTCCAGTGAAGAGTGTGGCAGTGCTTTGCAGATAATTGGGTTTTTCATACACATGCATATGCTTTGTGCTTTCTTTGAGCAGCATTTGTATTCTAAGTGTGCACAGCAGTCCTGTCATGACACATTTTCCCTTTGCAAAGGGAGCACCTTGGGGTCTTCCTACGAGACAGCAAATCTGTGTTAGCTTTAAAGCATCTTTCTGAACATTACCAAAGCTTGCATGGCCTTCTCAGCATGAAGTTCCTACCAGTCAGGAGCTGTTGGGGGCACTGCCTCTTCAGCTGGAAGTAATTTAAACAAGCAAAAGGGAGTTGTGTGCCCAGGATATGTAGAAGTTTTATTTCTATTTTTAAATGACAACCATTTCTCTCCTTCGGACAGAGCAAGTTCAGAAGCGAGGTTCCTCCTGCAAACGCATTCCCAGGGGTCTCCAGCAGGGCCTGGGAAATTCTCAGGCTGCTGATGGGCTCCTATAGGGCTTTGGGCACTCCAGGCCAAGCTCAGCAGGAGTACAAGGAAGAGCATCAGTGGCTGAGATCAAAGGAGCAGTGTCTGCTTACAGTCTGGCTCCACCTGGCCCACCAGCCAGAAGCCCCAGAGAGCAGCTGTGCTTGCCCAGAGCCCTCTGAAAAGTGACTGCTGTAGTTTTAAAAATAGGATTTTTGTCATCATAAGCCTTTATTCCACACTGGATATTATGGAAAAGAAACAGCTGCATTAGTTGCAAAGGACATAAAGGGCTAAAAGGAAGAGCCCTCTGCAGAGTGCTATTTCTCCTGTTCCATCCCTGCCTCCCCCAGCCCGAAGCATGGAAGAATAATACAAAGCATCTGTTTCTCCTGGGAGAAGCACAGGGATGCACTGGCCATCCTGAAGTCCCAGACATTTCTCTGTGTGGATGTTGAGAGCCCTGCCCAGCTCTGGGAGGTCTCTGTGCTGCTGCCTGCAGCGGGCTGAGTGGCACGAGGGAGAAGGTCAGCTCTCCATCCAGCTGTGCTGGGCTCCAAAGGTTTTCCATCCTGACAGGCCAGGAACGTGAGTGACATCTGCATTTTTTTTTCATTCAGAGCCTGATAGTCCCACATTTTAATTTCATGGAATCACAGAATATTTCATGCTATCATTTTTATGAGTGTCAAAGTTCCATTGTGCATTCTAATGAGTAAATAAAATGCTTAAGTAAGGGACATGCATTTCACATCTTACATCACTTCAGATACTTTCAATGGGAAAAAAAAAAGTAAGGTAAGGAACCTTAAACATCTCACCCCCTTTACACAATAATTACTCTAAATGTAACAGTTAGAGAACAACAAAATAGTTTAGTGTTTTAATCTCTATTTATTGATACTTTTCATCAGAAATCAGAGCTCCCTAAAAGTTTCATTCCTTTCTTATAAAGTATTTTGAAAGCTTAAGTATTAGCAATATTTTGAATATGTTATTGTTGCTGTTCATTATTTTGAATTTACCATCGAGCTGCATGATTCCTCACCCTCAATAGACTTCTCTGGTGTGCAAGCATTGCTATCAGAAATATTCAAATCAGTAAAGCACTCAAATGTTGCAAGACTGTTTAAAGTCATCACCATAAAACACCAATCCTGGCATGCAAATTCATAGATTTCAACCTTCTCTATAGTATGCAGCTCTGTGCTGGAGAATAAAAATATCTGGTCTATTCACTCTTTAAAAATGCCTAGCTGGATATTTTAACAGAAAATGAGCATTTCTGAAGTGACTGACCCCTAACCAAGTCTACTTTTCCCTATATACATAACATATACTGAGAGACTAAAATAGACACTATGCTAAATTAGAGAAACCAAAGCCATGTGCATACATTTGTTTGGGTTTTTTTCCATTTCTGAAGGCAAAGAGCAAGAAGCTCCACATCCTTAGCTGTCCTACATTATTTGAGCAAAAGAGGCCAGGCCAAAATACTGCAAGTACGCCAGGAAGTCTCTGTATACAGAAGCAAAATGTGTTTTCTTCACAATGAAGAGAAAGAAAAACTGACCAATCATAGTAGCCCTGTAAACAGAATGGCTCTGTCAGGTAGCCCTGACCCCTGCTTGTGCTGGTGGAGATCCCTCTTGTTCACCAACATGAAGCTGAACATTGTCTTTGCAACAAAGCTACTAAAAATGAAAGATAAGAGGCAACTCAGGGGGTGGGAGTGGGAGTGCAAAATGAAGAGCTCTGAGCTGCAGCTCAGCTAACCTCATATTATATATATATATCTATACATATATATAGAGATATATCTATATATCATATAACCTCTGGATGTGAGTTGTCCATGGTATGGTGTGGATCTCCAGGATGATGTGAGCACCCATATCCTGCTAGTGGCCAGAGACTTATTTGGGGGCTTGGTAGACACCGTGGTTATCCAAGTGGTGTGAAAAATCCCACCAGGATATTGTGCTGGTGACACATGCACAGAGACCAAAAGGGGGGAACTTGCCAACCTCAGCTGCAAATCTGTGCCACAAATTTACCACATTTCAATGTGGCTGTTGCCTTGGTGGGTCACTTTGTTCATTATAGCTGAATATATAATACCTATATACTCACACAGAGGTATCCCATGGGCTGGGATGTAGCAGACAATCTGCCAAGCACATGCAGCATGCAAGAACTTTTGGAATATATATCTTTGTCTGGAACACAGAATGTGAAAAATCTTGAAAAACCCCTAACAGGTTGTTTGGTTTTTAATAACTTCCTCTACTCCCAGAAATTTTACATTTCATCCCCCTGGGTCATTTTCATTATTCATATATCATTAGCTGTGGGAAGAGGAGGTGGGAACCACTTGAGGCATCAGGATTAATTAGGAGGGAAAGTGAAAGGTGACCTGGGAACTTAAACAGAGCGTTGGCCATGGCCATGTGGTGACGATGGTTTAATGCTGCCTGGGACCCTTCACCAGCCCATCTCACCATCACAGGACCTGGAAAAGTGGAAATCCTTCCCATGTGGATTAGGGTTTTTCATTTCCAACTCCCTTGCTGACAAAACAAATAGAAAAATACTCAGCTCCTGATCCTGACATGATGTCCCAGTCATGAAAAGGGACATCTGCTGTAGCTTCTCTGGACACAGAGGGTTTGAGACATTCACTTTTGCATATATTTTAACCATCCTTTTTCCTCTGAGATTTTTACCTTGCTATATTTTCTGACTTACCAGTTTTGAATAGGAAGTTGTGAAGGAATCATTAAAAGAAGGGTTACCAGAAATGCCCAACATATTTTTTGTACAGGGTCTGTTCAGGCCAGGCCCTTCTGAATAGCTGGCAAAAAGCAGGGTTCCTGCTGAGCAGCACCACATCCACACTGATATTTCAGCCCAGGCTTTGTATAAATATACATCCCGTGGAGGCGTCTCCAATGAATTGTATTTTTTTCCAAATAAGAACTCTGTCTCAAGAACTGATTTCTGCTGAGACTAGCTGAAAGACTATTAAACAGTGCAATAATAGTCTTTAAGTTACACTATGTATTGAGGCAGACCTGCTAATAAGTTGGATTTTGTGTGGACTAAAACATCCCTTTTTAGTGGGTTTGTGCTGTGCCTGTGTCCTTGCCTGTCACAAGTGGCAGGCTCTGGGGGCTGTTCTGAGAGCTTCATTAAAAAATTCTTTATGAAAGCCCTCTGATCTCAGCAGCAGGCAGGAGAGACCATGGCTGTATAACCTTGCTGTTTGTACAGAGCAGGGGGTAAACACCTTTCCCTAATGTCCCCTCCTTTTAATGCTTTAAATAGCTCTCCTTGACAAATGGCAATGAAAATGGTTTACTGACATGTTTCTCTTAGCCCTGTGGCTATAAAGTCTGTTCTATAAAGAAAAATAGGTGTGCAGACCATTTGGCTTAAACCCCCTTAAGCAAGTGAATAAAATTAATCAGCTGTCTTTTAACTCTGATTTATTTTTCCTTTAATTCAATTTACAAAAATGTGCGGGGAGAGCCTGAGCCTGTGGGTATATTAGCATTAATAAAACACAATTAAGCAAATGTTATTATGTTGCCAGCAACAAAAGGAATGCCCCTGAGTATAAAGTTTCTCTTTGCTGGAATAAATATGCAGATACAAGAAATGGGTCTGAACCCATTGCTTAAGCTTATTAAAACCCCAAAATACCCACCTTGGTGAGTACAAAGGCTGAGAGGTAGTATACCATGGCATAGCTTCCTGAAGAGGAGAAATGAGAGTGACAGGTAGGAAAGTTTTGCCTTTTGTAGTCAAATTTAAAGGTTTGGACTTGATTGATAAGTGTGAGATACAGAGCATTTGACTGAGACCTTTGAGAATGATCACATTTTCTCACTGCTTCTAGAGTGTGCCACAATCAAAACTCCACTCCCAGCAAGAAGAAGAGAAGAATAAAAATCAATGAGCTAAGAAATCAGGCATATTAA
Organism: Poecile atricapillus; assembly: GCF_030490865.1. Classification (NCBI taxonomy): domain Eukaryota; kingdom Metazoa; phylum Chordata; class Aves; order Passeriformes; family Paridae; genus Poecile; species Poecile atricapillus. The sequence continues at coordinate 133,395,655 of NC_081250.1, read as the reverse complement.
TAAGTAAAAAGTAAAACAGACTTTTTTTTGGTGAAAATTGACTACCTAATGTGACCAAAATAACACACACATCTGTATATATGAAAGTTAATTTTTCATGCTAATGCAGACTTTGCAGCTGCACAGTAAGTATGCACATGCTGAGTAGGATCTGGAAGAGTCCTGATTTACCGAACTCAACAGTGAGGTCCATTCATGATCACCCCAATAGCAAGACTTTGCATAGTGACACCCCTCTTCAAAGCACCAAATTAATTGTTGTCAGGTGACTGTTAAAAATATCAACAGAATGCAAACATCTGGTCAACAACATTATAGTGGTTTCTCTGGAATTTTGTTCTGAATTCTAAAATGTATGTTTCTGTAGACTGGGGTTGACAGCTTGTGTTGAACAGTGAACCTTTTCCCAGTGTTTTAACCCCAGGTACTGAGGTTCTCTATTATTTATTCCTTTCTTGGACTCTTTTCCTTGTTACTTCCAGCTCTGCCAAGTTAGGATAAAGGTTTATGCTAATCCACTGAGAGACTCTGAGTCCTTTTATTGTTTCATCAAGAAAAAAGTGATTCATTGCTTCTGAGGAGGGACTAGGGACTTTGTTTTGCCAGGATGCAATCTCTAAAGGCATTCAATTTTAATTCTTTAATGAGTTAGTCTTTTGGGGAAACTGAAATCTGTCTCTGGGTGCTCCTGCCTGCAGCCATCCCTGCCGTGGCAGCTGAGGGCTGCCATGGTGTCCTGGTGCTTTGTTGGACACAGGAAGGACACGTCCCTTTGGGATCCCAGGGCTCCATCTGCCAAGAGGCAGTGCCTGTTATCCAGAGGATAAACTGACTGGAGTGGGTGCAAATCTGGCCACAATGCTGTTGGTCTGGGCACATTCCATTCTGACCAGGCAGGACTGCAGGGCTGGAGGCAAAAGCCCACACAGGGTCTTGTTGCCTCCAGCCCCACGTTTTCCCTTTGCAGGGGAGAAATGGATCTCACACAAGGGGAGGGTCCACCCTGGCTGGGCAACTCCAGCCTTTGCTAGTTCATGTTTTTCTGCTGGTGCAGTTTTCTGTAGAAAGGCCAGAGGTGAGGACTGATCAATGACAAGAAAAGCATCAGCAGCAAAAGGGATGTGAACCCATAGGAAGAAAGAGAAAGAGAAAGAGAAAGAGAAAGAGAAAGAGAAAGAGAAAGAGAAAGAGAAAGAGAAAGAGAAAGAGAAAGAGAAAGAGAAAGAGAAAGAGAAAGAGAAAGAGAAAGAGAAAGAGAAAGAGAAAGAGAAGAGAGAAAGAGAGAAAGAGAGAAAGAAAGAGAGAAAGAGAGAAAGAGAGAAAGAGAGAAAGAGAGAAAGAGAGAAAGAGAGAAAGAGAGAAAGAGAGAAAGAGAGAAAGAGAGAAAGAAAGAGAGAAAGAGAGAAAGAGAGAAAGAGAGAAAGATCTGTGTTCTACAATGCCTGGAGAGGCGATGGCCACAGACCTAGAGCTATCTCTGCCAACTTGGGATTGGGAGGGTGCTTTTACTCAACATGCAAGGCAAGAAAGAGTATGAAGAGTTGGAGGAAGAATCCAATATAAATAGGAAGCAGGCCAGTAAAGATGTATGAGCTATTTAAGGAAAGCCTGAGCAATGCTGGAATTATCTGATAGAAGATTGATACATGATAGCCATTTCCAAGCACATCAGAAATTCTCTGTGAAAGAATGTGTATTGTTTATGTCTGCTCCACTACAGCCAGCAGGATTGGAGCAAGGGAGGTTTCCTGTGAGGAGAATTTTTACTGTGAGGCACTGAACAAGTTTCCCAGAGAAGCTGTGGATGCCCCATTTGTGGAAGTGCTCAAGGTCAGGCTGGATGGGACTTTGAGCAGCCTGGTCCAATGGAAGGTGTCCCTTGCCTTGGCCAGGGGAGGTGGGAACTAGATGATCTTTAAGGTCCCTTCCAACATATTCTATTCTATTCTATTCTATTCTATTCTATTCTATTCTATTCTATTCTATTCTATTCTATTCTATTCTATTCTATTCTATTCTATTCTATTCTATTCTATTCTATTCTATTCTATTCTATTCTATTCTATTCTATTCTATTCTATTCTATTCTATTCTATTCTATTCTATTCTATTCTATTCTATTCTATTCTATTCTATTCTATTCTATTCTAGTTAGAGATTTCCCAACATTTTCTAATTTTTGGGAGAGTCAAACAACTGAGCCAAGGGAAGTTGTCTACTGCTTACGTTTGCAGGTTTTGGGAAACAAGTAAAGTGTTATTGATAGGAATGGTTTATATATAATTTATCCTGACCTGGTGCTTGTGGATGGACTAAACAACTCCTCGAGCCCATTCCAGCCTTATTTGCTGAGATTTCTGTCTTGTATAGACTTCAGTGCAGGTCTGACCTAGCTGGAATGTTTTAGCTATTAAACAAAACAAAAGGGTTATGTGAATATCAAATTAAGTACTGCAAACTAAATCTATAAGTAATTTTGCATGACCTTTTCATATTGTATTTAAATTATATTAATGTTGTTTTAGTTCATTGCGTACAAATAACAAGTTGTGAATTGCTGTCCTTAAGTGAAATCATCTCTACTTGTGTATGAGAGAGAGATTACCATTTTTAACAGACTCTTTGTGATCCACTGGGGTTATTGGAGGATTTCTTTGCATTGTTGCTAGGCAGCTTCCTCCATGCCAGCAGACAGATACTGCTGGGTATGTCATGGCTAATTAAAATTCTCTATATTTCTGAGTATACAGCAGCCCAAGTTTCAGAGCTTGCTGCTCAGGATAAGGTCAATTTAATTGGTATGAAGACTGATGCGACAAAATAATAGCAATTGTGCCTGTTGTAAAATAATTTGCTGTTTACAGCCCCCTGAATTCTCGGGGTGAATGAAATGGCAAATATCTAAATATTTATTTGGGAGTAAAGAGAATTGACCTGAACTATTTTGACATTAGCTTTGTACAAGTAATTTCAAAAAATGAGCTATCACATTCAGCTATTAGAATAATAAATACAATGTTATTTAGCATGGAGCAATCAAGTTTTTTTAAAGGGATGCAAATTATTTCATTCCTACAGTGCCATTTGCCACTAAAAAGCTGTTCGAAGTTATTACCAGCTCCACCATAGTCATGTTTTTTAATATTAGCCAGCAGACTAGGTAAAAGTGCCTCTGCAGAATGAGCTGAGGGGTTTTTATAGCAAGATGGATTAGTGCTAGGTGCTAAGCAAGTGCAAAGGCAGCAGCTGTGCCTGGGTGGCTCCTGGGCAGGGGATACTGGGCTGCCTGCAGCCATGGCACCGAACATCACTGGAAACTGTCTTGTGCAGGGAGACAAGGCTGCACCTTTCAAAAGATTTAAAGCCTTGGGTAGCTTCCTTCAGGTGACTCACACAGGGTGTCAGTGCATACAGCCAGCAAATATTAGAGAAGAGTCCTTGTATGAGTTAAATGTGTACAGGATCAGTTACAATTGCTTTGACCTCCATTCAGCCTCAAGAGAGCATCAGAAACTTATCAGTTCTGCAAAGAGAAATATAGGTCAAAAAATAAACCTTCATTTAATGTCTTAGGAAGTTACTATTTAATAAAATTATTGAATGGCAGGCTGAAGTGTGGGGATTATGGGAAGCAAGGACACCTGATACAGATAGAGAGATTCATTGGAGGGAATAGATTTAATAGGTGCTCGGATTTTCTTTTTTCTTTGGAGGGATTGTTTTTAATCTGGATCTACTTCAAGAAAATGAATAGACTGAAAGAAGCTTTAAACTGCTTCTGCATCTACGCAAGAATTAGATTTGTAGGGATCTTTGTGGAAACATTTGCACTTTTTACAGATGTCTTTTACATAAGGTATTCTTACAATGAAACTTTGAACAGACAACAGAAGCCGCCACCTTCTTCTCTGCTTAGAAGCCTTTTTAACCAGTTACTTTTTCTGTGCCCTATCCCTTTCTCCCTAAGGATATTGCATTTCTTTTACCTGCTCACATAAAACACACTTTGAAGGAGACACGGTGGCTTTCCCCAATTGTATGGCAGCTGGTCTTTGTGCCTGGCACCACTTTCAGGGCTGGAGGTCTGGACTGCTGACCTTTTTTCCTTTGACGAAGGTATATATTTTAACTGTTGTGTCTGCCACTGGTCTCTGAAAGAAGAAAGTTCAATCTCTATAAAAACAAGAAATCAGTGTTTAAGCAGAGCTTGTTGGTTTCTTGTGAATCCCTGATGATTTTACAAATAGAATTCATGTGAACTGGGTTTTTAGAGAAGTTTACTCCATCCCAAACCTGGACTGGCCATGACATGAGGACAACTTCAGCAGCGGCTGGCACAAGGAAATTGGATGGGGTCAAGCTCATGATGAAGACATGATGCCTAGCTGAGAAATAGGAATAGGCATAACCTGTGGAGCAAAGCTTGCATGTACCTTTTAGCTAAAAAATGAAAACATCCTTGCTTGATCAGTGGTGTTTTGGAGGAGCTGTGTGTGCCAAGGACTGTCAGTGAGGAGCCTTGTCTCTCACCCCAGCTCTGCTGTAAAGTGAGCATGGTGTGTGGCAATGCTCCTGCAAGGCAGGGTGGAGGAATTTACCCTGGCAGCCACTGAATAATTTAGAAGACATTGCATTCTGTAGGAGTGCAATCAGAGGGCTAGACGGGTGCTCTGATGGCACCTTTAGGCTTTATATAAAATGGCTGTGGTGGGTATGGCCTCTGTAGGCCTCCACTCTCCCCTTGCAAACTGTGGTAACAATGCAGAGCTGGCAGTGGGGACAAGGAACAGGCTTGTTCACAAAGCCTGGTCTCTTCTAAGGGAAAGTTTGGGCTATTTTCTGCACCATACTCTAGCTTAAAACACATCCATGGGTGGGGGAATGAAGGGCAGATGGAGTGGAAAAGCATAATGGAAAAGATCTCTGCTGGTTCAGGAATCTGTGTGCCTGTTTGAGTGTCAGAAGTGCTGAGGATATGCAGTTCTTGCCATGAATGTGCACTTATATTCACTATTTTTAACACTTGAGGAAAAAGCATTTATGCTTTTAATATGCTATTATGTATGACGGCATATTCCACTTTCTGCATTCCTACAAACATATTTACATTCAACAATGTAGGCATTCAGCTTAGTGTTTGTGTTATTTATTACTTTGAATTCTGCTTTAAATGGCATCTATTGTTGCTTTCCTGTATTCCTCTTCTCCTCAAACTCTTCCTCTTTCTCTCCTGTCATTCCTATAGAAAAAAAGCAAACAACCTCATTTTGTGCTGGGATTATTGACTCTGGATTCCTGCAAAACTCCTTTCTCAGCAGTGAGGCTGAGATCTGGGAACTGGAGGATGGTTTCCTGACATGCCGTCGCTAAGGCACTGGGGATTTTTTTCATACAGAAGGATTTAAAAAAATAAATGTATAAATCCTGTTAGTATTAAATTACTGCAGCAAGTGCTCTCTCAAGTTCGTTTTAGGGCAGTCTCTGAAGATCTAAATCTCCTGGCAGGGATCTTTCACAACCACTTAGCAGGGCAGTCTGTAATATTTTGGCACAGTAATGATTCTCTTCCACATCCTCAACACGGCACGCTGTGCACTTACTCTTCAGAAGATGCTTCTGAAGGAGAGTCATGTGCTACTGACTTTCTCCAGCCTCTGAAGCCAGTCCCCAGAAATACCACTGACCTCAGAAGTGGTGCAGACAGGGCTGGAATTGCCTGGCAGTGCTCTCAACATGCAGAGAAGGAGGAGGAAGTTTAAGCACCTCATCACTGTCAGCCCAAACACAATTTTGCCTAATTCGGTGGGTGAAATGGATCCAGCACTGCAACCCTGTTACTGAAAGGGTGTTTGATGTCCCTAAAATCTCAGCAAGAGGCAAAAAGTAACCTGATTATGTTCGGACATAACTTAATTACAAGAAGAGTGCTGTCCAAAACCAAAGACTGGCAATTCTCAGTACATTTATTTAACATTTAAAACATTGTTTTAACTTTCACTGTGGAGTGAAGGATGGGTTTAATTAACTCCCTGATTTCTTGTGTTAAAAGAAATTAGATTTTCTTAAACTCTATGGGGAAAAAAAAAGGCTATAATTTTATATATCCCTAGAGTAGTAAATTATTCATATGAATTTCATTTTGATCAAAACAGATTTTGCCCAAATTGAACAACAGCTCTCATGTTATGCACTTGCCTGTGTTTGCTGGGATGCATCAGATGGTGTTCTGTGCCTAAACTGAGCATTGCTTCTTCAGCCAGTTGCACGTATGGCAGCACCCACCTGTTTGCTGACAGGCACAGCCACGCACAGGCTGCAAACCCAGCCCGGCCACGGAGGGTTCCCACACCAGCCACATCTCTGGGTGTGCAGCCCAAAGGCTCCTTCTGCAAGGGGGGTCTGGACTGCCCCTCTCAGTGACAGCCCCAGGGACACCCTTGGGTTTGATCTCTGGGGCTTGTGGGGCAACAGCCTGACAAACACATGGCCCCCAGCCACGGCAAGTGAGCGTTCAAAAATTGTTCCATAATATTTCTTTGCAATGGTATGTTCAAAATCAAACATCAGAACTCAGTTTTCTATAATTATACCAGTTTATAGAGCTGTCATCACCATGTCAAGACAGCTAAGAAATTAGAGTTTGGTTTTTATTTCTAAAGGAAGAAAAAAGTCTTTTAAGGAGTATGTTGCCTTTCAAATATTTAAAAAGAAGCAGAACAATGCCAGGATAGAATGGGTTGCTATTTATTTTACTGATCTGATTTATCTTTAATTAAATACTGATAAGAATGAATACACTCTGTCCAGATTTTGTATGAGTTAAATACATTTTTCTGCCTTCGTTGTACCTTTGCAGATATACAGTTGGAAAATATTAATTACAGCCTTGTGGCATTATAACTGGTGAAGCAGAAGTCTGCAAATTTTCTATGTTGAAACATGGCCAAAAAACTCTAGCAACTATGTCCCATCATAAAACGTGAGCCCATTTCCTTTTATATATTGTTATTTATTTTAATATTATGTTTTTATTCTATTTATTTTTATTCTATTGATATATTTATTATTCCACCGTACATGCACTTGGTGATAGCATCAGTGGGAGTGGGAGTGCTAGAGATAATAAATAATTCGCCACTGAATTGCTAGTTTTATTTATTTTAAAAAAATGGGTTTACCACATCAATGAACACTTTGATGAGGATCTTTTTTCCTTAATTTTCTTCTTTTTTAAAAAAAATTTTGCTAAGAAGATCATATTATTTAGAATACTTTGTCTGTACTGAAAAAATTAACTTATTGAATTATGTCAAACAGAAAAAACTCAACTCTCCAATGAAGAGAGGGTCATAACTTGAGTCTGATACGCCCCCTCATCTCTATTAACTGTGCTCCTTGGTTGATGATACCTCTCTCAGTAATTATGCTGCTGATTTTCCCTCTCATTTTTCTTTTTAAAAGGCTAGCACAGTGGGATTTACAGAACAATAGGATGCTGTGTTTGTGAAACACATTTCAGGAAGGATATCTTTGTGTGAAAATGCAGCAGCTGGAGTTCCTTAGCTAGAGGTAGTCTACTGGTTGTACCAAGTGGTGGGATTTGTACCCACAAGAGTTAGAAAACCTCTAGATCCTTCATGATAATGATGTGAGGACAAATAAAAAAGAATTGGAGGCAAACAGAAAGGTATGCTTCTACCAACAAGTTCCTCAGTTAGACAAAAGCATTTGGATGAGAAGTATTAGTGAGGTGGCAGCATGTGTGGAAAAGTGATGGGGTTCTGTTCTGCTCTCCTTTCTTGCCCCAGTTCCAGCCTGTTTCTTGCTGTTAAGTGCCTCTGCCTGTCTCTGGGATGGAAGGCACAGTGGAAAATTTGGAGGTGCTGATACTACTTGTCTCTATCCCCCCTTACCCAAAATCAGGACCACAGCCGCAGCGTCGCTCACCCACTGTCCTGGTGGGACCTGCAGAGCTCCTGTCCTCCCTGCCCAGCAGCTGCTGGGAACAACAGGGCTGGCACTACAGGGCCAGGAGAGCAGAAGGTCCTGAGTCTTCTCCTTCCTCAGTGCCTCCACAAACAAGGCTGTGCTCACTGGGCAGGAAGGGAGGAGATGCTGCAGAGGGGCAGGCATTGGGCTGCCCCCATGGATACTGCAGGAGCAGCGGTAGAGCACAGCTCTGTGCAGTTTGGTATCACATCTCCACAGACTCTTTAAGTTTTGCCATGGTTCCTCTCATAAGCTGTGCCAATAATTCCCACACCAAGGGGTGTGAAGGAGGATTGGTAGAGGTTAGGTTGCACAGCTGAGTTTTCAGAAATGCAAGTGCATAATACTACAGCAGAGAGCTCATACTGATGCTAGCAGAGAATCACAGAACCATCCATGTTGGAAGAGACCTTTGGGATCATCCAGTCCATCTATCCACCCAGCACCATCACTGTAACCTTTAAACCCCATCACTCAGAGCCAGATCCAGACACCTCTTCAACACCTCCAGGGACGCTGACTCCACCAACTCCCTGGGCAACCTATTCCAATGCCTGACCACCTTAACAGTGAACATTTCTTTTTTCTGCTATCTAATCTGAGTCTCCCCTGTCTCAATTTAGGACCATTTTCTCTCATCCTCTCACTGCAGGCACAGGAAAGGAGCCTGACCCCCCCACCTCACTACAACCTCCTTTCAAGGAGTCGTAGATAGTGATGAAGTCCCCCTGAGCCTCCTCTTCTCCAGACTGAACAAACTCAGCTCCCACAGCTGTTCCTCATAATGTTTCTAATTATTTATATTGCTGCTTTTTCTCACTACATCTTACATCAGAATCCATGGAGGTGCCTGACTTCAATATGCTACCAGAATTTTTTTTAATGAAAAGGAGACTGCAGAGAGATGCTTTGGCAAGGAAGCAGACAAGCAGTATAGCAATGAGGCGAAGGGGAGGGCAGAGGGGAACTGAATGGATCACAGGAGCTAAGAAGGGGCAGAAAAATACTTGTAGTGCTGTAGAAGTCATGGCATGTGTCTGTTGCTGCAAGTTGCAGTGATGCTGCTTCAATGCCCAAAGAAAGTGTGGCTATGAGCCGCAGACTTTAAGTTTGGTAATATTGTAGTCAAGGGTTCCAATATAATTCCTGCAATAAAAGCTCCTTTAGACAAAGTAATTAAAGTGAGGAAATGAGAGAGCTTAAAGTAACATGTCAGTACAAGGAGATATTTTAAGAAAGTGCTTCATTAAGGGAGTACTCTTTATAATGTAAACAGGGAATTTTTCCAGCACAAATGCATATTTGCAAATGTAACAAAAGCGGTCTGTTAAAGCACCAGTGCATGTTCCCTTTTCCTTGACTTGGTCAGGACAGTGGTTTAAAAAGGTACCTTTTTAAAGGTGAGTGGAAAGCCACACTGTGTGTTTGAGTGGAAGACCCCATGCAGTCTGTTCCCACCTTGTGTTGGTGTGCCTCAGTCCAAGGCCTTGGACAGTGTCCTGGAGCACCTGCCTGCCACCCTGGGCCCCAGCCCCCGCACCCCTGGGTGCACTTTTTTGCAGGTTGATTTGGGTTGGCTTTTCAAAATTACCCCTGAAATTTCAGCTGCTGGATGCCAGACAACATGATCTATTTTTTCAGAAATGCAGATCCTCTGTGCCTGTGATTTGTAGTGTCAAGAATAGCCATAAAATCTGGAGTGCCCACCAAAGTGAAATCCAGCTGAGGGGCTGTGGATGGGCTTCACATCCATCGAGGTTAATATTGGTCTTTTAAGATTGATTCCTGGATTTGCAGCCATTTAAATAAAAATATATTTTATATTAAAAACCCCACACCAAAACCACAATGCTATCAGAAATAATCATAATGTTTTTTCTGCACTTCAGCTGCCTCCCCGGCACCACAACCTGCTTTGGGTTTCTGTTGCAGCTTTATTTGTCAATGTTTGTTTGCTGCCTCCCAATACTCACGAGAAAAATGTCTTGTTAACAATGAAAGTAGTAACAGTGGAGTTATTTGCTGTTCAAATATCCCAAAACACTCTGCCAAACAGTAAGTAGGAAATAATTTAATTACCAACTCAAACCAATTGCTCCAGCCTACAGGAGGATTATTTGTGTCTTGTTATGTAGAGTTTCTTTCTCATGGGTATTGTTACTGGATACCATTAAACAGAAATTGGTACTGAGGTCCCAGGTTGTCTTTAACAAGGATGTTATAACCCATTTGACCTGAGAAATTAGATGCTGTTGGGCTAAACTTCCTGGTGCAGTTTCGATGGCATACTGCTTCCCTTATGTCTAACCCTAATTTATCATAAAGTGTCAGGGATGATGCTCATTGGCAGGATGAATGTGGTGGGAGGAAGACAGATTTCTTATCTAATAAGGCCTAATGTAGTATATGAATTAAAAAAAGCTAGCAGATTACATCATGTTAGTTTAGAAAAACACTTGTGATCCTTAGAGTGATCCTCCCATAAGAAGAGAGCAATAGGAAATATGTTAAGATGATAGGTACTTTTTCAACAAGTAAACTGATTGAAGTAGGTCACTTATGCAAGGAAGGAATTAGACTTTGGAAATACTTCTTTTTCTAATTGTGAGTTGTGTAATGATATGTAATGAGTGCATCTTTTAAAAAACTGCATGGGGTTTAAGACTTGCTCCAATTTTACATATTTTTCTAATAAAAGACTCTCTGGTGATGTGATCTCTCCCCACATGCAATTTTTTCCTGAAGAATGTTTGTTTCTACCATCTTCCCAGTTATTTTTTTCTTTATTTTACTTGTTATTAATATGCTAGTGATAGGATTAAACAAACCTGCGGGAAACAAGCTGCTGCTGCTAGATATAGAAGCATGGCTAGAGGTATCTCTAGTAATTGTTTTATATAGAGTTACCATGGAGACTTCTCTATGTGTTTTAATTTGGTGTGATTGGTGTGTGAATTTTAAGATTTTATAGAGGCCTGTCTGGACACAGGCAAGGCCAAGGGTTTGGCTGGGCTCAGAGCAGGTGGGAGGTCAGCCCATGGACCCAGGTCAGTGAGGGACCCAGCCAGGCAAGCGGCGCGGCTCGGGCAGGGACCAGGGCTGGGTGCCTGAGCAGCTCCCAGGTGAGGGAGTGGAATTCCCAAGGGGGTCACTCAGCCCCTTGTCATCACCTCTTTCCCCAGAGCTGATCACTGGTTACATCAGAGCTGTCCATGATCACAGGCTCATTTTGGGCAGCAGACATGGCTGCAGAGCCCTGTCTCTGGTTTTGCTTACAGAAGAGCTGAAACCAGGATGTAGTGTCGGCAGATACTCCTGCACTTCTAGGCTTTTGAGCTCTCATGCTTTGCTTGAGTGAAAGCTGACCATCTTTCCCTCTCCTCTCTGGGAAAAGAGATATCTTTTGTCATATACAAGCTGAAAAACCAAAACAAAAATAAAATCTGAGATTTGGGGACAGTCATCTGGTGGGTACCCTGTTGGGAGGAAGGGATCAGGGGTGGGTATGGAGGTAGTTGGATTTTGTGGGAGGGATATATCTGGCTTGAAAGGGAGAAGAAAAGCAAGAAAAGCCATGGACAGGAAAGTGTAATTAAACTGGCTGCCAAGGAAAAAGGCAGTGAGCCCTTGTAGGACTTACCTGAAACTCCTGGGCAACAGAGCTGATGAAGGATGGTGCTTCCAGGGCAGGTCCAGCTGGGTCTTTCCCATCATAAGAAAGGTGAAGCAATTAAAACAGAAACAAAAGTGTTTTGTGGCTGGATGCCAGACCTGTGTGACGGTCTGAGGCCACAGGCTTCTGGAGAGCTGCAGGTTTGGTGGCCTGGCAGGCTGCCTGTGCAGGGGTTGTGCTGTCCAGAGGCATGGCTGGCACACGCAGGGCTGTCACTGCAGGTGCTCTGAGAGGACCGGTCTCTGCAGAAGGGTAAGTGAGAAATAAATAGTCTGTGCTCAGACACACAGAGGGCCTTCCTGAAACAAAAGGAAGAGGTGCAAACTGTTTCAGGACCTGAGCATTCTGGTAAATGATGGATTTATTGTTTGGAGCTGCTGCCTTCCACCTCACCACAACAAAACACAAAAGCCTGCTGGCTGGAAAATGTAATTCCTTTCCAATTTATAGAGAAATTCCTCCCCCTAGTTTTTCAGTAGTGGGAAACCTGAAAGATCACTTTGGGCTGGTTTGAACTACATCACTCAGTCAAAAATTAAATTACTTTTTCCATGCCATGATTTAGAAGTTAAATTTGAAGTGAAAATTGCCATTTTGAATGAAGTCAGGTCAGCCTTATAATTAACAAAATGAGACATTACATCCTAAAAATGCTGAAATTAAATGTTCTGATGCTCAGTCTCTTGGGGTAACTGATTCTTGTTTTTTTTCTCTCCTACACTTAGTTCCCTTTGCAGCTGTATTTATTGAATCTTTTCTATATGCTCTAACTGTACTGTAACACATCAGTCTTTTGAGTGCCCAAGTAATGAAGTGCTACTGATGTCATATGACAAAGGTATCTTTGTTTCTCATTTTTTACTGATCACAGAGGACAAAACAACTGGAATTCCTAAAGCTGGGCAAATTTTGTTCTTGCTTATGAGCAACTGTGTAGTTACTCTGTATATACATTGCTTAAATTATATTTAAGTCTGAGATTTTAAAACTCTGCTTTTGTCTTTAAGAGATAAGGAGGGAAAAAGTCAGGTGAAGTATTAATGTGAAAGTCTATCAAGCAGAAGTGAAGAAACATAACAATTATTTTTCAAGTAAAATTAGAGAAAATTTAGCAGTAGGGTAGTGCCATAATACTTTGGCACTACATAAAAATACAGAATAAATAAATAAACCCCCTAAAACAGGAAGAGGGATGATGAAATATTCTGTGACTTACTAGGAAATATTTTTCATTAACAAAATCAGTAGTCCATCCACATTAGACTTAATAATTTATTAACAGGAAGGAATGGGTTTGTAGTTGGGTCCCAGTGAGTTTCATGATTTGAGGTTAATTACTTAATTTTTCTGTGTCCCATATATTCCTTTGTGCTCAAGAGAAATTTCATAAAAAATTATAATATCTGTGATAGTGATAATATTTACCTGCTTTGAAGAAATGCTTTAGAACTGGATTAACTGTTTTGTAAATATATTTGAAACTATTGAGAAAGATGTATTATGATTAGTTCTGGCAATCTCACTATTGACTTTAAGAGATCTCAGGGCTTCACATTTGAGGAAATTTTTTCTAGGGAATGTTGAGCTGGGTACTGTTGCCGTCTGTTCATTTTGTTCTGGTTATTAAGTTAAATGGTTTGTTCCTAATGTTATTCCCCCATGAGTTGTAATGGTTTTACCCTCTTGTCAGTTCTGTAAACCCCTCCCCTCTTTCCTGAACCTTCCTTGTCCATCACCCTGTTCCTGCCCCTGAACCCCATCAATCTATGTAAACCCCACCTTTTGTTCTAGCTCCTTCCCTGCCATTCATCCCTCACTCGAGGCCCCATTGGCCTTGTGGCTGCCGCCCCTCCCACATGTTATTCCCATTGGTCCGCAACATTGTAAACCCTCCCCCCAACTCCTCCCCTGAGATGCCCTGATTGGTTCCTGTGTTTGTACCCTCCCCACCTTAAATTGGGGCGCACAGAGGTGCTCCTTGCTCAGAGTCCTTGGGTCCCCGTGTGCCTTTCCAGCCCTCGTCCTGTCACCGCTCCCTCTCCCTTAATAAATCCTGTTTCTGGAAAGCTGCTTGGACTCTGGGTCTCCTCCATCTCCTTGCCGAAGCCCACGACGCCGAGATCCGCAGAGCCCTGTGTGGCAGAAAGGCTCTGAAGGTTCGGTCTGGGGAAAACAGCTCCCAGACCGTTCCCCACTCCTGGCACTGCCAGCGGCCAGTGGACAGAGCTAGCCCAGGCGTGACGGGCCGCGGGGGGCAGCGTCAGTTGGCGCCCAACGTGGGGGCTCTACAGCCCGTGGAGACCCCCGGAGGAGTCGTTTTTGGATTATAAAGACTTTTGGGCGGCAGCTACCCCGGTTGCAGCAGGCTGGTTTTTGTCCAGCAGCGCTCCCGGGGGAAGGAGCGACAACCTCTCTGCGCACGAGGGACCGCTCCTGGGGCTTTGGACATCTCCCACAGCCAGTGTCTGGACCCGGTAAGTTTTCCCTGGTGGGGAAAAGGGAGGGGCGTGTGTGTGTGCCCCTTGGTGCAGTGTAACTCCCCTGGGGGGGGGGGGTGTGTGATTCGGGTCCAGACCCTTATTTTTAGTTCTTTAAGTTCTTGTTTGCTGTTGGGGGGTGGTGAGACTGCAGAGCCGGGGGTGTGAGAGATGGGTGCGCGTTTGTCGGCTCCGCAGAGGGGGATTTACTTCCAAGTTGTGGGTCTCCTTGAGGGTGGGAAACATAAGTATTCAAGGGGGTTGGTTAAGAGGCTTGTTCGTTGGCTTTTTCTGCATTTTCCCCATGTGTCCTCCGAAGATGTTCTTTCTGTGTCATTCTGGAACTCGGTCGGGTCCAAATTAACAGCTTTGGTAGTTCAGGGGGACAAAACAGCTGCCAAATTAATCCCGCTTTTTGTTCTGATTCGGACATCCCTAGTTGAAAAGAGGGAGATGCAGAAACAGCCAACGCAGCCTTCCCCAGTTTCTACAGTTTCCCCAGTTTCCCCAAACCCCTGCTCCTCGTCCCTTGTCCCTAAGTTGGGGGAGACCTGCGGAGCAACCCGTAAAACGCAGGGCTCCGAAGTCGGCAGTAGTCTCCCTGGCTCCCCAAGCCTCCCTCAGAACCCTTGCCCCGGTAGCCCTGGCCAAGCTGCCGGAGCCCTTACCCATTCCCCTACTTCCCCAGTTAATAACTCCAAGTTTTCCCCTTTCCAAGTTCAAAATCCCCAGTTTGATAAAGTTATTGATCCCCAGTTTCTCTCCCAGAACCTTGGTTCCCCTACACTCCCTCATTCCCGGTGTTCCCCTAAATCTACCCCTAAGTCTCCCAATACCCTGCCTGATTCCCAAAATGGCCCCCGAGGGACACAAGACGGCAGGGACCGCATGGTCGGATCCCTCCCTTGTGCTCCTTCTTCCCACAATCCCTTCCTCCCCCCAAAGTCCAACCCCTTCCTCCCTAGCTCCTCCTTCCCTTCCTACCCCGACCCCTCCCACTTGTCCTCAGATGGTTCCTCCTCCTCGGGGGTGTGTCCCCAAAGTGTTACCACCCAAAACTCCACCCCTTCCGGCTGCTGCTCCTCCCTCCAACCCTCCCCCTCAGTCGGTCCTCCAGCCCCGCCTCTTCCGGCTTCTGGTTCCCACGCCTCCCCTTCCAGTTCCCACGCCCCTCCTTCCGGTTCCCACGCCCCTCCTCCCAGTTCCCACGCCTTTCCATCCAATTCCCACACTTCAGAAACCGGAAGTAACAAGCCTGAGGGCCAGAACCCGGAACAGATCGCAATTCCCTTTGCCGCACCGGTCAGTTTTAGAGGAAAGGGGGGGAGGTTCCGAGAATGGGAACCCTTCTCTTTCCAGACAAAGAGGGAGCTGTGCAAGGCTCAGAAGGAGTTCGGCAGGAGAAGTGAATATTTTAAGGGCTTATTAAAGGCCACTTTCTCCGCGAACGAGATGGTCCCCCACGACTTGAAAGAGTTGTTTGCCTGCCTCCTTTCCCCAGCTGACTATAGGCTGTGGAAACAGAGGTGGAAGAAGTCGTTGGAGGCCATCCTTCCTGAGCTGCTGCGCAGCGAGGATTCCGCGGTTGACGCGGATGAAATCCCCCTCACAATAGATCACCTGTGCGGTGAAGGGAAATGGGGAAAGCCAGAGGAACAGGCCAGGGTCTTATCCCGGTCTGTCCTGATCAAAATAACGGAGGCCGCTGAGAAAGCTTTCAACATCCTGCCGGGGGGTGAACCCCTCATAAACTTTTCCAATATCAAACAGTCCCCCAATGAACCCTTTAACATCTTTATTAACCGACTGCAGGAACAAATAGAGAGGCAGGTGGACAGGCCAGAGCTGCAGGAGCAGCTCATCCTAGAAATGGCTAAAGCTAACTGCAACGATGTTTGCAAGCAGGTTATTTTCAGCTTGCCGCTATATCCGCCGCCAACCTTAGATGACCTCATTGACGCCTGCGAGAAGAAGGTTCCGTTAATGGGGGCGTCCAGGGTACCACCACCACCACAGGCGGCCAGGAGACCACCCACGGCTGCAGTGACCCAGCACCCACCAGGCCAACTACCACCACCAACTGGAAGGCCTCTCCAGTGCTACCGCTGTGGGCAGCTGGGGCACATGGCCCGGGATTGCCCTGCTGCACTTCCCTGCCCTGGACCTGCGAGGGGCAACATGGGGGGAAAAGGGGGAGAGGGAGCTTTTAATAAAAAAAACTAGGAGCGCGGCGCGAACCTGCCCCGCGCGAAGCAACAAATGGGGCAGGTCTCGCGGGGGGGGGGGGGGAACGAAAACCGGACATGGCCTATTCACCGGACGAGACACTTGACAACAACACAGGACATCCTCTTCCGGTCCCAGCACTGGATGGTAGTAGCTGTGGACCCACTGGAGGGAAAGACAGTGGACACCGGACGCGACAGTAAGTGCATCGCCATCGGGGACACTAAGCACACACCCCCGGAGATTGAGATTTCACCGATCACCTTTTCGGGTGGTCCGGAGAACCTCATTCTCCTGGCGCGCTGCACTCATCCACCCTTCTTTTTGCCAAAGGGGCAAATCATTGCCCAATTTATACCAATACCTGAGCAGGTCCCAGTAGACGACCACGCACCAGGCGTCTACTGGGCAGAAGTGGTGGGTGAGGAAAAGCCCATTCTAGACTGCAGAGTCAAGCAAGGTGCAGAATCCTTTCAGATGAAAGGACTGCTTGACACGGGAGCGGATGTGACGATCATCCCTGAAAGGAGATGGCCGTCACATTGGGAGTTGCAACCCGTGGCAGGCAAGATACAGGGCATAGGGGGTACCCAATTAGCAAGAATTTCAAAGAGCGTGGTGCAAATTGCGGGGCCGGATGGGCAATTAGCAAATTTACGCCCATTTGTTGCTGACTATCAGGTTCCCCTGTGGGGAAGAGATCTCATGTCCCAGTGGGGGGTTAAAATCGAGATCCCGAAAACCCCTCGGGATTTTTAGAGGCGGCCACTGTAGAGCGCCCTTTCCAGAAATTAGATTGGACAACTGATACAGCGGTCTGGATTGACCAGTGGCCGCTAAGAAAAGATAAATTAAAGGCGCTCAACGAACTCGTGGAGGAGCAACTTGCTAAGGGAAATATAGTAGAAACCACAAGCCCTTGGAATTCCCCGGTCTTTGTTATCCGTAAGCCGGGGAAAGATAAGTGGCGGCTCCTTCACGACCTTCGTGAAATCAACAAAGTCATTGTGGACATGGGACCCCTTCAACCAGGGATGCCTACCCCTACCATGCTCCCCCGAAATTGGAAATTGGCAGTGATTGATATCAAAGATTGCTTTTTCCAAATTCCCCTACACCCTGACGATGCCCCACGGTTTGCCTTCTCGGTACCCACCCTTAACCGAGAAGCCCCAATGAAGAGATACCACTGGCGAGTGCTACCACAGGGGATGAAGAATTCGCCGACCATCTGCCAGTGGTATGTCTCTTCGTTGCTGTCTCCCGTTCGCGCCAAAATGGGGGAGGTCATCATCTATCATTATATGGATGATGTCCTAGTGTGCGCCCCCCATGACGATATGCTTACTCAATCACTTGACCTAGTGGTTAGAGTTCTAACATCTGCAGGTTTCCAGCTCCAGGAAGACAAAGTTCAAAGGATGCCACCCTGGAAGTATCTGGGATTGAGGATTACTGAGAGGACCATTGTTCCTCAACAATTGGCTATCAACAGTAATCCAAGGACTCTGGCAGACCTTCACTCCCTGTGCGGGACCTTGAACTGGGTCAGGCCTTGGCTGGGCCTCACCACCGAAGACCTAGCCCCCCTCTTCATGCTTTTGAAGGGGGAGAAGGAGCTTAGTTCTCCTAGGACCCTGACCCCAGAGGCGAGGGAAGCACTGAGGAAGGCACAAACTGCCTTAATGGAAAGGCAGGCACATCGATATGAGCCGACCCTGCCATTTGAGTACATCGTTCTGGGAAGGTTGCCGCACCTGTGTGGGCTTATCTTTCAGTGGGATCGAGGCTCAAGGGACCCACTCTTGATCATAGAGTGGGTATTCCTGAGCCATCAACGATCCAAGAGTATCACCCGGCCACAAGAGCTGGTGGCTCAGCTTGTCAGGAAGGCTCGAGCCAGGCTCAGGGAGATGGCAGGGTGCGACTTTGCGTGTGTACGGGTGCCTGTCAGCTTGTCTCGAGACAAGGCGTCCCCGGATAAGCTGACAAAGGAGATGTTTGAACAGCTGTTACAGGAGAACGAGGCTCTCCAAATCGCATTTGACAGCTACAGTGGACAAGTTTCAGTCCACGCCCCAGCACACAAATTCTTCAATGCTAAATTTAACATCATCCCAAGTTCAATTCGGAGCCGAAAACCCCTCAAAGCGCTGACAGTTTTCACTGACGCATCTGGAGCATCCCACAAGTCAGTTGTGACTTGGGTGGATCCTCAAACTCAGCGGTGGGAAGCGGATGTTAAGTATGTGGAGGGATCTCCACAGGTCGCTGAGCTGGATGCTGTCGTCAGAGCCTTTGAGAAATTTCCCGAACCATTTAATTTGGTTACAGATTCGGCTTACGTTGCTGGGGTGGTAGCTAGGGCAGAAAATGCCGCCTTAAAAGAGGTCTCCAATCCGCAGCTGTTTGAGCTGCTTTCTAAGCTAATCTTTACCGTTTCCCACCGAAAGCAGCCATTTTTCGTGATGCACGTGAGGTCGCACACAGAACTCCCTGGCCCGGTAGCCGAGGGAAATGAAAGAGCTGATTCCCTCGCTACTCCTGTCACCATGGCTCAGCTCCCTGACATATTCCAGCAAGCCAAGCTGAGTCATCAAATGTTCCACCAGAACGTGCCTGGGCTGGTCCGCCAATTCCACCTGAGGCGAGATCAAGCCAGAGCCATCGTGGCCACATGCCCACACTGTCAGTCCACTGCAATGCCCTCTCTGGGAGCTGGGGTCAACCCCAGAGGCCTGGGGAGCTGTGAGGTGTGGCAAATGGATGTCACACATGTCCCGGAATTCGGCAGGTTCCGCTATGTGCACCTTTCCATTGATACCTTCTCAGGTGCTATCTATGCCTCTGCCCACACAGGAGAGAAAGCAGAGCATGTATGTAAACACCTCATGCAGGCTTTCTCTGTGCTGGGGGTCCCCAGAGAAATCAAAACGGACAACGGCCCAGCTTATACCTCCAGGAAACTGGAGGAATTCCTGCAAGAGTGGGGAGTAACACACAAGAGAGGCATCCCACACTCCCCCACAGGCCAAGCGATTGTTGAGCGAGCCCATCAATCGCTCAAGCGCGTCCTCGTCCATCAAAAGGAGACAGTGAAGGGCTGCACCCCACACGAACGGTTGTGCAAGGCCCTTTACACGCTAAACTTCCTAAACTGCTCGGACAGTGATCCTAACCCTCCAGTGGCCCGGCATTTTCCATCCGCCAACAGCTACAAGTTGCAGCAGCGCCCTCCGGTGCTGGTCCGGGACCCCGAGACCCAACGAATTATGGGTCCTTTCGATCTGGTGACCTGGGGACGAGGATACGCTTGCGTCTCCTCGCCCCAAGGACTGCGGTGGATCCCACAAAGGTGGGTGAAACCGTATGTCCCAAAACATCCAGGCAGGCCGCCAGATCAAAATGAGGGTGCTGTCCCGTCCGAATAGGTCATCTCTGGGCCCCCCAAGGAGGAGGAGGAGAAAAACCCCAAATCCTTTGCTTTGGAGATTCCTCTTTTCAGTTGAAGTTATGTTTAGTGTTTGTTCCCTTGGTTGTAGGAGGAGCCATCCAGAAGATGACAGCCCCAAAGACCGTGATCACCATCCTTAGTGTGATGTTGGCCGTGGCCCAGACCAAGGGGTGGATCGTGCCTCAACCCAAACAAAATGTTTGGATGATGCTGGCGAAGTCCCTGCAAAGAGAAGAACTGTGCCTTTCCACCGGAGCAGCGGGGAACCCGATGACAACATGCCTGGTGGGGATCCCTCTAAAACCGGAAGAGTTTCCCGACTCCCTTACTACCCTGCTCCATGACGCCAACCAAGGGAGGCCAGCTCAACGTGTCGTCCGCTCTGCGCCGGCGTACAAGATCAGAAGGCCAGCAAAGAACCCCCTCCTCCTCTGGAGAGACTGGCAAGCCACGCTTGAGAAGGCGACTGTTGAGCCCCAGGAGTTCGACCTTTTGGATTCCTCCCCGGCGTCATTTTGTATTCACTTTCGGTACTACCCTTCTGACCCTGCCCCCTATCCCAAAGTGGTGCAAGTGAACAAGCAGTTCCAGGCAGCCAAATGGTGCCAGAACATTGCCCACGTGAAGATGCCCTCAACCCTTCACCCTACCCCTCTTCGGTTGCCCAAAGGTTTATTTCTCATCTGCGGAGATCGGGCATGGGCAGGCATCCCCTCTCGCCTTCTCGGAGGGCCGTGCACACTGAGCCGGCTGTCCTTGTTTTCACCCAACACGACCCAAATCGAAAATTGGAGCCAAAAGAATAATTCGGTTATCAAGAAGCGCAGCCTGGACGACCTGGATCCAGACTGTGACTCAGAAATTTTCCATTGGAGCAAGCTAAAACGGGTAGCAGTGTCTGTTTTTCTGCCCTGGTTGGCCGCTGCTCAAGCCCTTGGAGAATTAGGCCAATTCGAGTGTTGGGTAGTAAAACAAGCAAATTTAACGTCAGCTGCGCTAAGCGACCTCCTCGAAGACGAGGAAATCACCAGGCAGGCCACCCTCCAAAATCGGGCGGCCATAGACTACCTGCTGCTCCTGCACAACCACAACTGCAGGGAATTTGAGGGGCTTTGTTGCATGAACTTAACATCAAAGAGTCCCTCCATTCGCCAGACCATTGAGCAAATGAGAGGCATGGTCCACCAGATAAAACAAGAACATGAAGACTGGGCCACCAACATCTTCTCGAATTGGGGACTGTCCGGATGGCTCTCATCCATCCTGAAAACTGTTTTATGGATTATTTTCATCATTTTTATAATTTTAGTTGCGTTCGCCATTCTAAGAAGATGTTTAATTCAGTCTGTTCTGCACCTTGTATCTCCTCCTCCCCAAGTTAATTTTGTTGATGCTCCTTCTCCTCCTTCCTCCTCACCTCCACCCTCTCCCTCCCTTAAAGACTGGTTCCCCGAGCCCTCTGCACCTCCTGCAGATGCAACCTCCTCTTTCTAAAAAAGAAAGGGGGAGATGTTGCCGTCTGTTCATTTTGTTCTGGTTATTAAGTTAAATGGTTTGTTCCTAATGTTATTCCCCCATGAGTTGTAATGGTTTTACCCTCTTGTCAGTTCTGTAAACCCCTCCCCTCTTTCCTGAACCTTCCTTGTCCATCACCCTGTTCCTGCCCCTGAACCCCATCAATCTATGTAAACCCCACCTTTTGTTCTAGCTCCTTCCCTGCCATTCATCCCTCACTCGAGGCCCCATTGGCCTTGTGGCTGCCGCCCCTCCCACATGTTATTCCCATTGGTCCGCAACATTGTAAACCCTCCCCCCAACTCCTCCCCTGAGATGCCCTGATTGGTTCCTGTGTTTGTACCCTCCCCACCTTAAATTGGGGCGCACAGAGGTGCTCCTTGCTCAGAGTCCTTGGGTCCCCGTGTGCCTTTCCAGCCCTCGTCCTGTCACCGCTCCCTCTCCCTTAATAAATCCTGTTTCTGGAAAGCTGCTTGGACTCTGGGTCTCCTCCATCTCCTTGCCGAAGCCCACGACGCCGAGATCCGCAGAGCCCTGTGTGGCAGAAAGGCTCTGAAGGTTCGGTCTGGGGAAAACAGCTCCCAGACCGTTCCCCACTCCTGGCACTGCCAGCGGCCAGTGGACAGAGCTAGCCCAGGCGTGACGGGCCGCGGGGGGCAGCGTCAGGGTACTTTTAATCCTTAGTCTTAATTTGTGAGTGTCTCCTAAATATCATTACACACATTATGAAATTGTTATCTGCTTCCCACCTTTAAATTCACTTCAGAAAATGCCTCAAGACAAAAGATAGGATAATGGTGAAGAGAAATGGTGTGAATTCATCATGGTAAATTTATCACATCTACAAAAAACAAAAAAACCCTACTAGTAAATATGCTGAAAAAGGAAAAGCAGTGTGGCAGAGGTAGAGGAACACTTAGATCTCTTCCAGATGCAAACTGTCCCGCTACTGAGACCTTCCCAAACATATTCATATAAAGGTCAGCCAAAAATGGTGAGGAAGGATGAGAGAGATCAACAGAAGACAAGAACTGTTTAAAGACTTTTGGAAAGAAGCTTGCTGCATTAGGACCCCAGGAAAAATAGAATAGTGCCGATCTCAAGAAGCTGGATACTTGCTTGAGGTCTTCTTCAGAGTGGGTAGGGAGGTGCTAGTCCAGCTGGCCTCTTCATGAGCAGGTGTGTAAATTTTGGAAGAGGAAGAAGACTGGGGCAGAACAAAGACTCTGTAAAATTAGCTGGAACTCCTCAAAACCATTCCTGGAAAAGGAAGCCCTGGAAATATGTCTGACAGCATCTGCCCCATGGAAGCAACAGTGCTATAGATACAGCCCCATGAGCAATGTTGGATCTTCCATGCTTCCATGGAACTTCATTTTCCAAGGTGCAAAATAATTATCTTGAAAAGTTATATTGATATGGTAGCAAGCTGAATGTTGGGAGAGGCAGTGGGGACAGTACAGAGAAATGTGAGTAGCAGCAGAGTCCAGGCTAGAATTATCAAAGCAGGTTCTACCTCAGGCAAGCATCTGGGTGTGGGGCTGACTTCTTTAGCAGAGTGAGGGAGACAACCAGCCCTTGGGCATGGTGGGAAGCAGGTGTTGCCCTTCTCTCCCACCGATGGCAGCACAACTGTCCGGGCTCTGCGAAGACGTGGGGCAGCAATGCCAGCTGTGCCCAGGGCAGCAGTGCCAGCAGGGCCTGAGGCAGCCGTCCCATCAGCCAGGGAGTGACCAAAAGGAGATGAGGTGCCCCATTTGTCACAGCCAGCCCTGTTAATGAGCTACAGACAGCACAGGCAGCTGCCCGCACATGTGCTCAAGCTGCCAAGGCTTGGCAGCCCATCCCGCACCCAACGATGACAGATTGCGGGGATTTGTCAGAGTCCCTGGAATTTGATTCACTTGTTTAAATTCATCCTTAGGATAAATCCACCAGTCTCAGCTGGGTTATGTAAGAGCTGAGCTTGGCTGGGCATCTGAGGAAATCTCACTTGCAGAAGTAATTCAGACTGGCTTTTATATGAACAGTTTGCAGTTTCTTGTTGATTGAAAATTGGCTGAGAAACTGTAAACAATGTGTAGTGGTTAATGGCAGTGAAATAAGCCACAAGGAGTAGCCAAAGGGACTGGAGTTTCATCTTCCTCTGCATCTTTAATTGTAATTAAAACCAAACATTTCAAGGATTGTAAAGTCAAATTTCCACATAATAACATAGCAGTAGCTATTGCATTACCCTATTAAAAGAATACTAAAAAGATGGAAAGGTGGGTCAAAAATGAAACAGGATTCATGTCTGAAATCACTAATCTGGCTCCTGGGGAAAGCAGCTTAGAATGTTTATTCATGGAGAAGTAGAAAACTTAGGAATGAGTCATTCACCAAACACCTCCTTGCAGGGCAATGGGAGTCTGCAAACTGATGCTGACAAAAATCCAACATGATCTTGGACCTATACACGTATGTATATTTGCACATACACACACATACACAGAGCTCATATAGAAACTTCCTCTGCTGGGCAGTGACAGGCCTTTTGTGCAAGTGCAAGCCATATACCTCACCTCAGGATTGTATCTTCCTTGGAAACTGCTGCCTAGCAGTAACTAAATGTTCTTCTACCTCTGCCACATCTGCTTTTCCCTTTGCAGAATATTTACTAGTATTTTGTAGCCATTCCAAATTAGTTCACAGTACCTTTGGTTTGAGAAATACCAAATAAAATTAAGACAAGTTCTAGGACAGCTTTGCCTGAATTATGATAAGCAGTTTGATAAGACAGGACATCTTTCCTGATCTACTTCCCCAGCAGTCAGGTGTGTTTCCAGGTCCCATGCCTCGGGACCAGGACAATGCACGTGCACTTCCCATGTAAACCTGCCTCCCACGTTCCCTGCAATGAGGTTTGACAGACCTCAAGCAGGTTTCTGAGGCACTAGGGCATGCAGAGCATAAAACCTCAATGCTTCTGTGGTCTGTAGCTGCAGGGGAGGAGGGCTGGAGTCCTACCTCTATATCAGCATGGCCTTCAGATCATAGAATCATAGAATGGTTTTGGGTTGGAAGAGGCATCTAAACATCATTTAGTCTGACCCTGTTGCCATTGGAAGGACATCTTCAACTAGTTCAGGTTGATAAGAGCCTGGTCTAACCTGACCTTTAATGTTTCCCAGGATGAGCCATCTACCACCTCCCTGAGCAACCTCACCACCCTGATCATAAAAAATTTCTTCTTTATAGTCTGAATATATTCTCTTTTACTTCAAAACTAATACGTTTGTCCTATTGCAAAAGCCTTGCTAAAAATTTGTTCCCATCTTTCTTATAAGCCCTTTTTAGACACTGGAAGGAGGTCTAAGGTCTCCCTGGAGCCTTCTCTTCTCCTGGTTGGACAACCCCAACTGCCTCAGCCTGTCTTCATAGGAGCAGAGGGATGGAGGTGAGGCTTCCAGTGGTGCCTACCAGCACTAGTGATTCTAGGACTCAGGGGCAGCTGCAAAAGGGCTGGTTTACTGTAGAAAGACTAAAAGCTTCTCTTTCATCAGTGGTTTTACCTACATGTTCAGGGCAGCGAGTTCATCCCTGAGAGGAAGGAAGAGGCTGCTTGGTGCATGTTTTCTTTCCTGCCACCAGCCAAAGAAATAAACTCTACAAGACATTGCTTGCTGCGCTGGTCTGTAATTCCCTGCCTTTTCCACCCTACAGCATAGAGGGTGGAGATGGGCCAGGCCTGAGCGTGGGCTCTGCACAAACTCATTGCACAATGTGGGCAGCACAAAGGCACGGCTGTAGAAGACTGGGTGTTGAATTAGAAACTGTATCTATGTTCAAGTCCATACACATTTGATTTTAAAGCCCTGCATGGTCACCAGTGTATCACTGCTTTCCCTAATTTTCTGCTGTGATAAGTTCAGAGCATTATGAAAGGTGCCATAAGAGACAACGCAACGCTGCTTGGTATTTGCCTGGTGTGTTATATGAAAGCTGGGAACAGCGCTACTGGATGTTCTTAAACTGTCTGGCATTCTCCAGTCACGGAGAAGGGCTAGGACTGGATCAGGAGAACCTGTGTACCACACAAATGAGAGCTGCAGCAGTGCTGCTCAGTGGGTGAGCTGGTGTTTCCTGCATGTTTTCTGCCATCCAGACTGTATGTCCCCAGCCACAGGTAAATGATTGCATAATCCTGAGTGAGCTTACTTGAAGAACAACTTGTGAAAGGTGAAAATTAAAATGGAAAGTAAAGGGTAAAGGTGGCAGAAATCCAAACACTCATTCCTAACACTGGCTGCCGGGAGTGGGTGGAAGCTCATCCTGAGCTGCGCTGCTTCGTGATTTCAGTGCCTGCAGTTTCTCCAGACATCTGGTACTGGGCTTCTGACTTGGTACAGCACTGCAGCACAAGCTTCATGAGCATACTATCTGCCTCTTTTTCTTCTCCCTCCCTAGTGTGAAATCCTTCTCTAGCTCCCCTTGCTGTTGCAATGGATGGAAACCCACAGCCATGTGTAAATGCTGTCCATGCAGCAATGAAAGGTATGATGTGAACTGTTGGTACTTTCACAGCCCTGTGAGGAGGTTTCAGATTGCTGTTGGCAAGGGAGGGTAAATCACAGAATCATAGAATGGTTTGGATTGGAGGGGATCTTAAAGATCATCCAGTTCCAACCCTCCTACCAATTGCAGGGACATCTTCCACTAGAGCAGGTTGCTCAGGGCCCCATCCAACTTGATCTTGACAGATGTCGCAGGGATGTGCAGAGGATGAACAATTATACTGTCAAAGGAGATTAGGAGTTTGGAGGGGTTTGTGGATGTAAAGAAGGGGAGGAGGGGGAGCAGGAGAGATGGAGGGAGGGATGGGTGCAGCTAAGTCAGAGAGCCAGCAAGGGTAGGAGAATTGGTGCAGGATTTGGCTGTTGATGAGGCATGAGTGGGAGAGGGGATGGATGGGCAGCTTAATGCTACAGGAACAAAACCAGAAGAGTTCTCAACCACCAGAATGGTGTTTTGTGGTCATGTCTGAGCCTGGGGAGGTCATACATTGGCCACTGCTGGAAGAGCAGATGGAGACAAACAATGTTCTGGGAAGCTCTTTGGCATGTCTTTTCCCTTCTCCTGTGTTGAGAGACCCTCCTCAGTGTCCCTGGTGGGGTTGAGGGAGCAGGTTTTTCTTGTGTGCCCCTGGACAGCTCCTGCAGAGGTGCTGGAATGTGCTTGGCAGTGCTTGGCTCTGCCCCAGCCCTGGTGTGCCACTGCTGTGCTGGTACTGCTGCCGTGCTCCTGCAAAAACGTGCCAGCTGGGAGTGCAAATGGCTAAACTGAGCCTTGATAAATCAAAAAGAGAATGGCTTTTCAAATATTTCAATTATCCAAATGTTGTAAAATGAGCCTTAATGCTTTGCTTCCATGACTTCCAAAATGAATTAAACAAATTGCTTTTACACCCACCCATGGAATGAGGCTTGATTAGTTACAACTCTCTTCTGTTTCAATACGTATTATGATTGTCAATAGCATGAACAGGGCTTTTGTTTGATGAAGAGGTAACCAGCTAGGGAGAAGCATTTGCTAAATACTGAGACCTAAGAAGAGTAATTTTTTCGAGGTCTGTGGTGCTCATGCACTGGAATGGAAGGTTTTCACGCCTAATGAACACATGAGGTTTCCCACTGGTGAAAGGATGCAGAGTTGTGCTGCTGGTGGAATGTATACGTCTGCAGCCAATTTCCCTGTGGAGTCCTAGCAATGTGCTGGGCATGGCACCATGGATAAGTGCTGTGCAGGGTATCAGCTGGAAATGGGAGTGCTAAAAAAGTGCTTTACTCAGAACAGCTCCAGCAAGCAGGCTCTCTTCACAGGTTGTAAAGCCAGATTACAATTTTTGTGTGTAGTATGCACTAGACAAAATGAGAATATCATCTATCTGACAGCTGACCCCAGCTGACCAGAGGGAAATCCCACACCATCAGGCAATATGCTCATCATATAAAGCTGGGGGAAGAAGGAGGAAGGGGAGGATATTCAGAGTGATGGCATTTGTCTTCTCAATCCTCCATTACCCATGATGAAGCCCTGCTTTCCTGGGAATGGCCGAACACCTGCCCCTGTCCATGGAAACTATTTTGGAATGAATGCCTTGTTTTGATTTAGTTGTGCATGTGGCTTTTGTTTTCACAGTTAAAATGTTTTTATCCATGAGTGTTCTCACTTTTATCTTTTTGATCCTCTTCCCTATCCCACCAGGGGAATAAGTGAGCAGTGGTATGGGGCTGAGTTGCCATCTGGGGTTAAACCACAATGCATGTGAGTCTTGCTCAGTTTTGTTCTTAAAAGCTTCTGTTCGTTATTCTCACGGATGGACTTGAAGATGTAATATGCTAACCCAAGAATCCTTGTGGTTTTTTGTCTTTAATAACTTGTCCAAGCCAGAAAACAGCATCTGCCACTTTCTGTGTCCGCCTGAGCAGTGGTTACCTGCAACATGGCCTTGCTGACCCCTTCAGATGGGTGGCCATACCTTCATAGTGGACAGATGTTTCAAACAGAAAACAAGCTATTTTCTCTGCATTTATTTTCCTTTATGCTAAGGATTTACTATCATTTAGAGATGCTGGAGAGCAAGGAAACCAGCAGAAATTACCTTTCTTCCTTTGTGTCCAGGACATCTCACCATTTTGCAAGCTCTGTGGCAGCTGTGATGTGCTTGCAGGCTGAGAGCTCCCATGGAGAGATGAGCCACTGCTGGGGACTGGGAAAATGGCTGAGAGATGGCTGCACAAGGACCTGGCGAAGCTCCCCACAGTTCATGCCCAAACTGAGCTCTGCTGCTGTGCTCAAATGCAACACTCTGCTGCCCTCTCCCCTTGAAGCAGAAATCAAGTACAAATGTTGGCTGTGGAGGCTTCATCAGTTTGTACCTCCTTTCTTCATGAGGGGCACTGTCCCCTTCCCAGCCCAGGAGAAATGACCTGGCAGAGCTGAGGTGGACACTGGTGCCAGAGCTGAAATAACCCATTAGATTCACCCTGCAGCCTAGGTGGCCAAAGCATGGGCAGAGCTTTAAACCACTCAGACAAACCTGTGTGGTGGTATAACACCTGCCAGTGTCCCTTTCCCCAATATATCACCTTTTCCCGATCTCCAGCTCCATCTTAGCTCATGAGAAATCGCTGATTTGGTGCCTGGAGCCTGGTGTGGGCAGCTGTGCAGAGTGCTGCACACATGGGTTGGTTGGTGTGGCAGAGCTCCCCCGCTCCTCAGCTCTGGGTTGCAGGAGTGCCCGGCTCCTGGGGAGAAGCTGGAGCAGCCTTGGTGCCTGCAGAGTGCTACACCACAGTTTGCTTTGCTTAAAAAACACCCAGCTCTTGGCTTTAGCTAAGTAAGGAACATTTTTTGAAAGGACTTGCTTTATTTGTTTTAAGCTTTTAATTGAGTGCCGTTTATGAGATTATATGTGAGAGAAGGAAGAAAAAGCTTTAAAAATGCCCCATTGCATGGAAACACGTCTAGACTGTTTACAGGTGCTCCTTGTTTTGCATTCAGAGCCCGGATCTTTGACTTCCTTTTGGACTGTTCTCCGCTGGAAATGAGGATTTGCTGCCAAAATAGTCCACCTTTTCCTGAAAGATTTGGTATTAATAGTTTTGACAGAACATCTTGTTCCTGTGTAATACAGGAGTCAGTCTAGCAGTTGGTCCTGATCAGAGGTACAAAATGAGATTGCATAACTTTTATTTTGAGATGAAATATCTGCAGTCTAACAGAAGAAAGTCTGAGCCTATGCCAACATGCATCTCTTGAAGTTAGGAGGGAAGTGTTTGTGTTAATGATGTAGCAGATTACTGTTCTTGCTTTTGTTTAAGGAAATGAGTAATTTTTACTAAAATACAATTTGTGTGATTTGGGGTATTTCAGAAATGCAGTTGTGGTGTCTCAGGTCCCCAGGGAGGGCTTTTCTCATCCTCCCCTCAACACCCTGCCTGTGTGAGCATCCCCAGTGCTGGCTCCCTGCTGCCTGTGCCACCTGCCTGTGCCAGCCACGGGACAGGGACCCATCTGGAACCCCAGCACAGCCACAGTGAAGAACCTCTGCTGATGCCTTTGCTGAAGTATTGTCAAGCTTAGATGCTCTTGACCTAGTACATGTAATAGGAGCAATTCCAGACTTGGCTAAAAGCTCCTTTGGAAAGGCTCATGACATCTATTTTATTCTCGGTTTCCACTGTTTGATTTTAGTTGCTATTTTTAATGAGCAGCCACTGCAGCCATGTGAGAGGGAATGAATTATCTTTGGTAATGACTATTTGTTTCTTGTGGTAGACAAAAAAAAAGGCAATTTATATTCTTTCAAGACTTTTCCCAAGCTCAATAGCTAATGCTGCAGACTGTAACACACTAAGTAAAACGGCATTTTGTGACACCAACAGCTCCTGAATATTTTCAGGTTATTTTACTTTGCTCTGTACCTGTGATTTCTGGATGTCTGTATACAATTATTGCTAGATATCATTTGATTTTCCCAGCAATTAAACAATATTTTAATTTATTCTGCTAGGCAAAGATTTCTCTGCTTGTACATAAAACCATGTTTGTACATGTCAAAAATGCATCCTTTTCCCACTCAAAGGATGACGTGTAATTGTAGAAAGAACAGTTAATAATGGCTTTAGAGGAATGTAGTTTTTACCAGTCTCTGTGACTGGCAAAATTCCATAATGTCCTTCTTAACACTATTGCTTAAATTTACCTAAATTAATGGAAGAGACCAATCCATCAGTTCAGTCAAGTGTTGAGCTGTTAAAAATATCTGTTAAAGAAAATGGGCCCAGATTTTTAAGTTTTTGTAGAATTTCATTATTTTTTGTTATTCTCTTTTTTAAAGACATAATCACTGTATCAGTGCTACTACCAGTTTGGGACTGGGCTTCTGTTCTACGAGTAAAAATAAGTTCCTAATTCAAAGAGAAAATTTTTTGTATCTATTGATTGAGCTAAATCAGAAAGAAGATACCTGGCATTATTAAAGCTAAGAACTAAAGATTTGCTTTAGCAACAAAAAGATGTAATCCTTTTTTCCCACGGTGAATTTTTCTTTAGAGAGAATATTTTTTAAAGAAAAAACCCTGCTAATTAAGTAGAAAGAAAAAAAAAAAGTGTCATTTGAGAAGGGGTATAAAATGGATAAGGAGTGAGGGTAGGGGAAAACCATGCTTGGTTCTGCTGGTAGCTCTCAGGTTGTTGTGTTGATTTTGACCTTGCTTCTGAAGAAGAGGACAATTGGAGATGAAAGCACACATAGCAGAGAGAGGGGCAGAACATGAAGCACAAGGCTGTGCTCTGGCTCTGCTGTTTGCAGTTCAGCTATGGCAGCTGCAGGAGGACTATGGAGGTTTCCAGCACAAATGCCCATGGCCCCAGAATTCGCTGTTTGGGTGCTTATCATCCTTGCCATCTATCCAAAGATTTGCCAAGTGATTTGCAGAAATGCAGAATGGCTGCAGGAATGACAAATTTGTTTGGTCAAAATAGGTCAGTAAAAGTATATTTCTCGAAGGCCACACTGTAAATCAGAAGGTGGAAAGCAAGGGCAAATCTCTTCCCAGGAGTTCATGATGGGGACAAGAGAAGCTCTTATATTTCATGTCTTAAAAGCAATTGACAGTGTGTAGTCACCCCTAAGGGTGTGTTGGAGTCTTGCCGAAGAAAAGAGTTGCAGCCCTGAATTTTCACCTTTTCATAAACACACCTGAGAATCTATTCTTCATATATTGTTCTATTGTGTGCAGCACCAAGCAGAAAAGGTGTTTGTAGGTTTTCATAAACTAGACCTATGTTTGTAGCCCTCCATACGCCTCCCTTACCTGAAAAGGTATTGCAGAATGTCTCTGCAAAAAGCTTCTGAGCAGCACAGGGCCAGCGTAGTCGAATGTTTTACACGAGACTGTGAGCATCCTGCTCCCAGGCGTAAGAGTATCACTGCTGATGTCACTGGAAGCCAGGCTGAGAGCAGAGAAAACAGCAGGATAAAACAGATTTATTAGGTAAAAATGGTTCCTCTTCCCAGCATGGGAACAAAGTCTCTGAAGGATTTAATTGACCACAGTGGGTGCATCTTCTGTGTGTCTGGAGTGCCTTCTCGCTCGGCTGGCAGCAGGAGCAGCCTCGTGGTGCGCGCTTTGCAGCGGCTGCAGGCTCCAGGGCAGGCTCGCTCCTACCCACCTCAGGCCTGAGATACACTGACAGAGAAATGCTGTCAGCCATGCAGCAGCCAGCAATGAGGAGCTGAGGGAAGGTTCCTGGTGGGGGTGAGAGAAGGCGGGTGGCAGCCCAGCAGCAGCCCACGGTGCTGTACGTGGCTGGAACAGGTACGAATCATTTCCACCCCAGTGCTGCCTGGAGAATTGTCTATCATCTGCTTTAGTTTTTAGAAGTATTCTTGAATTGTGAAAGCACCTATAAAACTGGAGAACCTAATTTTTTGTTGTTTTCAGTAATTTTCAGAAGCATCAGTCTTTGGTAGAACCCTATTAAGTTTCCTCACAGCATCTACTCTTTAGCTAGGTTTTTTTCCCACAAAGTCAACTTCAAATAATTCTTTTCTCAAAGCAGAACTTCCCGTCTCTCTTGACTTATTTCTTTTTATTCAGCTTATAGACAGAGAGATGAAAGAAGCTAACAAAACCGTCAGCATATGACAAAGAGAAGAAAACAAAGAGGGTATTTATTAATTAATTGATGTATGAACAGGCAGGAGGAGACCACTTGAGTCTAAGAAGTGAATATTTTGGCATAACTGTAGCCAAAACTCTTTGCTGTCTGCTTCCCCTGTACACAAGTAGCTCTGCAACATGGCTACTTAGGTAATGCTGTTAACAGAGTTTAAAATGTTATTTTTACCTGTTAAGTTAGATTGAAGATCTGTCTACTCAGGATTTTATTATAATTATGAAATATATATGCAATTTCTGCTGGAGGGAAGTATCATTTGACATCTGCATGGTTGCACTGAGGTGTGTGGGGGATTCAATCTGGCCAGAGATCCCAGCCTGCAGAGCAATATGAGAGGCCAGGTGCTGCTCAGTGACAGTGATAAAACTCACTCTTAGTTCTGAGCTGTCTGCAGAGGAAATTGTTTTCCACCTCAGGAATAAGAAAACCAAACAACTAAACAATCATTTTGGATTCATGTCCTCAGACAGATGCACACTTACCTGTAGAGAGAATCAAGTTGAATGCTCAGTCACACTGAGACCAGAAAGTGACAGGCACACTGATACTGTCCATAAATAGATCAGAGATCACAGTGAACAACAATTATTTTGGAAAGGACAAGGCTGGCCCAAGACCATCTGTGTATGAGCTGATGTAAATAAAGTAGACATTAGAGGCATGTTGGTGAGTATCAAAGCAAGCCACTCCAACTGTTAACAATGCAACAAGAATTTTTGCAAGATAGAAGCTGCAATGCAAGGTAGCTGATTTGTTAAGTTGGTCCCTTTCAGTCATACAGTTTGTTTCTAAATTTCAAGGAATTCATGTATTTACACACTAGTTATGCCTATGTATTTGCATGTTCTACCACACAGTATGTGAAGGCACCACTTGCCTTCCCTCTATAGGTAAATGTGTGTGTGCATACACACATCTGTCTGTGCAGACAATGAGAAATGAAGGATACTGCCACTGCAAATGTTTACATGTTTATCACTAACATCACAAAATTTTAACTCTCTATCTGCTTAATCGAGTGTCTTTCTTCTGCAGCAGTAAATACTCATTTTTTGGTAACACTCTGTGGCTGACAAGAAGGAAGGGTAACCACATCCTGCATTACTTTTAAACAATGCCCACTGGCAAACACTGCTGAGTACTCTGGCTTTATGTCTGTCAGCCTCTCTAAGCTATAGATTCTGTGTTTAGTCATTAGTCCAATGGGTCACTTTCATTTCCTCATCCAATCTCTTTTTTAGTTATTTTTTATTTTATTTGCACATTTCCTCCTATTTCAAGGGTGGAAGATCTTTCTGAAGTGTGAGTACATCCCAAATCCATAGCTGCAGAAATACTGGTGAGGAAAGAAGACTTTTCTGACTCCAAGCTGAGTTTTCTCTCACAGATGTTTTATGAACAGTCTTTCTGTTTCCGTAGCAGGTGCTGGAAAATCGAAAATTGGCAGAGAACCCCATTCTAGCTCATGTCTTTAGCTGACTGGTGAAAAGTGCAGTGTGTTGGGTGTTTGTCGTATCTTCCTTAAGATACAGTTTTAAAAGATCATTTTTGATGAGGTGCTGACCCTCTCTGATGACTGTCCTGATTATGGGATCCTTGCCCATGGATGAGCTGCTGGGAGCCCTGTGGGGAATCACAACTCCTCTTGTACAGCATCAGCAATGTGCAAGGAAGCACCACAGGGCTGAAGGTGTCCTGTGTCTGAAAAAGCCATTGCATCCTTCACTGCTGCCACACAAAGCACAGAGGGAGGTGAAACTGGGTGTTCAGCCCCACTGACGTGAGATAAAAATTCTAAGTCAGCAAAATACTGAACATTATGTTTCATCTGTGTGAACAGGTGTGTTAACTAACGAGGGATTGTACAAAAACCACTGACAGGATTTGAAAGTTAAGAATGAGAGTATCAGTTTCTGGGAAAAATGAAGTTAAGGTTGCATTTTCTTGTTTGGAGGAGAACAGAAAAGAGAGAATGTGAAAGAAACAACCTGGCAGTGAATCCTTCACTTTTTGTAATTTCCACTAACCGTTTTTCTTTGATTTAACTGTTACAGATCTGAAATTTGACATGTACCATATTCATCTGCTAAAACTAGGTAAGAATCGAGTTTGCTTCCTTGCAGATAGGCATTGCATGCTTACATCTTGGTTCTTCCTAAATAGATGAAAAAATGATGACTTCTGAATGGTTGTGTCATTCATATAATGTTTGGATGTGTTTGTTTTTATTACAACACTGTTGATGTTTCTGTTATTTTTATTCCTCAAGTGTTGTGTTACTCCTATGCTGCTATTTCCTATTTTGTCAGTTCTTTCCTGGAGGAGGTTTCTCTGGAGTCTATTTATCTTTAAATTAGAAATGTTTTCTTTACAGCCCTACTGATTAATTTATTTTGCTTAAGCATGAACAAGCTGGATATGCAGCATGGCAAAGGTAGGAGTAAAACAGCAAAGAAACTTCAGAACATTTTTTTGAGCTTTTTTTATCTCAGATACTTTCCTGGATTCTTCTTTATAGCCTTTTGTTAAGTGCTCCCAAGGGCAGGATGCTGGTTTTGTAAATTTGTGGATCTTTGCACCTAATACAGAGTGCAGTGGCACCTCCTGTGGGAAAGCTGTGCAGGGCCACTGCAGTTTCATCAGTAGTTGTTCCTGTGCTGTTTCACTAACAAGGATATTTATTACAGTGTGGCAACGGTTCAGTTTTTAAAACACATTTTTATATCTGGATGTATGGATATGAAAAACCTGTAAGCTCCTACACATCTCATACAGATGGGGTCATAGTAGGGAGGTGCTTTTGAGAGGTTCAGGGAGTGCCTAGCCCAATCTTTAGCTATTAGCACCTTGTTTTCCATGCTCAGTCACAGGCAGTGGGGAGCAGAGCTCCTGCACAGCTGCACACAGGAGCTCATTTCTTTGATGCTGCGTGTTTTGACTGCCTGGACCATACAAGTGGCATTCCATTTGTTGACCCAACCACGCCCTTCAGCCAGGCCTAGGGCAAGGGACAGGTTTAGAAGCCTTGCAAAGCTCGTCTGATTTGGGATATTTGTCATCTTTAAATAAGTTAGTGTTGGTGGGACCTCTCAGCACCCCATTTTTCTTTAGGTTGCCCTGTCACAAAAAGCATCCATACAGCCTTAGTCCGCACAGCCACTCCTTGCCTTCCTTCCAGGTCTTCTCTGGGCTGTGATTTCAATATCCTACCACTGAATAGGAATAATAATAAAAGTCATAAAGCTATTCTAAGGTCTGTGGATGCAAAGCAAATTCTGGCTGAAAACTGTTCTTGGCAGGGACATCGAAACCATCACACTTTTACCTGTCCACATGGTTCAAGTGTAATCACTAGCATTTGTCATCACCTTTCTTTCCATGCAGATTTATTATAAATACCAGTGCTCCTTTCTAGAGCAATTTGTACTACTCCTCATCTCTGTTTCAAAGGCATTTTGAGTAAACAACCTTATTTTAACAAAGCAGATGGAAACCTTTTTATAGCTGTGAGGCACAGGCAGTATATGCACCCCTGAGCCAACTCTGTTCCGCAGTACTGCTCTCTGCTGTACTAAGGAAATGTCTGAAGTCATTAAAGTGTTGGATATAACTTCAGATAAGGTGGATTTTCAAGGTTATAAAATTGCTGAATTAGTTTTACAGCTACTCCAGAGGTACCACTGAGCAACTTATATTGATTTCTCTGGCTTCTTGTTAGATGTTGTTACCTGGAAGCTGAAAGTAAAGGAAAGCAATCAGACTTCCTTGAGAAAGGCTCAGGGATCATGTACATGCCTGCATTGTGATGCTGCCTCTGTGCTGGCCTAGCCATTGCATCTTCCCATCTGTGGGACAATGCTCACCTCATGCTGGAGCCTCAGCAGTGGCAACTGGACAGCTGCTGCTTTTGAGGAATTGTCCTCTTGCAGTGCAGGATGTTCAACACAGGTGCCACGGGAGGTGGCAGTGCCCCTTTTTTACCTAGTTTCCACCATTCCCATGGATAGCTGACCTTCTCCTTCTTTCTTGGAGGACAGCATCCTGGCCTTCAACAGAAGGACTCTCTTATTGGGTGGCCACATTATTAAACATGTTGGAGTGGGTTATTTTGGTTAATCCCTGCCTCATTGCACAGGTCTTTCCTAGGTAGATGACATAATTTCTAGAAAAAAAAGAAAATACCAGAAGAAAATACTTCTCATACCTCTATATTAAGTCAAGTATGATCATGGAGCTATCCCCAGAGCTCTGGTTCTGGAATTCTCCCTCCTGCCCAGCCTGGAGTCCCTTCGGTTCATCCCAGGAAATGCTTGGCTGCCATTTGACAAACTGTTATTATGTGGTGTCTAATAAAATCCTTCTGTTAGCAAATTTATCAAATGACAAGACACAACTGACAGTAAAATTCCCTCTCATTGAGCTCCTTCAGTAATTTTTCTGCTTCAAACTCTACAAGAGAACTGACGTGCATCCCTGAGCTCTCTCAGTGCCGGAGTAAACTCTTCTGTTTCTGAGGCCGGGATTTTGAATGCAAGTTAATCATCTGTCCTGCATTTGTTTGAAGTGAAAAGACAAAGAGGAAGATGAATAAAATATTGTTATTTTGTCATGTGAGTGACTGATTTCAATGTTTAGTTTCTTGCCCATCATGGGAGCATTCGCAAATTCCCAGCTTTGTCAGGAAAATATAACTTTTTTCGTTGCTGATTACCCTCCTGGTGTGAACTGCATAATTTCTTACTCAGAAGAAGATTATTGTAGCCATTTATTTTCTGGTTAAACAGGTGTAAATAAAACAATTACACTGAAATGATTGAATTTTCTCTTTAACGCATGAAACACAGATGCAGAGTCCCTTAAAAAAATGTTCTTACTTCCAATCAAATTTATATGAGAAAATTATCCACAAAAATATACATTTTTTGCTCTCTGTTTGGGGAGAAAAGCAGAACAAGGCCATATGCTGCATATGCTTCCACAATTTATGGAGAATTCATGCAAGATAATGAGCTTCTGCTCTGTGCTACAGGATGTGGGGTTGACCCTTTATATTCACTGAGAGGTTTTTAGTGCTCACACTAATTATTCCCACTGATAAGGAGCCTCGAGTCGAGCCACAGAGAGCAGTGTAGACACCACAAGGGTTGTATTGTTTCTGACTGGGGAGAAGTGAAGAAAGGAGAAGGGGGGTAGGTAGGAAGCCCCTGAGCTGGTCGCTCCAGGGCTGGGTACTTGGGCAGATCCGTCCACTGCAACACTGGTGAGTGAGCAGAAACTTAACTCACTCTGAGCACCCAATTACTCCTTTGATGAAGGCTTATATCGCTTGGCTCTTCTTCTTTTGATCTCAAGTTAATTCTCATTGGCCTTTTTTTGTAGCTCAGGGCAACAGACATCAGTTCCTTGCAGGATGATAAACAGCAAGCAGCCACAGTTGCTCCTGTGCAGAACCTAAATCAATGACTGTTCTACAATTGTGGTTAGCTAAAGATGCTGTCCTCTGGTTCCTTAACAAGTAGTTTTCCTGTGGAGGACAGAAATACAGAATTCCTTAGTACATTTTTTGGACCCCTCTTCAGTAAATCAAGATACGAAACTGACTGTTCATGACAAGTTTCTCAGTAGGTGAGGAGCTGGTGACATTTTCTCTTCCCGTTAATTATGTGAAATGTCTTCTTATCTTAAATTTTGCCGAAGTGCTTATTGGTCTCTGGAGATTGCAACTCATGGTGAGCTTTCCAGAAAGCAGTGCTGATGCCTCCCTGGTGTTGAGGGTTCATAAGCAATCAATTCACTCATGAATTATCGGCACCGCTTGTCATCTGGGGTTCATTAGCATGAAAATATTTAAGCAATAAAGTAGAGACACAACACATCTCTTGCCTCTCCACATCAGAGGATATTTTGGGTTTTCCACCTGCTCAGGGATGACATGGAAATAAATGGCCATTTCCCCTTTGTCTTGCTCCAAGCATTCTCTCTCTCCCTGCTCTCCAGCAATCAGGTAATTTGATTTCTTGCTTTGAGGCCTAGAAAAGCCATTTCTAAGAGAAGGAAAACATTCAGACAAGGTTTTGCCATTGCTATGTGCATCATTATTTTGTGTTTTTCTAATAGCTGTAATCAGCTTTCATACTGCTCAAGAAGTTGTGCATAAAATGTGTGAGATAATACATATATAAGTACTGTCTTCTGTTAGGGTTTATTGACCTGCCTGTGCCCTAAGAGATCAGCACTGGAAGAAAGTATTAGACTAAGGATCTTTCAATTACAACTGCTTATGTAATTTTTCAGACACTTTCTCTAGCTGCATTGGAAAAGGTAAATGGGCATGTCAAACTACACCTTTACAGAGAAGTGTTCTTTACCTTTGGATGCTATATCAAATGGAATTATTTCCATCAAATCTCATGAATGCCAATGCATTTCAATGTGCAAATATTGGAAATGTGGGAAAGGAACTCACAGCTTCCTGCAGGCCATGAGTTTTTCCTGATCCAGGGCAAAGACCCGACTTTTATACTTGGCCGACTCTGGGGTTGGTTGCAGGCACCTTGCTTCAGTAACAGCAGCAGCAAAAGCCTTTCACTAGACTGCCCAAAGGGCTGTGGGAAAGGCTGTTCAGATGCACTAAGAAGAATAATTTATTGTTTGCTTTGGCCATTAAAATTGGCTTTGATTTGGGCTCTGCTCCATCAGGCAGCTAAAATAATG
The DNA here is from genome assembly GCF_030490865.1 of Poecile atricapillus. NCBI lineage: Eukaryota > Metazoa > Chordata > Aves > Passeriformes > Paridae > Poecile > Poecile atricapillus. The sequence continues at coordinate 133,356,876 of NC_081250.1, read as the reverse complement.
AATTTAAGCATTTGATGAAAATGTTTACTTACAAAGAACATACACGTGGGTTGTTTTTTCCCAAATGAAGTAGGGACAGGGGCTGAAACAGAGGTCAGTTTTATTGCACCAGCTCCCAGGTCCTACTCCTGTACCAGACAGCTCCTCATCCTAAAGATGCTTTGCTTTGTTTTCTGTCTGAGATATGTTCCCAAGTCTTCTCCTTCACTTGTGTGACCTCCTAATGCTGCTCTCTGTCTGCAAAAGTCCTGCCTTTACCTAAGACATTTCTCTGCCTGTGTGTGATCTGTGTTTTGGAGGCATTTCCTTTGGGTTTGGGTTTTTGGATCCTACAAGACAATTTTGACTGCATCTTTCATTCAGTTGGGATGAAACCTTGCTGTCATGCAAAAAGGTCTCAGCTACAACAGGCTTGCAAGCACAGATCCTGTTAAGAGTCATGTTTTCTCAAAATCAGTAAGGATTGCTCATTTGCATAGGAGGTGAATTTGAACTACTCATCTACTTAAACTGGAAAAAATGTAATTTTCAGGCATATTGTCCCTTTCTTTCTTATCCTATCCTTTCCCCCTTTCACTTAATACATTTTCCTTCATCCTTCTTTATGTCCTTTCTCCAAAAACAGTCTCTCTCTGCACACCCCACTCCCTGTAAGCAGCCAGGGACTCTGGAAATGGCTCTGAGGCACTGGCTCAGTCTGTGCATCTTCCTCCTGGACATCCATGGTCAAACCTCCCTCCCCACTTGCTGCCCCTCACTCCACTCCTCCCACCCTTCACACATGTTCCTCCACTCCATCTCTGCCAGGAAGTTTACTTACTTTACATCTTGCTCATTTTTGTTTCCAACCCCTTTGTAAACAGACTTCCCCATTGCAGGGTGCAGTGTAGCAGACTGAATACATTTTCACCTCCCAAGAAACCATACTAAAAGCTCTACCCCTTTTCTTTCCAAATCACTCACCAACCAAGTCCCGCCTGTATATCCTCCACAAACACACCACCAGCACCCCTCCTCCACTCCCAGGGAGGCAAGCTGCTGAAACCAGGAAGAATAGTACAAGAAAAGTAGGTCATCTGAGAACATGGAATACAAAACTCAGCCACTGTGTGCTGGGTGAGTACAAAGAAGTTAAATCAACTATCAGATCAAACTGATACAGAGCAGAAGTTTTCCTGCATTTTAATAGAGAGTTTTTCTCCTCATTTGTCTGGCAGTGCTGGTGCTGGCAGGGCTGAGCTGCCCGTGGCTCTCCTGCTGCTGCAGCTCCTTCTGTGCTCTGCTGACTGGACACAGCAACAAGCACTGTGCAATGGATATGGATTTGAAAGCACATAATTATACTGAATTTTACTACTTTTCAGCATTGCCAAGTGTTTTTTTTTTAAGTATCATTTGCTGCTGTTTGCATCTTAATTTTTCTGGGGAGCATTCTGCAGTATAACATTTTAAATGTGGCCAGAACCACTGAATTTTCCTATGTAACGATAGGAGAGGGGAGGGAACATGCTTTACACACATACTGCAGTCTTTCTATTCCAGCACCATCTCTCCTAGGTTGATACGCTTCTGAGAAATTAGAAAAACCGTGAAAGAGTCAGAAATGGAATAATCTCTTCAACAAGAAAGAGTCTTTCTAGCTTTCATTATTTGCAGGGACTTATGCCCTAAACCTTGAAGCTTTATTGAGATGCATGTGCAAGGAGCTGGAGAAAACTGTGCTGTCTTTAACAAGGCTACAATTTTACAGCCACACAAAGTGAGTACAATGTCATCATGTCTGGCCAAAATGTCCCAATATTGTTGAAAGACATTATAATGAGTGAATCATTGAGCACTTCTCCACTGAAAGCCTGCTGTGACCCTTCTGAAAAGTGTTTAAAGGACTTTGGAGGTGGATTTCCACTGCTGTGTTATCAGTGCCTGCCTTTCCCAGTGTGTTGCTCTCTGGCTGCTCTTCTTTCTGTATGCTGTCCTTGTCCAGCAGAGCAGCCACATTTCCCCACAACTCATCTCTGTACCCCACTCATGCTCTGCAACCTTTTTCCTTTACAGTGTTCTCTGTGGTCTTTTTTCCTAGGTTGTACCGGAGCCATCTCATTTTTTGGAATGCATGCTTTCTCCCTTTTACTGAGCTAAGCTCTGAGGAATAAAGGAACATCTGATGTGATGGTGCAGTGTTGTAACAGCTGAGGAGACGTGAACAGTGTAAATGATCAGACATGAAAGGGGCAGAGAAGCAGTTGGCCTTATTTCCGTGCTTTCATCAAGATTGCATATACTGTCATTGACTTTGTATTTTCCTTGGGAATTTTGTAGAGAAATGTTGGCAGCATGAATGGAGTTACACTTCTTCTGTGCAAAGCAGGAGCTACAGGAAGTAAAATTAATGCTTATTGCATCAAATATTTTGCTGGAAGCTTGATGATTCACAATTCTTAGTTTTATTTTTTTTTTAATTCTAAAGATGTGTAAGTACAAGGCATGCTATAAGTAGAAACCATTATGATACAGGAATAATGCAATTCCCTGTGTCTTTGGGGATGGTCAATATGTTGTTCATTGCAGGTTGCCATAGAGATGCAGTATTATTTTCTTAGCTGAGTGATGTGCACTGAATTATAATGCTTTCATAGGAATAGCACAAGTTAATAAAATTCTTTATGGTTCAACAAAATCATCCTTCAAATAACATTTGAAATCAAGGGGTTTGTCTAGTGCCCAATTTCACTCAGTCTGACTGAAGTGTGGTGACAGAATAACGTAATTAAACCTATGCAGCTGTGTTTAAATGTTCTGCCACACATTTTGACTTCTTTTACAAAGGATGCTATTGCACAAAGGTCCACTGGATTCATGATAATGGGCAGCAAAGGGAAAGGAGGACTCAGAGAAATGGCAAATACAAACCTGTAGCTTTCCAGAACAAGAGTGCTTGCAGTTCCTTCCATGTGGCCTGAGATTTCATATGGCCAACCACTTTCTAAAAGCCTGTGAAAAATATTCAGTTATGGACATGCGTCTCAGCACTCCTCATTATAAAATCACAGAATCACAGAATGGTTTGGGTTGAAAGAGATCTTAAAGATAACCTAGTTGCAAGCCCCCTGCCATGGGGAGGGACACTTTCCACTCTCCTATTTGCTGAGGGCCCCAACCCTCTTCCCCAGATGAAAGTTTACTTCTAACAGGTGAGCAGACACTCTGTGCCCTTAACTGAGGTTCAGAATATGGTGAAAGAATATGATGAAAGAACATGATGTCTAGTCCTATATGCAATGAGAAGTCAGTGGAAAAGTTTGGGTTTGTTTTAATCTCTATGTGTCCTTGGTCATGAGAGCATTATTTCACTGTATTAGAACTGCTGACATTTGTTTAAGTGTTTACATACCAACTAAAAATTCTCCTGGCAGCTACTGTCTGAATCCGAAATTAAATTAAACTTTAAAAACCTAAATTAAAACCTAGTTAAAAGATGGGGCTTAGTCTAGAGCCTAGACAATAAGTGTAGATATGATGGTAAGCTTTCTGTTTCTTTAAAAAGTCTTCATTTGTATTAGATCATTTGACCTCCTTTACAAATAATACCAGCCCACTACTTTTTACATAGGGGATGAAATACTGACAGTGTCTGGACACCAGTGTTACTTCATACTGGATTGCTGAGTTTGTTTACATTTTCTCTTGTTAAACCATCTGCTGGGAGGGTGCTTGACCTTTTTTATGATAGTAACCTAACTCAAAAGCATGGGGTTTCACAAATATGAAACCCCAAGGTGATAGTTGGTGTGTCTTTGCTACAGGGAGTTAAATTTCAAGGGTTACTAAAACTGAAGTATCTTAGGAATGCAGTCTCAGGCTTATAAGCTCTACATGATCTAGAAATGTGTTTTTCTCCTTGCAGAAGTCAGACCTGTACCTTCCCTCCCTGAAGCCTGTGAAACATCCAACAGCACATGAGCAGAAGGCATGCTGTTTCTGACTAGTTTATACAGAAAGGTCCCTGGTGAAGGACACCCCATGGGTATTCATTCTTGGGAGCATTATTCCCATGGACCAATTTGATTTAATTTTTCAAAGGAGCCCCACTTTGGGACTCTTCTTTCACTGTGTTGAGCACCCTCCCTGCCTCTGTGGGCTTGGGAAGAGCTCCGTACCCTGCAGTGGGTTCTGAAATTCCAGAGCAGGTTTCTTCACTGGGCTGTTTCATGGAGGATGGCTGTGTTGTAAAGTGCATGCTAAGCCTGGGGTCTGTGCCAGGTGCTGGAACCTGTGGTTTCCCCTGCCTGCTGTGCAGTGTAGCTGAAGGAGTCCAGCAAGGTCCGTGCTGCTGGGAGCTTGCTGCAGGCTGCAGGGGACACTGACAGAAGCTTAGCTCTAACTTTCTTAAACTGACTTAGCAGCAACTGCTTCACTCTCCAGTGTATGTCAATAAAATCATTCAAGACTTGTATCTGGCCTAAATCTATGTGACTGCTGTAGAACTGGTACCCACTTGCATCAAACAAGGGCTTGCACTACTGCATCCAGCAGAGAGGTCCCAGATCAGCTGAGAAGCCAAATAACTTGGCATTTTGGGTGCTTGTGGGTAGGATACAAAAGGCTTAAATCCTGGCACAGCTGAGACTTGGCACATCAGCTGCAGAGAGACACCTGACCTCCTCCTCTCCCAGGCTGTGTCCCCCTCCACAAACCCTTCCGTGACATCCTCAGGCTGCACAGCTGAAGATGTCCATGCTAGCCCATGACTGACCATGCTGCACCTCTCCAACCTGAGGTTTCATCAGTGCTAGGTAGGAGCCAGCTGAGTTGTATTTAAACCTGCTGGTAAAATACAGATGAAGTAATCTGTCTTTTGCCAATGAGTTCAATGGGTAGAACAACGGCACAGGAAACAGAAAGCCTGGAGTTTACATTAAGAAGTCTTAACGAGACAAAAAACATTGCCAGTAGGTAAGCCAGATAAGATCTCTGTAATTGCATATCTCCTGGTAGATCCAGTCCTAGGGCAAAACTGACAACTTCATATCAGTTGTTTAGAAATACAACTAAACACTGGGTTGACCTGTGAGTTTGCATCCCAAAACAGACAGCGACACAGCTACAATTATGGTGGAGTGTTAACGTTGCCTTTCCACTAAAGCATCACAGTTTCTTTTCCTTTTGACTTTGCTAGTTTTCAACTGCTGGGGCCAAAATTCTGCATACCAGGTGTTTGGCTCAGGCTGAGAAAATCTAAAAAGTTTCATCCAAAAAATTTGTTCCTGTTGTGAATGGATGAAGGGAGAACTCAGGTAAGCTGCCATCCAAGGAATTCAGGAAGGGTTTCCTCTGTGTGGCTCCTAGAACCTGAGTCTGGGAGCCAGGTCTCCATCTCTGCCATTCCACCACGTGTCAGGGAACAGCTTTCTGCCTGCCACAGTACAAGGACTCAAATAAGACCAAGTCTCTGCCCACACTCCCATTCCAGCAGCTGAAGCAGCTGAGATTTCCCAGTTGTGATGGACACCTGCCTGATTTTGGGACTGCACAGTGATTGAGTATGTGCTGCCCTGGGCACCCCAGTGCGCTGAAACAAAGGAGGAGGGGCTGTGTGACTCTCCCCTTCCCAGACACCATGCAGTGCCAGAAGGAAGGCTCTGATCTTGGAGGAGGTGCAGGAGATAGCAAACAGTGGGTCAGACTAGTGCATCAATTTTGTTTCCAGGACTTCCAGAAAAAGCTGCTGCTCCTCATCCTGTCCTTCCCACCTGGGGCAGTGTGGGCTGTACTCCTCAAAGGAGAAAACAGAAAGTGCAGACAGGACAACCCAAGTTGGTGTTCATTGGTTCTGCCCCACCAGCAGCATCCAACCCATGTCCTGCTTAATTCTTCAATCACTGCCTTCCCTGTTCCCTGTATGCTGGGTGAGGTGGATAATTGCTTTCAGGTGACAGAAAGGTTTGAGCTTTGAGCCTTCAGACACCAGAGGGCACCACAGGTAGTACCCAGCCTCCTTCACTCCTTCTGTGCACCCGTGTTTTGAACAGGCGACCTGTCCCTTGCCTGTGCACCGCATCTGCAGTCATCCTGCTCACTGTGGGCAATTTCCCAGAGCAATGCTGGGCACGTGGGAGAGAACTATTTCCTAAAAGAGATTAAAAACACCCTTATCAAGTCAACTGGACAGTCTGCTAGCACGGATGAGTTTGGCAATAAGTTTTTTCTTGTTCTTTCTGCTTTTCTTTCCTGTTTTTGACTGTGTCTTGGCTGAAATCCTGCATGGTGGGTTTTGGAGAACTTCAGTACTGCACCCAGCCAGGGACAAATGCAGATATGACTGTGACAGATATGGGCTGTCATCAAGAGGTCAACCTAAATGCCCACCACCAGAAAGTGGCAATGATGCAGATTGTTTCAGAGGATACTAAGAAGATGTGGCACCAATGGAAAACCTACATCTTACTTCTGTGTGTAGACATATGCACCCCTGAAGGTGCTATTGAATCCTTCTACTGCATGTAAGAGTGCTGAAAATTGCATCAAACCCAGCTGGGGAAAAAAACAGATCATTAGAGTGTCCAGGAGCTTGTTCTCAAGGCTGTCTGTGCTCTTGGTTTCCTGTTTCTTTTTGATCTCTTGTCAGCTTAGGCTGTGCTGTCAGTCTAGCCTTGCTCATTCATGCATTCATAGTTGATCCAATTATTGCATTACTGGCAGTGAGAAAGTGCAATAGACTCTTTCCTACCCACTGCTAAGAGAAAATGGCAGGGTAAAGTGTGTGTATGTGAATTCAGATTGCTTGGAACATTCTCTAAAGCTGCATGGTAAATTACAGAATATGCTAGGTAGGTAAAAGTGGGTAGGAAGGGTTTCTTGCTAGAAAGACTCTATTTAGGAAAAGTAAGTTGTATTAATTAAAGCACATTTAGTAGTGGGGTTTTGGGCCTTTTGGCTGAGTTCTTTACAATTTCTAACTTGTTTCTACTTCCGCAGAATGACCCTTTGGTGCAGAAAACTTTCCTGATCAATGAATTTTTTTCTAAGAGATCCTGGAGAATTACTGGTACAAGCCTGCCATTTTTCCTAATGCTGACGACACTTCAGAACTAATTCTCTTAATTTCTCTTAATGCTGACCAATGTTTCAGAGCTCGGGCATCATCCCTCAAGTTCCACTCTAACACTCACCTGCCTCAACGCTCCCTCCCACTTGCTCTTTAACATCATTGTGACCCCCAATTTTGGGTCCAAGAGGATGGTAAAAAATAAAGAAGATCATCAATTGCTTGGCTACCTTGACAGTGGTGCTGAAATCACTTTCTAAACACAATTTCTTTGCCATGTTTTGGCCACTGCTGCTGGTGGGGTGTCATGCATCACTGACTCTAGAGACTGAGTAGCAACCTTTGCTTTGAATTGGCTTCTAAATTGTTTCACTTTTGGGTCTCAGGAAGCAGTTCTCACCCAGGCTGTGCTATTAACATTGCCTGCTGAGACTGGAGGAGGTTTTAACCACCACCACATTCACATAATGACAATGAGAACTGAGGAGGCACAAAACAAACCCAGGGACTTCAGCTCCTTGCCTGGCCTTCTCTCCTGTCCTGCTGCCTCTGCTGCATCACTGTTCTGATGGTCAAACCCCGCAGCTGAGGTGCCTTTGAGGTGCCCAATGTCATCTCCAGGGGTAAACCTGCATCTCCTCTGTGCTCTGCCACTGCAGAAACTACAGCTTCTTTGGAACTCTTCATGGAGACCTGTTCCCTCTGTGCTCAGCATAGTAGTGCCTTACTGAGCCTGACAAAATCCAGCTCCTCTAGTGCATTTTCCTCTGGGAGAGCTGGGACCTTTTCTGTTTTGCAGCTGATGACTAGAAGAGCTAACACATACCTGGGGCTCCACTGCCTTCCCAGCTCAGGTCACAGGCTCTTTACACTGCTCTCTTTTGACGTCAGACATTTTTCCAGTCTCACAACCTGAGAAGTTTGACCCTGAGCTGGACAAAGTTGTATGACCAGAGAACTGGGATAAGTACTCAGTGGTTTCTGCCACCAGTAGGATTTTAAGTGTTCCTCGAAACATGTTAAAAACAAATGTTGGCTAGGTGAGATTCCCAGATCCTTAATGTGTGTAAGAGACAAATCCTGGCAGGATTTTCCAGCGATCCTTTGTAAGATCTCTTACTGAGCACACCTCTGCGTTTGTGTTTGCAGAGGAAACACCTTTGGGGCACTGAGGGACAAAGTGGGGAGAAGGAGTATCTGTTTGCAGTATAGAGTTTTTGTAACCTGTGGTGTGATGTGAGCAGGCAAAGGGGAAGATGACCTTTTGATTTGGTTTTTCTTCCAGCTGCCTGCAGTATTTTTCATTTCCATCTTACAGTGTGCTCACTTCTATCTTACGGTCTGCTCACTTCTATCTGAAAAGAAATTGAAAACATGTAATTGAAAAGCTGGTTGCTAGCAAGGTGAAGTCTTTATGCCTGTCACTTCAGAAGAAAAAAACTCATCTTAAAAAACTAAATCTGAAATGCTCTGGGACAAATTATGTACTCAAAAAAACCCCCATATATTGTTATAGGACACATTTTTTTTTAATGGCAGAATTAAAAATAATTGGATGTTGGTCTGACTTGTGGGTGACAGTGAGAATTTGCAGCTGTGGGAATTAAATCCCAGAGGCCAAAAATGATACTTGCAAAAATCTAATCTGAAGCAAGAATGTATATAAGGAGGCCAGAATAAGGCTGAGATGAAAACCAGATTTCATGTCTGATGACATCTTTAGGCTTCTGTCTTTTCCAGGAGAAAAAAGACCAGTGAGTGCAATAGCAACGGGTAGCTCTCTCCTGGCCATTTTAAAGTATTGCTGAGCTCTGAAGCTCTTAAATGAGATTTATTATATCTACCAGAGTAATACAGTGGATCCTCTACTGAGGATTTATGTGTCTGTGGAATATTTCTCCAGTTACACAGTTATCAAATTGTTAATGGAGGAAAAAATGCTACCCAGTGAAAAGCAAACAGAAACTAGCTTAGCTATTGTTGAGAGAATTATTTGAAAACATACAACTTATCTGTTAGGGACTATTTTGTTTTGGGTGATTTAGCATGCACAGCATGGTTCCTGATTCAGCAGGAAGATCACTGTCAAAAACTGACTTTGGAGAACAGATCAGGTGAAAGCAGTAGTCACCATTTTTAAGCAGAAATGGCAGATATGGTATAGGTCAATATGACCAAGTACTGGACACTCCTCCAAAAATAAGGAATGTTGCTAAGGTTTTATCTTGTCAGAGCCTGTGGTACATTGGGACAATAAGGTTGTTGCCAAATAATTTTCAGACAAATGTAGAAATTCTCAAGGGATCTGTTAAACTCTCATAATTTCCAACACTGAAATTGCATCTTGCAGAGGTGAAATTGCCTTCAATCCAATGAGCATCTGGCTTCCTTTGATCTAAAAATAGTCTGTCTGAGCCCCAGGCACCCATCACCATGCTGCTTCATCTCCTGAGGTAGATGGATGCTGGGAGGGAAAGAGACACATCAGTGCTGGGGGAGAGGGGACCCCTCTTCCCACCTGGCAAGTACAAAACACCACCCAGGCTGCAGCCCAGCCCTTCTGCCCTCCACAGGGAAACCCAGCACCAGCTTTAGGTCACATGGGTAGCTGGCATCAGGAGGAGATTTTGTGTTCTTGCAGGATGCCAGCTGTGTGTCACGAACAGTCACTTACCAAAGAGTCCCTGGGTCAGAACAGAAATGTGGAGTCTTCTGAAATGGTTTTCTGATGTGAACAGACAGGGCTGAGGCTGAGCTTTCTCACTGCAAGGGTCCCTGAGCATCCCCCTGGGAATGCTTGTGTCCCAGCCAGGCTGTGCACCAACATCAGCAGGTCCCACAGACACAACTCTGTCCTCTTCTGGGCTGTGGGGAATAGGAACAAGCAGGATGTACGACAGGACGTGAGAAATACTTCTCATGGATGCCTGGAATCAGAGCAAGGTCTCCTCTGCATCTCAGCTCTGTGCCATTAGGAACTCTGCTCGTTCCAAGTCATGTACATATTGATCTGTGGGTGAGACAGCTTCTGGGCAAGGCTGGATCTAACCCTGTGCTGAAACTTTGCTCCGTTGTCTATTCTTTGCCAGCTAGAAAATGCCAGAGAACTTCCTTAATGATTTCTTTGGTTATTCTACATTTTGTGACAGACCAGTTTCAAACCAGGTTACAAATCTGTGACTTCACAGCAGTTGGATCACAAGTCCTGTATTTTTTTTCCTGCAGGCAAAACACCTATTTGATTTCCAGTATATGCTTTGTTCTGACAAGGAGATTTCCGTGCTCATTGAATTGTCCAATGGATGTGCTTTTTTTAACACATCTGATTTTATTCTCATATGTCTATTGAAATTGTTAATGAGGATGGAATTTACATTAAAGAAATTTGCAGAGAAGACCAGCCTGGCCATGAGTCAGCATGTGGGTGCCAGGGCATTTATTTCTGATGCTGAACTGCTGTGTGAGATTGGTGCTTGGGACTGTATTTTCTAACATCTGTGAATGTTGTTTTCCTTGACAGCTTCAATAAGTGGACCAGAACACTGCTAAGACTTAGGGAGACAAAATCTGTACAAATTAATTTTCCTCCAGCATTTCTGCAAAAGGATTCCTCCTCTTCATGCCAGCTTTATTCAAAGCTCTGGCAATAGAGAACTTCACTATTGTTTCTTAGATTGCAGTTGCTAATGCCAAAACAATATCTTTAATACATATATATTTATAAATGTGTGCTGTATTTACTAATTTGGTGCGTGGGAGTTATGGCAGCAGCCCACTTTTGTGTGTGTGCCCTTAGCTGAATGGCACAGTACAGCACCCATGCTCTTTCCTCTATTTCATCCCTGTGAAGCCCTTAAAGGTTTTTTCTTCAACCTTTTGGTAAATTAAGATGCCATTAATATTTTTTCTCTAGTCAGCTGTGTCCTTTTTTACTTCTGCCAGGAATTTTGACAAGGCACAGAAGGTGGAGGTAAATTTGCTTCATGTATTTCTGCTCTGCATTTCATCCCTGATAGATGCTTGGCAGTTGCCTGTGTATGGTCTCCTCTCCTCAGTTAAATATGAGGCTGGTACCTTGTCTCGGGCACATCTAAACAGCTGATTTTAGAACCAGGAGATTTATCTGTTGAGAGGTTTAGATCAGTGCTCATAACTGTGGTGTGCTAAATGCTCATTTTTGATACTTTTTTTCAATAACAACAATTGATTGTTTAAGATAAAACAAGATGATGTTTTTCCAAGATGTTTGAAACAGATTAGCGTATATATATACATGTAGATATATATTCAAGGCCTCCATGTTTATTAAACACATTAATTGCAGCCGATGTTACTGAATCACCTTTGCTCTTAAGCTTTGTCTTTGCATCTTCAAGCATTAACTAAATGTGAAATATTTTGTCCCAAATAGTGATCATCACAAATTAAGTTTAAGTAGAACCAGAGCTCTACAGCAGAAAGCGTTCCACACTGTCATTTTAAAATGCCATATGCTACCTGCTTTTGGCTTAGGATTCCACTAGTACAGAAAAGGCTGGGACCAGTGGCATTCCTGTTCCTGACTGTCCTGGCAGAGCCAAGCTGGTGTCTTTTCACTGAGTCACCTGCCCTGCAGCAGCTGTGAGGCAGTTGGTTACAGGATCTATTTGCACTTTGAATTAGGAAGTCACAACCTGCTCTGTCTTGTGTGAACAGCCACAGCAAGAGCAGATCATGCATGAGCCACCAGCAGGCAGGTCCTACTGAGCAGTGAGTCTGTGGACTGGCTTCTGATGAATATTATTTAACCAATTTGTTGTGTTTGCATGGAAATATAAGCCTTGACAGGAGAGATGTGAGACCCCTCATCGCTTCTGTTCGACTTGTTGCAGTAGCAAAGAGCTGCAGCAGTTATCTTCAGGCTGAGATGATTGACTGGAAGTGATTTTTCACCAGGTGACATTTGCAATAATTACATGGTGCTTTATTTGCTTGGGAGGAAATAATCAGCACGACCTTCAAAAGGATCTACGGAAAGCAGCTCTTGCAAAAACAATTATTTGAACCTCCTACTATGACAGCTCCTGGTACAGCTAGGAAGTGAGGGGAGTGTACTGCATGTATGGGAGCTGCTGATGGCTGCCAAAAAGACAGGCAGGGCCAGGAGGGAGAAGTGGTAAACTCGAGGGAAATCAGATTTCCTTCTGAAATCCTGTGTCTTCTCAACATCCGCTTCTCCCTACCAGGCTGCAGGTGGTGGAAAAATCAAAGTGGGTTGCTGGGGAATCAAGTTTATTGCACAGGCTGGAGCAAGGCTAGAGATCTGACCTCCTGCTCCATCCTATGGAAGAATTTTTTTTTTTGGTACCCACTTATTCCAGATTTTTACAGCATCATGTGAGACAAGAAATTACCTTACATGCTTTCTGCCCTGAGGACAGGACTGTCTCCATGCTCCCTCATCCTGTCGCCCTGAAAAACAATCCATTTATACCATGGTGAAACTGGGCATCTTTCTGGTGCATGATCCTGTGGGGTCCTGATCTCCTGTCATGTCCTGGGACACAGCCTGGTCACTTGGGTGCACCATCCTGCTCCAGCCTGCAGTAAATGTTGGACCCAGTGTGTGTTTTCACTCTTCTTCCATGCCAGTGGCAGCCCAAGTCCCACTTTTCTGAGCTCATCCCTCTTTTAAATAAGGTAATGCCATATAAAAATAGCAACCTATGGCCAACTGGTTTATTGAAACTCCCAGAAGAAATAGTTAGCAACAAAGTTACCCAGTATAAATAAATTCCTGACATCCCCACACACACATTCTTGCTGTCAAACAGACCAGCCTGGAATAGTTAAAATGGGATATTTTTAAAAAAATGAAAGTATACTAAATTAATTTTAATTAAAAAAAAAAAAAAAAAAAGCAAGCCAGAAAGGCCAAACAACAACTAAAATCTGATGAGACTTTAAATAAACAAATATATTAATAATTATTCTCAAGCCAAGAGAAAGTTGGGAAAATTACTCATTTTGGGTAATTCTGAAAAGGAAGCCAGAAGTCCTGTCTCCTGTTCCAGTCACTTAAACATACTGTCTCATCAGAGAAATCTAATCAGATTTTGTTTTAAAGGAGGTTGTTAGAGATTTGTGTTTAACATATTAGGGATGTGTGCATGGTGCCAGGGCTTCATCATCCCCTGCCCAAGAGCAGTGCCTACCTTGGCTTCCCAGAAGAGGTGCCAGGAATCAGCCTGTGCAGGTGCAGTGGGTGGACAAGGGACATCGTTTTGGCTTGCCAGCTGTTTGAAAGAAAGCAGAGTGCTGCCTTGGGCCTCCCAGGGTTTTGCACATCCTCTGGGAATCCCTGGGGATGGCAAAGGGCTGTGCAGGGCACCGGGAGCTGCTGCTGGGTCACCTCATTCTGCCAAACCCAGGTGTACCACCAAACTGAGGGCAGCTGAGGGGGGCAGGTTAGAGATTTGGATGAGGCACTGTGTGATTTCCACAGCATCTGTCCCTGTAGGCCCCCTTCCCAAGGCAGGGGCTGCTGGCTGTGGAGAGACAGCCGCTTCGGAGAGGGAGTTCAGCCACGTCTCTGGCTCCCTGCGGCACTGGGACAAAGCCTTGCACAGCGCTCGGTTTGCTCAGCTCTCTGGAGAGCGCTGGCTGTGTTTGCTTATAGCTGCCTTGTGCAAAAGCTGGCTGCATTCCAGCAGGAGTCCCCCAGCTCAGCCCAGGATGTGCCCTCTCTGCTTCCTGGGAATTCCCCCCTTCCTTGGGACTGCAGACTTCTCCCACTTCAGGCTCTGCTTCATTGCACACATCCTCAGGGCTACATGAGTTGCTTTTACCTGGCCTGCAGGTAATGCAGAGCCCCTGTTGGTGCTCCCTGGTGCCTAGCATCTCTGCTAGGAAGAGTATTGCCTGTCATTTTCCAAGGAGCACGCCCTTGTAAGGCAATGGATGAGGTCTGAGAGCGTGCCAATGCCTGGAGTTAAACGCCCTGCACCTTCTGAACTGGAGCCCAACCATCTGCTGAACAACTGTGGATTGGTCAGAAAACTGCTGGTGACTCAGTAGAGGAAGCAGAGGCATGGGCAGTCTATTTTTAGCTGTCAGTAAATGTACTAAAGTGGCTTACTACTGAGTTGAAGAAAGGACAGACAATCCCTGCTTGCCCTATTTAGGGAATAAATGTGAAATACTTGCATCCATTTCTAAAGTCTAAATTATAGGTACTGCTGGGGAGCACAAATCTCTGGCCATCCCTCTGTGTGGCTCAGGATAGGCTTTGCTTCACAATGCAGTGGCAATTTAAAAGGCAACCAGCACTTTTGCAGAAAGAAAAGGAAAGGAGGAACGTGGGCACTCACCTGGAAGTGTGCTGCAGCTACCTGACAGTGCTCAAGTCTGCTCAGCCCTTCCTGAAAAAAAACAAGTGATGGGTAGCAGTGAGCCCAGGGGGACTGTTAAGTTTTTCTTTTACCAAGGGGAGCAGTGAAAAAGAAAATTGTAAAACAAATTTTATATCTATATGTCTTGAGTCAAAGATAATAAACACATATAAAATAATCACAGAATCATAGAATATACTGAGTTGGAAGGGACCCACAAGGACTATCACAGTGCGACTCCTAGCCCTGCACAGGACCCCTCTGGGAATCACACCATGTATAAATATGTAAAAAATCTTGTGTTCACTTTCTATCAGAATATGAGAAAATATCTGGGGAAAACAAGGGTTTGTATATTCACAGCCAACAAACATGTTTGGCTCATCTGGTGAAGAATTGTCTGCAGATACAGCAAACTTCAAGAGTATAGTAAGGTTGCAAGGGTGATGAGCTATTAGTGGAAATAAAAGGACACATAGAGATCTAGGTAAATTTCAACAAATCCCATTTTTGCCTGAAATGTTTTCTGCTACCATAGACAGTAACTCTGACTTTGAAATGGAGAAGAAGGAAGTCACTTTTCTTTGTATGTGGCCTTGTCACAGTTCCTTCTCTGGTCTTTGTTTTCAAGGCTTCCACACATCCCTTCAGATGGGGTAAGAGCTGACATTTAAGGGATGGATGTTGGCAGGGATAAATTTGCCAGGAAAAATGCACTGGCCAGGGCTGTTGCTGGGATAAGATGCCATGAAGGAGGGACTGGACCAGACTGGAAATGAGCCAGATGGTAAGGATGGCAGAAAATAGGTCTCAGAAGGGCACACTTGCATGTGGGTACCTGGGTCTGGACCAAGATCTTCCTTCAGGAGAGGTTTCCCTGATAGGAGCTGAGACAAAAACTGGGAGACACACTTGCAATTTTGTCTACAGATTGTTGTTGCCATTGCATCAGTTTTCTAAAAAGAGACTAAGATAGCCTATTCCATCTCCATCTGTCAGTGGCAGTGGGAAAGGCTGCTCTGCCACAGGCACTGCTGCTCTTTAAAAGCTTCCAAATGCTCCTCCGCTGAGATGGTGCCGAGGTTTATTTCCTTGCAGTGGCTGTGGTCACAGAGTGGTGTGATGGGCTCACAGCAGTAGGAGGCAAAGCATCTGTACTGAAACAACTTCAGCATGGTAAAATGATTTGATACATGGGAAAAGATAGCTGGGGGTGATAGAAAGAAGGAATGACCCCTAAAAGAGAAGAGGATAAACAGTCTCTTGGGTTTTATTTATTATATTCTAAGCACTAGCAGTTGCTAATAGAGGCCTAGGGGAATCTGTGCAGTGCAGATCAATATTCTAGGGGGAGGGTTAATTAAGATGATGTATTTCTCTTTGGTGACATTATGTGCTGGAGCTGTAGGGATGGCCTGTCGGCTCTCCAAGACTATTCACACACAGTCACTTCCAAATCTTGCAGACTGTAGCTTTTCCCAGCAGGTAGCTCTGAACCATCCCTGACAGTGTCCCCGCAGAATTTGAAGTGCGTGTGTAAAGAGCTCTGCCTGTCCCTGACTCAACCATGTCCAACCCCTTGCTGTGCTCCTGGGACTTGCACAGCTGATATTCATCTTGGCATCTACCTGTTCCTCATCCTCACCTGCCTTCCTCCCATCACCTCTGTGGCTGGAGGAATAGGGCTTGCTTGTCTGCTTTGGCAGAGGAAGGCACAGGAACACTTCGAGTTTTCCACATTGTTTTATTGGTGCAAATGTTGATGAGAAACCAAAGACTGAATGTTTAAAAGCATGGGAGGTATTAGAGCCACATGACTTTGGTGGTTGAATCACCCAAAAAAAATCTCTTTAACTTGCTGGGCCAGGAAAAAAGTCACATCTCTAGGAATGCCACATAATAAAAAAAAATAATTAAAAATTCAATATTCTTAAGTTTTCCCTGCAGAGCTCCTGCAAATCCTGGATTTGCATTTCCTCACAGTTGGTCTTTATGAGCAAGATGTTCCTCATGCAGAGCTGCAGCTTCTGCTCCCTCTGCGCTCCCAAAACTCCAGCCCAAGGCTGGCAAGGCAAGGCACTGCTGCTGAGGAATCTTGTGCTGCTGTGAAACATGACATTTATGAAGCACTGGTTCCTTCTTTTCAGAATCAGCCTTTGCAAGCCTTTTCTCTCTGTGTCTGTAGAAGACACCGTGCTGGATGTGAGCAGGCTCATGGCACTCAGTTGCTGTGGCTGCCCCTCAGACATCGCTCCCTTCCCCCTGTGCATTCGGGTGTTTGGGTCTGAAAGTGTACAGGGTTGCTCTGCAGTTGCTTTTTGTAGGCGGCTGCCTAAAACAGGAGCACTTGAATGTTTGCATTTTTTAGAGGATGATTTCAGCTCTGACCTGAGTCCTCAGCTCTGATCACCTATACTCTTTACTCCTTGCTGGATCCTGAATTAGAAAGGATTTTCTTGTCATTTTGCAATGAGCATTGGTAAGAGCAGTGATTCTGGTCAGTGGCGGTGGGAGAAATGGTCTCTTCTCCTATTGCTGCAACTCTCCTGGCTTCCCTCCAGTATCCATCTGTGCAAAATCAGAGGGAGGACTGTGAAACACCCCAGCATACAGTGGTGAAAATGTCTTCCTCTCTGGGGCTTTGGCAATTTTGAATGGAAACCTTGGGTTATTCCAGTGCTGGACATTGCACAGGCCAGCCTTATCTCTGCTGATAATTCAGTTCCTGTCTTAGACCCAGCAAGATCATCAAACTTCACATTGCCCCTGGGATCTGTCCTTAGGGGTATTTTTGACTTTGAACCACTCAGTCTCATAACTTGGCTCTTCTCTTGCGCTTGTCATGAAGTTGCATAATCTGGGGTCTCTTGCACTGGGATCTTTTCACTGATGTTTTCCTTTGTCTTTAGTTTTGTGCAGTTTTATTTATCAAATCCTTCATGAAGCTTCCTGCTACTGCAGACAGCAATTATTCTTATGTGTATGGACACTGCACTAGAAAAATTTCCATTGTCTCTGAACATACCTGTTTAGTATTAAAACATAGAGTTTGGCTATTTTTGGCAATTGTCTCATAATGGTCTTTGCTGCAAATAAGTTTTCTGACCACTGATTTTGTAGTCAATGTGTCCTTCTCTCAGACCTGGATGTTCAGTTGCTTGTGGGTTTGTATTTTACCATTGCTACATCTCCATCTTTAGACATTCATTTCCTTCTAGAGCTCTGAAGAGCAACACTTTATTTAATTTTTTCCTTCTGTTACATGGGAAAACACATCTTTGTTGATTTGATCACTTGCACTTTGAAACCTTTTGCCTTGTTTTCATTGTTTTGTTATGTCTTGGCTGAGCCAGTGTAGCTCATCAGCTTTAACTGGGGAGAAAGCACAGGGTGTGTTTGCTTTTCCCTGAAAACAATTTTCTGCTTCATAATAAATTTTACAGGCCTATAAAATTAATTAATTGCCTGCCTGAGTGCAGCTGGTGCTGAGGAGAAGCACAGCCTGCCCTGTCACACAGCAGTAGGGAGTCCACCATCCTCTTCCCCCTTTCTTAAGGCACTGTGTGTGTTTTGGGGCTGGAAATACTCTAGGAGTAACTCAGCAAGCAGCCAGCCCTCTGTATATCAGTGGGATTTCTGCTTAGAAAGAGAAGTGGAGTGTGTCCAGGAGTGGGTACAAGTTGCCTTTCCTCCAGCAGCCCCTTCACAGCTCCATCGCAGGGCTGGGGGACCAGCAGGGCGGTCTGGAGAGGAGCAGGAGCTCCCCTGTGGAGGCTGGCATTGAGACAGTATGATTTCAGCTCTGCTGGGGTTTAAAGGAACAGAATTTGCCTGTATTTTAGTTTGGCTGTAGCTGAGCCTCTGGTGCTGCCAGTTCTGCCCATGGTGTGCCCACACAGCTGCCAATTGCTCATGAGAACTTGACAGGAGGGGATGGTGGCTTCGTTCCTTGCCTTCCTCCTTCCTCCACTGTCGTGGCCCCACGAGCCCCCACGGGTCTGCTCAGGCTGGCTCTGGACTGGGCTGTGCACAGGACCAGCCCTGGGTGGGCAGCCCTGCTGCTCGTAAGAGGTGGTGGGGCAGGAGGGAGAAATGCCTGCTTGGGAGGTAGCTGGCATCTGCCTTGTTGCAGACATGGTGACGATTTTTTGCTCTCCATAAGGAATTCCTTCTGAAGGAGAGCTTAAAATAAGAGTTTTGGACTCCCGGTTTAATGTATGAGGGGCCTTAAGCAGCTGTGTTATCGCCTGTTCTGGACTGAGTTCTCTTTTGTAGCCTTGGTCTATCCCTAAGGACCACAACTCCTCCTTTCTTGCAGATGTGATTTCTTTCCATAAATGTTTACATTGAGATGTTACTGTTGCAGCGAGTGGAAAAGTCAGTGACCTTAATGCTTTCTTCTGGAATGCGGATGGGGGAGTGCTCGAGCCCCTGCACACCTTCTTCCACTGTGTGAGAGATGCACAATTTCCCCAGGCAGGTCTGCAGTGGTCTCTTGGTGTCTTTTTACTGATTTATCCTGACTCCAAAATCTTTGTTATTTTCTTGAACCCTTTGCCTTCTCAGGGACCTTCAGGACTTTTGACTGTAAAGTTATTTCAAAGTATTAATTTGCTCTGTTAAACATTAAAAATAGCAAAGAAAAAGCTGCAGCTGACTTTTTCATTGTGTAACTTGCAGAAATAAAACCAAGCACAGGCTCATCTGAATCTAAAGAGACGTGTTCCTGGCTGGACAGCCCTGAAGGGTGATGCAATGGGTCTTCAGGGCAGTGCAAGTAAGCATAGGGTTAAGGATCAAGGCAGGTGTAAGTACAATAGGAGGGGCAGAAGGCAAACCCTACTTGTCTGCAGCTGCTGGGCCACCAGTGTGATGGCCCAAGTACCACAGAACTGAGTATGGATATGTGCTTTGGGAGATCAGCTGTGAGTTCCTGAGCTGTCTTCACGTGCTCCTCCTGGGAGGACAGACCCACCTGAGTGTGTGACATCTGCTGCTTCATACTGCAAGGTGCTCATCACACCCTTCATCTCTTGTGCTGCTGAAAGCCCTGCAAGCAATTATCTCAGCTCACATGTGGGCTAAGTGATAGCCACAATTAACACACCTCAGTGTAACAGAGAGCAGCACCTGGCCATGCCTATGAGGCTTGAGCAGAAGCCAGGCTATGTGGGTGGAGGGTTTCCCCAGAGGTCCTGGCAAACGCGGGGCGAAGCGATGGATTGATTACAGCTGTGTGTGAGGGGGTTTAAAAATAGCTCTCCAACTTTCCAGAGGAATGTATTTGTTATGGAGTCACTGAAAGGCTGTAGTAAGAGATCCAGGAGCAGCCTCTGGGAGCAAGCCAAGAGACAGAGCTTCTTCTGGGCACAGTGCTCCCTGGAAAGGCAGGCTTGGGCTGCTGAGCAAGGAACCTGCTCCTATTTGTTTGCCCTCTGTGTTCAGGGAAACAAGGCTCTGTGTATGTCTCATAGGATAAATAAACATTCCTGCACCAAGGATATGCTTGACGTATCATCCGTTGTATTGTAGTGGAAACAACCTGGCAAGACCCTGCTTATTGGCTAATCCTCAGGCCAGATGGAGGTAAAAATATGTTTCAAATGTTAATTAACTACTTCATTATGTGTCTGGTTTTCTGGTTTTAACAAATAACTAAGAAGGCTTGGTTAGTGAATATATCACTGGTGCATCCTGTTTCACTGCTCAAAACCACAAGATCTCAGCCTTAATAGTGAAATTGTTAGCTTGGGTGTAACAGCACAGCTAATCACTAACACGTGGGGAGCACAGAGCCAAAAGCCTGCAAATGGACTAGGACCATGGAAGGGAACTGAAATAAGGGATACATGTTCTGCCACTCTGCAACAAAAAGGTTTCCACGTTTTAGATACACAGAGATCATAATTAACTGTTCATGATGGTGATGCATTAGGATGAAAGAGGCTCCCGTGAGTGTGGAAATAATGCACAGGTTCAGGTGAGTGTTCTCCCAAATAAGATTCCTAAACCACATCTCCAGCACGTGCACTAGGATGGGTGGGAAAGAAGCGGTGACAATTCAGGTGGGTTAAGGCAGAAAATGTGCATGGCTTCAAAGGAAAGGGTAGAGATCCCCTAAAAGCAAGATAGAAGCAAATGAGGGGGAAACAAAGGAGATGGAACTTTTGTGCAGGGCAGGGGGGGATCATGGAGGGCAGGCCAGGGGGGATCCCGGTACAACACCGTGGAGCTGCAGGATTTTGTGATCTTAGTGCTACAATAAACCCCAGTGAAGTGTAGACTTGACAGCACAGAGGAGCAGAGGCATCGTGTGTGCAGTGCAAGGTAGGTTAGTCCCGTTAGGAATGAGAGCTTGCTGAGACAGAGGGGAGTTGATTCCTATCTGTAGTTTACCCTACATAAATCCCTGGAGTTACACCAGCCACACCAGCATGTGTGAAAGTCCTGTTTGGGCCTAGGAGGCATTTGTTGGAGGACAAGTTGGCTTTTTATTTCAGGGATAAGTTTTTGGAGATGGTCATGAGGAGAACAGCTTTAATTGCAAGCAGTAGGCATTTGCCTGGGTGTCTCTGAGAGACCAAAGCTCTTGCAGTGCTCTTGAGTGTGGGTTTGCAGATGATAACCTCATCTCTTGGCCACAGCATGCTGTGGGTTTGCCTGCAGGGTTACATATACTCAGGAAATGATAGGGAGATAGATGTGTAGAGATATATCTCACTGTATTGAGTAGATGCAGGCAAGCATCAGGATGTCTGAAGGCTTTGTGCCTGCCTTTTGGGACCCTCTGCTAGCGGACAAATTGCCTCCTTTTGGTGCATCTTACACCCCAGAAGCTGGCACAGAAAGCCAAGGCAGAAAAGCATCCATGCTGTAAACTGCACATCCTTCAAGTGGCACCAGCCCAGAGCTTTTATTTAGTCTCACATTTCAGGCAACAGATTTGCCTACTGCAAGGAGACACATGGAGGAAAGGGTTTCTCATAGTTACAAGAAGATGGTGTTCATCAGCTCCCAGACCTGCTGTAAGAAGGAGTCGATTTGTAAGATACAAGGAACAAAATGAGGTCATATTTTTCCAAAGAAGAGAATTTTTTGAGTCTTGTATGGTAAAGTAAGTGAAGAAACATGGTTGCTTCTTCTCAGGTAGAGCCTGGACTTCTATTTCCTGAAATAAGTGAATGCATGGAGGTTTAAGTGCTCCAAACTAGATGACATAGCCTTTTATCCTATAAATCAGTATTTTTGAGAGCACTGCATCAGATTTGCTTTGAGAAGAGCCTTTGAGCTATCTCAAAGCTATGCAAATATTGCAGAATCATTATTTTATTTTTCTTATTAAAAAAAAAATTAACATTTGCTGCAATAAAATCAGTTGAATTTTGAGACTCCAGTGGGACATGTTTCTCCCTTTCATGGCTTTTTCCAGCATCCTCCCACACTGTGAATACAACCTTGGCTCTGATTGCTCCCAGGAGCCCTGCCAAGCACCCAGCATCACTGGGTGAACACTGGGAGCATCCCCCCACCATCCATCCCCCCTCTTCTTGTCCTTGAGCACCCAGAGAAAGGGACACATGAGAAATATACCTGAGGGCACAGAGAAGCAAAATAGTGCAAGATGTAATTTTAAGGCATGGGTTAAGCAGTCCCAGGGTGGTTAGCTCACACTGCATTTCCATAAGCAAGGGCACTTCCACCCCGAGAAACAGCCTGATGTCAGACATCTGGCACGCTGGGCAGCAGAGCTATATCTATCCTGGAAATAGTACTGACAACAGGTTCAAAACACTAGGAATAGCAGGTAGCAAATTTACTTTAGGTGTATCAGTGGCTAGATATGCCACGTTTTGGAAACATCACAGCAAGGCGAGCTTTGAGAAGGAATTTGCAGGCAAATATGATAGCTGCAGTTTATGTTTTTCTGGAGTGGCCTTCATCTTATTCCTTTTTCTAAGGGGGAAAAAAGTAGAAATGAAGATAAAAATAGAGGTTTCATGTTGTCTAAGCAGTCCTGAAAGGGCTGGAAGAGAAAACTCAAATAGCAGAAGCATTGCTTAAAAAACAATTTCATGATATTTCACAAAATCTGAATTTTTCCATTGCTGCCTTCAATTACATAAAGGCCTTTCATACACCCAGGTCTGTTGATCTCTGATAAAATTGCACAAAGGAGGCAGCTCGTTAACTCTCATTCTGTGCTGAGCATGTTTTGATGTGCAGATTGCTCACAGCACAAAAAATCTTTTCTGGCTGTGTACATAGGGATAATAGCAGTATTGATAATGGGTACCTGCTGCAGGCAAAACACAGGGAATCCCCCATCTCCTCAGCATTTCATCTCAGGAGTAATGACCAGGGAATGTGAAGAGTGATTGTGGAGTTAAACCTAATAAAAAGCTCCTGTAATTGAAAGCCCATTACAGAATCTCCAGTCAGACTCTTGAAATAAACACTAGCTTTTAAAAATTCCTGCCATTACTAGCTAATTATTGATTAAAACAATAATACATTTTGTTTTTATAAAGATTTTCAAGCTCTCTTGTATACAGAAGACTTCTCAAACATTTAACAATTCCAGGCATGAACAATTTATTAAAACATTTAGCTTGCAACACTGGAGACTACAAAAAAAGAGCTGTTGTGTTGGTGTAGGGAGACAGAGAACAAAACTAACTCAGCTGCTTCAGTCAACTAAACTGCATGGAATTAAACAGCATAAATGATAAGAAAGTCATATTTAATAGATAAATTTTTAACTAGAGGATGTTAGACATCAAAACTGATTCATTTTAGAAGAGAAATTTTTGGCAGCACTCCTAAGTGCATGAATGATGGGCATGCAACTTTGTGATTGTGCTCTGATTTCTTTCTCTCTGCTCCAAAATCATGAAGGATCATGGAGAGATGTGAAATGGCTCCATTGGAGTTAAATGCTGGTGTTCACTGAAAGAACAAAAGTAGAAAGCAAACAACAAATGCATTACTATGATGCTTTGGGTGCTTCTTTGTCCTAGCCAGTGTCCTTCTCTCACCCTAAACTAGGAAGAGATGGTTTCAGGCCCATTTAAAGTGGGATCAGTTTGCCTCTGTAGATATAAACCATGATAGCCGTGTGTGGCGATAAAGAATGGCTGTGCAGTTTTGGGGTAGCTGCTGCTGAGCCAGAGCTAATCCACCTCACCAGAGCTGCTGGGCCAGCAGAGACCACAGTCTACCCCTCCCTCTCCTCTGCACTGCCACAAAGTCAAACCCCAGGAATATCCACACCAGCAGCCTGTGTGCTGAGAGGCTTGTGAGGAGCCACACCTGCAGGGAGTGACCCCGGGAAGGGAACACCCCATAGCAGGGAAGTGGTGACTGCACAGGGACCTCCCCAGTCTCCGAAAATCGTAGTCGTGAGCTGGTGGCACAGCTCTCCAAGCACAGCACAGGAATGGGCTGCTTTGTTCCTGCTCACAGCCCTCACTGGTGCCCTGGCCTTGCTCCAGGCTGGCACAGCTTGTGGAGCCAACAGCCAGGCTCTGCATCTGTGCTGCCCACATTCCCAACTCAATCGGTCCAAAAAACTTTGTCTCTGTGAATGGCAGTCAAAATTAGACCTAAGGAAAGTTCAACTTTAATGTCAAGTGCCACTGTTTCATTATGCGGATTTTTCAGAGCTGCAGCCAAATCGGTCCAGTGCTGCTTAATTGCTTAATATGATAAATTATGTCTTTTGCCAACTGCTTGCCTAATTACGTACTTTATTCCTTGTAAACATCATCTTTGAGATGATGGAAGGGAGGCCGTGCAGAGTTTCCACAGCCAATCTGATGGGCTGGAGTACAGCAGCCATTTCTGCAGCTATATTTATCTTCCTCTCATCAGCGTGACTGACATGGACCTCCAAGAAGTTATCTTTATGTCCCACTCTTCAAAATCGGGACTCTCTTTGTCACTTCTTCAGGGAAGCTGTTTTTGAAATCTGTTATAAAAGGTTGTTTATCTCATCTCCCAAGGACTTGCATATTTTCACAAAATATCATTTGGCCTCTTGCCACGTTTTCAGTCCAGAGTGTCAGAGGCCGGGCCAGCTATGGGCAAGAACTGGGAGGCTCCATTCTGTCTGAACTCCTCCTGCATCACACCAAGACACATAATTTTTGGTGATTTTTTTTTTGTGGATTTTAGTTAGGACCAAGCAATTCTGACAAACTAGAAAATACTGATTCTGAAGCCACTAAAAGTTGAATTTCATATCTGACCAAGTTTAAGTTTTTAAGCTGGCAATGGAGGGACAGGTTGCAGGTGGACTGCACGTGATGGGGCCAAACACTCAGCAGTCCAGAAGGGCCCTCTGCCCTTGGGAGCTCACATGATGTCTGTGGGCAGAGGGGCTCTGCCTGTGCCTCTGCTCCAGGGGAAGGGGCAGGGGTAATGAACTGTGGTTCATGTGACATCAGCACACCTCCAGTCCCATTCCTCTTGTCAGGGAGCTGCTCCAGAGCAGCATTGGTCAAACAGGCAGGACCAAGTGTGCCCCCACCACCACTGAGCCTCAGGGGTTTGCTTACACCACTGCAAAACACTCCCATCCAGGAGTGCCTCATGAACAGAACACAGCTGTCATCTACAGACACTCTGTTGAGCTTCATACATATTAATGTTCCTATACTGACTGCTCTTTCTCATCTGCTTTAATCGAATGAGGAGCTGAATTTCTGATTTTGCTCTGCAATAGGAGTTGTATTTAAAGTAGTGCATTTTCCTGCTGTGTTCCTACTATGTTTGAATTAAACTTGGTCATAGTAGTAAAAGAAAGCATCAACTGCTACGTAAAATCTATTTGTACCAAGGGAGGTGTATAATGCTGTATTTTAAAGGATGATCATTAGAAACCACTATTTGGGACATTACAGCTGAGGAGAAAACATCCAAGTCATCTGTATCAGCACTGTAAAATATAAATGTCTCTATTTAATTTATCAACTGCTGAAAACAAAAGGTCCTTAACTTCACAGGATTTAATATCAATTTAGATTTTTTCCTTCTGATAGTGCACAAGATGAGCCATGCCTGGCTGAATTCTGACAGCACAGTTCCCCTCTTGCAGATACACTGTACTTTGTTAAAAGAGCAGATCAGAGAAATGAAGACCAGAGGTTCATTTACAGAAGTCTGTATACAAAATGTGGGCAAAACTGAAGAAACAGCTACCAGAGTCACATGTGACAGCTGAACAACCCTGCATACAATTAGGATAAAAGGGCAGTTCCCTCTGGGCAGCAACTGCATGATGGATGGCTGCAGCTCGCTGCACTGCAGCTGCACAAGAACCTTTAGTATCTTTTTTATGCACATTCATTTCATGTGAACTGAGGCCACACTTCCTGTGTTGAAAAGAACATTAAAATATATTTCCACAGAAATTCCAAAAGTTATTAGATTTATTCTTGCAGTTTGTGAGTGATATTTATGTGCTTCCCAGCTTTCTTCTTCTTTCCTCCTTTTGTCCCTTTTTTCTGTAGGAGCTGAATAATTCATCATAGCAAGAAGCACATGGGTTTTCATTTTTTATTTTAGTAAAACAATACTTCAAAGAAAGCAGTGTCAGAGGTTTGCTCATTGTGACTCAGATTTATGGAAAAGACACTGCAAAGTCTCTGGGATCTCATTTTACCATGGACATATTTGTAGGTTTACTCTCAGTCTTGTGTTTTCTCAATAAAAGCTTGCAAAAATTGTCCTCAAATGTAAGGAATTCTTCCACTGCAAACTCTGTATAATTTGACTGACAAGCACGATAAGATTATGTATTTTCATTCTCTGGTCACAGCAGATTTTTAAAAATATTTTATTGGCTTTTTTTTGGGGGGGAGGGGCCTGTGTTAAGTTCATGCTGAATAACTTAGCAAATTTCATCAAAATCAGCTGAGAGCTCTTCAGCTGAGGAAACTATGTATTTTTCAAGACTTTCTTAGCAAAAAACCTGCCAATGTAAGATTCAAAAGCTTTATCTTCTTGATCTCAGTTGCATTTAAAAAGCAAGCTATGTTGGTAGGAAAAGTTCAGGAGTTCCAAAATTCTCAGTTCAGAAGGTTGACCGTTCACATGGGACCAACACCAAAAGCAAAATGTATCATCTTCAGAAAGAAGGCTTTGGTCAGCACTGATTGACTTCAAAGTGCTCTCCACTGCCTCACTGTGATATTTAGCTCTTAAATCTGACACTTGTGGTCCCCAATAACCTGCCATAAACCTATAAGCCACTTGGAAAGTGTAAACGCAGCGGGTCCCTACCAAAACGTAAATCTCGTGCATCTAACAGGACTAGCTGGAGTAAAAGGTCTGGGGAGTTGTGACACACAGACACAGCAGGGAACCGCTGCTGACCACACAGGCTGGGAAACACTGTTGGCAAAGCTTGCAAATTCAGATGAAGTAAATGGCAGATTTACTGAAATTTCCAGAAAAGCAGGGTATGCATGGGTTAGTTTTGCTCACTCTGTGTCCTACAAGAGAGATGTAGAATTTGGATAGGAAAAGCTGTAGGTAGAAGGGTCTTAATCCAGCCTTTCGTTTTCCCTCCTGTTTGCCCATGCCACAGAGTAGTTCTGTTTTTAATACATTCAGGAATTAGATCACAGTCTTGGAGTCTTTGTTGTGTAGCTCTTCAAGACCAAGACCCAGGCCCATGGAGAGGTCTGGAATAATGTCTCTGCAGCAGTAGAAATGACTCCTTCTACCTTTGCAGTCCATGAGCTGTGGGATGATAAGCACAAGGCTTGCTGCTGGTAAGGAGAGGCTTCCACACCAGCTTCTCCAGGTCCTGCAGTGTCTTGGCAAAGCTAAACCTGACAGGGACTAGCTCAACGGGCAGCTTTTTGGTAGTTTGGATTTTGGCTCTGCTGTTGTCAGGTGAATAACATACATACTTCAGTACTCATTGCACATCATAGGTACCATCCCTTTTTTGAGTATTTACCTTTTAAACCTTACTGTTTACATGTTTTTCTCCTAAAGGGTAGCAAATTCTGCTCACCTCTTGCTTCTTTGGGCATTACTGGCATTTGTCAGGGATCTGACACACTCAAGTGCACTGCTCTTCAAGGCACAGAGATTCAGCTCTCCACTGAGAGCTATTATTTAGGGCTCAATTAATCTTTTGTTCATGTTTTGCCTTCAGCAGCTCAGCAGAGCTCCTCGCAGAGCGCACTGTGCCGTGTGGTGGATTGTTGAGAGGACTATGCTGGCCTTTGTCTAACACACCAGCTTGTCTCACTCTCTCCTGGATTATCTTCTGACCCAGCAGTTCTTATCCAGCCATAGCTGTCCCCAGGATTTCTCAGAGCCAGCAGTGCATATGGTGTTTATATAGGCTCAGAGGGGAACCCTCTGTTGCGAGTTCATAGGGGTTGACTGGGCTCTTTTTGTCCCCCTTATGCTTTGCATGTGAATTTTGTATTGTTTCCAGCCAAAGTGAGACTCAGTTGTGTGTGGTGTCTGGAGCCCCATACATTTTTTCCTTTCTTTCTCTTGCAATTACAACGTGAAAAATGGTTTATGCTCTTTTTAGAAGAAGCTGACCTGATTTATCTGACATCAGTGATGTTACGTGGGCAGTGAACAGAGCCCCTTGTGCTTGCAGAGCAGTGGAGGGTTTGGAGCAGGGCTGCAGGCTCAGGCCAAAGGCCAGCTGTGACCAACCTTGATTTTTCTCACCCAGCAAACTCTCCAGCTATATCAGCTGCTTTTTTTTAAATAGAAAGCTACAGTTTTTTGTGAGGGTTCAGCAGTACGTTTGAGGGATGGCTCTTACCCCCTTAAGGAACAACTGAAGCACATTCTGAAGCAAATACACTTCATCAAAGTGCCCACAAATACTGCAGTGAGGGAAGAGGCTTTAGAAAATCTAAATTAGGATTGTTAAACTTTGGTTTGGTGTGGCTTTTACTTTGAGACTTACCAAGAAATGAAGGCAATGTGGGTGGTGTTAAAAAAAATATCTTTCAGT
Organism: Poecile atricapillus; assembly: GCF_030490865.1. Classification (NCBI taxonomy): domain Eukaryota; kingdom Metazoa; phylum Chordata; class Aves; order Passeriformes; family Paridae; genus Poecile; species Poecile atricapillus. Next base: position 133,328,465 of record NC_081250.1, on the reverse strand, counting down.
AACATTTAAAGACTTCTGAATTTTTCCTTGTAAAAGTAGATCATTCATTTTCTTCCAGGCTGGGGTGAAAGCTGGGTTACCCTGAACCATGGGTGGCAGCTGGGGAAGTCTCCATGCCACTTGTCATCTGGCATCAGCAGTACACCTCAGTGCATTCCTTCTCAGGTGAGTGGAACTGGGGTTTGTGCTCACCTCTCACATCAACAACAAATCAACTAAATATTTTGTCTTTGTGATTGTGACAACTTCTTGAGCTGTTTGTAAGTTCATGCTTCTTCTCTGACCAATTTTGTGCATGTTTTATGCAACAAAAGCAGAAGCATTTTGATCTATCAAGCTGAGTGCCATTCCTCATGCAGTATCCAGTTGTATCTAAGCCAATTAGTGCTCCATTTAAATCCTGTCACCCTTCTTACATAAATAAATACTCAAGAGAGAATGAGGGAGGAAGAGGAAGAAAATATTTAAGTGTTGGTATTCATGTAGAAGTTCCTAAGCATGCCTTCAAGGTAGGAAAACATGCAAATTCTGATTACCATTCCCTCTGTTCCCTTGCTTGGGACTTGTTTCTCCCTACTTACATGAAATGCAGAGCCTAAGCTATAGACTGAAAGCAGCAGAATGGACCAGAGAAGCCAAAAATCTAGAGGAGAGTTTGGCTTGTAAAACATGTGGCAAGCCAGTATGCTGGGAATGCTAGTTCTTCTCCTCCTCACATTTTCTAATTGCAAATGGCCCCACCCTTCACCTCCTTTGTCCTCTCAGTTTGCTCGATGGACAAAAGAGCAGCTCCTGCTTCCCCAGAGGGTGCTGGCACTCCCACCAGGTCAGCTTCTCCTGGGCTTTGCCTCCAGGAGGGAGCTGAGCAGGATGCTCAGAAAATGGGATTCCTACTGGGGTAGTGTTGAGGATTAGGTGGGAATTTTTACCCATTATGTGCTGGGAAACCTAACTACCGGTACTTAAGGGTGCTCACAAAGGACAAAGAGTAGCCGGGCCCAGGGTGAGGGAGGAAGGGGACAGAAAAAGGAGGGTGGGGACAGTTTTTAGCTGGCTTTTTCCTCGGCTTCGGGGAAGAAGGACGTTCGTGCGCTGGGTCGCGGAGCTGCTTCTTCTCCTTCTCCCCTCTTGGTTGGTGGCCTCGCACCCGCTGTCCTGCCAGGCATCGCCGTGGAGCTGCTGATCCACCTCATCCACCAGCCCAGGATCGCAGCTCATCCCTGCTGTTCCAGCTGACTGTTTCCTCGGAGCCCTGCAGGAGCACCGGGACTGACTGCCCGAGGGGTTTGTGAAAACAAAGCCTCTCCTCCATCCCGTCTCAGCCGAGAAAGCTGTCCCGGGGTCCCTGGTTCTGTTTTCTTGTTATTGCTGTAGTTATTGTTTGTTTGTTTACCTGGTTATACTAGTAAAAAACTGTTATTCCTATCCCCAGATCTCTGCCTGAAAACCCCTTGATTTCAAAATTATAATAATTCGGAGGGAGGGGGTCTACATTCTTTCATCCCAAGGGAGGCTCCTGCTCTCCCTAGCAGACACCTGTCTTCTAGAACCAAGACAGATTTTGGCGCCCAACGTGGGGCACTGAGAGAAAAAGGGCAAAAAAAGGAATAACAGTTCTTAAATAACCTAACTTTTGTGTGCTGGATTTAGAAACCTTGTTAGGTAGAACCATGTTGTTTAGCTTACCCAGGTTCGTGGGCCATGTGGTCACAGCTATATTTCTCCCATTTGCTGCACCTTACCTAAATATGGGTCCTATAACTAAAGCTACTGTGGCTATTATCCAGCTTGTTTTGTGGGTTGATAAGGTGAGGAATTCATGGATTAACGTCCTCTGGACGGCGGGCTCATGGATTCAGAGCTGTCACACACTAACTGGATGGTTTTCAGGTTACTTTAATAATGGTACCTACTGGGAGAAAAAGACAGCTGGGGAAATTTTCTCCCAACCTTTCACCCAGTTCCTTGGGCCTACCCTGCCAGTTTTCAAAGGGCTAAAATCTTCTCTGGATGCTAATGACATCATACAGTGGCTGGTGTTGCTGATAGGCCTGCTCTACCTAGCCTTCAGAGACAAAGGGAAAGAGACCGGAGGTGCTGCTCCAGAGCCTGGCACAGCCCCAGAGCGAGGGGGTGCTGCTCCAGAGCCTGCCCCTGCCCCAGAGACAGGGAGTGCTGCTCCAGAGCCTGCCCCTGCCCCAGGGAGTGCTGCTCCAGAGCCTGCCCCTGCCCCAGAGACAGGGAGTGCTGCTCCAGAGCCTGCCCCTGCCCCAGGGAGTGCTGCTCCAGAGCCTGCCCCTGCACCAGAGACAGGGAGTGCTGCTCCAGAGCCTGCCCCTGCCCCACAGCCCACCTCAGAAATGAACCACCCAGGGTGGGTGGGGGTGCTGGTGAAGGAGATGCATGAGATGGGCCAGATGCTAAAGGAGTGCATTTACTCAGCTGCTGGGAAACCCTTCCCCTGCCCCAAAGAGGGAGAGTCTGATGGTGCAGCAGTGGAACCCACAGATGTTACAACCGTCCAGGTTCCAGCTGAACCACAAGGGCAGTCACAGCCAGCAGCTGTTGCCCCTGTAGAAACGAGGAAGTCTAAGATGAAATCACAGCACCCTGCTGATAAGGATAAGAAAGGAGGGTCCTCACAACCCACAGGGGAGCCAGAAGTTGAAATCATCACTGAGTCTCTGACATATGACAGTCTCCGTAAGTTACAAAAAGACATTGTGAGGCGGGGGCGTGAGCCTTATACCACCTGGTTACTTCGGGTCTGGGACCTTATGGGTACAGGCGTGCAGCTGGATGGTGGTGAGGCAAGGAATGTGGGACCCTTGACGCAGGACTCAGGTGTGAATCAGATATTCGTCAGGGAGCAAGGGCCCCTTTCCCTCTGGGAGCGGCTTTTGATGAGTGTAAGAGAAAAGTTTGTCCATAGAGAGAGAATAGAGGAGCACTATCATAGAAGAGAATGGAAAACCATTGAAGAAGAGATCCAACAGCTGAGAGAAGTGGCGATATTAGAGGTCCTTTTTGGAAGGGGTGGACAGCATGATAATGACCCCGACAAAGTCAGGTGCACTGGGCAGATGTTGTGGAGTCTGGCAAATCTAGGGCCACGTGACTACACCACCTATATTGCAACGATTAATGCCGATAACGGCCGAGAGACGGTGGGTTCTGTTGCCACCAGGCTTAGAAATTATGACAGTATGGTCCATGGCCCACATCAGGCTAAGATTTCTGCTGTGATTAAGGAACTCAAAGAGGAGATGAGGGAAATGAGAGAAGAGATGAGGAAGAGCAGTTCCCATATGGCACCAGTGCGGGTCACAAGCCCAAAACTCCAAGCCCCACGTCCCCCAGCTAGAGAGAGAGGGTACACCTCACGAACTGAGCTGTGGTTCTTTCTACGTGACCATGGAGAAGACATGGGAAAGTGGGATGGGAAACCCACTTCTGCCCTGGCAGCACGAGTGCGTCAACTCAGGCAGGGAACCAGTAACCAGAAAGGTTCCACTAAAGTGAAGGTAGCCTCAGCCTCCCGTGACGAAACTGCCAGATATTACAGAAAAGAGGATGATCCCCTTGAAGGAACCTCTAGCATGTATGCCCAGGGAGGAGAGGATGACCAGTGCTAGAGGGGCCCTGCCTCTAGCCAGGAAGAAGCACGGGAAAACCGGGTCTTTTAGACGGTGTGGATCCGATAGCCTGGCACATCAGAGCCACAAAAATACGAAGCTTTAGTTGATACTGGTGCACAGTGTACCCTAATGCCATCAGGACATGTGGGGGCAGAACCTGTTTCCATTGCTGGGGTGACGGGGGGATCGCAGCAGTTAACTCTGCTGGAAGCTGAGGTGAGCCTGACTGGGAAGGAGTGGCAGAAACATCCCATTGTGACTGGCCCAGAGGCCCCGTGTATTCTGGGCATGGACTTCCTTTGAAATGGCTATTACAAAGACCCAAAGGGACTCAGGTGGGCTTTTGGAATAGCTGCTGTGGAGGCAGAGGACATTAAGCAATTGAACACCTTGCCTGGACTATCAGAGAACCCATCTGCAGTAGGACTCCTGAAAGTGGAAGAACAGCGAGTGCCAATTGCCACCTCGACGGTGCACCGCCGACAGTATAGGACAAATCGAGATGCTGTGATCCCCATCCACAAGATGATCCGAGAACTGGAGAGCCAAGGGGTGGTCAGCAAAACCCACTCACCCTTCAACAGCCCCATCTGGCCTGTGCGCAAGTCTGACAGAGAATGGAGATTGACTGTGGACTATCGTGCATTGAATGAAGTGACTCCACCGCTGAGCGCTGCCGTGCCGGACATGCTGGAGCTCCAGTATGAGCTGGAGTCCAAAGCAGCAAAGTGGTACGCCACTATTGACATTGCTAATGCATTTTTCTCCATTCCCTTGGCAGCAGAATGCAGGCCTCAGTTTGCCTTCACGTGGAGGGGAGTGCAGTACACCTGAAACCGACTGCCCCAGAGGTGGAAGCACAGCCCCACCATCTGCCATGGACTGATCCAGGCTGCCCTGGAAAAGGGTGAGGCTCCAGAACATCTGCAGTACATTGATGACATCATTGTGTGGGGGAACACAGCAGTGGAAGTATTTGAGAAAGGAGAAAAGATCATCCAGATTCTGCTAGAAGCTGGCTTTGCCATCAAGAAGAACAAAGTCAAAGGACCTGCTCGAGAGATCCAGTTCCTGGGAGTAAAGTGGCAAGATGGACGGCGTCAGATTCCCACTGAGGTCGTCAATAAGATCACTGCAATGTCTCCACCAGCCAACAAGAAGAAAACACAAGCTTTCCTAGGTGCCATAGGTTTTTGGAGGATGCACATTCCTGAGTACAGCCAGATCGTGAGCCCTCTCTACCTGGTTACCCGAAAAAAGAATGATTTCCACTGGGGCCCTGAACAGCAGCAAGCCTTTGCTCAGATCAAACAGGAGATTGCTCATGCAGTAGCCCTTGGCCCAGTCAGGACAGGACCAGACGTGAAGAACATGCTCTACTCTGCAGCTGGGAACAATAGTTTGTCCTGGAGCCTTTGGCAGAAAGTGCCTGGGGAGACTCGAGGCCGACCACTGGGATTCTGGAGCCAAAGCTACAGAGGGTCCGAAACCAACTACACTCCCACAGAGAAGGAAATCTTAGCTGCCTATGAAGGAGTCCAAGCCGCCTCAGAAGTGATTGGCACAGAAGCACAACTCCTCCTGGCACCCCGACTGCCAGTGCTGGGGTGGATGTTCAAAGGAAAAGTTCCTGCTACTCACCACGCCACCGACGCTACATGGAGCAAGTAGATCGCCCTCATCACGCAGCGCGTCCGTATTGGAAACCCAAATCGCCCTGAGATTTTGGAGATAATTACAAACTGGCCTGAAGGTGAAAACTTTAGTCTCACTGATGAAGAGGAGCAGGAACAAGTGACACGGGCTGAAGAAGCTCCACTGTATAACCAGCTGCCAACAGAAGAAACACACTACGCTCTGTTCACTGATGGTTCCTGTCGCATCGTAGGGATGAACCGGAAGTGGAAAGCAGCCGTATGGAGCCCCACACGACAGGTCGCAGAGGCCACGGAAGGAGAAGGTGGATCAAGCCAACTTGCTGAACTCAAAGCTGTTCAACTGGCCCTGGACATTGCTGAAAGAGAGAAGTGGCCAAAGCTCTACCTCTACACTGATTCATGGATGGTAGCCAATGCTCTGTGGGGATGGTTGGAAAGGTGGAAAAAGGCCAACTGGCAACGCAGAGGAAAGCCAATTTGGGCTGCTGATGAGTAGAAAGACATCGCCACCAGGGTAGAGAAACTGTCTGTGAGGGTCCGTCATGTAGATGCCCATGTCCCCAAGAGTAGGGCTAATGAAGAGCACCAAAACAATGAGCAGGTGGATCAAGCTGCAAAGATAGAGGTGTCAAAGACAGACTTAGATTGGCAACACAAAAGAGAGTTGTTCCTAGCTCGATAGGCCCATGACGCCTCAGGCCATCAGGGTAGAGATGCCACCTATAAGTGGGCACGAGACCGAGGGGTGGATCTAACCATGGACAGTATTTCCCAGGTTATCCATGACTGTGAGACGTGTGCCACGATCAAGCAGGCCAAGCGGTTGAAGCCCCTCTGGTACGGTGGGCGGTGGTCCAGATACAAGTATGGGGAGGCCTGGCAGATTGACTACATCACACTGCCCCAAACCCGCCAAGGAAAGCGCTACGTGCTCACCATGGTAGAAGCCACCACTGGATGGTTGGAAACCTACCCTGTGCCTCATGCCACTGCCCGGAACACCATCCTGGGACTTAAAAAGCAAGTCCTTTGGAGGCATGGCACCCCTGAGAGGATTGAGTCAGACAATGGGACTCATTTCAAGAACAGCCTTATAAACACCTGGGCTAGGGAACATGGCATCGAGTGGGTGTACCATATCCCCTACCATGCACCCACTGCTGGAAAAGTTGAACGGTGCAATAGCCTGCTTAAAACCAGCTTAAAGGCGCTGGGTGGGGGAACTTTCAAGAACTGAGAGATTAATTTAACAAAAGCCACATGGTTAGTGAACACCCGAGGTTCCACTAACCGAGCAGGCCCTGCCCAATCTGAGCCCTTTAGAATGACAGATGGAGATAAGGTTCCAGTGGTACATATGAGAGGTATGCTGGGAAAAACTGTTTGGGTTAATTCTGCCTCCAGCAAAGACAATCCAATCCGTGGGGTTGTCTTTGCTCAAAGACCGGGTTGCACTTGGTGAGTGATGCAAAAAGATGGAGAGACCCGGTGCATACCCCAAGGGGACCTGGTTTTAGGGTGAACTACCCATGACACTGTGCTTGTATCTGTATCTGCATGTACATATGTATATAGTTAAAGTAGTATGTGTTAGTGTATAATTTAAAGGTTTAATATTTGATGTAACATTTTGGTATGAGAAAAAATTCGGGGTGGATAGTGTTGAGGATTAGGTGGGAATTTTTACCCATTATGTGCTGAGAAACCTAACTACCGGTACTTAAGGGTGCTCACAAAGGACAAAGAGTGGCCGGGCCCAGGGTGGCGGGGAAGGGGGCAGAAAAAGGAGGGTAGGGACAGTTTTTAGCTGGCTTTTTCCTCGGCTTCGGGGAAGAAAGACGTTGGTGCGCTGGGTCGCGGAGCTGCTTCTTCTCCTTCTCCCCTCTTTGTTGGTGGCCTCGCACCCGCTGTCCTGCCAGGCATCGCCGTGGAGCTGCTGATACACCTCATCCACCAGCCCAGGATCTCAGCTCATCCCTGCTGTCCCAGCTGACTGTTTCCTCGGAGCCCTGCAGGAGCACCAGGACTGACTGCCCGAGGGGTTTGTGAAAACAAAGCCTCTCCTCCATCCCGTCTCAGCCGAGAAAGCTGTCCCGGGGTCCCTAGTTCTGTTTTCTTGTTATTGCTGTAGTTATTGTTTGTTTGTTTACCTGGTTATACTAGTAAAAAACTGTTATTCCTATCCCCAGATCTCTGCCTGAAAACCCCTTGATTTCAAAATTATAATAATTCGGAGGGAGGGGGTCTACATTCTTTCATCCCAAGGGAGGCTCCTGCTCTCCCTAGCAGACACCTGTCTTCTAGAACCAAGACAGGTACCCAGGAGGCAACACAAAATGTTGGGAACCTGTCCTGTGCTGAGAGTCAAAGGGGATTTCCAATTTCCCTGAGAACATGTGCACTCCCTACACCTCAACATACAGGAATACTGGAAAATACAGAATATACATAACACAGCCACCATGTGTGAAAAGGAACAGTAGGGCCCCAGTCTTGGGGCTGAAGGTTCCCCAGCCTTTCTGTGGTTGTGCTTGATATCACCAGAAACCACCAGGGCATAAGATCAAATGATGCATCTCGTGTCCAAACTATTTGTGGTCAAAAAAGAGGGCAAGGGGCCACACAGAGGCTCCTGTAGGAGGAACAGAGAGAGTAAGGACACTCTTGTGCTTGCAAGGAACCAACACCAACAGCAGGTTCTCAGGTGTATTCTCACTTCAGGGAGGTGTGTTGGTAAAGGGCAGCTCTGCATGCCAAGGCTGAAGTTTGCTTCTCCTTTTGCATCTACTATGAATGGCTTCCCCCATTCCAAGGAAAGCCATCTCCTTTGAGAGATCCCATAAGCACAAGGCATATTTACTTTTTCCACGTGCCAGCCCTGCAGCTAGATATAAGGCAGGAAAGAACAAGGACTTGCCTTGCTTGTCAACATGGGCTTAAAACCAACACAGTTGACTCTTATGTACTTGGTAAGAGATCCATAAGATCTCTACTGTTTCTGACTTATCAGACTAATCTTCCAGCAGTGAGTTTCACCCGCTCTTGGAGCCCCCTGTGGAATGGACATCAGCCTGGTGGGACGGGACGTGGTCTGGGGGAGGGAGGTGATGATCCCTTCTGCTTGGCTTGCCATGAATGGTAGCACTAGTGAATATGGGGAAGGGTGCAGCCTAAAACAGGCACAAGTTAACCCAGATATCGCCTGTTCACCTCCCATCACATTCTAAGCACCAGCACCAGCCCTGGCTCTCAACTAAACCTGGCTCTGCCCAGAGGAACTGTTCCCAACCAGGGGCTGCTCTGCCTGTGTTAAATCGACACTGGTGAGCCCAGTGCAATGCTCTGTTTGACTGCTGCCACAGCTCTTTGGTTTCACACTTAAATTAAGGTAGCTGATGAATTCTTATTCAAATTCCCCTTTGATTTTCCTATTTCCCTGCTCTGTTTTCTCCTTTGTTCAAAGCTCTGTTAATTCTCTGGTCCCCCGAGCAACTTTTCATTTCATCTTGGGAAGGAAATTAATTTAGCAGTGTTTCTTTTAATTCTTACCCTACGCCTGATGATGTGAATAATGTATGTGCTACCAAAGCCATTTGTAATTAGTCCATTGTCCTGCTAAACAAAATCTTAGGACCCAGGGCTTTGATAACAGCAGGTAGGAAAGCTTTTGGCAGGTAGGAGGGCTTTTGTTACTGATTTTTTTCTGTGCTTCACTTTTTTGGTCATATGCTCTTTATCTCTGGTATTCTCTGACTGGTTGATAGTTTCCGTTTCTAAAGAAGAAAATTGCTGTGTGAATCCATGGTAAACAAAAGCCTCAGTTAAGTGAATTTCAGTGGACAATTACATCATATAAGCAGTAAAAAAAATTAAATCCAAATATCCTCACTGTCATTCAGACGAAGGAATGTTGGTGAGTGAATATCTGAGCGTCAAAGTGTACGTCTGTTTTGCTAAGAAGTCCTTAAATTCTGGTTGATTATTTTAAATGTTCTGATTTATTTCTCATAAATTCATAACAATGTGCCAGTCATCTTAAAGATATTTACCAGTCAATTTTCGTGTTTGTTCTCTTTCTCTCTCAGTCTGGATTCTGACATCAAGACACATTTGTGTGGGCAGTCTAAAGCCTCCTCTGCAGCCAGCCATTATCTAGGAAATGCTCTGAGAAGCCTTTCCTGATAAATCAAAAAAACATTTATATTTCCAAAATGGCCTTTTCAGTTCCAAGAGAGAGCAATAACTATTTTACGTACATGCTCCATTAGCCCAGTTATGGTTATTAACTACACTAAGACTAACAGCTTCAGCTAATAAGATGCAAAGTTTGAGCCTCAGGATCATTTCTGGTAGTGAAGAAAATATGAATATTTATCAGTGAGAGAGATTTAAGTCTTGGAAAAAAAAAAAGAAAAAAAACCGCAGCTAATCAAATAATGTACCTGAGGTAAAATACTGACCTAAATGGCCAGCTTTTAACCCTAAATCTTTTGCCTTATGTTTCTTTTTAATTCCTAAACAGCAACAGATGAGGATGAGGCTAAATGTAGGGCTCTACAGTTTTCAAAGTGCCCTGTGGTATCACAGGTCAGGCTCCTGCCCCTCTGCTTTACCTGCACCAGGGAAGTGGATTTTGTCTGATGAAGAGCACAGCACTGCCAGCCCCTTCTGAGGCCAGAAAAGATGTATTTATTGCTAAAAACACTTGTCCTACTGCACAAGCAACATGCATCTCACACTGTCCTTTGGGATAGCATGTGTTAAATTGGTTGTGAAAGGCTGAGCAGGGACAGGGAAGAGTTTTAGAAAGTCGAGGACCAGCTGGGCACATTTCCACTTTCTCCCATTTGACATCTGGTGGAGTTTTTTCCATGCCCTGATCAGATAGGCTGGCTGGTTAATAAACTCAGGTGCAAGGCAGCAGCATGCCTGATGAAAATGAGTAATTATATTTCACTTTCCCTGACTGGAATTTTGATTGCCACAGACATGATTAATAGGATTTCCTGACCATTGCTAAAAGTAAGCTTTAAATCCGAGGAAATAATTTAGTGTATGGTAACTGCAACCAGACTTTGAAACATAGCAAAGATGAGCGATAGTAAAAGACTGAGGGAGCAGTATCACGAGAGAAGGTCTGACATTTTATAATTGTCTTGGAGAATAAGCTGATGGGAAAGGACACAAACAGCCTAGTGACAAACTGGACACATAACACTGCATTAAGTGGAGCTGCAAGGCATGGATAGTGTTCAGGGGACGGGGAAATAATATCAGATCTGCAATATCTCGGAAAAGTAATACCACTCCTTCTTTTGGAGAGTTTGGGGAGGAGTTAACATGAGCCAGATGTTCACTTATCAAATAACTTTATTACAGCAATCAAATACATTTTGATTATATATACAACCATAGCTAAGTGTTGGTATACAAAGCACGAAGAAATTCCACTGTGTTCTCAGAAAGTGTTTTTGAAAAATAAGCACTTAATCTTCTTCATGTTTGAAATATCTAACACTCAGTTTTGAACTGGCACTGTGGGAAGAAGCAGGACTCAAGAGTAGAAGTTCTGGGGACCATGCTTTCCATTTACAGTGGAGCAGTTTTCCCATGAATGACATGCTGCATGTGGGGAAGTCTGTCTTAACCCACACAACTCCAGTGCCACTGGAGCTATTCAAGCCTGGGTTTTGAGGACCTAGGGTCTTGCAACAATCTGATTTTGGGCTAACCTTGGCAGGAGCTTCCCCTGAACTGGGGGTGCCCATGGAAACCCAGGACCCCTGAATCATTGGAGATCTCCTGGAGGGAGCAAGCAGTGCTGGGGCAAGTGAGGAGCTCCTGCCTGTGTCAGGACCTGTGCTGCACTCCCATCACCTTCCCTCTGTTGAGTCTGCCTCAGTGCATCTGCAGTTATGCTTACAATACCCCTCTCTCAAATGCTATCTTCTCCCTGTTCTCACAAATGAGGAGCTGTGGGTCAGTGCCCTCCTTTCTTGTGCTTGGCAGGGGAAATTTCTCTTCAACAACACAAGGAAATCCAGGAGTCGCATTTCAGGAGCTTTAAGTCCTTGATATCCTTCTCTATCACCATCACACTGGATGATTCTTTGTCAGGAGACATGGCTTTTAGATAGGCTTCTTGCTTGTACTTCATTATTTTGGGGATTCTGCATTCCTCCACACAGACTATTTGTTCCTTTCTTCTAAAGGGGAAGCTTTCCACCAGCTTCAGTGAGATCTCAGACCATGTCCACCCCCATCCCACCCACCACATTCCACTCTTGCATCCAAACCTGCTTTCCCCATTGTGGTCCTTCCTCCTTAACCTGTCCCTCCTCCCCACACCTCTCTGACTCCCAGGCTTCCTCTTCAGCCTGCTCATCTCCTTTATGGTCCCCACCTCCATCCATTTTCCTGCATCTCTCTGCCCAGATGTTTTTCAGACAGTCTGGATTTGGGGCTCTGCATAGGTGGGACACAGTGCAGAGTTTATGGGGTTGGTGCTGGCATCTCCAGATGGGTTACATCTCCAGCCAGAAGGGCAGGAGGGGTAACAGTCTTATGGGAGAAAATATTTGGAGTTTTAATGCTGGAAAAGTTTTGTCATTTTCTTGTTTATATCAAAACTGCAAGAATAGCTTGGATTTCTTCCCACCCCCCTCCACCCCCCCCCCCCCGCCCCCCCCCCAAAAAAAAAAATTCCAGCCTGTAATAACTGGAACAGCAATCTGTAGCCCAAACGGACCAGTGCTGCCATTCTCATTCTGAACATCTCACTGTGGCACCCCATAATGAGAATTCTGGGCAGTGTTAACAACATCAAATGGACTTGGGCAATCTTTCAGAGGGATTGGGTGTTAGCTCTCCAGCCTAATTGTGGGCCTTCAGAAGAAGCCTCATGAATATGTCCAAATAGCTGGAAATATGCTGTGACACTCAGTTAATTCTTCAAAATGTAGATAATTGTTCAGTCATGGTGAAGACTGATAAAATGTATGATTATTTGGAAAAGAGAAATCAATTGTGAATATTAAAGCTGAGTTAGACACATAAGATGATATAAAAGGGTTTCCTACTCATTAATAACATTCTTCTCCCAACTTCAGCTGTTCAATATCAGTTATGGAGGCTCCATGATGCCTCCAAGACATTTTCCTGAATTTCCTGTGCCAGATAAAACATTGCTGATAAAATATTGAAGTATGTGTGGGAACACTTTAAAAATGTCTCTGTAAGACCAGAAACAAAATACTTCAGAAGACAAAAGCATTTTCTTTATCGTTGGGTAGGATGAAGGTAGCTGGCAGAGGGTATGTATGGGTGTGGCAGGGGCAATGTGTGTGACTGAAGGAACAGGAACTGGTTCAAAAAGGTTTGAAAATTATGAAATTAAAAATTAGTTACATTTCTGCAACCTTTATGTGCTCCTCCTGCTGCAGCAGAGAACTGCTAGTCACTGTGCCCTTCCCAGTTGGTGGCCTTGTCTGCCTGATTAAAATAGTTCTGGAAATGCAGAACTCCTTTGAAATGTAGCATGTATTCAGGAATCAATCACAGGCACCACCACTCCAAAAATACGGTGCAACACCCCTGCAGTACTTAGTTATTGTGAAGAAATTTGCCACTATTTGATATTAATATATGTCTTAAAGACCTTTTTGTGTATCCTGTAAAATTACCAAAATGCCAAAGTGAGGGGCAAATAGATAAAAATGTTGATGAACAATTCTATGGGATGGTCAAATGTACTAAAATACTCTTAGGTTGAAATGCATGATCTGAACCCTGTCAGTTTGAACTCTGCTGAATGAGACTTTGTAATGATTTTTTTTAACCATTCCTTGCATGTTGTGCTACAAATTGATATTTTTTCTGGAACAATTATGCAAACCTCACAATAAATAGAAGTTTTAAAATATTAGTATGGTGGCACCTGGAAAAACACTGCAGTTTGTCGAAGTTTGAAGAATAACACTTGTAATACAGGTTTGAGGGGAGGTTTATGAGTTTCTGCTGACAAGGTTAATTATTTTTTATCACATGCTACTCCACTTTTCTGATCAGCTTTGGTGGGAATATAGCAGACTGATCTTGGCCTTTCACATATGGGACTGAAGTGTTTAAGGTGTTGCTCTGAATGACTCGTGCTTGTTACATTGGACATTCAAGGTATTTCAGCTTAGTGACTTGTGGGAAGAGCACTCCACAGCTCTCCAGAGTCTGCCCATCAGTCTGTGCCTGGTGTGGACACAACCAGAGGGCTTCCACTGTGTGTGTCAGTGCACTGATAAGCCATTGCAGCCACAGCAAAAGAGGTTTGTGCTCCAAATGTACTTATGCTCTTGGTTTTAGTACATTTTATCTGGCTTCTTTGAAACACAAATAGTCCCGGAGCTACATGGAAGGGAGACAGGCTTGTTCATCTTCTAGGAAAACATGTGAACGCCTGTGTATGGGAGAACAGCTGATACACAGTGAAGCAATCATATTTTTTTTGGCAGGCTTGAAAGTAGGTGGTTCCTGCTACGAATACCAGATGTGTCACCAAGTGCTTCTGTGTAAAACCAGCCATCAGTCCTGGGGCCATATCACCACTCTCTCTTGGCAAACAGATTTACATCTGTTAGGTCTGTCTAGCTTTATCCTGCACTGTCTGAATTTGGAAGACAGAAGGTGTAGAAGTTTCACCTGTAAAGAGATTTCTGCCTTGCTCTGGTCCATTTTACTCTTCTAGCCATCTTCCCAAAACCTTTCCCTATGCAACTCTCCAAATGGGCTTGCTGAGGTTCTTTTGTTGACTCTCCTGTACTCCCTTGCCCATGCTTGGTGAGAAGAACCATCCACACCAATCTGTGTGAAGCTTACATATAAATGGAGGAAGGCAGTGAGTTGTCCTGCAGGTACTATTGGAGAACATGTATGGTTAGAACCCAGCCCAGTAAGTCCCAGTAAGTCAGTTATTGGTAAATCAGAGTGTGTTATTAAGGTTATTTTCATTAGCCAATGAGAATATAGGATTGTGTTTGGAAAATACCAAAAAAAGCCTCCTTTCATCTGTGGTGCATGCGGACAATTGCCTTCTTGCAACCCCAAGAAATAATGCATGCAGTCTGTATCACATTGTGTGAATTAAGAATGTGAACAGAGCCTAGACTAGAGAGAAATGCATCTCAATTGGAGGTGAAGAGAGGGCAGAAGACGTATTTTTCTGCAGACTCTCAGCATTTTCACTGCCTCTGATTCTACAGTAGGGTTTTCACTACATCAGGATCTTCTGAGTTGGCCATACCAATCCATTTTACTTCCATTCCCATTTGTTCTTATGGAGGTGGAATAGAGCCTTCATTTCCTTGGAAAAGGAACTTGCTTCCTGCTGATGGTTATAAATTACCAACGTTGGCTTCTTGAGCTTTTCTCTCCCCAGACTCAAATCTCTGTGATATTTAGAGTGTCCCTGGCAATTGCAGCAGTGGTTGTGTCCTTGCTCCTGACACGTGACTGACACGGACTGGCTTCCTTGCCAGGAGCATTTGGGTACTCAGGGTACGGTGAATCTGGTTTTGAAGGTGGCCTTTTCCCTGTGTGGTAGGTGGAGATACAGTGACTCCAGAAACCAGTGCTGAGTGATATCTCTTGTATGAATTTGACCCCAGAGATTTTGGTCTTCTGCTTAAACTGCATCTTCCTCAGGTATTGGGCATACATCTTCATCCTTGCACTTCCAGTCTGGGCAGCATCCTCAGGCTGACTGTCTCTAAAGGTCCTCATATCCAGGCAATACCCACATCTTGCTGATTGTTTCAGAGCAATTTTCCCGCATTTCTATCTGACTATTCTCCATCCTAATAGTCTTATCCTGATTTTCATATGTCTCTATTATTGCAAGGTTTTTGCCCTACCAATATATCCATCCAGATCCTGCTAAGAAGATTGTTTTCCTAGCTTGCTGTTTTGAACATGCCAGCTCTCTCTATCCACCCTACCACCAGCTTCCCTCCTCTCCTACAGTGCCATTCCATTCCTTTCCCTGGCATCATCTCTCATATACTGTCAAAACATCTATGCCTGCCCCAGCAGGATTGCCTCCCACCCTTTCTCCCACCATCACTCACTTGTTCCGCTTTGTTACAAGCACTTACGTGTTGTTTGTGCTGGAAGAAGCTCCTCACAGTCATCCAAAATGCTTTTTTCTCACCCCTGAAAACTTTCTGAGCAATCTTTTTTTTCTGACACCTATAACCAGCTTAGGACAGGAAACTGGCTGGGAGGACAGAAGAGGGCACTCCCTGTTGTATTGACCAACAGTTTTGGACTGCTTACCTGAATTTATCTTTTTTTCTATGTTTTAAGGGCAGATGTTAGAGTGGATGTGATGCCTAATGGCTAAGGTCCACATGAACTGGCTTTTTGTGCCAATAGATCACTTAAAACAGTGCTTAATTCTCCTAGGCACAGTGTTAATACTAATGAGGACAGCAAATAGCTCTCCTTCTCCTGCACATTTTGAGAACTGCCCATTGCTTCCCTCCAGCCTTCAGCCACAAGCTGGCCTCTTCCCTGCTTTGTGAGGCAGCATCCTTTGGCTCAGAAAGGCTTTAGCAGGGATTTTGACTGCTTACCACTCCAGACTGGCTCAGCACAGATGCAGAAGGCATGTGAAAGAGAGGTGTTCATGTGCATGCTGCAAGGCACTGTCCCTCTCCTGTTCTGTTAGCACCAACACAACATGTCCTCCTCAGCGGGACTGTGGTGGGACTGCAGTCCCCAAACAAGGCACTCCCACCTCCCTTGGTCATCTGTGGCTTCCCCCAGCCTTGCATAAAGGGGGCATATAACAGCTAGGAATTTTTAAAGGTACACATAGAATCATTAAGGTCAGAAAAGACCTCTAAGGTCATCACGTCCAGCCATTAACCTCACACCACCGTGTCACCTCTAAACCATATCCCTGCGAGCCACATCCACATTCCTTTTGAACACTCACAAGGACGATGATCTCACGGTTTAAAATTGGTTAGAAGACCTTTGTGTTTTATGAGCCAAAGACTAAAGTACTTTGGCTGTCTAAAAAGAAATAATGAGAAGATGGAAAACATAGTCTCCTTTCCTTTTAAAAATTCATCCTTCTAAAACTTAAAGTTTGTTAATACTAATAATATGAATTAAAAATGGCCAAGTGTTGAATTCTTAAATAAAATACCTCTAAGAACATTACTCTAAACCTTCAATGAGAAAATATTTAAAAATACTTCTGTTGTTTACCTCTGCATAGCTTGCAGTATATTATGACATCTGGGTCATCTCCTGGCCATCACAATCCCACTCAAAGCACCAGCCAGTGTCAGTCCGTACTCGTGCTCTGTTAGTCCATGTGAACCCCTGGACAGAGCTAGGCAGAGCAACCTACTCCATTTTTCACAGTAACTGTTCCAAGCCACTCCTTCCCCGTGGTTTAAGCAGCCCCTATTTTCAGTACTGCTAGCGAAGGTGACACCCTTGGGACAAAGTAGCATGCCTGACTCTTCTGAGTCATCGTGGTCATGGGTGCCATGGCTGAGTGGTGACTGGAGCCAGAGCACTGCCAACATGAGACCTCAGTTCTGGTCTGAGCACCCCAGCTCAGACATTAGGTCCCCACGGTGTCCTGCAGTGCTCTTTAATTCAGTGTGTGAGAGAGATGGAACCACAATTAGCAAGGGACACACTAATCATGCAAATGGCTTCATTATCTTCATTGGGCCCAACTACAAACATAACTGGGGTGCCTGGCAGTACAGTGAGACAGCCCCAGATCAGATGGCAGGGGAGAGGGTGTAAGAGGTGACCTTCACACTAGGTGTGTCCCAAACCCTCTGCTCTGTGAATGAGTTTGTATTAGATGTTTGTAGAGACAGAGGTAGTTGTGTTGGGGGCATTTCTGGGAAGACAGACTGAGCTGATCTGGCTTGTCAGTTTGAAAATAGGGTGATGTCACATGACCCTCTGGTGAATAACTACTGCTTTGGTAATGTTTAAACAACAAAGCACATCAAATACCTGATCATTTAGATACTAAATGATCAGATATTTAATACTGAATTTGGGTTTCCTATTGGACCTCATGCCTTAAATTTGCCCTCCTCTTTTCATCCTGCAGACTGGACTGATGATTTTAGGGGGGATTTCTCCTTTCACATTCTAAAAATATAACCCAGAAATGTAAGTAATGTCTTTTTTAAGGGAATACTTCTGAAGACAATGAAGCTTGATAAAACAAGAGAGGGTGTATGGCTTGTGTTGGAATATCAGTATATTTTTGATATGCATACATTTTATTTTTATTTTGTCCTCTTATAGCAGAGGAGTCTCCATTGCTGTGTTGGCCTATATGTCATTCTACTACTTCAAGAAGTCAGACACACAATAGGTTTTGCTGGGTTTGTCTTGTAAGGAGACTTGCTTCTGGAATGAATCCGTCTTCCAGTTTAAAGGTAGTAGAAGCTGATCCTGAATTTTTGGGCCTCCCTTGGCAGTAACAGATGCATGAACTTTGAATATGTTTCTACATAAATTGCAGCCTCATATTGGTACTCCTTGGCAATTGATACACAAAGGAGAGAGTGCACAGCCTAATTCCAATGTAAAAATTGCTTCATATAACTTAAATTTCTCTTTTGAAATTATTTTTTAACATTACACTGGTTATTTCCTAATATAGACTGTGGTGAAATACAGCCAAGGGAGAGAGAAATGAGCACACCCATTTGGCTTTCCTGCCCCTGTTCCATGTTGGTGCTGCTGGGAGTGAGGCACCTGTCCTGCTGCTCCTCTGGTTTCTATCTTACACATTCCTCTCCTTCCCAAACACGAGGAGCAGGTCTTGGACCTGCATTTTACACCTGCCCTGTGCTGGGCCCATTGCTCCCATTGTACATGCATGTGAAGGAGGTTGCAATGCAGTGGGAATGCTGGTGGGGCTGGGAGAAGGAATGTGTGCCACAGGGGTGATATTTTGGCACAAAAGCCAGTGAATCATACATGCAGTGAGAATAAATGCTCCTCCCACCCAGACACTGGTGGGTCTCACCCTGCTTCCCACAGGGCCTGGCGGGGGAATGGTGTCACCCTGAATGACTTCACAGGCAGCAACAGCCTGGGACTTTGACTCCAATGATATCAACCTTTGCTCTTCCTTGGGACAGACCAGCCATTTGTGCATCCTCCTGCTTTCCCTTGCCTTCCCACCCCAGTAGCTTGTCTCATCCCCTGGCCCAGCAGCTGCAACCACTTTCATGCACTCTCTCACACCTTCAGCCCCACCAGTGGGACGGGGCCCAGAGGAGGGGAGCATATTACCTCTCTCCAGGGAAGGACCTGCCTCTCAGTGAGTTGGAGGCAAGGCTTACAGGACTCCAGGAGGAAGTGCAATGCAGCGATGAGGGAGGGAAACCCTTGTGTGGGTTTCTTCACCACAGGGCACAGCTTCAACTGGAGCATCAGAAAACATTTCGTCTGCCTTGCTTGTCCATAGGCTGGTGCTGGACATTTTCTTGGGAGATGAGCTTTTAGCCTTTCCATCCAGCTGACATTTTAACACCAGGGATGGACTGAAGTTCTGCCTGGGGAGGTGTCAGACCTCTGCTTGTGTCCCCGCTGTGGGTGAGCAGAGCTACTGCATTGGATGAGCAGCACAAGCCTGTTGGGAAGAATGCTGAGCTTCAGTCCTTGCTCTGGTACCACAGGGACTTGAAACAGAATTTCCTTCAGCCTCATAACAGTTTGGCCATGCAATGTGATAGGCTGCTCCTCTTGCTGATTTTTGTCTCTTTGTGATGGGAGTGCTGTGCAGGCTCATGAACAGCTCACCAGAGCAGCAGCACCCTGTAAGCTGCAGTGCCTGGTCTGGCTCAGGGGCAGCAGGCAGCACTGCATCCTGAACCGTGGCTGCTGCTTCCATCAGACGTGTGTGGGAAGCCTGGGAGAACCAAAATTTGCTGGGAGAATCAGAAGGGGAGGACTCTTATTATTAGTCATGTCACCCGATGACAGCCACACCTCAGACGTCCACCCACACCACTTCCTACTCCTCTGAACCAGCTGCTCGGCTTGGCTCCATGGGGAAATGCTCAGCCAGAAGCTCATAATCCATATCTGACTCGTCAGTGTAAAATTAAACCACCCTGCTGTCAGAGCAAGGAGGAGGGCACAGCTGGTGCTCAGCTTGGGGGGTGATGGGGAAGAAGGGCTCCTTATGAGCAGAACTGAAGAGTTCAAGGGCAGTCGGTGGAGCAGTGGCTTTTCCGGACATCCATCACAGCAAAGTCATTGCTGAGCTCCTTGTCTCTTCCCTGCTCTGATTTCAACTCACTTCTTTTTGTTTTTCTGCCTCTCCTAAATTTAAATTTATGTTCAGCCTTGCACTTACCTCTAGGAATTCCTCAGCACTTGAGATGACATCCGGATAGCTCTTTTTGTTTGCAAATTGATTTCATCACCTCTCAAGTTCTTAGCACAGGGGCTGTGCATTAGCTGGTAATGTTACATGGGTTCTGCCAGGAAATTGGAGACAGATCAGAACTTGGGGGTGTTTCAGGAGCTCTCCATACAGAAAGCCTGGGGGACTATCATGGCTATAAAGTGTAGTGAGAATTCCCCAGTGGCCTACTAACACAGATTTTTTAAAAAAACAATTAATAATTAAGCTTTCCTTGAGCTCCCCTTGTAATGGTGCTGGTGCTTCTAAAGCTGTAGGCAGGTATCATAAAGGAATTCGTAATTCTAAGGGAACTCATATTTCTTAAAATCTCAGTTCTGTGAGACATCTCGTTTTTCTCCTGGAAATCTCTGGGGCATAGACTAGGGCAATCCAGAAGCATGACATATAGGCATTTACAAGCATGAGTGGCAGATGAAAGGAGCCTGATCCTAACCTGACCCCAAAATATGGGCTCATGAGCTGCACCTATGTATCTATGCTCCATGAAGACATGGGGGCAGAAGTCCCTCTAGTCTTCTGTCCCTTGTATTAAACCTGCTCAGCAGCCTATTCAAATACTAATCATTATCACTGAACCCCTTATTTGCCACTGTATGTGCCATGCTCTGGAGGATCACAGATCTCACCCATGAACAGGTTCATTTTGGGGTTCTCCTGCTGCAAAAGTCAATGTGTGGTTTGTAACTGTTCTCCTTGCAGTGACTCTGCTGCTCTCCTGGCTCCTGGAGCAAATGGTGTGTTCATCATTGAGAAGGGCTTAGCAACTCCACCTGGGATTAATGAGTAAACTTTTATAATCTATTAAGTATATGGGGGATTTTACAGTATTTTAGTAGTGTGAGGTAAATCTGTGCAAGAAGGAAGAGCTCTACTGCCCAAGTTCAGGCTGCCCTGGGTAGTTTTGCTTGCAGGTCAGAGGTGCTGTTGGTTCAGCTCTTTGGAGCAGGAAGAAGGATACCTGCTGAGGATCAGCCTTAGGTTTAGCTTCTTCTGAGGGGTAGGCAGGGAAAAGCAGTCCCTTTGACAGCCCTCTCCTTAAACTTCCCTCCAAGGTAAAACTGCTGTGGAGAGAAAGGCTTACTTAGCTCCTGGTGAGTTACAGCAAAGATTTGAATGACTTTAAAATGATCCCTGTAACTGTCTGGCTGCCTCATCTGAGCAGAAAGTAATTTCCTAATTGCTATTAACAGTTTGTCACTTGGCATGGAAAATCTAACTGTGGGTTCAAATCTGTGTGTGTGGTTTGGATCTTGACCTGACTGCTTAGAGCTCTATAATTTTAATATCCTTCTTGAGTTTCATTATTGGGTTGTTCTATTCTTTGATATGCTGTGCTATTCTAGGTATTATGACTGGCTGCGATTTTGCAACCTGGGCGGTACTGCTGGCCCTGGAGGGAGGGCAAGATAGGCATCCTGTCTAACACAGTGCAGGTGCCTGACACCTCTCCTGGAGGGCTTCAAGGCAGCAGAGACATTTTCCTCATATTGCAAGGGTCTGCTCCAAGCCAGAGGACAATGGCTTTATTTTAACTGTGTGGATTACTGGTTGCAGGAGCTGTTCAGTGCAAGATGTGCCATTAAGCATGAAGGTGAAGGTGGTGGCAGGTGGATGCCAGCTCGCTGGTGGCTGGGGCTGAGGAGAGGTCACCCCAGCACATGCCAGATTCCCATCAGCTGGCAGTGTACCTGGTCTGCCTCACCCCAATCTAAGCTTGACCTGGTTCAAATAAATCCTCTGCCAGGGATTGTCTTCACTGCTGACTTTAAATAGCAAAGCCTTCATTAACTTAAGCCTTCTCTTGAGCTTTGTAGCTGCTCTGTCTCTGAGCATTTTCTGTTACCTACCTCTATCTCCAACAGACAGACTGACTTCCTATGCCTGGTGCTAAAGGCTCCAGGCTTAGGGGGATAGTTTAAAGCCCTGGTGTGTTGTGCATGCGCAGCAGAAATTTGTCCTAGGAAAATATCTCCAGCAGTCCTCAGGGAGGAACAGGCAGCCTTCCTTCCTTCCTTCCTTCCTTCCTTCCTTCCTTCCTTCCTTCCTTCCTTCCTTCCTTCCTTCCTTCCTTCCTTCCTTCCTTCCTTCCTTCCTTCCTTCCTTCCTTCCTTCCTTCCTTCCTTCCTTCCTTCCTTCCTTCCTTCCTTCCTTCCTTCCTTCCTTCCTTCCTTCCTTCCTTCCTTCCTTCCTTCCCTCCCTTCCCTCCCTTCCCTCCCTTCCCTCCCTTCCCTCCCTTCCCTCCCTTCCCTCCCTTCCCTCCCTTCCCTCCCTTCCCTCCCTTCCCTCCCTTCCCTCCCTTCCCTCCCTTCCCTCCCCTCCCTCCCTTCCCTTCCTTCCCTCCCTTCCCTCCCTTCCCTCCCTTCCCTTCCTTCCCTCCCTCCCCTCCCTCCCTCCCCTCCCTTCCTTCCCTCCCCTCCCTCCCCTCCCTCCTTCCTTCCCTCCTTCTGTTGTGATTAAGGCTTTCCAGGAATCTCCTGGACTGTATGTGCTTCGCTGTGTTGTTTTTCCAACAGATGTCAGGGCAGTTAAAGTCCCCCACAAGAACCATTTCCTGTGACTTTGAGGCTCTTTCAAGGTGTCTGTAGGAGGCCTCACCCAGTTCCTCCTCCTGACCAACTGTAGCAAACACCCACAGTGCCACCTTTACTAGCCCACCCTTTATCCTAACCCATAAACTCTCCATTTGCTCATCATCCCCCAGGACAGAGATCAAAATCCCATCATTTTAGGTGTGATTTCCCTGGGTACAGGGCATACTGCCACCAGGTTTTGTAAAGCCATTTTCAGTGTTAAGAACTGCAGCATCTCATCTCACCCACCGGGGTTTTTGGGAAGGGGCAAAATGATCCTCAATCCTGCATGCACAAATCCATTAGTCAGCAATGGCAGGCAGAATGTGGAGCCATGGATCACCCTGACCATCTCTGCATGACCTCTGAGGAGGGTTGTGAAACCACCCAACCACCAAAAGAAGCTTGGACGGCCTCCAGTGAATGAGGAGGATGAACCCTACAGCTCCCTCTACTCTGAAAGGGAAGCCAGATCCCAGCACAATGACAATTCATATCCCCTTAGAGATCTGAGCTGTAGTGTTTGTATCTGTGCTAAACTGCCAAATAACCTCACAGAATACTGACTGGGGAGTACAGACCCACCTGCTGAGATGGGTAAGTGCTGTAGAAATAGAATAATTTAAATCCCTCTTTGCCAGAGTGAAACAAACCAACAAAAAGCCCATTCATCTCTTTAATAAAACCTTTTCTACTTTTTTGTAATCAATATGGCTCAGATCTCTTTTATGTAACACAAGGCTCTAATTCAGCTGAGTGAAAAGTGTAATGTAATTTTGAGAATCTATAAAAGCTCTAAATGTGATGTATTTGAAAACATATATTCTGACTAAGTAGGAAACAGAAAAATTACTTATGTGACCATTAGGGATGGAGTTTACTATTCCAGAGCAAGCACCAATAATTATATCTCCCATACAGTGGCAAATTCAGAGACTTCCAGCAGTGTGGACATGTGTTCCTTAACCCTTTACTATGTTGAAATAGCCATTTAAAGAGAACTTTTGAGTCAAGGCATGAGCTAATTCTTTCCATTCTTCTCCAAATGCATTCATGCCCAGCACTGCTCAATAAGCTAACTTGATCTGGAACAAAAATGACACAGATCTTTGGTAGTGATGAAAAGCTCAGTTTCAGAACTGGAGGGCACATCACTCCTAAAGCATAGCAAATCAGTAAGGAGAAAATGGAAGTGGCTCTGGGCAATCTTCCTTTCTCAGGGGAAGTTACTTTAAAATAAGGAGAGAGAGGTGTTTTATAGACTCCCTGCCATCACCACTGGCTCCATGACAGGCTCTTGGTCCTCTGAAACCCCAGCCAACAATTCAGTCTCTTTCCAAGGACTTTTCAGAAAGGTTGGCACTCTCTGGAGCTGGCTGTGGCTGGATCTTCTTCTCCCACCCATTTCTTTCCACATGCTGTATGCAAGACATCAGCAGCACCCTGTGAATCTGCAAATCCTGAAGAAAATCAGCCCAACTTAGTGTATCCCCAGGCATTGCTACAACCATTGGGGTTTGCAAACAAAAAGAGATTCAGTCCCCGAGCTGAATCCAAGCTGCAGCTTTTCTCGTCTTTCTTGCACCCCACCGTGGCCACAGAAATGGGGATGAACTTCAGAGCTGCTCTCAGGGCAGGAGGTGCCACCACCAGCACTGCAGAGATGGGCCACAGAAGAGGCTGAAGTGTTCCCCTGCGCACCTTAGAGCAGACTTCATCTTTTAATTCTCATTCCTTTACAGTGATTCACACACCCAAGGGAGTCTGCTGACACAGACAGGTGCCAAACAGCCTCTGTGTCACAGAACAGCTGCTCAGAGCTGTGGGCTGTACCTACCTGCAGCTCCTGGCCACCACACACAGCATCGCGGCCAGCGGGTGAGTGACACCTCATTGTACAGCTCCTTGTGAGAGCTTTGCTAAGTGGATATAATTAATGGCTGGAGAATGACATTTAAACATGTGTTTGATACTTTCTCCTAGAATTAGGACAGAATTACACTACTTTGCATTCTGATTAATTCTTTTAGCCTGCAACTGACTTCAGATTTGCATAAGCAGTGTAGATCATGCTTTCTGCTACCAAAACCCTAAAAGCAGGATGTTTTTCACCTATTATTTTGCTTTCAGTATTTCACATTTAATTTCCATGGTGCATTTGTTATCATTCAAGAACATACAATGCACTGCCAGCTCTATCATTAATGCCAGCTCAATAGAATAGCGTCAGAACAATGATGACATCTTGCTTGCATGAATTTCAGCTTTTCTGATAAAACTAAAAAAATTCTGAGCCTTATAGGTAATTTTTTTCTGACCCTGCATGTTGCTCTGTGCCCTACAGACCATCTTGTTTAACCCATGAAATTCTATTTATGGATTCCCCCACCATGGGGATGCTCATCCCTAAGCCTGCTGCTGGCACATTTGGTGCCCACAGTTTTAAGACTGATTATGCAAAACAGAATCTTGCAGCAACCATAATAAAAACATCACAGCCCTACAGTGAAAGGACGCCGAGGTGGAGCTCATGCTCTCTGCAGGCTCCCATGATATGCTCTGGAGTAACTGGCAGTCACTCCCTGTCAGCTAAGCAGGGTAGACAAAAGCACAGAAAATTAACTAGGTAAAAGGAAGACCTGCTTTTTGACCACTGACTCAAGGTTCTTGTCTAGAAAAGGCCTCTTTCACTTGTCCCAAATCCTGGTTCATGAAATGCTTCTCCTTTCTGCCCCATGACACACACATTATTCTTCATTATGTTACCCACCAATAAACCCCCAAAAGAGGAAATATTTTCTTCATTTGGAAAGTTGAATTAAACAGCCTTGATGTAAAGCCACATTTCCATATGAATATTCTGTACTTTTATCCAGGCATGCCACTATGCCTTTACCAGACAAGGAGGATAGAGGGAAGCATTCTGTATTTTTCTGCTAGAGGACAGATGCTCCCCAGTTAAACAGCAATGGGCACTCAGATGTGGAACTCTGCCTGTTCAAACTGTTATTTGTGAATATTACAGGATGATCTTGTTTTGGGATGTCATAGTTGGTAGTTCAGTTCCAGTTAAAATGTCACTGCTCTGGAGGTCCATACAGTCCCTCTGCCCTTCTGTGGTGGCTGTCAGGGTCATCTCATCAGTGTGGGACTCAAAGGGAGATGAGGCATCTCCTGGTTTTCCCATGTGTCACAGACAGAGACAGATGCTCCAGCTGTAGGCTCCCACAACTGGTGAGAGTGACAAACCTCCCTGTTTGCTCAGACAGGTGTACCAAAAGTAGAATCACAGAGTGGTTTGGGTTGAAAGGGACCATATAGTTCCAACCCCTTTCCATGGGAAGGAATATCTTCCACTAGACTTGGCTGCTCAAAACTTCATCCAAAGAGCTTTGAACACTTTCAGGAATGGGACGTCCACAGTTTCTCTGGGGAACCTGTTCCAGTGCCTCACCACTTTCACAGTGAAAGATTTCTTGCTAATATCTCATCTAGACCTACCCTTTTTCAGTTTAAACCCATTAGCCCTATGGAAGTACTCAGGATGCAGGAAATCTTAGTGATAACTTCTGTGTTTACAAGGAAAGGCAGAGTTAGGTCGTCAGTAAAACAAAACTGCCTTGATGTAGCACTTGTCCTGGAGATCAGCAATACAGGATTACGAGGCATCAATGAATATACAAATTGGACAGCACAGTTCCCACACTCCCTTCCCCACTGCCAAGCCTGAAAGAGCACTGGACAACCCAGAAAATCTTTGGCTTTGAAGAAAAACTTGCAAACAGCAAGGAAGGGACCTAGCTGTTTTGCAAACCAAACCCTGTAATCTGGAAATAAGTGGGCCAGAAGCAGTCTCAGAGCAGAAACCAGGGAGCTGGAGAGCAGAGGTACATGTGATCCTGCAGGTCCAGTGTGGACAGAGAGGGATGAACATAGCAAAAAGTTAAGGTGGTCTGGGGATGATGACTCAGTAAGAAAAGGTGCTGGTTTGGGGCATTGAACAGAAACAGAAAAGGGAAGAACAACAAAACAGGAGCCATGTGAAACTTTGTCCTCTAAAAGTGCTCTGAACACAGTGCATGCCCTGACTAAACAGAGTGGATCTCCTCTGCTTTGGAAGTGTCAGCAGACTTGCTGTGGCACGCAGCTTGGTGGTTATATGCTCAGTGTGGATGCTCAAGTTCACACCAGTGCTGCCATGGTGTTAAAAGTCAAACACCTCTTGCTGGGCTGCAAATCACCTGGCAGTTCCAAACTGTCCCTACTGCCCCTGCAGATGTTTGGATGTAGTGAACAAGAAAGAAGCTGAAGCAGTTTTATCCAGAAGCTCACACTGACATTTTTATCCCATTACAGTCACACACACACTCAAAGAGTCCAAACACATCAGGCCAAAGGGCACCGGAAGAATTCAAACAGTTTCAGTCTCTTCTGCAACTGCTCAGCCTTGTTATATCTCAGTGTTATTCCTCAGTGAGTATTCAAGCCATAAATTCAGACACAGAAGTTGTTTCTTCCCTCTCCTCCCTTGATTAAGCTGCATGGCCAGATTAAGCCAGTATATGAATGCTGTAATTTCCATGGGTGAATATCAACCTTTCCTGAAGAGCAATGGAAAGCTGCTGGGCTGTGTTCAGCCTATCTGCTGAGCTTTCAATTTACAGTATTGTTTATCAAATTTCTCAATATTTACACTTGTTTCCCATCTCAGTAAACAGATGACATATTATATGATACTACTGCTCAAAAACCCCAAGGACATGAAAAGCAAACTCTTTGCAGCAGAAACCCACAAATGTAAAAGACATTGAAATTAGCTTCCTTCCAATGGCTTTTTCTTTGTCCATTATTTATAGGAAATGTGCAGTTCATATATATGTAGAGCATGAGCACTGTTAGAAGATAGGCATTGCTTGATGGGTTCAGATTCTCAGTATTTTTATCTCACACAGTGACAACTTCCAGATGCTTCAGGAGAAAGCCTTCTGTAAGGAATGATAGTAGGAAAGTCAGCTCCTAAATCAAATTCTTCTTTACTGAAAAACTTGGTATGTGACAGAGGGTGAGAAATATTCTCTGTGTTTTTTGAAGCTCAGTTGAATAGAGAATAAGAAAATGTCCCTGTTTATACATCAATTCATGGTCCTCTTGGAATCCTGCATGGTTCTGGCACACTCCACAATCCCTGGGCATTGAGTTTCCCAGGTGAGTGTCTTTTCATAAATGTGTTTTATATTTTTCTTCTTTTACTAGAGTATGGCACTGGCCATACTTTTCACTCTGTTTTGTATCTTTTTTTGCAGTATTTTTTTATCTCTGTTGGCAGACAGTGACCAGCAGCACTTGGTGATGCCATTGCACATGAGCTGTCCTTTGGCCTGTCCATCTGCTGCACAGGAAAGCCTTTTGGTAGCAGCCCCAGACAAAACCTCCCCCTTAAGGGTATTCTGTGTGTGCTTCCAAAGCAAGGAGGACAGATCACGAAAGAAGGGAGTATTTCCAAATCTGTGCAGCATCCTGGTTTTAACTGCAGTCCCTGCAATGCTGTTGAGTCTGAGTGGCAGCCCAAGCCTTGCCTCAGGAGGGAAAGGCTGCCAGTGCCCCAGGGAGGTCTGTGAACCACACAGGATAATGCTGGGGAGCACAGCTTCAGAAGAACCGGGCACTGAGAAAGCAAACAAATCCCTGGCTGGATAGGACCATGGTACATGGCTTTTGCCTCAGAAGGAGAAAATACCTCTTACTTTATTGAAGGAAAGCTGTTGCTACTTCTGTATTGCACTTTTCTGGTTTTAATTAAATTGAATAATTTTACATAATAAATCAAGAAGTGCACCTGCAGTAAGCAATGTAGATTGGGAAAAATGTTGATTTTAATTATGCTAAGTTTATTCAACCGTGTTAATGCCAATGACTCCATCTGGCTGGAGCAGCAAGCATGGTTTAGCATTTATTTCCAGGTATACAAAGCTTTGGTTTCTGCAGACTGAAAAGAGATGAGCCATTGAAGGGAATTTGATTGCAGTGTTTTATTTAGCAAATTAATCTTAAGCTTCAAGAACATAATAATAGCAAATAACATTATATGAACTTCATCTGCATCAGAGTTATAGGGGGCATTTCCTGCATATAAATTCCTTAATATTGCACCAGTTTTGTCAAAGGTTTTAATTCAGTAATCTGTACATCAAAGAGTTAAATAAATGAGGGGATTTTAAAGATTATGTTTTATTGAATATTAATGTGATACTTGGTAATAATACAGACTAGATGCTAAGGTGTGACAATTCTCTTTTGTATTTCCTGATTCATATTAATTCAGTTTTCATTAAGAACAGAAGTTTTCTTCTTTTCTAGTGCACAGAGGAAGGCAAACCACCCAAAGACAAGCATATTTTCAGAGGTTGCAAAGCTGTCAGTACAAACTCATTCATTCTGCATTTGGGCTTTGAAGAATGTGCCCAGCAATGAGGGCCCTATCTGAAAGAGCTGTGTGCTACTTTTTAAGGGAAAAAGCAAATGTACAACCTCATTAACATGAGTTACTGTTGTTAAATAGTCAGAAGATATGGAAAGAAGCAGCAAGTTGGCAGGCCTTTGTGTTTCATGTGCCAAATGAGTATGGAATTGAAGAGGTTGCCATGAAAAGGAAACTTCTTGCATAGTGATTTACAGTGCAAGGGCCTAAGCATAAACCAGAAATACTTTAGGGGTTAGAAAATACTGAGATTTAATATGTATTTCTGTGATGATTAAATAAATTCTTCCTTTTTAATAGCATCTTCTGTAAAGCTACTTTTTAAAGAGGTCAGTCCACTACATACACAGCAGATAGGGAATATGAAGAGCTCAGCTTCCTAAAAGCTACTGCAGTTGTAGTTCCTAGTCTTGATGTCTGTGGCTAATCTCACAAGTATTTACACAGACTATGCCTGTGATTTAAGATTTACAATATAAACCATAGTTTCAGCCTGAGGTTTACCCAAAAAGTACAAATAGTTACAGTGCTTCATTCTCAGCTGATTTTGTGGAAAAACAGAAAAAACTCAGATACACCTGGTCTTCAAGTTCAGCTGATTTCGCCACAAAGTCTCAACTCTTTCATTAGAGGACCCCAATGTACAAGAAGCAAGAGCTGAATTGTTTATCATATTATGGACATAGCTGAAATCAAACAAATTCCCTGTGGTGACCAGGCTCTCCTGCGCATGGCATTATTCAGACGTGCAGGACCAGACTGCTTTGTTCCAAAGAACTCAGCAGACCTGGGAAATGTAAAATACAAGGTGACTGCTAAGAAATAGTAAACAGAGGGATGTGTACATTGTGTTGCCAGTGCTGGGCTGGGCTCAGCTTCACTGCTGAAATAATATCCCTAACAGATGTCACTATGGAGGGAAATGGTGGAAAAATAATTAGTGTTAATGGCAGCTCAGTAAATTAAACTTGCAGACTCAATTACTCAGTACTCCTATCTTTGTAGATGCTATGAGGATGGCAGATAAATGGGTCTGGATCATACAATCACCAGCTGATATTTGTGTTGAAATGCAAAAATGAAGACACAAGTCCCACCACTGCAGCAAAAGTGGCATCCTCTAGGCACAAGTAGGATATGAGCTTGTAGGTCAGTGTGGTCAGTTGACCCTGGTTGGACCAGTTGTCAACCAAAGCTACTCAGTTACTCCCTTCCTTAACTGGACAAGGGAGAGAAAATATAACAAAAAGCTCATGGGTTGAGATAAGGACAGGGAGATATCACTCAGCAATTATTGTCATAGGCAAAACAAAATCTATTCGAGAAAATTAATTTGTCAATCAAAATCAGAGTAGGATAATGAGAAAATAAAAAGCCCTAAAATTTAAAACACCTCCCCATCACTCCTCCTTTCTTCCCAGGTTCAACTCACTCTTGAGTTCTCTTCCTTCTCCCTCCCAGCAGCACAGGCATACAGGGCATGGAGTCCATGGTCAGTACAGCACAGGTTGTCATTCCTTCCCTTGCTCCAGTGTGGGTTCTCTGTCATGGGAGACAGCTCCCAGTTCTCCAGTGTGAGTCCTTCCCACAGTTCTTCACAAACTGCTCCAGTGAGGGTCCCTTCCATGGGGTACATCCTCCAGGCACAGCCTGCTCCAGTGTGGGTCTCCCATGAGGTAACAAATCCTGCCAGCAAACACACTTTGATGTGGGCTCCAGCCTCCATGGGTCCATGGGTCTCGACAGAAGCCTCCTCTAGCATGTTCTTCCCACGGGGTGACAACCTCCTTCAAGCATCCATCTGCTCCAGCACGGGATACTCCACAGGTGCAGGGGATCTCTGCTTTGTTGTGGACCTCCACAGGCTGCAGGGGCACAGCTGCCTCACCATGGGCTGCACCAAGGGCTGCAGGGGAATCTCTGCTCCAGTGCCTGGAGCACCTCCTGTCCCTCCTTCTCCACTGTCCTTGGTGCCTGCAGAGTTTTTTTGCTCACGTATTCTCACTCCTTTCTTCTGGCTACAGTAGCACCACCGTTTTTCCCCTTCTTAGATACATTATCCAAAGGCACTATCACTGTCACTGATGGGCTCATCCTTGACCAGTGGTGGGTCCATCTTGGAGCCATCTGGCACTGCATCTATCAGACATGAGCGAAGCTTCTAGCAGATTCTCAAAGAAGCCACCCCCATAGCACCTCCACTACCAAAACATTGCCATGCAAATCAAATGTATTCAGGAACCAGGGAGACAGCTTCTCACCCTGTGATGTATCTCTGAAAGAGCAGAGAGGGATGGAGGACGGGGGATGAAGGACAATTCAGAGACTGAACTACATCTCTGAATTAGGATTGGAATACAGTGACTTATAAGAGGCAAGGGAGAAGGCAGCGCATCCCTGTCTCTCATTGGAGAGGGCAGAATGTCCATCTCTGGTGCAGCATGAAGTACATGCTGGAAAAAAATTGGAGAGGAAAGAAGGGGTCTGGTTTGGATCATTGCTGTGACAAAGCCTGCAGAAAAGGACAGACATTGTGCTGGAGGACAAAAAATAATAAACCCCTGTTTGTCTTTCTCTGCAGAGCATGGAGAGGGAGTGGGAGCTGGGCTGCTGGCCAAGCCCAGCATGCCCCTGCATAGGCTTTATTCAGATCCAGATCATCCTGGAGAGGACAAGAACTTTCCCATCCACTCAGGGTGGTGGCCATGCCAGTGTGCCCCAAGGAACATGGTAGCCCTGGCAGGGCAATCAGGACAGTGGGGCAGACATCCAGGGAAGAGAGCTTCAGGTTTTCCTAATTTTTGTGTAAATTGTGAGGGATTATTCACATCTATCCAACCAGTTCTTTCTGTTGTGAGACCTCTGTTCCCTGCCGGAGCGAGCATTCCTCCCCGTGCCCTGCTGCTGGCTGCGTGGTGCACCCAGGCACTGCAGCTCTGCCAGCAGCAGCCTGACCCCAGCAGCAGCTGTACTCCCTGGTCAGGGGCCCTCCCACTAGGATGGGGTTGTGCAGGGTCACTGTGCCCCTTCACTCAATATGTGTTTTCCAGAGCAGTTTTATTTATAGGAGGAGATGCAGAAAGAAGGAAGATGAGCATTTCTGGTGGCGCTGGGCTGGTGGTTGCCTGCTGACACATTTGCCGATACTTTGCTGCTCATTTTTGTTTAATATATTGTCCTTCTGTGTTTGTTTTACAGGTGTTTATTTTGGGTAGGGCTCTGTTTACATTTCTGTTTTTACGTGGAGTGCACACATGTTGATATTTGCTTTGCCAGGACTCAACATTCCTCCTCCTCCTTTCCACTCAGCCCTGACTTTGGACAAGCCACTGGCCATGGCCAGCAAGTTAAAGGCTCCTTTTGCTCTCAACTCACTCACCAGCCCTTGGGCTCCTCACTGAGTCAGCCTTGACAAAGCATGTTCATGCTCCAAAATCCTTTGGAGCATGGCTGGTATCAGCCCTTCCCATCCCCTCTGCCTCTCAGTGCACTAGAGGAGGACAGATGTGACATTCTTCACATGTAAAGTATCTGAATTATGCCACTGCAAAAGGCCTTTCTGCCTCTTCTCTCCTTG
This sequence comes from Poecile atricapillus, assembly GCF_030490865.1. Taxonomy (NCBI): domain Eukaryota; kingdom Metazoa; phylum Chordata; class Aves; order Passeriformes; family Paridae; genus Poecile; species Poecile atricapillus. The sequence continues at coordinate 133,296,065 of NC_081250.1, read as the reverse complement.
ACCTGGGCTCAGCAGGAGCTTCACATCCCCCTGGGCCATGTCTGCACAAACCCAGCTGTAGTTTTTCCACTGATTTGTGCTGAGGTGGTGGAAAAGTTGACAAATCAGATCTTTCCTGTCCAGCCTGTGAAGTTAGGTAGGTGGAGCTTAACTTTTTCTTCAGAGGGAAGGAAGCCACTGAATACCTTGCACATGAGGTTTCCCCACTCTGTGCCAGCTAAAAAGGCGGAATGAGGATGTGCTACATGTTAACTGAGCTCTCACTTTTATTGTCTCTCTTACCAAAAACCACAGCTGAAGTTTCTAGGAAACAGTGAATAACATTCACTTAGCCTTCACTTGTGGATGAGCTCACTCCTTTTCTCCAATTTCTTTTTGCAGCAAGCCCCTGTCACTGTTTTGCAGGCAGCTGCTTTGCATCTCTATTGTTACAAGATTTGGGTTCTCAGCCTCTTGTCCAATGTGTGGGCTTTGCACTGTGGTCCCCCTCTGACACCATGCCACCATTCCTACCTTTTTACAGCAGCCCTTACCAGGTTCCCTAGAGCTCTGCTGGTGGGAAATCCAGCCTGGTCACTTGAGGGCATTGCAGACCTCTTCAGAGCAAACCCTTGAAGTGATGCTGAGGAAGGGCTTTGTGAAGTTTGCAGCACAGCAGATGAATATACTGTGACTCCTCTGGAAGAAAATCCATGACATATTTATGACTCTTACAGGTGGATGCTGAGCTGTGACAATTAAAAACTTGTGACCTCTTACTTATTTTTGTGTTTTTATATAATTCACGGGCAAGAGCTGTGCATGCCTTACATGCACTCAAAAAGTCATTCAACTGAATGTGCATCTGTCCTACAAAAAGTGTGCACATGCACTTAATACCACTTGAGCTAGCAAAGCATTAATCTCATTTGAGTCTTTTTCCTCTGTAACACAGCTGATTATCAAAAGAATGAAAATCTGGTGGGAGAACTCTTCTGACACCCTCTGATGGCCAGACAGTACAGTGTCACAGACCTCAGACCTGTACTGAGCCCACAGCTTCTCACACCGATGGTGGCAGATGACATCAGTTACCTCCAAGAGTCACCTCCTGTCCTTCAGGTGCCATAAGAATAGGTCTGGTCAGGAAAATTGTGTTTCCAAGCTGAGTAAGACTGAGGAACAAATATAAACACTCTGGTCTGTCCTTGAGACAGAGCTCTAGAGCACCCTGGCAGTGCTCTAGCTCTTCCAGAGACGCCTTTCCTCAGTTTTATCACACCTGTTGGGTGCCTGCAACCAGAGACTCATGGGATGGTAAGAGGTGAGGAGCTGTTGTGGAGTTCTTGCAAGGGACAACAATGAACCTGGGTGAAGGAAGGATGGCTTTCTGGATATGGAAGTGCCTAGTGTGAGGCCAAGGTTAGAGTTTGTGTGCTTCAGTGGCATGCAGGAGTGACAAAGTGAGGACTGGTGGATTCTCCCTGGGCACATAGAGCATGGAGATGTTCTCCTTGGAGCATAGAGCAGGCAGCCTCAGTCCCTGCCTCACTAGCATTATCTTCCTTATGCTCTCTCTAGGCCAGAATTTCTTTTATTAAAACCAAGGTCCACAACAACTGATTTCTCTTTATATGAATGTATTTGCAGAAATACTTGTTTCCTTTTCTCTGCACGCCTCACCTGCATTCACATAAACTTTTTTGGCTTATAAATGGGACAGTTTTAGTTCTCTACTACAGACTCAGCATATTTTCTAAACACTTAGTGACAACAGACATATTTTAAAGTTAATTAATGAATAGAGATGAATAGGGGTTCTTTCCCTATTTCTGCAAATATGCCCCACATCTCTATTTCAAGTACTGTACTTGTTAGTCACTTAGGCCCTTGTCCAACAACTTTTAATATCACTGGAAAGACTGGCTGCAGGGACTGCTGGATTAGGCATTACAGTGCAATAGTTCTGACACTTGCAAGATTTTTAAGCTGTTTTTACTCATATTATTGAGAGGTGTCAGGCTGGTTGTGTTCCCAGCTTCATGTTTAAGGAGGGAGGGGTGGCTCAGGGGGGACTCCTGGCACCATGCTCCTCATTGCCATCCAGTTTCCCAGCTTCTCGCTTTATGGTTATTAAGAGATTTGGTCCTCACTGCTCAAGTGGGGACTGTTCCCAGCCAGCTAAATTATATAAAATAAGCAGACATAAGGCCAGGCATCTTGCAGGGCAGCTGGCAGAGGCTGGAAAACCTTAGTAAAGACTCCTGCCACTCCCATCCCAAGCACTATTGTAAATCAGTGATTAAGTACTCAGACAGCAGATTAAGAGAGGCTGCTGGGGACAGCTCTCCTGAGCCACCAAGGCAGCACCAGCAGAAGTGTGAACAGGCATAAGTAACAGGATGTGTCTCCTGAAGAGCTGCAAATATGTGAAACCAGGTTCTCAAATCATCGTGTCAGTGCCTGAACACACCAGAAGGGATTCTGTGTGCCAAAACAGCCTGAGTAAGAGGAAAAGTGCCCCAGGTCTTGAGCCAGCTTTTGAAAACCACCCCCAACTAGGCCCTCTCTGATGCCATGATCCCTGCTGGGCAGGACTTTCCTTTGCAAACTTGGATCATCCTCCTTTTCAGCCTTTTCCTCTTCCTGCTTCTCCTGGCTGCTCATCCTGGGCATCCCACCTCCCAGCTCTCAGTCACAGCCCAGCTCTCCATCCCCATCACCACAGTCAGCTGATATTGGCAGTACATCCCTGCTCTTGACAGGCATAATCCGATCTCAATCTATAAAATATTCCTAGAAAATCTTGACATTTCATATTTAAGGAGGAAACACTGTATTGCAAAGCAGCTAAAGGTTGTGCAGAGCCCCTTTCACACAGAGGCTGGTCCAGGAAGGATATGGGACCTCTCCAGAGTGCAGTAGACCACTCTTCATATTTGGGTACTGGCCTCTGGGTGAAGGAATGGACTGGTTGGAAAGGATACAGGTCCACTTTGGATTACTACTCAAAATAATAGCAAGGCAGTGTTTTAAAAGGCATGGTGGAAGGAATAGAAATGGAAATGGAAATGGAAATGGAAATGGAAATAGAAATAGAAATAGAAATAGAAATAGAAATAGAAATAGAAATAGAAATAGAAATAGAAATAGAAATAGAAATAGAAATAGAAATAGAAATAGAAATAGAAATAGAAATAGAAATAGAAATAGAAATAGAAATAGAAATAGAAAAATAGAAATAGATACACAAAGCTTTGCAGTGTAGGTAAACTTTCAGTAGGGTCAAGGCCACTGGGAGGGGATTGCCAGCCCTGCTTGTCCCAGTATGTCTGTGACGTCTGCAGGGCTGGTCACCCAGGTGCTGAAAACAACTCCCAATCTCCTGAACTTGTTAAGTGTATCAGCACAGTGGAGCTGGCCTGGAACATTTGTAAGAGTCTCACTCTGGATACATTTCCATGCTTCTCTGTCCAAAATCTGTCTCTAACTATGGTGAACTAAGCCGCATGTGTCTGAAAAAAACCCAAATAGTTTCCAAATGTTTCAGGCTTGTTCATGTAGTCTCTCATAAACATTACTGAAACTTTGCTACTAACCTCTGATACAACTAATTTACTGAAATCAGGGTCTGACTTGCAGGGTCTATACTCTGAACCACCACAGGTACAAAGTGTTCAGAGGGAGTAACATCCTCAGGTGTCTTGAAGTGCTCTCTCAGGCTTTGGGTATGAATCTCTTCAGAGGAACGATATGCCCTGCAACAGCTGTCCCAAAACAGTCTTTAATCCCTCTATTGATTACATCTGGACAAGCTTCACTGGGTAGGAAAACCCAGTAGGAGAAGGAATTCTGTGTGTTGAAGGCAGAAGCTGCATTACAATTACACTGCATTTCTGGACCAGGGTCTCTGGAGGTACCACTAATGAAAATAACTACCCTATTTAAAGCTTTGGTATATTTTCCCCTGTTCCACAGTAAAGGTCATGTATCATAACAATGTGGAGGGAGCAGGGACCTTCAGGCTGCCCAAAGTCTACTGGTTTTAGTCCCATTTGGCCCTGGTTCCATGTGATGCAATGTAACTCTGTCCTGGATCCAGTTGGTTTTTGGTACTCCAAGGAGCCTCTCATGATCTGGGCAGCCACTCATGTAGGAATGGGACTGCAGATGATAGATTTACAGATTTGGGGTTTTTTGCGTCTTTTTGGGTTTTTTTTAATTGGTTAGGTAACAGAGGCAGAAACAGAGACAGCTTTGCTGATAATGAAACTAGACTTTTAGAGACTTCTGATGCCGTTTATCCTACAAACCCTAAATTCTGGAGTGTCACTAGACCTCCTGTTTAGTAGGATGCAGCATGGGCTAATCTCAGCACACACAGGACAGGCATGCCTGCTCTCCAGCCCAGGTCCCAGGGCTGGTGTTGGTTTGGCTGGGCTCACTCTCAGTGCTGGGGCAGCAGATGAACAGGAAGCAGAGAACTGTGAGGTCCATCCCAGCAGGTTTGCAGGTCTGTCACCCGTGCTGTGGTCCAATTATTTGGGACTGTATGTTATTTGGACAGAAAGTAGCAGGCATTGCTAGGCTTTAACTTGAGGATGAAGAGGATGGAACAGCTCAGCACCAGTTGAGCTCAATGCAAGTTCTACATGCTTTGAGCAGGAGACCTTTGCAGAAAAATCCCCTGAGAAAAGATGTTTGAGCTGAAGATTAAAATAGCTGCCAAAGTGAAGAAGATCATGCCTACTATGCCTGGAAAGCTGTAAAAATTACAAACCATTTTTTCCATTTACATTTCCTCTTTCCTCTTTCAGAGGGGGTTAAATGACCAGCTTGGGATGGCCAAGATGCCGTAGCTCTCTCTTGAGTGCAGCAAAACCACCTGAAACATAGGAACTTTGCCTTGAAAAGAGACCCAGACAACATGAGAATTTTTTCCCCATGCTCGACAGAGGCTTGATGTACTCCCTGGGATTATGGTTCCTGTCAGAGGATAGCCCAGGGATGTGCAGCAGGCTGCATGCCCCAGTGGTGTCCATCCTAGTTCCAGAGTGGCTGTACCGTGACTGAAATGGAGTTAACTTCCTTCAGTCAATCCACCACAATTATTAATGGGTTCCAGAGTCGCTATCCACAAGGAAGAAAATTAGTCAGTAGTTTCCCCAATGTGCAGAGTAGTCCAGGGTGTAGATGGCTCTGCCTCTGTTGTTTTGTCCTGCTGTTGAAAGTTCTGTATCCCTCTGGAAAATTCACTTTTTTCTTGCCAACTTGCCAGTTCCCACACTTTTGACACTGTGAGGCTTGTTTCACAGAACCTTTGGATGGTGTGAGCTCCTGTAGGACTCCTCTCATGAGAAAAGCTGCAGAGGAGGAGTGTGGCCTGTGACTGACCTTCTACAAGGACAGTATGCCAGACTGGTGCTGCATCCAGGGTCTGCTGTGCTGTATATTAGCAGGAGCAGAAGATTGCTCCTTTTGTCCTACTTGGCAGTAAAAATAGCATTTCTTTGAGCATACTGTCTCTTTGAGCATGTCTTCATCTCTTGTCTCACTGTGCCCCCCAAGCAGCTTTTGAAACCACTGGCCAAATCCAGTCAGACTGGTAGAAGCCTCCCTTCTGGAGAAATCTGCCCTGAAAATACAAGTTCCTCTGTATTTTGTGAAAAATAATAGCTTATTAAAATAAATCCAAATTAACTATCTTCCACCCAATGATATACAGAGAGATTTCAGGCCTTCTTTATGCAGTTTAATCAATTCAGACATACTGCTAAACCAGCCATGCAGCCCATGATGAAGCCTACCATTGCTACCACTATCCATGTCCAAAACCACCAATGTGTAGTAGCAGGAGGTTAAGGCAGAGCATGGTTGGCCTGTGGACACTGGTGGTGAGCTGGGTGCCCCACAGAGGCAGCTCAGAAACAAAATGGAAGAGCTGGAAGGATTCTGGAGCTGTCTGCAGATGTGAAGAATGCTTGGGAGACTTGTAGTGAAGAATTATTTGGGACATGGAGCAGGTCTGAGGTCACTGTGGTAGGAAGGACGGGGGCCATAGACACGACTCTAGAGGAAATTAAGTATTTGCTTTAACCTCTTTCATAGCAAAATAGATTTATTTCAACCAGTAGTAAGAAACAGTTCCTGCTTATCCTAGGAGCTTCCACTGCTGCCTTTCCTAGCATTAGTTTTAGATGTATTTCTAATGGCTTCTTTTGCTTGCTGTTTCAAAAATGAAAGGCAATGCTCATGATAAGAATTTTCCCCTTCATTTTTGCCTACTCCCTTTCTTTTGGTCAGCTACCTTGATCTAGTCCTGTCCTGTCAGTGTCATGGTGGGACTTTCTCTGTTGTGTAAATGCCATTTACTGCATACCCACAGTTTAACTGCTTTATGTTCAGTGTTGCTAATCCACCAAAGACCTTAAAATCCTCTAAAAATTGCCAGTTGGCAATGTGAAAAACTCCCTTATCCAATTCGTTTTCCAACAGAGAATTTCCAAGAGATAAATCCAGGCTTATTTTATATTGTTTTTGTTTTTGCATTGCCTAGCTATGAAAAGTTTTGTGACAACAGTTCAAAATGGTGACTAACTACCAGAATAGTGGAACTTGCTTTTTTTTGCCTTTTTTCCAGAACAGACGTACCTTTTGGTAAAACAATTCAAAATTTAAAAAAAATTAATTCAAAAGAGATGCAGACAAATATGCAGACAGTTAAGAGAAATAAAACACTTGAACTGTGTCTCCCTTTTATTGTGGACTGTAGTTTCAAGGAGCCACTGCTCTTTGCCAAACACATGTCTTGAAAAGGAAAGTTTTGAGTCAAGTCTAACCAACACAGCAGGAGTGTGAAAATGGAAATATGCCATTGCCTCCCTTGTGTCCTCAGGGAAGTGTCCGTGGGATAAGCAGTATGTGCTTGGAAATACTGATGGCCACTGCTCCATGCCCTCCATACCTCTTTTAAAATTGTTTTTTAGCTCATCCAGTCTGACCAGAGCTGAAGCGAAAAGAGCTGAGAACTATCTTTCTTTCCTCCAGACAGGTAAAATTCCCATTCCCCAAGCATCTCTGCCCCTTTCTAGTTTGAATTTTTCTGTCCATCCTCTGACACTATGATCATTTTGTATGTAGGCAGCATCTTCATCACCACATTTCACCAGCAAAATATTGCTTTTTGTGCCGTTATAAACTAGAGCACTCCCAAGCTCCACCCTTGAGGAGCTCTGCCATGGTTCACCTGCCAGCCTACTCCAGGTTCAGAAAGTTGTTGCCCACTGGCCAGTTCCTCCTCACCTTACAGTTCTTGTAGCTTGCATAATCTCTGTTTTCTCTAATACTTACTCATATTGTATCATGCTGGGTGGTTTAGCAGAGTCTAGGTAAATAACATTTCCTTTGGCCAGTAAAATCCTTTTATCAAAAGCAGATATTGGCTAAGCTGAATGCATCTGTTTCATAAAGATATGGGCTTGTATTCTCTTCCTCTGTTTATTCTTCCCTTAAAATCTGACTTTATGCTTTTTATGCTACATAGACCAGAAAAAGGGACCCATATTTGTGACCATTACTTACAGTCCTGTGATTAGAGACAGCCTGAAGTAGAAATATTTGTTAGAAGCTCTTGCTGCCAGACTTACTGTTTTATTTGCCAACTCTTTCATTATTCTTTGATTCTTAGACACAGATCATCTGGTCTTTTGATTCAAACACATTAAAAGTCTTCAAATGTTATTCCATTGGTAATTGTCATCCCCATATTCTGATTAGCTACCCTATCTTTGCCACACTGTTCATTGTCCTGCTGTATCACAGATTGAGATGAAGGATTAAATTTGTTTTGGGACTGTACCCAGATCACCTTTAACTTGGATGTCATCCTTTCTCTACATAATTACTCCTCTCTGTCTTTGTTCTTGTCTTGCTGGGGTGGCTTGCAGCACTTAAGTACTTGGGTGAGTTCCATTTGCAAAGTTAACATTGTTTTGGGGCAGTTCTTATTCAGTACATTTCAAAAATTTCAATTTGTTTTTCACCAGTTTTGGGTAACATTTCATCAAATTCAGTGTTAATAAAATTTCACTCTCCTGTTTGAATCTTCCTGAAGCAGATAAAACATGCAGCTGTAACACCTTGCACAGCCCTGGAGAACACAGGGCTTTGCTCTCTGGCCCCATGATGACTCTGCAGGGACCAGGGCAGGGAAGGAGAAGGACAGTGAAGGAGCAAACAGGTGCCACTTAAGGTCTGGTAGGGTCTGTGACCACCTGGGAGAGGAGGCTGAGCAGGACTGGGTGACAGCAGTGCTCAGGCTCAGTGAGTCAGGAGCAGAGATTCTTGCATCTACCTGTATTTGTCTTGTCTTTGCATCCTCTTAAAAAGTTGATGCATTTGTAGCTTAGAAGCCATCCTCAAACTGGGGTGGCATTCATCTGAGAAAAAAACAGGGCACAGCAGCTGGAAAATGCTGCTTTTGACAACACTGATGGGGGGGTGAAGGCAAGGTCTGGATCTACAGTGTCCAGCCATGGCTTGTCATCTGGCTTACTGAAGTTATGTCCCTCTCATGTCAGTGACAGCTTCACTTTTGCTCTGGTTTGTTTTGTTTTGATGAGTTTGGTTGCTGGGATTTAACACAACTGGGCGACTGTCCCACTCAGAGATAGTGTGGGAAAGCAGCCATAGTTTTCACTCTCTAGGAGGAGTCCAGGGACATCCTGGATAGGGTCATCTCTACCAGGAACAGGAAGGTACCTCATTCAATGAGGCCTTTCACTCAAAGGACAACACAGTTCTGAATTCCAGTTAAAGACAGATAGAAGCCATAGATGCAGCGATATTGGTAACTGGATCTTACAGAATTTGGCTGTTCCTAGGTTGTTTTTGTTTTATTATTGGGGTATTTCTACATGTTTCTGGCAGGCAGCTGTCAGCTCTGTCTTACTTGTGCTCTGCAGCAACCAAATATTGTGTTAAGTGTTGCTGCTTTCTTTGCTCAGTTTTGTTGGATTTTTTTTTTTCCCATGTAAACCACACTTACCTGGTTTCCAGTCAATTCAAACTGGGGCAGAGTGAGCTCGTACCTGCCTGTGAAAAACCATGTGTGCATGCATACCCATGGAGTCAAGTCAACAGAAAGACTGAGTGAAATGATTGGTGGGAATTTGCCTTTATATTCCAGTTCACTTAAAGCACTGATGGGCTCAGAGCACATCTGCCTGTTTATCTGTGGGGTCCAGCCATGGAGCTGCCTTACATGCAAGATCACATTTACGTGGGGACAGCGTGCCATAGTATCAGGTCTGGTTTCAGGAGACTGGAAAGGTCTCAAACATTTGGCTTAGTGTCCAGAGTCAAACATGGAGAAACACTCCATGTTTGTCATCAGCTGTGGGGAAGGAGTGGAAGATGATTAGAGAGAGGGTATTCTGCTCTCATTTGCCCATAGATTGACAGCTTTTGGTTTTGCTGCTGCCACGGATGCCTGGCCATGCAGTAATCACTCCTGCTGCTCTGTGCCCTCCTCTTGTTGCAGTGCCAGGCTGCAGAGCCAGTGGTATGAAAATTCATGCATTTGCCTTTGGGCAATTGCTGTGAGCTTGCACTGCATGTATGTGCCTAACTGGGGTCCACACATCCATCCTTCTCACAGCAGGGCCAGGGACACAGGCAGGCACCAGCAGCAGGGGCTGGAAAAGGCAAAAGTGAGAAATGGGATGTCTGAGGGATGGAGTTGGCCACTGCTGTTGGAGTTGCTGATCAGGCACGACCAGGTGCTTCCTCTCTGCTTGGACAAAGTGGGTGCTGAAGCAGTAGGGATGTCTGTGTCCTAGCACAATAGTTTATCTGGCTCCTACTCCTGTGTTTAGGAAATGTATGACAAATTTATCACAGCTTACCTTTTGGATATCAAGGGGAGAAAGGGGAAAAATGTATGTGATAAAGGAAAGAGCAAAGACACTTGGTGTAAGCCAGAAAACAGTTGCCAAAAATGCTTTCATTCCTATCTCTTCAGCAGGTACTGACACTAGGAAACCTTTCCATATTATCTGTAGAGGAAGAAGTTAAGGAAGCACCTGCCAGAGATGCCGTATAACAATGTGTGCAAGGACAGCAAGTTGCATTCCAAAAGCAAAACTCCAGAGCATTCTGAACTGACCTTTTGTTCCATTCTGACCCCTGCCTGCCCAATGATAAAAAGCCAGGCAAAGCTGGCAATTCAGACTTTACTCATCTAGCATTGAGGAGCAGAGACTGGGTGCTGGGGAGGTGCTGGGTAACTGGGAGGGACACAGAAATGTCCAGGTTAGGACTGGCAGAAAATTGAGGCAGAATGAATTGTTTATTGTGTCCCAGTTCAGCCCAGGGAAGATGTTCCTCAAGATAGTGTCTGGGTGGCAACCTGGAGCTGGGTGAGGAGGAGGCTGGCAGTGACCAGCACAGCCCAAAGGCCCCACATCCCCCAGGTTCTTCTGGGGAAGATGTGTGGGTAGAAGCCCCCTTTGCAAGGGTGTACACAGGCACCATCTGGGCTCCTGGGAGTGGGCAGAAAAACACCACCATCCTCTGGAGAGGAAAACAGGTTTCCAATGCCAAGGGATGATATGAGCTGAGGGCTTCAGAGCCATGGGAAGTGCTGGTACAGCTGTGTCTCCATGAAGGAAGGATAACATCATGCTGTCATTCCTGAAGGTGGGCAGTGAAACACCATGTCAAGGGGCTGCTGAAATTCACTTTTTTATAAATTGGGCTATTCACAAACTGGAATATTTTACAGAAGTGTGATACAGTATTTCCATGTGGAACTGCAGGCTGCTGTCTGGTGATTTGCTATTACAAATTAAATACCAGCAGCTACTCAGATAAGATAAACTACCCAGAAAAGGACAGCAGCAACTCAGGGAAAGGGGGAAGAAAAAGAGGAAATGAAAGCACATGAAAAGAAAAGTAAGAAAAACCAAAAAAACATTTGAAATTTGCCAAATGTGATTAGCACTGCAAAGAAATTTTTAAAAACTGGAAAAGTTCCTTTCAACATGTGTGGGACTAAAATACATATGACTGAATTCCTGTTACTGATTTCTCTTCCCTACTCCTTATTGGTGAAAGATTTCTTTGGGAGGAAAAGGGTATTTCTATCTTGTTTCTTTGTTTTTCTGCACCGCTATCGCTGTGTGCACGATTGGTTTCCACGATGCTGTCAGGCACTTGGGCTCTGATCCAGCAAATACTTAAGCACACGTGTAACATCCCAGCCAGCGTAAGGTTATCCATGTGCTTAGATGACTTTGGGTCAGGATCTTAATATCTCTGCAGCTCAGATGTGACTTCCACACAGTGAGGAAGAGACACAGAAGAGCCAGACAATTAGAAAATGTGTTCCTGAGACCACAGAGATCCTTGCAAGAGGGTTTAGGCAGTAATTCGCTACCTGAAATATTATTTTGGTCTGGATGAAAAATCAATTATTCTCCAAAAAGTGCTGCTTTCGGGCATTGCAAACAATCAGCAAATTCAGTCCAAATGAGCTAGGTTAGGTTAGACTGTACAAATATCAGAGTTTGAGAGGAGAGGGGTGGTCTGTGCTTCTCAGCCAAACAGGCCTCAAGGATGAGGGAGGGTGACCAGCAGCAGGACAAGCGATGGTGGCCCCTCCTGCCCACATGGGTTTTGCTGAAGTGCCAGTGCAGATGAAGACCTTTGTTTCCAAATATCCTTGGCTTGTTTTAAAATGCCCTAAATGCTTCCTTTGATCCGAAGTGCAATTTTTTCCCCTGCATGTTGCCACCTAATCTATTCTTGTTTGATCCAAATTACTTTTCCTTGTTTTTTTTCAGTTTGGCCCCTAGATAAGGACACACAACCCAAGTGCATAAATTAATGGAAAAGCATCCACATTCAGCAGCAAAGTCTGTCTTGACTGGTCCCTTAGGAGGTACTGACTGTGATTGCTAGATGAGGGGATTTTTTTTCCAGCTAGGAATATTTCATTTTTTATCTAGTCTCTTAAATTTTTGAACTGGTCTCCTGGTGTTTCTGTGCCAGTGAGATGGGATTCCTACAAGGGTGATTCTAATCCAGCACACTTGCTGCTGCTCAGAGGCTAAATGACTGTTGTGGTAGTCAGCCTCAGCTCCTCTCACTCTCCTGGCTGTGGTTTAGGGAAGAGCAGAGGCTTGAAGTCCTTCACAACAGGAGGAAAGGGATGAGGCCACCATCTTGGGGGAGAGGTTTGCTGCTGCTTGTTCCAGTGTGCTATGACATCTGATCTCTAGGCCAATAAATGGTCCTGGCTCCTTTTAGCTGCTGGAGTAGATGTGGTCCCGGAAGATGTGCAAGGTGGCAGAATGTGAGTTTTATCTTACTCATGGTTCAAGACATTTTCCCATCTAAAATGAAGTTGAGGGAGTTTCGCAGAGTGAAGGTGAGGGCACTGCAAGGGAAATCCAGGAGAATAAGTTGAGAAAGGAGAGGATGTAGAGGCACTGGCATAGGGGAGGAGATGCAGGAGGCATGCACAAGCCCCAAAAGTGATCAGCTCCTATGAGGAAGCAGGTGCAAGGAAAACCTCTAAAAGAAGCTGTTGCACATCTCAGCAGTAAAAACAATCAGTGCAATACTGCCTAAGGATAGATAATGGCATTATTTAGGCTCAAGTGCTAGAAAAGTTGTTGCAGACCGAGTGATCCTTTCTACAGAATATGTCACAAAAAGGCAAATCACACTGCAAGAGCTTTTCCCACCCCTCAGCAGCAGCTGTCAGAGGCCTTTGTTGGGACCAGGTCCTTGCTGCTGACACTCACACCCTCGCAGAGTCTCCCTTCTCATCTTAAGGAACGGCGCTGGGGGCATCCCCAGAGCCACTGGTGCAGTACAGGAAACAAAAACTGCTGCTTTGGAAAGCAGAATCTTTCACCCTCCCTGGGAAGGAATTAGTGGCAGTAAAGAGTCATGACAGATATATGGAGAGAGTAGGATCTTCTTACAGTGCTGCATTCCTGGGAAACTGTCTTCCACCTGATTTGACTCAAACAATAACTCTTTCACTGAGCCACCATCAGTGAACAGGGTGGGCTGAACCACTTTCTCTTCTTGTTTTTGTTTCAAAACCCCCTGTGCTAGTAGTGCCATGACAGCTGTATCAAAACTAAAATGTCTTTTCCTGTGGGTTTTTTCCATGTTGTTTTTCTACAAGAGCAAAAGTCAACATGACAAGTTTGCTAAGCCCTCTTTCTGTCTCCTTTTTATCTATGTAACCAATGCCAATGGAAACATTAGCCACTCTTTCAAACAGCAAGCTGCAGAGACTAACAAAACACATGTGGTTTGTTCTTTATATTTATTACATCAAAACCATGCCTAGTGCCTTTTTCCTTCCTTTTATTTTTAAAAACAGTAAAAAGTAGTGGACATTTGAGGGAAGATTCCAAGATGAAACACTTTCTAAGTGTTGTTTTGATAAGAGGAAAGCCAAGAGTAGATTTGCAGCTGCTTGCATGGATGTGGCTCCTTCCTGCGAGCGGGGATTGACGCCAGGGAAGATCTAGTCTTGTGGGTTCAAAGATCAACCCGTATAGAGTTTCTGCTCCCTGCATGTCTTCCATTTTATGGGCAAACAAATGTTATCTATTGTTAGCTCTGTGGAGACAAAAGAAGTGCAGGGGGGAAAGCTGGATGGTGCCCTACCTTGTAGTACTGCATTTGTGTGTAAGTTATCACACAGGTCCTGGTGCATGTCTGCCCTAGGTTTAGGTATTTGAGATATCTGTGTGTGTATTATGATACATGACACACTTTGCTGCAGTCAGTGAAGTTCTGGCAGATTGTCCATCATCCAAGGATGAAGGAGCCAATCCCCATTCCCTCCATGGGCCCCAGACTCGGAGGGGTGGGAGGGCCAGAGTTGGTCCCAAATGCATGACAGAAATGTCTCCCTAGGAGGCATCATGCTCTTGTAGCAGGAGGAGGAGGAGGAGGAGTGCCTTCTTATCATGGTTCCAGATGGATACAAAGCCTTTGTTTCTCAGCAGGCTTCAGATTATAAATTGTAGAATGTTAAGGGTAGGAAGGAACCCCAAAGATCATCCAGTGCTGACTCATATTCAACCTTCCATCGAACAGGACCCCCAGGTCCCTTTCTCTGGTGCTGCTTCCCAGCCTCTCATTTCCCAGTCTGTTTGTACATCCTGGGTTGCCCCATCCTGGTGCAGAATCCTACACTTTTCCTGGTTGCACTCCAAGTTGATGATTGTTCAATCGCCTTATTTCTCCTCTAATTTTCTCCTTTTGATGCAACCCAGGATTCAGTTGGCTTTCTGAGCTGCCACCTAAAACTGAACTTGCTGAACTAAACTAATCTAAACTAAACTAAATAAAACAAAAAACTTTTAAAAGCCCCAAGATTTCTGAACTAAACTAAACTAAACTAAACTAAACTAAACTAAACTAAACTACTCTAAGCTTTCTAGACTGCCAGTTCACTTTGACTTCTTCATCAGCCATCACTCACAAGTCCTTCTCTGCATAAAATGTTTGATATTTTTCCTGTCAGTGCCCATGTCTCATTGCTTTGAACTCACTTGGCTGATTGAAACTATAGAGGAAGCTGTTTTTATGTTGGAGGTTTTATCATGGAAAAGTTAATTCAGGGAATATAGGTTTTCCTGCCACTTCTAGCAGGATACCTCAGCTCTCTGAGGGACAGATGCTGTCCAGTTGCTTTCATTTCTGCATCTGTCTGCATGGTGTAAGGTCTCCCCTGACCCTGGTCCTGGAAAGCTTTGACAGTCACACCAAGCACTGCAGAGAAGTAGGGTTTTCAGTCAGCAATTCAGAAAATATCCCTGTGGAGGAGCCACATTACTGGGGAGATGTGGGAAAAGCTCTGCTAAGCCTTGGGAACTGGGAACATCCAACCCTACACTGCCATTATCATATGCTCTTCAGAGCATTTTTTTCACTTAGCATCTTTCAGCTGGATGAAAATTATAACCCTCTCAACATATAATTAGTACCCCCTTATAAACACTGTGCATGGTTTAAAAACTCCTCCAAGCTCTTGTACTGCAGCAGAAATATCCTGTAAAGGTGAGTGAAAGGGCTATCTTTATGCTGGAGGATGAAGCTCTGCATACCCATGTGTGTGCAGGTGTGGAGGACCAGACTTACACAGGAGCAGAGCAGGTCCTTGAGGGTCTGTGAGAGTTGGGGTTCTCCAGCCTGGAGAAGAGAAGGATCTGGGGAGACTGTAGAACAGCCTTGCAGTACCCAAAGGGGTTTACAAGAAAGATGGAGAGGGACTTTTTACAAAGGCATGTAATGACAGGGCAAGGGGTAGTGGCTTTAAACTGAAAGAGTGCAGGCTGAGATTAGATATTAGGAAGAAATTATTCTCTGTGGGGGTGGTGAGACACTGAAATAGGTTGCCCAGAGAAGTGGTTGGTGTCCCATTCCTGGAAGTGTTCAAAGCCAGGTTGGCTGGGGCTTTGGGCAACCTGATCTAGTGAAAGGTGTCCCTGCCCATGGCAGAGGGATTGAAAGTAGGTGCACTTTAAGGTCCCTTTGAACCAGAACCATTCTATGATTCTATGATCTTGCCTGGCTGTCTCTGCCAGCTCTTTAGGAAACCAGCAAAATGGTTTTCTTGAATGTTTTGTGACCATCAAAATGCCTGTGTTGTGCCTGTGTTTCCCTTGTGTGAAGAGGCTTTTATAAGAATTAAGAACCGTTGAAAAAAAATCTCTCAGGTGCATGCATTTTTGTCAGATCAACGGAAAGGAATGCACTACACAGTGTTGAGAGATATCTTTTTAAACTGCAAACCCAAACTTTATGTAGTATTGTACAAACATTGCCATTAAGTGAAAAAATACATCTGTAAGTTATGATACAATTTTATTTGTGGGTGTTGACATGAAGTTTCAGCCTTCTATATTGGATTAATATGTGGGATTATGTGCAACACATGCAGTAATCAGTGGGTTTTTTTAAATTCATCACATTATTCTTGTTTTGTTAAACAGTCACAGGTTTCCTAGCTAATTGTGAATATCTTTTTATGGCATGAGTTTTAGACAGTGGAGACTGCCTTATTCTATTGTAATAACTCTGAGCCCTCTTCACTGCTTTGCACTGAGGCTCAGGGAGCAGCTCAGGATCCCAAAGTGCTTTTCCCCCTAATACCAGCTGCCCAAAAAATCCCCAGTGCAGTGCTGGTGCTGGAGACGCTGCTGGTGGACTGTGTGGGAGATGCCCTGCTCACTGAATGCTGTGTAAACCAGAACTGGGTGTTGCTGATCCCAGGCTCACAGAATGATTAGAAGGGACCAGTGAAGGTCATCTAGTTCAATTTCCCTGCTCAAGCAGGGTTCCCCAGAGCACGTTACTCAGGATTGCATCCAAAAAGCTTTTGAATACCTCAAGAGAAGGAGACTCCACCATCTTTCTGTGCAGCCTGTTGCAGTGCTCTGTCACCCTCAAAGTAAAGAAGCTTTTCCTCCTGTTCAGGTGGAACTTTCTATGCACCAATTTCTGCCTTTGCGTCTTGTAATTGGCTTACCACAACCCTCTGAGATCCGCTGTTCAGTTTTCTTTCCACCTCACTGTCCACTCCTCCAGACCTGATGAGCTCAGAAGTATTTTCTTGTTGCTCTTTGTCTTTCCTCCCTGCTTCTCTCAGGTGAAAGTCTTTCCCTTCTCTGGCATCTTCTGTGTCCTACTCCTGGTGCATGCATGTGCATGCAGGGCTCTGGTAAGGTGAAGTGGAGAGGGAGAAGAAAAGGAAATTTGGAGGAAGGAGTAAATTTTAGCTAGAGTTACAAGGAAATTGGAGACACTGGTGTTGTGTCTCTTCCTGCAGGACAAGGCTGCACAGGTGAATCAGAAGGAGACCTGTGCTGCTTTGTCCCCCTTCCCGTGGTGTTTTGCTGGGAGCAGCTGGAGAAGCATCAGGTGCAGGCTAGCAGAGGGACCAGGTACCGAGGCTAAAGGACACGAGGCTGATCTGGGGACCAGCCCGCAGCCCTGCACGGCTGCTGCCTCGCCCCGAATCTGGGCAAACGCGGGTGCCCAAGCATCTGTCTCTGCGGCTATGAATAAAACTTCAGCTGTGTGTCAATTTAGAAAGACCCTAATTTTAGCTAGATGCCCCAGCATCCTCGGAGGGCAGCTCTTTGCCCTTTGCTTGGGCAAACCAGGTGTAGAATGTCTTTTTTCCTGCCGGAGCCTGGGGACGCAGGAGGGAGAGCGACGCGTTTCCCTACAGGGACAGGGCTAAGAGCGAGTCGGCGATGGGACGAGCCCGCGCTGTTTGGGCTGTCCGGGCGCTCCGGCGTGCGCGCAGTGTGACAGATGACCTATTGAAATAATTTGGGAGCAGGGCTGGCGTTGCCAGGACAACCAGCGCTCCCGGGCCATGTGACGGCCGCCTTGACGTCACGGGGGGCCGAGCCTGCGGCCCCGGCCGCGCACCAAAGCCGGGGAGCCCGCTGGATGCTGAGACATCCCCGCCGCCGCTCAACCTCGGGGCTGCCGGAGCATGGACTATTAAAAACTTGCCTTTCTGCAGTGCGAGGTAACCGTTTGCTTTATGTTCTCATCAGGTTTGGATTTTTTTCCTTTTTTTTTTTTTTTTTAAAAAAAAAATAGACTAGAAAGCAGCTTGTATCAGTGACTGTTTTCTTTTCTTTTTTTCATTTGTTTGTTTTGGCTGGAAGTTTGCCTTGATGAACAAGCCCAGCACTATCAGATAAATGCAAAGCAGCTTCCAGTTACTAATTCTGTGTGTAGACGGCAAAACGGAGTTAAATATAGATTAATGATCCATGAAAGGAGAATAAAATGATATCGTTCTCATTTGACACTTTAGGAATATAAATGAATGTGAGTAAGCCTAGGCTAATGCGTTGGGGAGTTAAAAGGAATGATGTTTAGGCGTTGTGTTTTTTATACCGCTGCTGGAGTTTGTAGTTTTTTAATGCTGCCCGGTTCAGTCGGGTTTGTACCCAGTGTGTCCAGTGAGGGGGAAGCCAGCGGTCACTGCAGCCGGGAACAGCTTAAAATCCAACTCTCAAAGTTGGAGCATTTAAATCATCTTTGTTCAGGCGGAGTCCCCGCACCCGGCGCGCTCCCCGGGCTTTCTGCCCCTCTCCTGGGGCACGCGGCACTCTCGGCTCTACAGTGTTTACAGAGGAAAGAATCGAAACCTTCCTGAAAAATTATCTCAAATATGCCAAGAGAGCAGCATTGCCGTAACACAGGCTTTCACCCATTTTCTCACAAGCACACACACAGGGCTTGTTTTTTGGCTGTCTTTTTTTTTTTTTTTTTTTTTTTTTTTTTTTTTTTTTTTTGTGCATTGAGAGGAGCTAGAATAGCTAAAAAAAGAACTGCAGCATGAGCAGCATGAATTTTCAATCACCACAGTGATTGAAAAATGAAATGCTATTTGTGTCTTTTTGTAAAAACAAGAGGGAGTTTGAGTCTGTTTCTGCATTGCACTTACTCCGAGGTGGCTGTTGTGGGGAAGGATATCCCAGAGTTCCTGAAGTTTAGTGCCACAGGCTGCATTTGTTTGTGTGGGAACATATAGATTTGCTTTAAGAACAGATTACAGCTGAAGCATCATGTGCGTTGTTTCCTGGAAAAGTGTGTTAGGTCTTTCTTATCTTCTCTAATTATATACTCCTGTTCCCTTCCCCTCAAAGTTCAAAGGGTTTATCAATAATGGTAATGATTCTCTAAAGCAGCTGCTGGTCTCAAACGATGTGGAGCTACAAAACAATTTAAAACATAGAGCAGTAAAAGATTTTTAAAAAATCTATAAAAATTATCCTAATATTATCTAATGCAGCATAAGTAATTGTTTCAGAAAGAGAGCCAAGACAGGCATTAAAACTGAAGGCACTTCTCTAAGGAAGTTACTGCTTAGTGCTCTGGATTTCACTGCGTTTGGTTTTCTTAGCAGGGAACAAGGATAAATGTATCAGAAACATCTAAACCGTTTCACTTGGTGTTATCTCACCAGTTCTTTCCAGTTCAAATCTTATGCCCTAAAACATTGCTGGGGGGCTGAAATATTTAAAATTGTCTTTATAAAATTCTCCACCTGATGCCACTGCACCAGTGCCTGAGGAATCTCGCCTGGCTCCTCACAGGTGAGTTTTGCCCAGGTTTTCAGGAGCCTTGCAGCATTGGAGGTGTTGGCACCCCGTGTGCAGCCTTGCCACAGGGAGTGAGTGGGCTCCTGGCATCCCTGCCTGGGCTGAGCTGGGCACAGCTGCTCCCCAGCTGCTGTGGGGAGCTGTGTTTCAGCCCATGGCAGTCCATCCCCCTCTGTCTGTGTGTGACTTCCCCCGGGTGGGCTAGGAGGAGGACAGGAGGTGGTTTATACAGCCCACCACCCTCTGAGGTCTGCCTGTTCACCAGCTGATACTGCTGGGGTATATCTGCAGAGGGACCAAGGAGTATGGGGACAGATTTGAGCTGAGTGGCACCTGCCATTCAAGAGAAGTTATTCACCCTCATGTCTGCAGGATTTGACTCCATGTGTAGCTGCCGTCACCTCCCAGATTTGGCTTGAGTGATGATGCTTAGTGTGGGCTGAGGCTTATGCTCATTCATTTAGGCTTGAATACAGTGTCCTATAGCATTTGATGCATTGAAGCCACCTGTAAAGAGAAAAATAATTGATGCAACTTTTGCTCAG
This sequence comes from Poecile atricapillus, assembly GCF_030490865.1. NCBI lineage: Eukaryota > Metazoa > Chordata > Aves > Passeriformes > Paridae > Poecile > Poecile atricapillus. Next base: position 133,276,375 of record NC_081250.1, on the reverse strand, counting down.
GAGCTGCTTATTAGAAATACCTTAAAAATACCTTCCTCATCTCCAGATGGATTAGACATATCTTTCTTTAGTGATACTGAGGTAGTCTTGAAAAGGCTCTAACTTGACCTTAAAGTGAGGGATGATAAACTGCTTTACATTTTAGCAGAAGGGTCCTGTTCATGCTGTGGCAAGAGGTCTGAGAGGCAGTGTTGAAGGGGAAGTTGGTAAGTGCCACTGAGGTTGCACAGGGATGCGTCCTGCCTGTCAGAGTGACAGCTCTGTTCCCTCTTGATGAGTCTTTGGGGGCTTTGGGCATCCCATCACCAGGCTCCACCCATTTTGCCCCAGAGATGGGAATGAGTTGCAGGCAGGCAGATCACATGCAGTGCCAGAATCTGGAAATGGAGGTGACACAGATCCCTGCTCAGGAGGGCAGGGAATGGCGTATGAGAGTCATCCTGGGGCTATGTGCCTCTGCTTGATGATTTCATGGTTTTCACTGGTCAGCTCTGTACCAAGCCCTTTGCACAAGCACTCAGGTTTACCTAGGCAGTGTGTGAAGCTGCCGGGCAATGCAATGCTAAGCATCCCATGAAATGCTAAACCATCTCTGTGCTGCCATGTTTCTACCCACCGTGAGGAAAGAACAAACTGCCTGTAGGTTCCTTCCTATCACTGAGAGGGGAAGGTGGCTGCAGTCCATCCTTCACCTTCTGCCCAACGCTGCAGCTGTGACACTGCCAGTTCACTTGGGCTTGAAATCCTCTGACACGAAAAGAAAAAATGTGAGACGTGCATGGGCTTGGCAGCACTCCACCTTCTTTTAGGGGGATCTAGACTGACCCTCCTACTTCCTATCAGCCTTCATGCCATTTGAAAATGTCACCCATTTTGCACACACACGAGGAAAGGATGATCTCTTCCTGCAGTCTCTTGTCCATGGCGAAGGGCGAGCAGACCAGCAATTCCCAAGGAATTGGAGCACTTCACCTTAGGAAAGACCTTGGCAAAAGTCACGTCTGAGATCTCCTCAAGTCACTTCTCACACAACTGGATACAGCAGGGAAATGAAAAACAGATGTGAGCTGTTGATGCCTCTAGCCTCATAATAATAACACACTCAGTGTGCTCTACCTTGATCTGGTTGAATTGATGGGCAATGACAATCTAAATTTAGGCCAGAATTATAATAAAACCTAAAAACCCCTTGAAATGCGGAACACTACTCCTGGAATTTTTTCAAACATAATGCAATTTCTGCTTTTTAAAGGTCCTAGCTAATGCTTAGGCAATATTCATGGGGGGAATAAAATCCTCTGTAGAGGGTGGCAGTTGTCAGTGGGAACTGATGTTTCAGTATGGAGTTTCAGGATCTTAAATTACTTATTGCAGAAGTTGATTCCCACTCTGCTAAAAATCATTGCATTGTGCTAATTTAATGTCTGCATCAACATCAGGAACAACTGGTTTAAATGATAGCTGAGCTGCAGTAGAGATTTGGCATTTTAACCAACAGTTGCTTTTCCAATTAAACACATATGCCATGGGTAGGGTACTCTGAATGCAAAATAAAAGTTGACCTGACTGTTGGTTCCAAGCTAAAGCAAAAAAAATACTAACTCTGGAATGTTTTTGGTAGTCATATTTTAGAAATAATCTTCTGTGGTGAGCCAAAATCTATGCAGACAGTTGTAGTCAGATAACAGTTTAAAAAATAGACTATGTTTTGGCTGTACTTTTGCTGCTGTTAAATTTGTCTTATTAAATAGTGGGGAGTATGAGTTGAGGGTTGAGAAACAGTAATTTTGTAATTATTTTATATGGATTGAATTATTCTGTCATCAAATTTGCATTTCAGACAGCATTACATTATGAAAATATAATTAGAAACTGTAATTCAGGAATTGCTGAATGTGATATTTCCCAGAGGGAGCACTGTGAAGAAGCTGCCCTTACTACAACTTTAGCAAATGTTGAAATCCTCTAGGTGGAAAATGTGAAGGCTGAGTTGTAAAGTTCCTCTCCCTTCTGTGGTCTTCACACACTGTCAGCTTTCTGCTGAACTTCATTTTTTCGTAAGAGTCATTTCCACAGAATCATCTAATCATTATGAGCTGAAGGGCTCAGATCCTGTTCTGCTGAATTTCAGTCTGGCTGTGCTGATAGCTGCTGAATTGCTTTCAGCCACGAAATGACACTGAGATAATGTAAGGATCTGATTTACATGCAGAAAAGCCAAGAAGCTTGTCGTTCGGTCTGAAATGCTGGTTTCAATTTGCCCAGCACCTGAAATTCCCAGCCACGCCTTCTTTCACAGAAGATAGCTGAGATGGGGTTGTGGTTTAGCTCTGTTTATCTTCTTTTGTAGTTCAGGGTTTTTTTGCAGTACATGTTCACAGTGTTGTGCAAAGTTTTAGCTGTGTAAAACCCACCAATGTCAATCCTTATGTTTTATATTCTTGTGACAATCTATGCCTTATCATAGACATACTAGCTGGAAACAAACATGTCTCATGTTTTTTAGCTGGGCTTGTGTTGGTAAATCCCATGCACTTTTGTTTGAGTCGTGCACTTTTGAGGAGAGCATCATCCATGAAAATTTTTTCCCACCACCTTATTGGGGCATTGGTCAGGTCCTTATGTCCTTATCAAGTCTGTGATGCACAAAGCAAGGATGGCAGTGGGAGGAGGCAGAAGCTGAGTGTGGGGAATGCTTGATGCTTTGATGTCCCCGTACATCTGTCACAGTCCTGCTGAGTGACCGTCACAGTGCTACTCCAGAGGAAATGTCAGGACAGGAAAAGGGGAAGTGTGGACCTGTGACCCCAAGGATGGCATGGATAAATGGGCTGGCTTATGACACAGTTCCTGGTGACCCAGGAATGCTGTCACTCCCAGAGTGCTCTGAGGATCAAGACCATTTTCCCGTGGCTGCCCAGGGCCACCTTCCTACACCCAGCTGCACCCAGCCCTGTCATTTTGCCTGGGTACTGGGGAAGATGTCTGTCCCATTGCTCACATTTTGGGTGATGCACATCCTGCCACCCGTGTCTGGTATCTGCAACTGGAGCACAGGGCAGGAGCTTCACTGTCACTGCAGATGACCATTTCTATTAGGGAGGGTGCAGTAAGCCAGGTTGGCTCTTTAGGGACTAGTGGCCTCGCTTGAGGTGCAAGTGCTCATTTGCAGGTGGGACATGAGCGGTTCCTGAACATCACAATTGCATTTTTGCACATGTACTTAGGAACTGCAAAGGAGCAGGAGGCAGCATTTCAGCTGTGTCTGCACATGGGAGCTGAAAGGCTTTGAGATGTTTACCTGCCCCATGTGTCACAAAGCTTCTTAGTTGTGTGCTGAATTTCATTGTCATGAGAATGGGGCTTTGGGAGCCAGGCTGTCCAGCCACGGGGGCATGGTGCACCGGGAGGGGTGGGACAAGGGGAGAAGGAGAGCCCTTGGCTGAGCTGAGTGAGCTCGTGCTGGCAGGATGTGTCCAGGGCAGACTGCTGTCACTGTTCTTGCACTGCTGCATCTGACCATGCAGGGACCTCTGGCAGTGCTGCCTCACGTCCCTGGACATCTGCAGAACAGGCCAGACAAGGCTTTTGTGAAACAGAGCTGTCTGAAGGAGTCAGGAGAGTGAAATTCTCTGCCTGTGTTAGCAATGATGCACTGATGCTGTTTTGCTGCTGTGTGGTGTAGCTGTGGCTAACAGGGCTGCTCTCTCTTCTGGGCACTGGGTTCAAAGTAAGGCTGGAGGAACACTGCGCAGTCAACCCTTGTGCAGTGCCTGCTACTTGACAATAATAGTTTCATGCTTGTTCTACTGTTATAAATAGAATAAATCAGCTTTTGGAGACACCTAACATTACTTGTAGAGAGGTTTTATTAGACAAGCAGATCAGGTGGTTTACAGGCTATTACCCAAAAGAAGACAAGTTAAAGCTGAAGGAGGTCAAAGTTGGCTTCTTCCCTTACCAAATTCCCTCATTCCTAGAGCAGCAAGATTTCCTGATTATGCCTCACACAATCTTTCTGCATCTGCTCCAAGACTGCAAAAACATGATGGATCCAGCACATATGAAGTGTCTAACTTCAGCTGAATAACACTCAAAAAGACTTCATGAAGCAATTCAGCCCTGAGAACCTTTAACTCTAAAGAAAATATTCTGCTGATGTTGTGCTCGCAAATCCAAGATGCCAGGGTGACGCTAGCACAAAGCTGCTGATTATTTCCACAACTGCTATGTGCTTCCTATCACAACAGTATTCTTTTGTGCAGAATGGCAGCATGATTGCAGTCCTCTTTAGCTTTACCATCTTCACAAGCCCAGGTCCAATTAGAGCAATTATATCTCAGCAGAAGCACTGTCTGTTGTCCTCTGGACCTGTCTGTCAAGAGTCCTATTCATTGCTGTTTATCTTGTATAGGGTTTTCATGTGAAGTTGTTCTGACCCTACTGAAACAGTCCCACCAGAAGTGTAGTGTGTAGTTGTGTTTTTATTTCACAGGCTGATGTGGATGAGAAGAGTGCAAAATTATGGCTGGCCAAGGATAAATCTTTCAGTCTAGTCATGATCTCCTCTCACTTGAGTATTATTGCTGATTTGACACAGCACACAGCTTTCATGTTCAATTATTTCACTTCACCCTTCATTTTCAATTACTGCTAAAAATTGAGAACATTATCAGAATTCACAGTTCTTCCTTGCCATGTTCAAGGGTTTCCTTAATCAAAATCCCCAATGTGAATTGCAAGGCATGTAATGTTTGATGGCACATGATGTTAAACCACTTGCAGCTCTGATGTCTGTGTAGACTCTCTGGTCTCTGAGTTAGTGAAGAGTTGCTGGGTAGTGGGAACTTCTGCAGAAAGACCATTTGTGTTTTGCTTTGCCTCTCCTGACGGGGACTGATGAAGGAGCTGAGTGACTCCTGCCAAGGAAGTCCCCCTTGTCACCACTAAGGTAAAGCTGAAAAGCAGAACTCAGCAAAAGGCAGAAGTGCTGGGATTTGGGAAGGTCAGAGGCAATGCAAAGAGGAACTCTTTCTGGACAAAAAAATAGCAATTTATTTTCTCATACTGCTTTTGGAAAAGAAAATCCAGGGAGCACTGTGTAGAGTCATCTTTATGAAACAAAGGGAATTCTTTTCTGATAATTCAGAAATGAGATTGCCTGTGAGAGAGCATCCCTTGTCCCTGCTGCTAGCTCCATGGCGTGCATGGGAGTCCTGGCCAACATGCACAGTGGCACTTGGGTAGAATAGGATTGCTTTAGGAACTGAAAACAAGAAGCTCAAACTTCGGTCGTTCTTCCTCCAGTATCATCAGGGCAGTGGTTCCCCCGCATTTGTTTCCTATTTTGCCTCTTTTCTGCTTGGTTTTAGCCCAGAAGGGCTGCTTTTGTCAGGAGAAACTGCAGAGCCATCTGCAGTAATGGTCCAGATGTCACCTGTGCCTTCCCTTGGCACAGGATGCTGCAGGCAAGAGAGCCGTGCCAGCCCTGACCAGGGCTTCAAAGAGACCTGGCTGCTTTGGCCACACCACTGGCAAGAAAAAGTGAGAGCTGACGAAACATCTTTATAACATGCTCCACGTCAGCTCCGTGGAGGTCTTGGTGAATTTGTTAAAGATGAATTTATACTGCTTGACTGGATCTGCAGCCTTGGCAGATTCAGGTTCTTTTCTTGCAGCGATGGCGTTTTTGCTGAGAACCTGGGGCAGGGTTCTCTGCTGCTGTGCTGAGTCAGACCCCTCCACTCACCATGGACACATAATGTTTGAGATGCTTCAATTAGAAAAATACAATTCTTGCAGATATGACAAAAAGCAACAGAAGCACTAGCAGGGGTAACTGCTTGCCTGACTTTTACCCTTTTTATTAGACACTGGGACCCTTGCAGGAACCCCTAGCTCAATTCAAGGAATCTGATTAGAAATCAAAGAGTATTTCACTATTAGTTCACCATGTGCCAGTTATTAGTAGGCTGTGGTGTTGCTCCAAGAGCCTGTAGTAAGACATACCTTTCCTGCATGCTGCTTCCACCATGCTTGTGGATGGCACTCCAAATTAGGGTGTTGGGGAGGCAGCTGGGAGAGAAGGGGTTAAAACAAGCCACACTTACCAGTTTGAGACATTCTCAAAAATAGCAGCTTTTCTTTTGTTTGCTGAATTCCCCATGCTTTTGCAGTGCTATTCCCATTATTAATTTCTTTCCCAAAATAACATTTTTAAGCAGAGGAATGACTTGAGTGGGGAGAAGAGGGGATCTGCAGGCCGAATGGGGCAGCTGCATGCTCCTGTGTCTGCACTGAGGGATATTTCAGGCAATTTTGCTTCCTCACTGGCAAGCCCAGTAATTCCTTCCTGACAGGCCGTGCTTCCCAGGGGCAAGCATTGGGCAGTGTGCTCATGCTGTCCACTGTTTTTATAGCTCAACTTGAAAAGAAGCATCTCTTGCTGGTGGATGTTCCTTTGAAGAAGAAAGAAGGGATGCTTTTGGAAAAATAAGCCCAAAAGAGCCTGGCTCCAGAACTGGTGATGCAGGCAGATTCCACTGAGCTGGGATGCAGTTCCAGCCCTCAGAGGACCTTGTGTGTCCCATCCTTGCATGCTGGATTGGGAAAGCAGCTGCTCTGGAGGGGCAGGGCTGGCCAGGGACCCGCTCTCTTATCCCTCACGGTCAGGCGTGCAGCCTAACACAAACAATGTGAGCTCCAGAAACAGGTGCCAGCAGCCTTCCCCTAGGCCTACAGGGAGGGATGGTAGAAAAGAAGCCCTGAGAGGAATTAAAAATTAAATGCTCGTGGCAGTGGCTTGCTGTCACCACATCTCAGCAGTTCACCTTCACTGAGGCTGGCTGGCTGCCCAAGTGCTGAGCAGCAGCAGAGAGAGGAGCATCCCATTCTCACTGGAGATCAGCCAGCTCTCCTGTGGCCCTGGTGTGTGGATCAGGAGGAGCTGCTTCACTGCTGCATGCACACACAACTGACCAGAACAAGCAACACGTGGAAATCCCCTGATTCCTAGTGAAAGCCATCACACCTGGAGGTGGCCAGACCCGGATGAGACACATGCCTCTTGGACAGATGCAGCTGTCCAAGGATGGGGTGCTGAGAAGCTGAACTGACCATACCACAGCTCGCTGTGGTCTGGAGTCTGCAATAACCCCAGCAACAGGTGTGCTCAGTGTAGCTGGAGGCTTGAGCCCACAAAGACTGGCATTTGGGGTGCAAGAGTCAAGCCAACCAAGGCTGGTATTTGGAGGTAGAGCTGAACTCTGGGGAGACATTTGGCCTTCCCTGGCCTCCAGTCTAGCTCCTTGGTGTGCACATGCCCTGAAACTCCTTCAGAGCCCCAGCAAATTCATCACTGAGCCCCAAGGCCCCTTGTAAAGCATGTCCCAAATGATTTGAACTTTGGGTCTAGTTCATAATCCCCTCTTACATTGCACACTAGGTAAGCATTTGGTTCCCCTAAGCCTTGATATTTCTTCTTTGACACTAACATTCAAGTAGGGGACAAGCTATCCAGTTTCCTGAGATAATGGCTGTGTCTGTACTATGGCCACTGGCTGTGTCCGTAATAAATGAAATAGGGGGCAACCCCAGCACCAGAGCTCAGTAGTCAAAACTGCTCCCTCTGCTGAGCAATCCCCATCCCAGTCTAGCTTCCTTTCCAGCCTGTGCCACTGGGCCCGTTCTGGGGGGCAAATGGCACACAATCACTTTTCAGAAGGGTGCAGAATTCAATAGCACAGACAAGGGAACTTCTGTGCCAGTTGGCCCCCATGCTGCAGAACGCACCCAGATGCATTTGCTTCATAGTCACAGGTGAGGTGGTAAATGTCATCGTGCATAACTGGGTGAGAATCCTTGGAGGGAAAAAAAGAGCCTTAAAAATAGAAGAGTGGTTTATTGTTTTTTTCTGAAGCCTAGGTCTAGATAGAGCTCATGAGCTTCAGGCTCTCGCCACAGTCAGGAAATCATGACAAAAAGGCTGGCAACTCCAGTCTGTCAAACAAAGCAGTGGGGTTCCAATAGGACCAAAGTGAAGGAAATGAACATGGCTGGAAGAAATGATAAAGAAAAGCCTTCAGTCTATAGAGCACGAGGCTCTACTCCTGTCTGTACAGAAGAACATTGTCATGTACACTGCTGACCTGACCCTTTAGAGAGTGTGGGTTTGATGCTGATTTAATGTTTTTTCTCGGTACATGCTCTTTCCCCTGTGAGGCTCAGTTTTAATCCTTTTCTAGTTTACAATCCAATTATTTTTAAGATGTGAAAAATGCAGAGGTCAGTATCCACTACTGCACCCCTTCAGTTCTACCATTTCTCCAGAATAAGTAAATTGTAATTATCTGTTTTAGTCTTCTCAGCAAGAGACCAATATGTTCCGCTCTTCTAATGCTGTCTCATGCCTAAAATCTGTTTTCCAAACCCTCCTTTGCCTGAAGTGAGCACTGTGCACTGCACAATGCACCCTCCAGCTCCCTGGGGACTGCCCAACCCCACGTACAGCACTGTCAGGAATTTCACATTTTACTCTGCAAAGAGAGAAGTGATGTCCAAGTGCTCTCCTCATAAAACTTCAGGATGGAAAGAGGTCAAAAGCAAAGGAGATTTCTGAATGCAGTTTTCTCCCAGTACTTCTGATTTTGTTGAATTCAACCTTTATGTTTTTTGACCTTAGAGCATAATGTCAGTAGGGTTTGAGGGAGCCAGGGAAGCACTTGCCTCTTTGCCTGCAGCTTTTCAGGTAGGTTTGATTATTTTAATTACTTCCTCTGTTAGACATGGAGTGTCTTCCACTTTCCCTGAATTTCCCAGTCGGGTTTGGTCACAGATCACTTAGTGTCAGTGCTACATGGAAGCCATCATATGGAACTCTGATATTACTTGCAGATTTACATCATAGTCCTGCAGAGCATGAGGATCCTGGCTGAAAACTTTTGAACAGTGGTGTTTAGTAAAGCAGGGCTTGGGTGTGACTGTGTGAAAGCGTAAAGATTTCCCTTTGCAAACAGGAGTTGCTGTGCTTGTATTGCTCCAAATAATACAGGGGATTTGGGAAGACTAGCATTAAGACAGTTTTTCAGAGTCATTGAATATGTTTTAATCCCTATTAGCCTCGAGCAATTGGCTCACAGTGAACTCATGGAAGGATAGGTATAATTAAAGATCCGTCTTGCGTGGCCTGCTGTGCATTTATAGCTCTGCAACTGCTCTCAGTAGTGAAACAGAAATATGTCTTTCAAAGGAAAGCTCAACAACAGGAAATATTTCTTTCAGAAATATGAACATAAGCGTTTCTTCCAAGAATCATCAGATAAAAGCAAAAACGTTCTTAAATTTCTAGTTCCGCTAAGCACCTGGCTCTAATCTACAGTTCCTTGACTTTGTTCATTTTTTAACCCAAATGGGACCCTATTTTAAGGCATTGTTATTTCATGTGATAATAAAAGTCTCTTCAACCATTTGTGTGTTTCATCAGTGTTTGCATTTCTTGATCTGTACCATATTTTGTGTTTTTCTTCAGTCTTTCCACTGAAAAATCAGTGCTGTCCAAATTGCCGCTGCTCAACTGGACATAAGTCCCTATTCCTCTCTATTTAAAGTTGGTTACCTAATTCTGCTGGTGGGTAATTTTGATAAAGATTTCAGAGAGTGCTAAATTTGTCAACACAGATGATAGAATGACAGGTTTTTCACCCAGCCGTTGCAGAGGTTTATGATTGCTGCTTCTCAGGTGTCTGGCACAAATGGAAGTGGCACTGTTGTGGGATGTGCTTGTTATTCAGGCATTAGCCTTGAAATTATTATTGCATGGTTTGTCATGTCTGTTTAAGCACACTATTTCTGAAACTGCTCCTCCTCCAATCAATAAGAGACTCCATTGAACTGTATAAACATATTAAGAAAAAAGAGATTTACTCAAGGAATCTTTATTGCATTTCATTATAAACTACTGAATCTAATATACAAAGAAGATTGCTTTAATTATAAGTGGACAAAAGAAAGATCTACTCTATGTTCCCACTAGGCAACTATCAGCAACATGCACCTTCTCCATCTAATGCAGTCATAACAAGTAATTAGGTTTGGTAACTCTCCTGGGAACAGCAGTTAACTGTATTACACAGCCCCCAAGAGATAATGACATCAGGTGGATTTGTTAGGTTTTGTGGTATCTTTTCTCAGCTGTTTTTTCTTGCTCTGAGGAAACTCATGAGACAGCCATAATGTAGGCAGAGGGTTCAGATGATTAGCTGTTGATCTCCCCACCTCATCTCCAGCTGGTTTCACTGCACTCGGTGCTGCCCTCTGGAAGCTCAGCAGATGGCAGGGAACTCTGGTGGCCCTCTGTGCATGCAGATCCATGCATGGCTACTTTTTGTTGTGCAGAGTGAAGTGCCTGGGTGCTATTCACTATTTTGTACTTTATTACTATTTCAAATCCTGAGCAAGCAGTTTTCAGAGGAGAAAAAGGAAGAGCTCAGTCCAAGGTGGTGTCCTAGAGCAAGAGCTCCCTGCTGCTTATGTTCTTCCCTGTTAGGTGGACAATTGACAACTGAGTGAAGGTCTGATAAGCAGAGGGATTCCTCCATACCTGTCATGGTGTGGCTTGGGAGGGAGCATGAGGCAACATGGTGCCTTCCCACTGACACAGTCAAGACAGTGCTGGGCATGCCTTGAGGCAGAAGGGTGGCTCTCAGGAGGTTTAGGTGCCTACAGCCTCTGAGCCTGGGCAGGCTCAAGAAGTGCCTGATGAGAGTCTGTTCTGTGCCATCCTCCTCTGAGTCTCTGCCAACCCAGGAATCTTGAAAACTGACCCCAGCTAGTCCAGGAGCACAGGACCAGCTGACAAAAACTCCATACAGACAAAAAAATTCTTTCCTCCCTCTTCCTGTGCCTCTGTTCGGTCAACACTGTAGTGCAGCTGTCACCCAGTAATTTCTGTGAAGTCATCAGAAATCTTCAGATGAGAAGAATGGTATTAATAAATTATTGTGTTCCTTAGAGGAGACAAAAGGATGACAATAAAGAGGTGAAATTTTGTAGAAAGCTTGAATTACTCAATACTGAATAGAGACCAGACATGTCTGTAATTCACTTTCGAAGAAAATGCAAAACTTAGTATTTCATGATTTGGACAACAGCCTGCTAATCTTCTTGACTCCAAGGTTAAGCCCAACCAGCTGTGAATTTTATTGAGGTTACTTGTAAATCTTAATTTCAGTTAAATTTTTTGTGATAATGTATTGCTGTTCTCAGTGCTGTCTGATGCTTGAAGTGACAGAGCTGGCCAGCTTTCCTGACCTGTCTGTTGCATCCTGGCACTTGTTCCTCTGCTTGCATAAACCTCCCCCACATTCCTGCCATTGCCCATCACTGTTGTGTGGTGGGGGGTGATTACATAGTGCAGAGGAAGATAGAGATATCACAAACTTGTTTACTTAACATCACTGCCTTTGGCTCTCCTCATGGTGGTCCTCTGTGCCAGAAAAACTGCCCTCTGTAAGAAGCATGCTTGTTCTTTTGGATGCTGTTTCCCTTCCAGAAGTCAGGACAGTAGGGGATCTCCTGACTCCCCCAGTCCACTGCAGGTATCCATGTCATATAGACCCTATTTGTGGATTTTTCAAATAGTGTTTTCCCACGATTTTGGCTCTTTGTGTTGTGATCTTTGAAGAAGGCTGTTCCACAGACTTTGCTGCTTTAGTGGTTTGAGATTTGCTTCTCATTCCCAGCCAAAATTTATTATGGCTAGTTTATACCCATTTGTTCTTTTGCCAGCATTGTCCTTCAGTTTAAACAGCTTTTCTCCTTCTCTAGTGTTTACCCCCTCTGATGTATTTATAGACCACAACCATATCCCCTCTTGGCCTTTCTTTAGCGAGGCTAAACATCCAAGTGCCTCTGGTCTCCTCTGAGAGCACAGGCTTTCCATTCCCTTATTTGGCTTAATAGTCCTGTTCTGCAGCCACTGCAGGCCAAAATCCCTTTTCCTCAGTGTCTTTTCCTGGCTATGTACTACAGCAGCCCAGGTGAGCCCTCATACTTCCAAAACCTGCTCATTAATAGCATTGGTATTTCACCCTCCCTGAACTCAACAGATCAGTCTCATCTTTCTTTTCATTAAAAAGCATCACTTGTCTCCTGCAGGACACATCATATTGGTATTTTCCTGTTATTTTGTGGCTATATAAGTCCTCCAGCTCTTCCTTCTGCTCTATCATTTCTAGTTAAGAATATCAGTTCTTTCCACTGGTCCCTCACATACTGCATTTTGCAATAAGGAATTTCATTCCTTTGTACTATCCCAGTGCTAAGATTGTCCCATTCTTCTTGTGGGGTAGTCTGGTGTCCACCTGATGGTGCCTGTCACCTTGGCATCATCAGTAACTGCATTGCTTTGAGATTACACCTCCTGGTTATTAATAAAAATGTACAACTGCATCCATCCTGAGACTCAGCTTGGAAGAACCCAACTGTAACCAGCTTCCATCTGAGATTTCTCCTTTGATTTCAGTTCATTATCCTGAAAGTGGAAAAATCTGCCTAACTCTGTCCAGCACATCCCCAGAGAAATGATTTGCTTTGATTTTACCCAAGTGGTTTTGAATTAGCCTTTCTATATACATCCATGTAATCTATTAGAAATGAATGTATGTACTGGTTGGAAAGCCAGTGCAGGCAGACTTCCTACAGTTTCCATAAAAGGTCAGTTCTGCCAAGAAACTTCAGTTTTAACCTCTAATATTTCTACAACTTCAGTCTGAGATCTCTCTTCAGTAGCACTTGCCAATTGTGGTGCTCAAGTTGGGGTGTTAGCAGATGTGTTTTGCTCTGCTTCAGTCTCCCAGTGGGTTTCAAAGCCAAATTCATGATTCAAATGACTACACTTATTTTTCAGACTTAGTATGCTTTTTTTTAATGGGAATTTGGAATGGGGTGAAAATTCTTTTGTGTTCTGGCATATGTCCCTCATATCTTGGCCTGCAGAGGAATAGCAAAAATAATATTTGTACCCTTTACATCCAAAATGTGTGAGACTATAAATATCTTGTTGTCCTAAAACATTCCTGTTTGTTCTTCAGTTAAGACTGTGAGATTTCTCCCCAAACATCTCCCTGTGAAGTCTGACAAATACCTGTCTTCTGCTTTGTGCCAAAGGGCTTAGAGACTTTTGGAGGAGTTGGTGGTGACATCTCACAAACCAAATAACACAGCTATTTCTCTTTTGGGCTCAAATAGACCAATAGAGGAGAAATTACTGAATATGTAGCTGCCCTTTTGATGACAGGAAAATCAGTCCTTGTCCTCCTTCCCATGAGTAGTTCAGGTTTTGTATATCTCTCAGTGTTATCAGCTACTTCTTCTGAATATATTGTATAAATGAGAACCAAATGAACTGAAAGAGAACTAAATTCCATTAAAATGAAGAGGAAAGGGCCTTCAGAAATATCAAGTCAATCTAGTTAAATCTGTTCCCTCCTGCTTATAATTTAACTTTTTTATATGAACATTAGAGCATTCTTTGATCTGAGGAATAAGCTTTCACCTTTTCATATTGCAGGCTGGCTGAAAAGCCTTTGCCTAGTGCCTACATCTGAGATGTTGTAAAACCAAGGACCAGATACTCCTATGACATTCCAGACCTCCTCTTACTTGTTTGGTTGACCAGTTATCCTGGATGCTGCTCAAAGAATAATTAATTTGAGGATTTGTCTGCTGAGCAGTCAGGTAGAAGAGGCTTTATTTTGTTAAGAAGTTTCATTTTCCAGCTATTTTTGCTAAAAATCAAGGAACTTCACATCAAGAAGGAATTATATAACTCAATCTGACACTCCATGTTGAGCAAACTGAGACTGTGGTCTGCTCAAGCAATTTTGTGAAACTAGCCTCCCATATCTCTGTTTCTGCCAACCCATAAATTTGGAATTTGTTCACTCACTCTCTAGATTCCATTTAGAGATGGTATACACTAGATTTCTATAGCTTGTATAGAGACAGTGAAATTTAGATTTCCGAACCTGAAGTTTTCTGTAGGTAAGTAATGTGGAGAGTTTGATATTAAAACAGTCCCCTCCTGAGCTGTTGCTGGAGGATGTATCTTGTTGAAGGTTGATTGTAGATTCACAGCACTCAGTGTGTACCTGCAGTCCAGCCCCCTTGCTCTGCTCAGGCAAAACTGGGGGCCGTGGCTGTGAGTGCCCAGTAGCGGATCCCTTCCACCAAGGAAGCTCCCTGCTGATCTGACCCTTCAGGGGGAACACTTTTGCTGGTCTCTGCCTCTCCTGCCAGTACAGGGCGCAGACTGAAGACAAGCAGAGCCAGGCAGCTGGGTTCCCAGTGCATACAGAGCTCATGGTATCAGTCAGAGAAGTCTTTGGGGGCTGCAGCCCCCATGCCACCCTACAGGCTAGTGCAGAGTCACATGTGCAGCCAGGTGCCTGGAACCAAATTTCTCCCCCCTTTCTTCCCTTTCCACAGCATCATCTCTTGCTGAGAAATTTGAATGTAGGAAGCATCCAAACCAAAAGCATAGGCAGGGGAGTGTGCCAGTCTGCAGCTGCTTAGCATCTCAAAAGGAAGACTGAATTCCTTGTATCTGACAATCAAGATGCAGGCAGTCACTTTATTGACAGAATTAGCTCATATTCCAGTCCATCATGTGTACAGATAATGCACTGTGGGATTAAGCTACTGTAGCAATAAATTTCCTAACCTAATTTTAAAAGATAAAAGCTTCAGTGAAGTGAGGCTTTATGGCACACTCCACTCCATTCAATTTCCAGTCCTTCAGAAAAGCGGGCGAGAATTCCCTCTCTCAGGTTGCTGCTCTGACTCTCTGACCTCCTCCTACAAAAGCAAATTTTCCAGGGAAGGAAACAGAGCAGTACTAAATCTCCCCTCCCTTTGGCTACCAGCATCTGCTGTCACTCTTGCGGCTCACGTGAAAGGTCATATGGAGCGGGCTCTGAGGAGCCCTCCAAGTAAAAAAAAGGAGGAGTGCTGTCTGGCACCAGATCTCCCTCCCCTTCTCTACTTCCTCCCCTCTTCTGCAGCAGTTCCTGACCACCCTACTCTTCCAATGAGTTTCAGATAGCCACAAGCACTGCCAGTCCACTGCAGCTTTGATCTGGAAACAGGAGTAGCTTCTGAGTACTGGTGATACATGAGATGAGAGCAACTTGTGGCACAGTGATGCTGGGTAGACATCTCAGGCCTTTGCTCATGTTTTGGGGTCAGGGAGGGATGAATGCACTGGGCATCTCATGAGGTCAGGTGAGGTCAGTCTGGGGATTGCTCAATAGCCACAGGCCTCCTGTGGCAGCAGCTGAGGGACAGATATGGCACTCAGTAAGGAAACCCCAAGAGCTGAGCATTTTAGGCTGGATGGCAGCTTACACCTCAGCAGTGCAACTGCTGAACTTGTCCATCTCTGCAGGCTCAGGGATGGGAATGGCTCTGCTACAGTGTGGTCAAGCCCCAGGGAGCAAGGTGGCTGTACGTGCATGGAGCAGCTCTCCAGAGGGGCTGTCAGGTACCCTTCAAGGCATCACAGAATCAGAGAACAGTTAAGGCTGGGAAGGACCCTTAAAGGTTGTCTTGTCCAACCCTCAAGTCTTAACAGGTCACTGATTTCCATTCATGATTGAGCTGCCTTGCACTGCTAGTGAGACCAGAGTTTCTTGGAGCTTCACTGAATTAAATTTTCATCTGTCCATGCTGCAGGGATGGTATTGTTAAAAACCACAGGCATGAAACCCAGGTAATGCTGGTGAAAGTAGCTTTATTTCTCTTGGCCATGCTAGAGGAGGTCTCAAGCTCCACCAGACTTCTCTGAGAAATTTGTTGTCTTCACATTTGAAAAGGCAGCATTTACATTGCAGGATCCAGCTTGGTATGTGCTAGTTTAATATAATTTTAAGCCACTGATCAGGACAAAAATAAATCCTTAGGTTGGTGTGTTGTCTTCCTATATGAAGGCCAAAATGTTTGATGCTCCAAACAGTGTGCTAAAAGCATCTGCAATAAGGACACAGTGGCATCTTGTTTGCTTGGAAACCGATAGGAAAAAGTATTAATAGCTTCTATATTAACAAAATCCAAATAAATTAGTACTGTTTGTGCTATTTGAGTTCTTCGAGTGCAGTTCAAAAGGGAAATCACACCCAAAAAATACAATATTTTCAGGTACTCATACCCTGCCCATAATTATTGCCTGCACAGAAGACTGCTACAACCTATTTACTTGCACCAGTTTCACAGCTGGCTTCCAGCCAGCAGCTGAGGTTCACCCCACTTCTAGATGTGAATCTCAGACAAAGTTTACAGGAAGCCTTCAAAAATATGAGTTGGTGGTTTCAGTAGGGTTCAGCAACCTGCAACCCTGAGCCTTCCTTTGCCTGCTTATTTTCATATCACATTTTTTCATCTCATTTCAAAGATTTTTTTTTTTTTTTAATGAACCAAGGTTGATATTGGGCACTAAAGTAGCAAAATGCTTTTTGTCTGGATTCTTTAGCCAATATGCACATTGCTTACAAGCTCACATTTAAGGCAGTTGTCACACAGGTGTGTAAAACACTCTGAAAATCCCTTTCCATCACTGCTGGCACTTGCTGCAAGTGGTTCCAGTCATCGTGCAGAGCTCCAGGAGCTGCTTGTCATCTCTGTGCACAGCACACCCATGTTACCCCACTCCACCTCTGTCTCAGCTTGTCTTCCTTGTCTCTGCTGTGATTTTTATTTTGTTGGGCTTTGTTTGATTAGTGGCCTTGTTCTTCATTTGACTGTCTGAGGAACTGCAGCGCCTAGTGGGATGCAAGATGGAATGGACTGTGGCCACGGACAGGACGGAGTTTGGGGAGGCACTGGAGGCAGCAGGCCAGATACTAGGGTGTGACAAGGTCAGGTGTTTTTGAGGAATCTAATCAATTCTCTCTCAGCCAAACCAAGGAGGTCTCTAGGTTCAGTTCTGCAGGATCTTCCAGAAATGCTGCTTGTTGCTGCTGGACATCACTCTGATGTAAGCAGCAATTACTTCGTTGATCTGAGGCAGGGAGACAGCTGCATGTTAGGGAAGTCTGGCCCATTTCCATCATGCTGCATTGTTGCTTTTCACAAAAGTATTTACCAGCAGTTGCTCCAGCCACTTTCCAAAAAAAGAGCATTTTTTCTTCCTTCAAACAAGAGTGAAAGTAGCATTGGAACAACATAGGTATGTTTTTATACTTGGTAGTTTCTCACAATAAATGTGCCACATGGCATAGGATGAAATTGTATTAGAGGAACCAGCACACACATCAAAGCTTTGATTGTAAACTTCCAGCTCAGAGAAGGAGATGAGCAATCTCTATGTTCAATTATAACTGCAGATATTTCCTTTTTCCTAAGCTGGTGTCTGTTACCATGGCCACAACCTTCAGAGTTTTCTGGCTATTTTAAAGTCATTACTAGGAGTGAAAGAGCAGATGTTTAATTACATTCTTCTTATTCCATTCACTAGGTACAGCTGACATTTTAGAAGTCCTCAGTAAAAAAATAAGTCCTTTTTATTGTTTATCATTTTCCTAGAGAAAAATAGCAGAAGTTAATTAATATATGCCAATATGCACTTTGTCTACAACTTCTAAGTAGAGGTGAAGAAAGCAGTTTCTTGACATCTTAAAGGCTGGGTATTAGATTGGTATTGGCAGTAATCAGAGGTAAGTGAAAACCATGCTCTAGAAAATGTACCAGTTCTCGTCCTGTCACTGACAACCCCAAAGGATTGAGAATGTCCTTTGAACATGCTGGTTTCCACCCAAAGAAACACCGTTAAGCCAGAGCCATGTATTTGCACATCACCAGCAGAGTCCTGCACAGGCCCTGCTGCCCAGGTGTTGTGACTGTCAGTATCCCTGCTGTGTGTACAATCTTCTGGGATTTATCAAAGCATGAGACTTCACCAGGAACTTCTTCTCCACCACATTGTGGCATTTCTGGTTTGTGGGTAGGGACAGTAATTACTCAGGAGATTGCTCAGCTAGCAGGACTGCAGGGAACGTGGTCCCCTAGATGTCTCATGGGCTGTTCATGGTATGTTCCTCTTTACTTAGACAACGTTACCACTTGTGTCACAGAATACAAGATTTGTTCATTAAACTTCCTGTACTCAGGGCTGCCTAAGTTTAACATTTTGTCTGTAGTGTTGGTGACTCCAGTATGTGATGAAAGCTTTGTCATCTCCCTGTGCACACCCCTCCCTAGACTCTTCTCAGGCCAAAATAACAACTTGATTATAAGAAATATGAAGTATGAGGTAGGTTCTGAATCCTACTGAGACTGATAGGTAACTTGGTTTATACTGGGAAATGTCATAAAAAGGCAGCCTCTGATGTCTGCCCACTTCCAGGGACAAATGGCTGCTGAGCGGGGACTTTTGGGTGTTTGGCCTGAGCACATTTGGATAGAGCAACCCTACTTCTCATCCACTCTCACTTTCAGTGTCTAAACTTGTTTGTATCTGTGTCTTGTTGCTCTGTGCCTGAGCTCTTAACCAAAGACTTCCTTGATGGACTGAAGTGTCGGGAAGGTGACTGCACTAGAGAAGTGAAAGATGTGAATTCATATCTCCATATTCAGGCTGCTCTCCCATTCTCTTCTATAGATAGGTGTTCTAGACCAATGCTGTTAAACACCCTCCTAAGTTTTCTTGGCTCAGAGCTGATAGGTATCAGCTTCCTAAGGAGTTACAAGATCTCATTGTTTAGCTGTTTTTGCTCAGCTCCTCTTGGTGGTGAAATTTGCTCTAGCTAGTACTGCTACTAACTTGAAGCTATTAGTGTATTATGATGACCATAATCTCATCAACAATTATGCTGATGAATACTGATTTAAAATTTTGCAAACTGGAGCAAAGAGCAGTGCTATCGTCCCCTCAAAAGCAGAGCTGACACTGTGGAGGGAGATCCAGAATGGGACTGGAACCCCAAATGGAAACAGATGCCAAAAGAGGGAGCTTAGTTCAGGGTCAATGGCTACAGAAAATCCCATCATAGTAGATTGTGTCCAGCAGCTTCTCAGCATCCCTGCTGCTGTGTGATGCTTACAGAATGTCCACACGCAGCTGCTGTTGGGCAGGCAGGGGAAGAGCTGGCCAACAATGGATGTGTTTCAGCCACTGGAGAGAGGGCAGGCTGCCCAACAGTCCCTTCTCCTCTGACCATGTGAAGCTTGGCTGTCATGTTTTTGCCTTTATTTTTGGTTCTGCTATTATTTTGCTACGTTGCAATCTCTTGTGTTGCTATAAAAGCTGCTCTTGCCTGCACAGTCTGTAATTAAATATGTCCCCTCTCATATTGAGACAATATGAGACAGTACACCATGCACTATCCAAAACTCTCAGTTCCTTACACTTTTTCCCATTCACCTATTTCTCAGAGATGCCAGTGTCATTTCCATGGTTGCAGCGAGTTCAGCAGATAGCAGGTTGAGCTTTGGGCTTTAGGAACTCATTCCTTCTAGAATACTAAAATAATGCTGAAGACTTACCCTAAGTAACGCAGCCACCTAGGGTGGCTTAGCCAGTGTAGGACAGAAACAGTCTTCTGCCTACAGAATCATAATCACCCTTGAGCAGGAAAGGAGACAGGAGAGCATCCATACAGACAAGAGCACATTTTTAGGTGATCCCTTACTTAAGGCATGTTTTCAGTTTGCAGTGCTTGAAGAATAGTAAGTGCCTTGCTTACAACATCTGCTTGACGCTCCCTGCGTGACTGATCACATCCCTCACTGTGGCAGCTCAGCAGAGCTGCGGTGCCAAGGTCATGTGAAGGTGCAGTGGGTTCTGTGCTAAGCAGCTGTGATTGCTGACCTCAGATCTGCCCCATCTACCGCTCCTGAAGGACACATTTGGTTCTTTCTGCAGGGCACTCACAGTTCAGTGTGTATCCACCTCTGCACCCTGCTCCCCACTCAGGGTTGCACTAACCTGCATGGTAACCTAACCAGGGTGTCTTGTCTTCTCCTCTTGAAAGTGTGCCCATCTAGTTAATGCTGTATATATTCACACTTGTCATATGTATAGTTCATACAGGTACATATGCCTATATTGCATGAAAAGATAAAGGGGAATTGTGAAATTCAAATAGTTGGAAAAGTTTAAATCTGGATGATATGTGCTTTCTCTCTCAGCTCTTCTAGCTTATATATACTCTTTCATATATAAGGAGCATATGTGTTAGTGCAGTCAGCTATGCCTTTCCAATATGCTTCATTTTTGTGGCACCCCTTGGAAAGCAGTTGCAGAAATCCAAGAGTGGGGTCTCTTTGTGAATAAGGAAGATGGCTCCAGAGAGGAGGAATTTACTTATGATTCAAAAACTGCACACCCCAGAGTCTTTCATTCAGTGTATCCTCAAGAGGGTCTTGCAAATCAGTGGAATCTGCCCAGCATCACACCACAACTCACCCTGCAAATAGTTTGAGTGTACAAGGGGCTCACATGCATTACTGTCCTAGAAAGTGTAACTTTGCCCATTTGCTCGAGTCCTGTCACTATCTCAAAAAGTATCTGGAGAGCTTCCCATTTTGAACAATCCCATCTGTGTGTCTTTCTCAGAATGAAGAAGATGCATCTGTGTTCCACAGTCATTACAGTACACCTTTCAGTGCTGTCTCAGTGTGTTTCTAGATTTGCTCGTCAAAGACCTGTAGTTTCTTCTGTGAATGTGCTATTCTAGACATTTTTGGTCAAATTTTAGTTAAATATGCTTCTGTTATAAGCTAGCTTTGTAAATGAAAGGGATCAGAATATATTAAAACTTCAGAGTTTCCAGATGAAAAAGTTGATGTCTCAAATGGCCATTCAATAGATATAGGAGTGATAATCTGCTGAGATAGACTCCTGCAGAAAAGAAAAAACAACAGAATAATGTTTTTTTGTTTGTGACTACTTTCAAAGTTCACATACAGAGGCTCCGTTCTTTGAGCATCTCACACATATTCTGAAGAAAAAATATTTTAATGATAAGCCTGAGCTGTCTGATCTTCCCTGAGCATCCTTGCTTACTTTGGGCCGACTTCAAAGCTGTGCTTAAAAGATTTGGTATTTTTTTAATAAAGAGTAAAACTAGCTTCTAGGTGAAATGTGTAAAACATTGGGGTGTCCATGTTTGTGACTGTCCAAGGGGAGCTGGACAGCACATTCTGTGTTCAGCGTAAGGCCCCACATGCTGCCCGGTGCAGAGGGCATGCACAGGTATATCCCCAAGTTTTTGGAAGATGTTTGGACTAGGCAGGCCAGTTCTGCCTTCTGCCTTGGGGCAGAAGGAAATAAATCCCCTGTGTGTGTTCATAGATGAATAACATAAAGTTGACCATGAGCCAGCAGTGCCCTGGCAGCCAGGAGGGCCAAGTGTGTCCTGGGGGGCATCAGGCACAGCATCACCAGCCAGGCAAAGGTGGGGATTGTCCTGCTCTGCTCTGCTCTGCTCTGCTCTGCTCTGCTCTGCTCTGCTCTGCTCTGCTCTGCTCTGCTTTGGGACAGCCTCACAGCAAGTGCTGGGGGCAGTTTTGGGCACCACAATATAAGATATAAAGGCATAAGAGCGCACCCAAATGATGGCAACAAAGACAGTGAAGGGCCTTGAGGGGAAGCTGTATGAGCTTCTGTTCAACCTGGAGAAGAGACACTGTGAAGAGACCTCAATTTCCTCATGAGGGGAAGAGGATGGGCAGACACTGATCCCTGTTCTGTGGTCCATGTGACAGGACCCAAGGGAATGGCCTGAAGTTGTATCAAGGAAGGTTTAGGCTGGATTATTAGGAAAAGGTTTTCACCCTGAGGCTGGTTGGGCACCAGAACAGCTCCCCAGGGAAGTGGTCACAGCATCTGCCTGACAGTGTTCAGGAAGCGTTTGGACAATCCTCTCAGACACACAATGTGACTCCTGGGGATGGTGCTGAGCAGGGCTGGGAGTTGATGTTTGTTGTGGATCCCTTCCAACTCAGCTTATTCTAGATTCTCTGACTTACACCCCCTAGTTGTTAAGATGAAGGCAAAATCTGCTTGTCTGCAAGATGGGTGTTCCCATTCAGGGTTGCCTTCTGCCTTCGTGCTGTATTTCATTGTCATCAGTCCAGAATTAGAGAAGTGATCACATGTGCATGGACATTCCTGCTCATATAGTGTGAAACAGGTGCTGTCATCAGGATGGTTTAACAATATAAGAGTAAGGGAGATGATGTGTTTTTATAACATGAGTTTATATGCTGTGAAGCAGCAGAATGTACCTTTGGCGTATTCTATTGAGTGTTGCAGGCTGGCATCTATATGAAGAGATAATTAAAGAATTTCTGCCTGAGCTGGAATGAGGTCACACCTGGAAATAAGTTTTTTCCAGAGGTCTCCCACTTGGTTTCAAGCATCTCTGCCCTCCCTTCCCCCCCCCCCCCCCCACCCCTTTCCCAGTTCATCATCTGAATTCAATTGTCCCAAGAACCAAGAAGTGTCAGGTGAGATCAGGCCTTGTCAAAGCCCCCACAGTCTTCGAAACCAGTGGATTCCAGATGTATTTGTCACCAGATGTGATACAGAACTTCTAATGTATTGTCTGCCTCCTTTAAAATGCAGGCAAGACTGCTCCACAGAGGTTGGTGACAACCTCCTTCCCACCAGTATCCCTCTCTGCTCCAAGTGTGCTAATTACCCTTTTCTGACACAAATTATCATTAATGATGATAAATTTACAGGCCACCTGTTTCTCTCCTCTGTTTATCTCAGGGCTTTGTCTGACCTGCTAAGGCACTTGAGAGAGTCCATTTATTTTTACCTCCTTAGGGGGCCAAATAAAAGGTTTGTTATGAGCCTCCTTCACAAACACAGCTTCTTAGCAGCGGTATTTAACCCATCTCATCCAGTTCTGCAGTATTTAGCCTTTTCTGTCCATATCACATACAAAAAGTTGTTGAGGACAGCCAAGCTCTGTGCTAGTGAGAGCACCCAGGCTTGTGCTGGTGAGGGTTGGCTCCTGGTACTCTGCCAAGGAGCAGCACATGCAGCCTCTCGGGAGAGCTAACACAGATATTTGGTCAGAAGACAACCCCACTATTGCATTCCCAGGTACATAACTGAGCAGTGAGTGCAGAAGGGTACAAAGAATTTATTTTTTTTAGCCCTCCATAAGGAAAAGGAAAAACCTAAGTGGTGAGACGTGCATTATTTCACAGCAGCTCCCTAGCTTTCAACTTTGTGCTTGAGGCAGCAACAACTTGTGCCAGGACTCCATCAGACCATGTCACTGCCAGCACACATCCTCAATCCTTGGCCTGTACAGGTTTGCTAGCACTTGCTGGCCACATGCAGCACTTTGTTGTGGCCAGCCAGCATCATGGGGCATGTCTTGTCCTCCTGATAGCCAGTAGTCCCTTCTAGGGGTCCATGTCCTCAACTCCTTTGGAAGGATCTGTAGATACGTGGCATGAAGACTGCTCCCAGGTCTCTGAGATAAATCAGGATTTATTCAGGGACTGGGAACTGAGGGCTCAGCATGGGACACCCCTGCCCACATAGCAGTGTTGCACACTTGTTTCTGTGCACATATAAAACTCAAAGTAGAGAGATCCCACTTTTTAAGTACATGTAGTCGAACTTTGGCCTCCACTGCTTTGACTACAGAAGAAAACAAGGGTCTAAAAATAAAGAAATGTCTGCCTCTTGGAAATTTTCTAAGCAATTAATCTAAGAATTATTGATGTTTCTAATTTTGTCAGAAGAGGGGGGACCATCAGTCACACTCAAAAATATCAGCTCTTTGCTGATAACTCATAAAGTGGAATGGCTTTTTAATGAAGCTGCCAGAAGAAAGGTTTGCTGCCAAAATCAAGGATATTGCTCTATCCCACTCATACTACTTCATCAAGGAAACTTCCAAGAAAATTTTGGCATTCTCCCAAAGTTGTTGTGTGGGATTTTTCTTTCTTTCTTTTTTTTTTTTTTTGAGTGCCTGAAAACCAGCTCCAGAGCCAGCTTTACTGCCAACCTTTTAAAAGAAGTAATGGCAATATATGCTAATAGGAGGTTTCACAAATCAGTATGAGATCACTGAAACCAGTTCCCATCTGATCGCGCATGAATGAATAATGTGTGGGTTGGAACTGTGTTCATGATATGATGATAGCTCAATCTTTCATTCAGATTGAGATCAAATGACTGTTACCAAGTGCTGGGTGGTAAACTGTTGGTAAGTGACTGTTTTATCATCCTGTGGAGACTAATTTGAAAACATCCTTGTTTTAATGTAACCAAGTGATAGGTTTTAAAGCACCTGCCAATGAAATAGATACTGTTGTTCATGAATGGCTCCCTTTCCCACAACGAAAGGGAAAAAAAGCAACGAGCCTCATGGGGTACATCCTTCTTTTAATAAAGAAAAAACAAGTAGAAAATCAGAAATTTTCTCGATATATTTGCATTGTTATCAATTTATTAATTTTTCTTAGAGGATTCCTTTGGTAATTCACAGGAGGATCCCTGTGTTGCTCACTGACTTAAGTGACTTCCCAGTGAATCCATTAGAGGATCAAGGTCTGAGACTTATTTGGTGGAACAGGATGTGCTTTTTTTTATTGAGTAAGTGATTTTTATGGTGATTTTATATGGCACTTTACAAAACGTGTGCTGATTCTTCAGTGTTCATCCTGTTTCTAGGCAGTAGAGCTTCACTGTTTTTTGTAACATTGGCAGCAGAGGAGAGAATTAGGAAATACTTGATGCATAAAGTGAGAGGAAGCATGAAATGTCTGAGGAGTGGGTTGGGACAGAAATTATTGGTGAAAGTGATGAGGAAGGGA
This sequence comes from Poecile atricapillus, assembly GCF_030490865.1. NCBI lineage: Eukaryota > Metazoa > Chordata > Aves > Passeriformes > Paridae > Poecile > Poecile atricapillus. Next base: position 133,251,538 of record NC_081250.1, on the reverse strand, counting down.
GAGTTGTCAGCTGAAGATAATATAAGGACATCTTAAAAGCTTTATGTAGCAAGCAGGAGAGAGACATTTAAAATACAAGACCTTTACTTTCCTAAGGCATAATACTGAGAGTGGAGGAGGTTATTACTGTAGTAAGAATGGGCATACAGAGCAAGAAAAGAAACTGAAACAAATGTCAGAGACAGAACTCTTCTGATGAGGTTATGATTACATAAGAGCAAAAGTCACTGAAAGGATCTGAAATATTGGCCATCAGGTAACTGGTAAATCTTTCATTAGCCACAGGCAAAATATTTTAATTAGAGTCAGCATCTCTCATGCTTACGTACATTTTCACTCTTTTCTATGTCTGAAAGGTAGTGCTCCCCAGGAAAAGGAATCAGATCATCAGAATCTGAATTGGTAGTTGAAAGTTGGTGATGATGCTGTTCATAATTCAGAAATTGCTCTTAAAAACAGTAGTATTGGTAAACTCTACCATTAAGGCAGAAGCAGCAAGGCAAATCATGGTAGATGAAATGGTAATAGTTTTCTATTAATTAGATACCAAATACATCTTTGCTACATATTTCTTTTGGACGATTTGACTAGAGAGGGACACAGAGATTAAGCCATAGAAGGTCTTCTTCCAAGGTTTCCAAACCCTGCTGCTTCAGAGATTATATATTTCATTGTTAGGATATTGTTTTGATGGTGCATGGCACCAACAATGCCATTATTGGAAAATGCTAACAGTAGGAATGGACATGCAGAGGAAATGCAGAAAAACTTAAGAGAAATTATGTGACAGACTTTTTCAAAGATAATAGGAAAAGTAAGAAAGATGGTGTTTATTTTTGGGAGCCAAGGAATAGTAGTGGAAAGTAAAAGGTAGGGGAAAAAGACAAATAAATAGAAGAAAGAAAGGACAAAGTTTTACGTACTAACACAATAAATAAAAGTCCTAGAAAATGAAAAATGGGGAAAGGCACTAAAACTCACATAAAAGAAATCTATGAGAAGTTGACATCTTGAGAACAGCAAATAGGCAAAAGTACACTGGCTTAAAAATGTAACAGGATCAGCGTTTCTGTTTATTTACAGTCACTAGGAAGTGATGAATAGTGACATCTTATTTCATGTTGGATAGAATCTGGTTTTCCTAAAGTTAAACTTTGGAAAGAATCTTTCTGGTACTGCCACTTCTTCTTTTCTACAACAGTGATATATATTGTTTGTTGTTCACATGAGAAAAAACAGCTCATATGTTTGAAGACTGTTATCTGATGGACTTTGTTTACTTCCGCAAAGGATGTTAGTAGTGAAGGAAGAAGTGCTGTTAACCCTTTCTTTTGTGAAGGAGCTCATCTTAGTTGAATTTACTGAAGAATTTCAGTGACGGCAGAAAAATTTTCCATCTCATAATTCATGTTTTTCTGTCTAGATTTCGTCCTGGGTTTTATGCATTACTTCTCATTATGTTTTGTGCAATGCTATAAGCTTGTAAACAATTTTGTTGAATTCATGCAAACAAATTACTACACTCTGTATAATGACTATATGATACATGGCATTTCAAAAGCTCCTTTGTGAACCAATACTGTCTATGAGTGTTTACTACCTAAATTAATACTGAGAACTGCTAGGATTTAGTTTATTGATAACAAGCAATAATAAGAACATCAAGATTATGTAAGCATTTGTTTACACGTGTGTGAGAGACAGACAGAGACGCATGGCAAATTATTTTTGCACTTAATTTGTCAAATGTTTTTCTATGCCTCTTAAGGGAGTTTGCTTACCGACCTTTACCATGTTGTTCAAACTCCCAAATTCATTCCTGTTGAGTAATTTCTAAAATCAGGCAGCACACTGTGTTATGCATGAAATAGCAGTTGGGTAAGACACGGCTCTGTGTTTTTCACAACGGGCTGTCAGGACTGGATGTCATTCTGACTTCCAAAGTGAATACAAATCAAAATCTTCTTCCAGTAACTCTATAGATTATATCCAAGCTAAGTTTTCCAAGCTAAGTATTTTTCAGGTTTGTACACAGATGGTGCAGAGGGAGCAGGATCTCCACATCAAATGCCTGTTGCACGCCCCCCGATCCAGCCCTCCCAGGTCAGCTGTTCATGCAGAGTGTGGAGAAGGAGGTACTGTAAGGTGGCTTGACTAATCACCAGAATGTCAGGAGATAGAAGAGATACTTTCATCACCAATGGTAACCACATCCTTGTCCACAGAAACTTTTCAGGGGGCACAGCAAAGCACCTGAGCTGGGGTCCATGGCTGAGCTGCACAAGCTGACTGTATTTCTTGGGTGCAGTTATGTGGTTTTCCTGTACCTTTTCTGCAGCACAGAAGTTGTATGTGAAGACAACAAAGAGGTCTTAGGAAAAAACAGCAAAGACATTGTCTTAAAACAAAATTAAAATATTACTTTCTTTCATTTGTGCTAAAATTCTTCATGTCAGTATATCTGCTCAAATAGAATTCATATTATGACTCATCTGGATGAATTTAATTTTTGAAATAAGATATATTTATTTAACTGTTAATGTTCAAAAAAGGCATTTATCATGGAGCAAATATTCTATTTAAATTATCAATTTAAACCTTTGTAAAATGGAAGTCGCTTACTGTGCTGCAGTTTGGGAATTACGAGTTCCTTTCAAATGCAGGAGCTGTAGGCTGTGCCATATGCCACTGGGAGGATGTTTTCTCATATATTCAAAGGAAAATCTTGGATTTGAATGATAAATTCTGTGAACTTGGCAATAGAATGTGAGGAATAAAATAGAAGTGGCTGGCCTAAACTCCCCTAGACAACTAGAAGCTAGAAACTTACCATATGTCATTGACTTCTATGAGCAGTGCTGAACAGTAGAATATCACCCTCTCTTGCAGCATAAAATACTGCCCTAAGTCATTAATACAAAGCAGATGGCTTTGTTGTTGATTAGAGCTGGTTAGACTCTGAAATTCCCATTCCAAAGGAAATTTTGACATTTGTATTTATTTTCGCTGCATATTGGAACAAAACATCAAAATTTCCCAGTGGGATGGATATTAAAACTGATCTGGAAACATCAAGTTATTTCGTTTCATTAGCACTGAATTGCTTTCTCAATAATATGAAGCCAGTGTAATTCTAAAATTAATCAAATATAAATGCCAAAACAAAATTAATAAACATATAAAGTAACACTGAAACCTTTTTGCTATGTTAAAAGGAAAAGATCAAATTGAAATTATAAATTCTGACATTTTTACAGAATTTTTTTTTCTCAAACGTGACAACAAATTTTGATTTCAGCTAAGTTGCATTACCTAATGGAAATGGGTTCTTCTGAAAAAATATTCACCCAGTGCTGTTTGTCCATGGCCAGTAAAAAAGAAGGATCCAAAGGCATCCTTTCCAGATGTACAGGATCATCTTGCAAGTTCAAGGATGTAAAAATTCTGAGAAATAAGACATGCACAAAGAGAAAATTCACACAATATATGCAGTTTGGGAACATCTTTGAAGACTGGTTTAAAAACTCCTACAACTCCCACAGAATTCCTTTAGTCATCCAGATCTCTCTTACATTAGCTCTCTTTTGTTCAGGCACACTCAAGAGTGCTAAGTACTGGACAAATCATCCCTGGCATGTACCTTCCTATTTATGAACTTTTAAACTGTGACATTATCTTATTGCATCTTGTTTCCATCTCCTTAGCAAAATTCTGGTCCTGACTGCCAGAACCTCCCACTCCCAATCTCCAGTTGCCTACTTTCCTGGAGAAAGTTCCAATAACTCTCTTCAATATGGAACAAAACCTCACAGTTACTCTCCAGGTAGGAACCTTCACAATCATTCCTTTCCCAATCATAAGAACACCTTTAAAAATATCTAGTTTGCCAGCTAATGGCTCCATTATTTTCCAGTATCACGATTTAATTTTTTTTTCCTGCCAACACCAAGTCTCTGCTGTTGGATAGGAGACCATCTGTTAACATTTTTTTAAGGGTAGTCTAAGCACAAATGTCACTTTTTCAGAGTCACATGCTATTTATTTACAAAGATAAAAAAATCAATATCATGAATTCACATCAGCTTCTTGTCTTACTTTGTGCAACAGTAGCTTTCTGCTTTAGTTTCCGCTACCCTCCACCAAGGTATTGTATATAGGATTACATAAAAGGACCAAACAAGATGTAGGACAGATTAGAAACCTGATGAAGTTGCTGCTGGATGAGTTTGGTGATTGGTGTGCTCAGGTGCACTGGGGAAGATTATGTTACTACTGGTGAGTGCCCTGCACAAAGGAGAGAAGCCCTATGAAAGAAAGGAGAATAAACTGGGTTTGACGTGTGAGTGTCAGGATAAAGACAAACAGCAGTGACGCAGGTGTGTAGGAAGGGTGGCTTTTCTAAAGCACTCAGGCTCTTATTAGGTACCAAAATCAGTGATGTACTTTCTGGCAGGTCTCAGTTTACTGGATACAGATTCTTTCTGAGAAACTACCTATTGCACAGGTGCCCCAAGGGAAGGCATGTTTTGTTTGAGAAGCCCAAGTTTAATTGCGGGTGCTGGGCACTTGGAAAAATGTGACCTTGAGCATTTTAGGAAATGTGGCCCAGAAAGGTATTGTTAGCCAAAGAGACTTTAGGCTCACAAGTTGGTTAACAGGAGACAAAGTAGCTGCAGAAAATTTCCATCATTTGGATCTTGATATATGGTGTTCTGAAAGAATGTTGATAGATAAAGTCACCTCCAGATGGAACAGGTGAGAGATTTTGCCAACTCCCCTGCTGTCGGCTTAACACCCACGTTTATAAATACTGCAGATGTCCTGTGCTTAGTGAAACAGCTGAGTGCAGTAAACTGGAAAGGCAGCCTCCCGAGGGTGGATGCTCTAATGTACTGTTAGCAAAGTTTCTCTTGCCCTTTGCCTTACAAAATTAGGCAAAGGCAAACATACTTTTACAAAAATACTATTTCCATAGAGTTTTAAGAAATCAAATACATAAATATATATCTAATTCCCAGAAGAGTCATCTGAGGTCTGCCAAGGCACAGAGTTAGTTTTTTAAAGACCTTAGATTGTTCTACCCAGGGTTAATGAACAAAATGTTGTGGTTTTTTCTTACACAGCATATGGTAAAGTGCTGTTTCTCAGCTTCACAAATGAATGATTACGAACCAAAAAAGCATGTGAATATTGGCATGGTTTTTATTGTTGTGTGTTTTAAAAGAATTAGGAAGACATGAAATTAAATAGCAATTTCTGAGTGTAAGAGGAGAGGTAAACAAATCTGTATGAGTTCTTCCTATTTTGTCTGGTTTCTCTTTTTTTTTTTTTCATTTCTCATTAAGAAATGAAAGGTTACTTTCCAGTCATTCTGGAAGGGTGAAGCCTTTGCTTCCCCTAGGGAATGGCTGTCCAACACTTACTGCATCATTTTTTGCTCTGCTCATAGCGTGGTGGCAGCACTTCCCAAAGGGACTCCAGACAAAGCCCAGGACACTGAGAAAGGCTGAAGTGCTGGATACCCCACCATGTGCACAGAGGAGCCTGCATTTACACCCTCTTATGCTTTGGAGGGTCACTGGAGGATTTGGGGACATGGATTTCTTTATATGTATCTCCAGCAGCCCTTTTTTCCGTGTGTCTTCACTGCCTGTTTACCCTGCCTGAGATTACAACTTAAATGAGCAGACAACCTTCCTAAAGATGCTTAGGTGTGTTCTGTCTGAAGCAGCAGAGATTTTGTATAAAGAGAGCTTCATATCCCTCTGTGATAGCCAGACTGTTGATGCAGCAGCACCAAGTACCTGATTGCCCCATGCAATCAAAATCTAACGAGTAGAGGAAGCCCATTAGAGACACTCCCCTTTGGTGGATAGATATACACTAAATTTCAGTCAGGAACAGCTTCAGAAACAAGCTGAGTCCTAAATGCAGGGCTTTAAGATGGAAAGAGTGCCCAGCCATGAATGAGAGAGGAGTCACTGCACACTGTGACACACTGTACAAATGCACATAACAGGCTCTTTTCCCCAGCTCTCACTGTTAGAGATGCTCATGTGCCTAGTCATCCTTTTTGTACCACACACTCCACCTTACAGGAAATGCTTTGGAAGCAGAGACCTTTTCTGGAAAGCCCCAGTGAGGCTGAAGGCTATGCAGAGGTGAGGGGTGTGCACATCAGCCCTTTCTCTGCTTGAGACTGAAACACTGCCTACTGGTCTGAAAACATCTCCAGCCGAGACTGTGGGCACTGCTGACAGTAGCGTGATCAGCACTGGGCTGTTGGCTGGTTAATCCACTGGTGCTGAAGACCTCAACATTTACTGATGGGGCACTGCCTTTCTCCTGCATCCCCCTCCTCCACCCTCACACCAGCCCTCATTGCTAAAATGCACAAAGGGATTACGGGAAAGAGAAACAGGAGACAAAGTGGAGCAGCTGTAGCATTTCTCTGCCAGGACAAATCCAAAGGGAGAAGAGCCTGGGCTTTTGATGTTACCCATAAGCACCTTCAAGTTTGAAACATGTGAACTCCGTGCAGCTGCTCCTGCTTGGACTGCCCGCCTCTACCAAAACACAGAGCTAGAAAGGATTTGCTTTTATTTCTTGTTTTGAGTTTCTCCTGGGGTAGCAGGAAAGCACAGAACAAATACTGTGAAAGAAGGAATTAGGGGCACCTTTGGTAGGGGAAGGATTCCCATTAAGGTGCTAGAGAAACAGGAAGGTGACACTAAACAAAAGAGGAACTTAGAGCAGTGAAAATGTCAGGATCCTGGAATTGAACTAAGTTCCTAATACAAAATGAGTAAATATTGTGATGAACATGTTTGGAAGTACCAGTGGGCAGCTGAATGGCACATGACACCTCTTCCTTCTATTGATAAATAAAGTTTAACTTCTGAATGATCATCCCATCCACACCTCTTTCTTAGGTTTTTTCCTCCTAATTTCTTCATTAGTCTTCATTTCTCTTCTTTGATGTGAGCTATAGTTTTATCCAGACATATTTGGGTACTTGTTTTACTCCACTGCAAATATGTTTACTGCTGTTCCTTCTGAATATTAATAAGAGAATGTCAATTTTTTTTATGAATCTTGCTCATGAATTTCATCCATGTTTTGCTCTTTTCCAATAGAAAGAGATAAATGGAAGGTGGCAAGGCTCAAAATTTTATTCTGCATTTATTTATTTTTTTTAAGTCCCTGTGTGGTTTTTAATAAATTTGGTTTTCTTTCAAAAATATGTTCCAAGATGCTGTTAAAAAAAATAAAACAAAAGCCTTTCTTGGCAAGCATCTCCACACTGGTTACTCAAATGAACGTGTGAAAACAAACTAGAAATGGCCAGAAGGAAGCAAAGTGGTTGCTTCCAAGAACCTGGGGGCTTGTTTTCTGTGGGATGGAAATAAAAAAAAATATCTTGACCAGGTAGTGCTTACACTTCATGGCAGGAGACTAAAACCAGAGAAGTTATTCTTCCCAGCACAGCTGCTGCTGTAACTGTGCACTGTGTCCCACCAGCAGGATCCCGCACTGGCACTGGAATTTCCAGTGGGACAGTGGAGAGCGGTGCTGGAGATGGCTCTGAGACTGTGAATGGGGAGCTCAGGGATTGGTCACAGAGTCTCCTGGGCTGGAGCACACCAGAGATCAACAAACACATCCCTGCCTTGCTCACCAAGTCTCACTGCACAGCTCCAAGGTCACAAGACGATGCTTTGCCCACATCTACTGTTGGGCTTGCATTCACGATGAGGCCACTGGTGTTCCAGCTACAGGGAAGCAGCATACACAGGTGGGAAGGGAATGTATCATGTGAGATAGCTGTGCTTTGCACTGTCTCATTACATAGCTCATACAGCAGTTAGCAGTATTACAGCCCAAAGGAATAACTGACCTTAAGAAAGAAACTTGGCTTTTACACCAAATGGTGTTCACCAAGCCTTGACTTTTGTAAATGCACATAACCTCCCCCTTTCTGTAAGGGCATGGACATAGATGAACCAGAGCTGCATTTGGAAGCATGTGTCCACTGGATTGCAAATAACAGCAGAGTTTGCAGAGACTGACACATTGTGGTGAACTGGTGTTTGGTATCTGAAGCTTTACCAAGCAAGCACCTGGCAGAGGAGAAGGAAGAGAGTAAGTCTATTGCAGTGAATTTTTGACAAAATTTTGGCTGGGAAGCACTGGGGGCGCATCCCCAGACAAAGTCTCATGCTCTGAGATGCACTGCAGCCTCCCCTTGATATCTTTCCACTTACTGCAGATTAAAGGGATACTGCACTGCAAGGTTTGGTCAGCCAGGACAGAGCAGCACCCTTCCTCTGAGTTTGTGACAGCTGAGTTGCACAGTGACAGACAGAGAAAGAACTGGTAGGGGTGGCAGAAGGTGATGACAGAGGAATTTATCTTGCCAGAGCCCTATCTGCTGTGCTGTGGAGGTTGGTGTGCATGACAGAAGACTGCTGGTGGGTAGGACATGAAAGAAGGTGAGATGCCTGCCATTTCCAGATGTGCAGACAGCTTGGGAGATAGATGGTGTATATGAGTCCACTTGTCACCCATCCAGGTTTTCAGTAATGATCCGACAGGAGGAAAAACCTCAGCAGTGAAGGTGAGTGGAGAGTCACACTCGTACCTCAGAGCAGCACTGCCACGGGGCACTGACTCATGCTGGAGCACTGCTTTCTCACACTGTCAGGTACAGAGCTGGCTCAGAGTAATGCTGTTGTCCTGCTCAACCTTTAGTACATTCCAGCATCATCAGGAGCTTGTGCAGCTGCTTGGCAGAGATTGAAGTCCCACGATTGTTGCTGTCGGGAAAATTCTCAAATTATGTGTTAGAAATACATAAAAGACAGCGTTGCACCCATAAGTGGATTATTTCTTGGAAACAGGCCAAACTGTTAGTTAGAAACCAAGAAACAGAAGTTTCTGAAGACAAAAATCACAAAATGGAACTTTCATTGCTACTTTCTGAAAAGTTTTCTGCTTTCATTTTTAAAGAGTTGGTGTCTGTAGCCACCAACTATGGTGTGATTCACCTTACTGTTCCCACTGGGAACAGATCAGGCAGGACTTGTTTTCAAACTGATTCTTTAGACCTTTGAGGTGCTTTGTACCCTGTTATCTATGAAGTACCCAATAGCCTAAAATTTCCAGGTTAGAGAAAGGCTTCCCTGAACAAATGCCCCCTTCTCATAATACTTTTTCCCAGTGTGGGACTTCCCCTCAGATTTAAGCCTAAATGAAAACTAAGAAGTCTTGTTGTCTTTGGCAGACTGAGCTAAATAAATAAAAATAAAAAAAAAGAAAAAAAAATGCATGGAGTTTTCTTTATATGATGGGTGTCAAGTTTGAAGAGTAAAAGCACTGTTAGAAATGTGTTGCTAGAACTTGCTTATTATAACAAACCTTCAACAGAAAAAAGAAAACATGTAATTTTTTTGGAGGAAATGTGTTGTTTGTATGCATTGCACTGCACTTGTTACAGTGGGCTGGCTGCATGCTCGTGGTCGCTGCAGCTTTCCAGCTCCTGCAAGGTTGTTGCTTAAGCAGGCGGCGTTTGCCTTACCCTGGGGTTTCAGGTTGAGGTAACAGCTGTGTGTGAGCAGCAGCAAGCTGCTGTGTGGTAGCACAGCTGTTCACTGCCCTTCTGCCCAGCCAGAGCTCGCTGTGTGAGGAGAAGCTGTGACAGCAGCGCTGTCCTGTGCACACAGCAAATGTGCTGCGCTGCAGGAAAGCCGTGGTGCTGTGTCACTCTGCTTATCTGAATCCTCACAGGCCAGCTGTCTGTCAAACAACTCTGTTATCTTCATCCTAAAAACTCCACACCTGGACCTGAATAGAGAAGCTTTAAGTATTTCCTTTAAGGATGCTCCTTTAAGGAGCATCGCCTATGACATTTCCTCCAATAACCCATGAGCAGGGTCTCTTTCCATAGCAACTGCACAGCAGTGACGCTTTACTTCTTGATATTCTGTAGCTGTTGGCTGAAATGGTATCAACTTTTCAAGCCATAAACACATCACCTCCTTTTACCAAAAAAAATATTGCCTTAAGAACTAGGACCTTAATATTTTGATATGTTGTTCTATGTACCAAGTCATTAATATATATTATATTTAACACCATTGTATCAGAGGAGGAAATTGCGGAAATGCAATGAAATATATTTATTAACCACTTGATTTGTCTTTCTTTTTGTGCTCCTACATCATCTATTTCTCAGTGTTGTCAATATTTTACTTTGCCATTGTGATTGCTATTCACTATTTACTTGCTGCATTTTGAACTTTTAATAATTTATTGGAAATTTGAAAGATCTACAGGAATGATAAAGTGTGAAAAGATGCCTAAAATCAGTTTCAGTTTTATTCTTTTCTCTGCATTTATTGCTGTCATTGTTAGCTGACATCCTCTTAGCTTACTGCACTCTGCCCATAATCTAATCTATCATGAAGAGTCAGACAGCAGTCTATGAAGTGATTGTAAGGATCTTCAAGTGTCTTCAGTGATTTCCTGTACTTGGACTGCAAAAGGATTTTTATCTGTTGTTGATAGAATAGGCACAATAAATCCCATAGCTGCAGTTCCTAGAACACCACCTATTAAAAAGGAACAATCTGGAGGGCAAAGAACATGATAAAAATTTATCACAAATGCGACTCAGGAATAAAGCAACTAGTTTTGACTGCATCACCTGGCATCACAACAGCTGTAGATTTCAACTGTGTACTGCAAGTCACATATGGCTAGCTCTCCCTTTCTCCCTGGAGAACACAGGTTTTTCTGGTTGTGATGTCTTGTGAGGCAGTGCGCTCAACTCTTCTGTGATTTTTTATTATTTGGTGAAAATATGTTGCACCTACAGCACTGTGCAGCTATAAAGGCATTACTTTTTAGAGTGAAATACAGTCTTATTGGCCACCTCTTGAAGGACACTGCCTGCATCTTACCTGACTATTTCATTTTTCAGAACACTCTGGACTAGAAGTGTGCAAGCTGAGTTTTCCATTTTCAAATGTTTGAGTTATTAAAAAGCAGGAGGGGATTATATGGCTAATTCTAGCTCATTCCTACCACAGCTGGCTTGCACCTTAGTCAGCAATCTTCCCTTCCCACTCTCTGGTCTGGAAAGTGTGTTGTCCCTGGCACTGTGGAGGAGCTGCTGGCCAGGGCTGTGGGCAGCTGCTACCTACACTGGGGATTTTACTGGGGGTTTTGTGTTAAACTGGTGCCACTATAAACTGAGCCTGGCCACTTCCCTTGTCCAGTTGCTCTTCCATCCCACTGGCAGACCCTGATCATGTTGTTTTGCCTGACATAAAGCCCTTTGGCTGCCCTAATGTAATCCATTCCCTCAGCTAATTCCCAGGTTGTATATTATGGGCCCTGTCCAACACCCGTGGAAGGCAGCGCAGCGTTCAGGTGCCTCAGCAGCTGTTGGACCGGGCCTATGAAACAAGGACTTTTTTGCTATTTTCAGGGCATTAAGAGCTTGGATTGCTTAAAAACTGTACAGCATGTTTTTATCAGGATGAAAAGACAAAAAGCAGTAGAAAAAATTACCTTGGAGGTGGCATCTTCAACTTTTCAAGTGTTCTGGAGACACTTTGGAGGAAATGATATTTTTTGGTCAACATAATCAGCCAAGCCCCTGAAATTGTCAGGAGATGGATAGGCCCCTGTGGGGCAGGATTCTTCACTCTTCCCATCCTCCTGTCTGTGAACAGGGAAGGCTGTTCTCCATGAGCTGGGTAGGCAATGTGTTTAGACAGGACATAAAGTTACCAAACTATGATGCCATTTGGGTTTTTGCCTTTTTTCTTTCATATGTTCTCTGTATCCTTTGCACATGTATTTGTAACTCTGTAGCCTATTGTATTAGTGACTAGTTTTCCCAATACTTTTCCATAGCCTTTCCCTAGGAAAAAAGACCAAATTCCAGAACTCCAAGCCCCAGGGCCCCAGTGCTATCTTGGTTCTTCCTGGGAACCAAGGCCGAGAGTGCTGAGGACACCAAAGAAAGGGCTTGACCTGAAGGAAAATTGCATCACCACTTGTCCTCCTAATTGGTGCTTTTTAGCAATTATACTAACTTCCTATAACCTAGACAACATATTTAGCCCTAGAGGGGGTGGGCTTTTGTGGACATCTTTCCATAACTGCTCCTGAAGGCCTTCAAATAAATATCTACTCCTATATTACCTCCTTACTAAAATTATCTCAAGTTTCATTTCCAGGTTGGGAAAAAGGCAACAGCTATATGTTATCAGACAGCCATCAGTGAATCCTGGAGACACAGATGAATCTAGGATGGATCCTGCAGTTTTACACTTGAGAAATACAGATTTTTGGTCATTCTTGTCCAAGAACACAGGAAATTAAGGAATCAGTCCTCTAGCTGCCTTGGGGAGTTCAAAGTCTTTGGGGAGAAAGGGAGCTTCCCACAAGAAAGAAAAAGTACATCAACCTAGAGGAGCCTCAGTTTCCTCTTCCCAGTACCAAACAGAAGAAACAGTAGATCAGCTTCAAATGGTGGTACATTTCTCAGTAGCTGCTTCTGTCATGTATCCATACTGTGTTATTCTTCGTCTCTTAAAAGTAATATCTTGGTTAAGAAAGGACATTTTACTGAATGCTCATTAGCCATTCCAGTCATCATTACTAAATCCATCTCTGGGCCAGAGACTTCATTCTGACAACAGTGTGAGTCATGTTGAAATTATTTTGCAATTCTACTTTAGTTATCCATACATCATATCTTAGTTGTGACTGTCATTTGCGTGACAAATTCTCAGACAGGTTTCTGTCAATAGAGAAGTGCTTCCCACAGATCAGCATAATTTTAAGCTTCCAGTAAAACTGAGGTTGCCTTTTGGAGCTAACACACTCAGGCTCCAAAACTTAGAACCCAAAGGCATCCGTCATTAGCAAATGTGTTGCACAATGTGATATGTACCAACTTGCCTCAAATGAAATATAATTAAGGTGATTAAATAGAGATTCTATCCAATAATACTTCTTAATGGCTAACTTAAGTGAAATGAATTTCAAATTTCATTGTCTGGGTACTTTTTTTCTCCTTTTTGCTTTTTTGCTTTTCTTCTTTTAGTTCTTTTTTTTTTTTTTTTTTTTTTTAGAGGTTTTTTCAAAGAGCTTTGACCACCTGGATTACTATTAGTAATAGATCCAGTTTTTGGTTAGAAGAAAGATTAAAAACCACGGTAATAGTTTGAGTGGGGGATTCCACCGTTGATAAAATCTCTTCAGATTTAATCTTAATTTTGAAGTAAAATGGAAATTTGTCTATGCCAAAGCAAAGAGGCAGTTTCTGAGTTGCTTTCTGGTTATAAAGATATGTTTGGAAGGGCTTTGTAGCTACTGGTTTCAGCATAGACTGCAGTTGCACCTTTATCCCATTTTGGAACAAGACCAAGGGAACATAGGCCTTTGTACCAGCCTGGTTTCCCCAGAGATACAAAACCTGTATTTTGTTAGGCCAGCTCCTCAGGACAGCTGGGTGAATGGCATGGGGGGCGTGCTGCAGCACAGAGCTACCACTTAGCTCTACCTCGCAACATCCATTGCTTGCCTCATGATTTCAAGGGCAAAATAGGATGGCAATAAATTCAGTGTAATTACTGTTCTCCAGACTGTCAAAAGACAATGAAATCAACATGTAGATTAAGTTTATTAATTTTTTCAGAGTATACATGTAGTACTGGACATTGTCCAAGGTTTCAGTTGATACCCAAGAGTTAACTATCATCAGAAAACTCAGTATACAGCATACTGTTCTTCTACAGCCTCCAAGCTAATCAGTATCAATAATTAATCATAATTCATATGTGTTTGTTTTTGCTCTGCAGGTAATACTTTAACTCCAATATGGGAAAGCAAAACAGCAAACTACGCCCTGAAGTCATGCAAGATTTGCTAGAAAGCACAGACTTTACAGAACATGAGATCCAGGAGTGGTACAAAGGCTTCTTGAGAGACTGTCCAAGTGGACATTTATCTATGGAGGAGTTTAAAAAAATATATGGAAACTTTTTTCCTTACGGGGACGCTTCTAAGTTTGCAGAGCACGTATTCCGCACTTTCGACGCCAACGGAGACGGAACAATAGATTTCAGAGAATTCATCATAGCCCTGAGTGTAACGTCGAGAGGAAAACTGGAGCAAAAGCTGAAGTGGGCATTCAGCATGTACGACCTTGATGGGAACGGCTACATCAGTAAGTCAGAGATGCTGGAAATCGTGCAGGTATGTGCTGGCCAGAGGCACCCCTCGGCTCCCTCCTTCAGAGCAAACTGAAGCGATGTTGCACTGAGACACTGAATGGAAAGCTGGCAGCACTGGTTTATAATCTTGTAAACTGCTTGGGTATATAATGCTATTTCATTTGGCAAAGATTGTGTCACAATTCAAACTACAGCTTAATATCCACTCCAAGTTCTTCCAGAGCAATAGGCTGCATGGATATTTCTTCCCTGGGAGCTCTGTTGGGCTCGAGCGCAGCAACTAACCTGCTGATAAATGTGATTAATTGAACCCTGTCAATTAATTATGATTAACTACAGTTGAACCAAATAGGTATATTAGAACAAGCAGGCAGTGTACTTTTAAGGAAGGCAGGGTCCCTCCACAAATAAGAAGTTAATCTACTTTGAAATCGTTATTATGAAGAACCAGCTCACATATTATAAAGGTATTTTGTCTGCCTAATTCCAGTGAGTCTGTATTATTAGAATCATACTAGCTGTCTTCATGCTAGTATAGATAAACCTTATCTGAGTAGATGATGATTCTATACATAGCTTCTTTGGCTGTGTGTTCTTGTGGTGCTAGTAAGAGTCCCACATTGCTGGCTTTCTCCAAAATGTTTTTGCCCTTGAGGGACATCACTCTACTGAAAGATTTAAAACATTTTTTTTTATATGGTGGTGTATTTACACAGCTTGAATCTGTGTAGTACAGCACTGTTTAAAAAAAGAAAAGAAAAAATAAAGCCTGTTATCAAGATCTTTTCCTTTCCCTGAAAGTTTTGAAGTGCTAACAATGTACTGTTTTATTCAGACTTAGATTTGCACTGAAAACCAAGAGAAAATAATGCACACAAATTGTAGGCTGTGATACAAGCTGCATGTAGGGACTCAGCCTAATGGGTGATGTTCCTGTCTTTCTACCACGGCCCTTCTCACTTCCTCCAAACAGTGGCCAATGCCAGCACTTGCACTGCTTCAGCAATACCAGATCCAAAGCTCAGCTGCAAATCTAGAGTTTGTTGTCTTTCACATAGTCTGTTTTTTGTTCCTGTGTCTGAGTTGAGGAGCAGGACCTCCCTGTCTGTGCCATGAGAAACCCCATGGAATATTTGCATTAAAAGATCCTCTGTTCCTTACAAATCTTCCTCTCCCCTGGCAGAGTAAACAACCTGTCAATTATTGTTTTTCTGGCTGTATTTCTCCTCATGAAAAAACAAAAAGAATCCCAAAAGAACCAAAGTAGTACCTAGGAAGCACAAGGAGGCAAAGCCAGGTGACTGCCTGTTCCTCTGGAGGAGGAGACACCCCGGGGGCTGCAGGACCCCTCACTGCTGTTGAGGAGCCTGGGAAGGCGCTGTGCCAACAGGCAGCACAAACCTCCAGGCAAGGAGATCTACCAACAGGCAGAACAAGGCCACAAATTTGTTCATGTCACATGAAATGAAAATATTGGTGGCTGGATTTTCTGTAGTGAGCCAAACAAGGACCAGCAAAGCTGGAAGCTTTTTCCAGTTACCCCAGGTCTGCTTGCCAGCAAGGCTAGAGATTGAAATACTCTGCCTCCTCTTCATATTTACGTCAGTACCAAATCATAGCATTGTCTTTTACAGCCATGATGCCATCATCAAACAAAATTGCAGTTTGGGGATCACCGTAGGGCAGCATTCTGTCAACACGCATATCCAGCCCTGAGCAGCACTCTGGCTGTGCACAGCCCTCAGCCCGGCACTCCAGCAATCCCTCTGCACTCCTTGGGAGGTTTGGCTCCCTCTTCCTTTCAGACTGAATCAGAAACTCAATTTCATGATGCTTATAATCTCACCTCATTTTGAGGGACCCAATTTTGAGGGACCACACAAAAAGCAATTACGGAAGTGAAGAGCCTGAAAAACAGTTATTTCTGTACCACAGACTTTCAGCAATTTTTAAACCAAGAAAGCTGCCTTTTCTGTGATGGAGCTTCTCGTAAGGCAGCTCTCACCCTTTTCTCTTCTTCCAGGTTGTTTGGAGTGCATTGAGTGCATTGGTCTCTCTGCATTGCACTGGTCACCAGGAGCTCCTCCCAGTGGGATGGGATTTGTTGTGTAGTCTCTGGAAACATGTTCAGCTGATGTCTGAAACTGAAGTAGATGAGAATATTTTCTTGCTTTGTTGAGAGGTTCCTTTGATGTAGAGTGATTAGATACAAAAAGCCAGCAGACAACTCTCACTTTCATTTAGGAAAGATGATTATTTTTTCATATGGAATGACAGGATTCTGTATCAAATGTCTTCCTGGGGGCCCTCAGCATCACAATTTTTCTGAGAGTGAAAATCAGAACTCTGACATATCTCTGATATATGTCTCAAAGGAACCTTTTGCAAGTCCCTTATCTAGCATACATTTGCAAATTGATAGAGCAGGATTATGTTTTCATTGGGATTTTTGCCTGAGACAATACATCAAAATGAATGCTAAAAGAAACATCTTTAGTCTAAAAGTCTTTGTTTCACAGAAAAATACTGTCCCTGTTACTGTATTTTAAATAGCATAGGGGCAAGGCACACTTTTCTTCTTTTTCAGTCTGCTTTTCTTGGTGCTTTGAAAGCCTTCTCTCTGCAGTGATTTTCACTGTTGTGCTGATGCTTCCTTGCATTTTCTTTCCATTGCTGTGGCCTAATCTAACAGCACTGCAGGCAATGCAGGCATTGCATTAAGGAGTCTGAGGTAACAGTGGTAGCAGCAGCACTGAACAGCAGAACTGCTGGTTAAGATGTGCCACAGGAGCCCTCGTGACTGGCCAGCTGCCAAGGAGATGAAGGTGAACGGTCCATAACAGCTTTCTAAGGCCTGTTTTCCTTGGAAAGGGATGTGCTAGATGGCAAAGCACCTGCATTCCTTTAAGCACCATCATGCCCTTAATCACACAGGCACAGCCCAGTGCACTCACCATGTCCATGAGCATCCCTAGGCCAGACTCCAAAAAACCCTGCTTAGAGATCCACATGGATCTGCACAGGACTGAAGGACTTTAGTGGTGGGCTGACAGTTGTAGAGCCTCAAAAAAAGAAGGTCCATGGGATACTGTTACACTTCCCAGGCACAGCACATCTGCACACTGCTGTGGGAAGAGGCTTCATAGCCTGCCCTCTTGACAGACCTTGTCACAGTTCCTCTCAGATTCATGTCTCAGGCTTTTCAAGTCTCCCATATGTTTACCTATAATCTAAATAGCCCAGTCCACTCAAAAATAGCTGCAAACCAGTTAGAAGATCTGTTCCCTTTGCTGAAACAGGACATATTTGGCTAGTCTCTTAAAATAAGAGTTCAAATGAGAGATGGAAACCTTGTTCTAAGGATACATTTTTTCACTGTATGGACTCAAAAGGCATTTTAAGAATACTGAGCAGAGACAAGAATAACACTTTCAGTTTAATAAAAACAGAGCACACACGTTTCACTTGCTGGGATAGCTTATTTGCAAACCAGGAAGAAACAGAAGCTGGTATGGGAAGAAGCAAAAGCTGATATGGCTCTGTAAAGACAGTGTCAAAAATCTCCATGAGATTGAGAGGAAAAACATTTTTTTCAGGCCAGTCATTCACTTCATGAGACTTCTAGCCATCAGAATTTATTTCAACAGAGTAAAAAGGATCAATTGAAAATGTGTGCTGTCAATGCTGCTGCCATCACCATAGTGAGTTTTTTGACAGTTTGCCAAGTCCACCAGGAAAATGCAGCCCTCACCAAAGCTTCTGGCTTGAGTGCAGCAGTGGCAGCCAGGAGCTGGGAGAAAAACCTGTGAGAATGGGCAAAGGGATGAGATTTGCCCTAAAATCACCCATTGCTGCTCATCCACATGGAGTTGGAAAATCAAAGGAGTTCAGCAGGGCAGCAAATTAATCTGGAGCCTGTGCTTGCTCCGGTGATGTACACAGGGCTCCAGAGGCACAACTTCCTGGTGGCATTCCAGGATGCCAGGGAGCTCTGAGGAGCACTCCTGATAGAAGTTCACCTATTAAAGCTGCCCTGACGCAGGAGACTGCTGACAGGTATCAACTTCCAGTGCTGAATGCCCCTGGTGGTTTTCAGCCCAGGTTCTGGAGGCAGAGGAGTCGCACTCCATGGGGAGTGGAACCCCTGCAGCCTTTCAGTCCCAGGTCTTAGCCCAGGGTTAGTACAGCCCAGCTCTATGTAATCATCCCAGGAAACCAAATTCCTTTCAGAGCTTGCTCTTTCAAACATACAATAAAGAGTTTTGTGTAGCTGCACTGAATTAGTATGGGGCAAGTCTCAAGATTCTTAATCAGCTTTAGCTGGCTTTTACTTTGGGAAAACTTCCCAATGAACTTCTGAGTAAGGACATAAGAATTTGTCCAGAGTAACCATTTTCAGCATGAAAGGAACGCTTACTATGTTATTCCCATCTGGCTTTCCTAGAATATCTCATCTGTTATTCCCTTCACACGCCTCTGTGAAAAGGACCCTGTAGGATGAAGTCATCCTGAAGTGCTTTTTTTGTCCTAAAATCTGCATATTCTTACTATGGTTACTTTGATCAGGGTAAACATGCCCCCCACTCCCAGTCTGGGGCATTCCTCCCACACTTTCAATGCAGATTCTCTACTTCGCCATCCTCTCACCCAGAGAGAGGGAGTGACCCCTCCACCTCTCTTCCTACCCCAGACAAAAGCCAGACAGCTTCAAATGCTTAAACACTGGCAGATTTATAAGCCTCATCTCTGCTGTGACCCTTGCAAGCCTTGCATGCTGATGAGGATCAGCAAGGTCTAAATTCTTACTGTCCACCCTCTCCATTTTCTTCCTTCCCTATTGCCTCCTTCCCCCAGCTCCTTCATCCCTGTGTTTACACACTTGCATGTTCATCCTTTCTTCTGTGCTCCTGGTATCAGAGTATCATGGTTGTGTGGACAGCATCCCTGCCTCTACTGAGGCTCTGCCCAGTACTCTGGAACACTAATTCTCCTGTGAGATGTGAAGGGTGAGCTGTTGGCAGAGGAGAAGCCACCAAGATGGCCAAGGAAGCGGATGCTCCCTAGTCTGAGTGTAAGATGTCTGTGCTGCTTTAGTGGCATCCTCCATCTGTGCTCTTACATTCCTGGAGCCAGTCCTTGGGGATCCTGAGCCAGATGATCTGAGCTGCTAGGCAGAGTGCCTTCATGAAGGGAAAGAGGGGAGAGGAGAAATCTTGGCTTGCACCAAGGACCCCCCCTCCCAAAGCAGGAGGAAAGGAAGAACAAATTACTAAAGCAGTGAGGTGACAGCAGGTGACAGCCAATGAGTTGCAGCAGGCAGCGGAAGGGGCCAGTTGGACCAGGAGTGCCTTGGGCTGGGATGTGCTGCCCCACATGGCTGGGAGGAGCCCCAAGGCCACCACCCTGCAGCCCCCTGAGTGCTGCTGCTCTCCCAGGTGTGGCAGTGCAGAGATACCTAACACAAAGCCCTGGCGTGTCCTGGTGCTGCATGCTCGTGTGTGCTGCAAAGTTTGGATAACCAGTGCAAAGACAGATCCTCATCCTTGTTTTCAAATTAACATTATTCCTCCTCCAGGGGCAGCTAGTACCAAAGGTGACTAATGCATTTGTCTGTGCAGAGAATAGCTATGGTTGGTAGTGGCGCTCTGGAGGACCAGAACATCTGGTCTCTGTGGAGAGAATTGTGAAAGGGATTTTGAGCTGTGCACACACACCAACCCCCAGTGAAAAGGTCACCTCCTTGATGGTCAATCTTTGTTATCTGTGAAATGCAGCAAATGCAAGAAGTGAGTCACTGCTCTCCCCATGGACAGGATGCTGACAGAGAGGGAGGGACAGAAAGGAGATGGGGAAGAAGCAAAGGCAGGGTGAGGAGACAGGTGTGGTGAGGATGAAGCCTGTGTGGCCAAAGCATGGAGATTCATCACAGCACGGGACAAGACTGTGGTGATCTGGCTGTTCCTCCAGGCTCTGGGAGCTGCCATTGCTTTTTGTGTTGTACAAATGATAAATTTGTCCAAAGACTGTTTCAATAAGGAAAAATGTAGCCTTAGTCCAAACCCAGATGGTGTTTGGCTATGACTAGATAAAGAAACACAGTAATTCATAAAAGAGTGTCCCACTGAAGAGGGAAGCTGCATGCACTGGTGCCACCCAACACCCTTCAGCATCCAAAGAGCAGGTCTTGCTGGTGCTCTGAGGATATTTTCTGCCTGTTTCTGTCACAAGAAGATCATCATACTCTTGCATCAAGATAATGTTCTTCTTACCAGCTCTTTGCTCCTGTCTATTGCACAGGCAATCTATAAGATGGTTTCTTCTGTAATGAAGATGCCAGAAGATGAGTCAACACCAGAGAAGAGGACTGAGAAGATCTTCCGCCAGATGGACACCAACCGTGATGGTAGGCACCCTCCGGGAGGGGTGGCTGGGGTGTCCTGACACGCGGGACAATCTGCAAACCCAACAGGGTGAGGGCAGGCACGACTTCACCTTGCAGGGTTGCTTTCCCAGGGATTTTCCTGGCTTCCCCAGCATCTTTCCATCATGCTTGTCCAGAGGCTTGGCAGGTGCGCTGCACCCCACCACACATGCTAAGTAAACGTGTTTCTTTTCTAGGAAAGCTCTCTCTGGAAGAGTTCATCCGAGGCGCCAAGAGTGATCCGTCCATAGTCCGTCTCCTGCAGTGTGATCCCAGCAGTGCCGGGCAGTTCTGAACCTGTCCTTTGGATGAATTATGTATCTGCTTTTTTTTTTTTTTCCTTGCCAAACAACATTCATGGTAGTGTTGCCTCTGTATGGCCAATTATGCCTTCATTTGTGGCATCTTATAGCTTATTTTGTTGTGGATTAATTATAAGAATGCTGAATTGCTCTTAACAATTTGTCCAGAGCACGGGCAGTACTGTTTTAAACAGATATTGTGGTGTTATCATTGTTTTTAAAATTTCATTTTGTTGTTTGTTTGTTTGTTTGTTTGTTTGTTTGTATCTGTTTTGGAAAGTACGTGTTGAGGAGGAGTAAACCAGCAACAAACCCCTTGGCAGCAAGACTCACTGACAGATTTTAGATTGCTGCTTTAGTTGTTAGGTATTCACCTGCAGGACCTGAATGTGTAGTAAGGCTGAACCAAAGGGGTTGTGATGGGTAGGGTAGGATTCACCTGGAACCTCCTCTCCTGTCCAGGAGGCACCAGTTAAGATCAAAGACAGGACTGGGAAGAAGTATGAAAGTGCAAAACGTGTGTGGGGTGTATCATCCACTCCTATGCCTTGTTGCTTCAATGCTGTGAACCCTTTCCAGGTTGTGAAGGAGAAGGGACAAAATGAAGGTTGACATTTTTTTACTAGGTTTACATTGGTTGATGTCATATGGCTTTATCTGAAAATCCAGCAATTTGCAATCCTGATCTCCAAATCCACAACTGACAATACCTCTTGCCGTTTGGGATCAGCAAAAGCAGACACAGATATGAAAAGCTGGGTCTTGACAATGAATTTAAGGGAGATACATGTTGAATGTGAAATTTTCAGGTTAGTAATAAAGCAGTTGCTACTAGGGAGAGTGGACATTCGCGTGAGAAACTCACAGACACCTGCAAGCAGCTCCAGCTAAGGCACATCTGAGCATAGCAGGAAGTTTTGGGGGTGTTTTTGTCTCTCTCCATGTAGCTAACAGAGTTTCTGGGCCTGCTCTTAGGGGAAGGCTGTCATCAAAACTTGTTTTAAACATAAAATTGTAGCATTTATATTTCATTTATTTTAGTAAAGTTCAAAAAATCTGTACTGAAATGAGGAAATGGTACGCTTTATGATATATTTATATATATAAAAATTAAAACAAAAAAAGATCAGCTCTTGAGAGAAATGTTGAATGTTTATCTTTCCGCCTAGGTGCAGGAGTTCTGAAAATTTGCTGCTGCAAAATTTTACCCTTTGGTCAAACTTGCTGTATGCAAAGCTAGTACACGTGGGATTTCTTAGGGACTTTACAAGTACTGTTGCAAAAGAAAAGCTGGAAAAGCTTTAGCAACAGGAGGCATTATGCTGACTAAATTGGCATTAATCAGTCATTAGCTAAGTCTGCTTTGTGATTCTGTTGGAGAGCTACCCATGCAGGCAGTGCACGGTGTTGGGAATTCATGAGCTCGTTAGAGTAACCTTTGTCTGACAGGCAAAGTTGGCATTTTGTCAAGTGACCTTGTCGATGCTAATCCCCAGTAGCCTTAATTTAAAATAAACCAAGTAAAAGAAGTCTGCTCTGCAGATGATGATTAGCTAAGTACTAATTAGAAGTCATGAATAAGTAGTTGAGCATAAATAATCTTCTGTGGAACACTAGCTAGCATGTACAATAACTGACAGAAGCAATCTTATACTTCATTTTTCCATACCATTTGCTTTGCCAGGTGTGAAGGGCGAAGCACGTTAAGAGAAAATAAAAGTAAATTGAAAATAACATTGTTAATCAGTTGTACTAAAATTTTTATGAGTGGCTAATGACACTCAATAAATGTCTTCAAGTACACATCTTTGTCTCAAACAATCATAAAAATCCAGTTGATTATATATTTCCATTACATTCATCAAAATACTGAGCCAAGATGAGCGTGGGAAAATAAGAAAGCAAAGGGGGCCCAACCACAGACACAAACAGATTTTAATACCCAGCACTTTCAGGTGTTATGAGCAACACTGGCAAGTTTTGCACCAATTCTTCTGGTTGATGAAAATGTTCTCTTATCTCCTTCTCCCAAAACTTAATTAGACACCATGTGCACAAATCTAACCCTTTGAAGGACAGTCTGTGCCTACCTTCTTCAAGGCAATTTTCTTCTTTACCTGGAGAGGTTCTGGCCCTCTCTCCAATATCCATCACCCTGTGGATTTTGAAAGTCATGTACCTTAGGGTTGTTTTTCAGCAGAAGAAGCCTGGCCAGACTGCTGAAGGAAGGTCAGTGGGTGTGCACTGACTAACACCCCCCTCTGCCAGCTGGGAATGACCAGTGCCGCCGTTCATCACCACCCCTGTGCCAGCAGGACAAGGTGACACCAGAGGATCCCTGCCGAGCTTCCAAGCTCCTGGCTCAGTGCAGGCACCCACGTCCAAAGCAGCCCAGACCTATGGAAGCTGGCATTTACTGGAGGTGAACTCAGATACCTTCTACGGTTCCATCTTCTTCTTAATGCTGTGACAGCAGTTGCATGTGACTGAAGCTTTTAAAATGTTGCCTTTTATTTAAGTGACTGCATACCACCTCTTTTTCATTGTACAAGACACTTCTGGCTCAGAACCTAACCTCTCAGTTTGTTTTTGCTCAGTAGTTTTGGGGTGTTGAGGCCAGGCTCACCTCCTGTGTTACTCCCGTACAGCACGTGTTTGAAAGCACAACGTGTGCTGTGACCCCAGGCCAGCAGACATGTAATGCTTCCCACAGTTCACAAAATTTGGAATAGTAAGAATTAGCTTACAGCTGCAGAGGGCGTAGCTGCAGATAAGGCTATTGTATAAACCTTTACAGAGTGAACTAAGGTTATTCTTTTACCTGACTACCACTAATGATTGGTATTATTTTAAATTATTAACAATCCCTTTCTTTCTCTGCCTCTGCATGTACTTAAAGAGTGATTTGTAGCTGAAGTTGTGATGGGAACATCTGCAGACTTCAAATCAGCAGGACAGCAGTGGTATGCTGTGCCTCAGATTGAAATTTTCTGCTTTGCTGTCTTTTGCATTTGTAATCATAACTGCCTTCATAAAGCTTTTGAAGGCAAAGTGGTGTATCCTGTATAAAATAGCACAGTAAGTCAGACTTTTGAGTGATTCATTAGCAATAACTCCACACAGGAAGGATGGCAGACAGCACATACTATTTCATATCACTTCTCAATTTTGTAGATGCATTCTCTAGTTTTATTTGCATGTGCAAGAGGCAGTCTTCACTATGTGTTGTCCAAAGCAATGAATGAGTTCATCTCACAAACTGTAGATTGAAGTAATGGAAAATGCAAGTCCCATTTGTCTGGTGTTACCAGTCACTGTCAAACTCTGGGCCAGAAGATGTGAAATGGGGACTATGACTTGTGAGTTTTGCAGTAGCCTCTCTTTGTTTCAGGATGCATTGGGAAGGGAAAGGGGAAAACAACTGTTTTAAAACCAGCATATATATTCTTGTGAGCACTTAGAGTTTGAGAGGGACTGAAGAAATATTTATGTTTCAACATTATTTGAAGCCCTGTCAATTCACAGTTCAATGATGTTCCTGGGGTATCCAGAGCTATGCTGTTCCCTTGCAGTTCTTAGAAGCTTTTAAGATTTTTATCTTCTTCCTGGGGCATTCTGTCCTTTGTTGCTCTGTGTTATAAGGCATGACCTCCACATTTTCTGCTGCTTAAAACAGTAAGCCAGAAGTGTGTAAATTTCGTAGCTGGATGAGGTCTGTGTGCAGAAATATTGCACACCAGCACAGGAAGTAATCACACATGACCAAGTCCCCGTGGTTTGAACGCTGCCCCTGGGGGATGAGCCCCAGGACTTCTCTCTTCACTGATTGCAAAAGTGCAATAATGCGGCTTAGCTTGATTTTCTTTCACTGCAGATCAGGTTAAGTCACATTACCTTGCGTTTGCTGTGGGCAGAACCTTGTCTCAGCTGACTCATGGAAACTTGGTGAACTGTGGTAACTTGATGTTGAGCCCTAATCTGCAGACTAAGCTAAGGTGAGAAGATGGCCTTGGCCATACATCTCAGTACATGTGAACCAGAGAACACGGTGACAAGTGGCAGGTCCCTGGGACATGTGGCAGTGAGAAGGGAATCTCCTGCCTCAGAACAAATGCCCTAAGCTGAGCTGCCTCCTTCTTTTAAAACTCTCTCCTTTTTTAGCACTGCTGGTGTAAAATGCAACATGATAGCAATATAGTAGGTCAGGATCAAGGAGGTATCCTTCAAGGGTTTCATTTTGCAGTTTAGCCTACAAGTGCCAAGTGGAACAATCAGACAAGTCTGATTGTTGGCTGGACAAGTCTTCCTGTACACCAGCACTCCTTTTGTCTTTCTCATGGTGCTCCCTCGGTTTCCTGGCATGGCAGTCCTGGGCTCAGCAGTTAGATGTCGGGTACCTGGTGCAAGAACAGTGAAGAAGAATATTTCACCTGCCCTTTGCAGAAGTATTTGGATGCATTATTTGCTCTGTGTCTTACTAAGCAGGATCTCATGTAGGAGTCTTAAAGTGGGGAAACTTGGTTTTCTTGGTATCACAGGCAGAACTTGTGCTTAGAAATGCAGAGAAACTTGGCAAGTGCCAGAGAGCTGAGCAGTGCTCAGAGCTGCATGCAGTTTGCCACTGATTGTGCAGTAGGCAGATAAGTTAAACAGCAGTGATACATCAGACACATGGTGTGATGTGTTTCGAGATAGGGCTTGACTAGAAATGGCACCTTCTATGTGAGCAGCTCAGTCTGCTGCATACTCTGTCAGAGGCGCTGACAAAATACTCTCTAAAATTAAGCAGCAGAGCTGCTCACCGTACCCTGGCAGGCATTGAACAAACAGCTCCCAGGATGAACATAAGGTTTTCCCTAAGTGCAGCTAAGGACAAAACATTGCCTGTAGGAGTTCATTCCCGGTCATGGTAGAAAAGAAGAAGGGAAAGCTCCGTCGACTCTCAAAGCCCAGGTGTCATTTTGCAGGCTAGGGATGGTGGAATGAACATCTGTGTTTTAAGCACGTAGAAACGACAGCAGGGATTGTAAACTGGCATGAAAATCAGTGACATTGGAAACCAGGACAACTTGCAGTTGAGGGACTGCAGAAGCCATTAGGTGCCTCTGGCCTACAGAGCAGTAGAACTATCAGTTGGATGTGCAATCAATCTCCTTGCCCCTTGCAGAAACTATCCCTGTCTACTACGGGTATCTATAGCTTCTCTTATTCCATCCTGGCTTTTGCTGCTGTTGTTTCCAAATTATCCATACTGAGAAGTTGTTTCCAGGGTGAGGATTTTCACAGGATAAGGCATAAAGCTTTCCAGATGTACTGTCCACATCTTAACAAGCTGGAAAGGCCAGATGCAAGAGGCTTCTCATTGTTTCCCACTGGTTGTGTTATTTTAATGTGTATCTGGGATTAAGCTATCACTTGTAAAATGCTGACTAATAAGCAAAGCAAAAAAAGAGCCTGAGTTGTAGTGAACAATGCAGAAAGACTAGAAAAATTAAAAACTGTAAAGACATCCCTGCCTGTACCCCAGGGTCTGGATTTGCACAGTGAAACCCTCTTAGCAGTAACCAGCACAGAACAGCTCCTCTACTCCAGCCCAGTCAATGGTACCTCCTGGGCTGCTTCAGCCCTGTGTGTTGAGGCTGGGGACTCTGGTTCCTGACACAGATACAGTCATCTGAGATGATTAGGCAGGCTAAGGGCTTCCTAGGTCTCGAGGCACACAGCAGCCACCCATCCTCTGCATAGTATTCACTTACTGTGCACCTGAGATGTTTTAGATCTTCCCTTCTTGCCCTGACATTATACCAAAGATGTTCTCACCTTCCCAGGGCATGTGCTCAGGGTGTCCAGCTCTCTAAGTCTTTGCAGCCACCTCCCAGTTGCCATCCCCAGCCTCTGTGTGAGCAAACAACAAACACCAGCCCTTGACCTGTGGAGGAGCCAAGCTTGATGCAATTAAATGGAACAGCTTCTGATTTGGTTTCCTATCTTTGGTCCACCTGTGTGTACCACACTATTTATTTCCTATTATTAAGCACTGGCAGTATTAAACATTTTAAGAGCTCCCAGAACCTCTGAAACAACATGGTTTTCATTATTGTGTATGTGTTTGTCAAGGCACTGCAGACTGAACCTGCCTGGTGCTCGCTCTCCACTGCCCTGGTTTACTCCACACAGAGCTGGATCCTTCCTGGCTGGAGCAGCACCTCCCTACTCATCCCCCTGCAGCATGCAGTGCCCCAGTCCTGCAGGAGCACCCAGATGATGTGGACCAATTGTGGCATAGTTATATCAGGTGGAAACTCTTCCTGCTATCTGTCAAGTGTTGGGGCTGTGACCTCTGGTTTTCTCCTCCCTGGGGACAGGGGTTTCAGGGGTTTCAGTGTTCAGGGTTGGCCTCACGTTTCCCCACCAAATGGGATGACAGGATGATGGTGATTAGTAAACCCACCTGAGAAAATCCTCATAGAGTCTAAACTTCATTTGTGCTGTTCATTGGCTGCACTCAGAGGGAAGAATAATGGGTCCAGTGTGGTGGTTTGGGGGAGAATTTGCAGTTCTTTGCTACCAGAACCTTTTTATTTCCTGTCATTATTCCCATTTCCAGGGCAACCAAATAGCTTTTTATTAGTATCTGGAAGAAAAAGAAAAATCAAATCCAGGGTTTCAATCCAATAAGGATCTAAGGAAGGTTAGTAAAGACATCATGTTCAATGTTAGTCATACAAATGTTCCATAAAATCATGTTTCTTTGGTATTTTGTGTTTACTTTTCTTGTTCATGTTTTAGGCACGTTTGTGATTTATTTCATTATTTTGGATCCTCTTAGATTCAGCCCTGCTGGTCCTTCAGCTCTTAGGCAGAAGTCCCAATGATCCCAAGAGCAGAACTGACTAAGCAATTACTAGCAAGGTAGGCACACCGTGCCTGATAAAAATGAAGAGCTTAATTAACTTTGGGATCTTTTTTGTATGCACACTTGCTTCAAGGAGACAAATTGAGCTGCATTTCAATATGTTTATCTCTTCCATTTGCTCACTTCAATTCCACCTAAGCAGTCTTGTAGTTAATATTTGTATATTCACCATTATTTTGCTCTTGAACCTGAAGTGACCAATATTGTCTTCCTCTGACAGGAGTACTTAATTCCTTTTATTTTTAAATATTGCTGAGTGATGTGATGGATGCAAAAGTAGTTACACATTTGTGTGCTGATTTTGGCTGTGATAGAGTTAATTTTCCTCACAGTAGCTAGAATGAGGGTCAATTTTGGATTTGTGCTGGAAATAGTGTTAATAACAGAGGGATGTTTTCATTATTGCTGAGCAGTGCTCACATGGTGTAGAGGACTTTTCTGCTTCCCACCCCATCCCATCAGCAAGGGAGATTGCACAAGGAGCTGGGATGGGACACAGCCAGGACAGCTGACCCCAGCTGACCCCAGGGACACTGCAGACCATGGTGTCATGCTCAGTATATAAAGAGGTTGGGGAAAGAAGGAGGAAGAGGGTGACAAGATCAGAGTGATATCATTTGTCTTCCCAAGTCACCATTACCTGTGATGGAGCCCTGTTTTTCTGGGGATGGCTGAACACCTGCCTGCCCATGGGAATTGGAGAATGAATGCTTTGCTTTGCTTGTGCATGGGGCATTTGTGTTCCCTACTAAACTGTCTTTATCTCAACCCGTGGCTTTTCTCACTTTAACCCTTCCAATTCTCTTCTCCATCCCACTAGAAGGGAGTGACTGAGTGGCTTTGTGGGACTTAGTTGCTGGCTGGGATTAAATCACAGCAATTTGTTTCAATTTGGGCAGATATTTTTGATGCTCTAGGAACTAATAAACTGAGATAAAACATGGCCAAGAGCTGAATGGATCAAAGTCCAGTTCCTATTTAAGTCCATGACTATTCCACAGGGAGAGCTTTTGCTGTTCCCTCAGGCTGTTGCCTCATTGCAGCACAGAGTAGACAAAACAAATGGAACTTTTAATGATCTTCTATGAGCAGACTTACTGCAGCAGCATGGAGTTCAGTATATCCTGTGTCTTGGCAAAATCAGATACCTCTCTAGATGAATGCTTTGTAAGCAAACCTACATATCCTAAGGAAGACTTTTACTATTCAGAAAGGAGAGGGACATCTATGAATTAAATTAATTTGGTCCGCGTATTTTTCTTACGGCTGGCTAGAATTGCAAGCGTCCTGTGTGTTGTTGCCTATAGCTGTTGTGATGTGTTAATTTCCCCCCCTGATTCTGTTGTAAGCTCATCTGGTGGTATCCTGAGTCTCCAGCTGGTTCTCCTCCAGACAAAGCCCATGAGAAGGACACGTAGAGGTGAGCAGCTCTCAGGCACACCAGGGGCAGCTTCCGGGGATGTGGCCCTGTGCTGTTCCATGCTTTGGGAGTCTGTACCTATAGAGCAACATGTTAAACCTACCTGATAAAATCAAAGTAGATGATTGGGCCACTGAAGGAGATGGAGAATTTGGCAGAGGGTTGTGTATTATGTTTTGTGCCCCCCAGCAGGTGCATGGTTCCCCCAACTATTAACTTCCAGTTAGGACCTTTCCTGAGCTCTTAGTGTTAGAATAGTTTTCTTATGCTGATAATGTATTTGTGTTATGCAACGTACTCAGAAAACAGAAGATTATCTCTCTATGACTGTCCTCTCCTCTCGAGAAGCTGTTCTCCTCTGTACATATGATATGCAGAATGTATGGGAGTCTTACCAGTGTTGGTTTGCATTTTTAAGACTGTACTAAATAATGTGTGATACTATTGTGTTTTTGTAGTGGCAACTTTGATGTAAGATGTAAAAACTATTTAATTTTTTTTGTTGTTGTTGTTATTGTTCAGCTTTTAGAGCTAGCACCAAGGACTGCATGTTCACTAGAATCAGCCTTTTTCAGGGGCTGTCATAGCTGCACGCAGGCACCGGTGTTTCACCCGGCACGTAGCACCTGCGTTCTTCTTTTAATAGGGGTCAGTTTTGAGTGGAAACTAATTCTTCCTGAAAAGTCTAGTTTTGTCTTTCCCTCTCTCAGATTGAAGCTTCCCCCTCCCATGCTGTGTGCCAGCCCTGGCCCCAGGAGGAGACCTGGGAGGAATGTCTCCTGACCCAGGGCACCCCGCTGGCATCAGGCTCTCTCACCCCGTAGCTCAACCAGTGCATGCTCCTTGGAATTTGGTTTTCCTTGGAAGAGCTGGCTGTGCTAGCACAAAAACAGTGGGCTCACATTGCAAGAAAACTTGTGCAAGTGACTTTAAAATTAATTTGACTTTAAAATTGAGGGGAATTAAGGAAGAGCCTGAGCAGCAATTTTAGGGTCAGAATCTTATTGGGGTGCTTAATATAGCAAGAACTTGGGGTCAGTCCCTAAAAGACAGAACCATTTGAATGGCTTAGGTCTACATTTTTTGTCAGGTTTGGAGATTGAAGTGGGGCTCAGATCCAGCCTTTCAGGCAGGGTTAACTTACTAGATAGACTGAGTCTGAGCTCCTACTCCAGATTGTGTGGTGGGCCAAAAGACAAGACATGCTGCAGCTTAGGAGTTATTTTAATTTCAGGGTTTTTTTTTTTTCTTTTTAATGGAGAAAGAAGTTCAAACTGCACCTGGCAAAATGACTGACTTCAAAAGCATGTTTTTCCTCATTATATAGACACTCACAAAACAGCATTGTGTGGCTAAAAAGGCACATTTGTGACAATTTCTTTCCGAGTGCCAAAATATATAAGCAGTATTGTTTGAAGGGAAATAAAAATTTTTTTACTGTATTGTTATTATTGTTGAACAAATATATTGTTTTTAAATGTTAGATTTTGAAGACTTTTGTATTGTAAATTGTTTTGTGACACGGTGCTTTTTCATACTGGAATTACTGATTGCACCTAAATATGAATTATTGCTTTCTTATATAAATATGTGACCTTGAACAATCTTGATGAAAACCAATGTGTGGTGGATACCAACAGTTCAAAAAGATTCACCTACTGAAATCCCCTGAATGTTCTTTCCTACTAATAAACATTCTGCTGCAGCTAGGAATGGTCTATGCGCTTTACTCTCTTCATGGTGGAGCCTTAAAGCCCCATGGTCTGGGGAGAAAACCCCAGAGAAGCCTTTGCCTGCTGCCTTCACAGCTCCTGTCCCACTCCCTGCTGTGGGACAGTCAGCAGCCAGGAAAGACAGCTTGGAGGGCTCAGCCTGGGCTTGTGCATGGGTGCTGGGTGCTCCACTGCTAACACAGTTTTACTCCAGCAGCTAAAGGCAGCAGCTGGGCAAGGAGTAGGATATCAGGGTTATAAAAGCAAAAGAAGGACAGCACAAGGCTGAGAGCCCTGGTTCTCTGAAGCTGGAAAGAACAGCTTAGCTGATTGACAGCAACTTTCCCTGCTATAGATAAATCCCTTTTGAGGTTTAGGGGACTTTTTTACCCCCTAATGACTAGCACACCATCAAGGGAGCAGGATGTGGCAAGGGAGCTTGGGCTGGCTGTGGTTAGTTGCCCTGAGATGTGGATGATGAGGGGGCAGTGGAGCTTGTCACAGCAGGGACTCCTGCCAACCTGAGACGGGCTCTGGAGGTGGCTGGCTGATGCTTCTGTGCATGCTCCTTAAACTCCTCAAATTTTTACCTAGGTTACATTTGGAGCTGGGATTAGCTGAATGCAAAAAGTAGTTTAAAGCCTACTGGAAGGTAACAGAAACCAGTGCCTATTTCCTTTTGAGATTAAAAAAAAACCAAACAAAAAAGCCTATTTGTGGAACTGCACATTAATATGAGTTTGAGACAGGCTGGAGCCAGAATGAATTATCAGTTACCGTATTCAGTTATCTCCTGTGCTCAGTGCAAACAGGCTTTATTACACAAGCTTCCAGTGTGCCAGACTCCCTGTGATGTGCATTCTCCTCACCCTCCCCTTAGGGCCCTCATACGATTTAGCGGGGTGTAAGGAGGTGTTTATTTGTACAGGGATACTAAAATCCTCCACTTACCACCTTTGCTGTCCCTCGAAGCATCTCGCTGTGCAAAGGCATCTGCCCCAGGCATGGGAGCACGTGTTGCAATCCTGGAGTGGACCTCCCACCACCTCAGGGAGGAGGGAAGTTGTGATCCTGTGGCTCATGGCCTCATCTGGGAAGCAGCATGCTCCAGAATCTATCTGTTCTGTGCAGCACAAACCGAGGCAAGAGATTGGGAAGGTGCCAAAAACCACAGCTTTGCTCCTCCACTGAGTTCCCTGACATTTCAGTCAGGAGCCAGAGGTGGAGTGTTTTGCTCCCTGCTCCTAAGAGGGGGTTAGGTCTTCTTAAAGACCTTTAATTAAGGTGACTCGAGTCACCTTGCTAAAGCCTGGCTCAGCTATGCCAGACACAGTCCAACCCTTGAGCACGCAGCGGGTGCAGTGGTTCTCATCAGCCAACACACTTCTTCTCACCCCTCCATGGCCTCGCAGATGGAGCACTGCCAACCACACAGCTTTAAAGCATTTACATTTTAAGAGCCACTCAGTAAAACTACTTCCTATAAAACATAATTAAACATCTATCACAGGCAATGCCCAGGAAATGTGATTACCTTAAAGAGCTCCATGGGAGCTGATCCTGGCTCACCCTGCACTGCTCATCCAGAGCACTGAACTCCTCCACCCCACTGAAAGACAGGGCTGCCCTGCTACTGCTTGGGGAATCAACCTTTGTGGAAGCAAATGCTTTCCCAGGCAATTTCCCACCTACTAAGATGTTCTCACCTCCTGAATCTCATTTGAAAAGCCAAACTCAACTGGTGGAGGATAAAATGTTTGATGAAAATGTTTTACTGCAAGATGTGTGGCCAGGTGTGCTTCAGTGCTTTTGGAGTAGACATGGGTAAAGATCTCAACTCAGGTGCCCAGGAGTCACAAAGATGTTAGTGCTTCTAGCCAAGTTCCCAGGACACTCCAAAAAGTCACATAATCACAGAATGCTTGCGGTTGGAAGGGATTTCTGTAGCTCATCTGGTCCAATCCCCCTGCTCAAGTAGGGTAAATGAGAGCTGGTTGTCCAGGACCATGTCAAGGCAGCTTTTCAATATCTACAGGGATAGAGACTCCACAGCCTCTCTGGGTACCTACTCCAGTGCTTAGTCACACTCACAGTAAAAAGCATTCCCTGATTTCAGAGGGAACTTCCTGTGTTTTAGTGTGTGTCCACTTGCCTCTGGTCCTCTCCCTGGGCACCATTTAGAAGAGCCTGATTTCATCCTCTCTGCACCCACCTTTCAGATACTGGTACATACCAATACTCTCTCCTCTGGAGAGATGTAGTAATACACGCCACAGCTACAGAAATATTATCTCATACATAGGAATATTTATTTTTTTTCCTTCTTAAAAATGTACAAAAAATAAAATAACTGTATTTACAGTTTATCAAACCCCTCTCCCAGTTGCAACACTATTAAGTTACATGAGCTATATTCTTAATATAAAAGCACGCTATTTATACATTAAGTTTCCTTGTTTGCCAGAAAGACGGCTTGTCACAATCTTTGGCACAAACATTCGTGTTTGTATCTTGTCTCAGTTAATAGGAAATGGAAGAGCATATAAACATTTAATAAGCTTTACATTTTATAAGTCATAAGATACTCCTTTCCAGTTCCAGTTGTGTATTCGATCAATATACAGCATCTCGGACAGCTAGAGAGTTTAGATTTTACTAATTGTTTGAATTAATTTACATTTAAACAATTCATAGAATGAAAGAGAAAAATATATAAGAAAGACATTTGATCTCTGAATTCCATTGACCAAAAACTTTGTGAGAGAGGACACACAAGAAAAAAACCCATTCTTTTCTTTGTAGTTTACACTCAGTAGTAGAAATACTCCAAAATGTCTTGATGGGGTTATCACTCTACATCCACAAAGCTTCGCTCAAAGGATGCACTTCATTTTGGGAATAAAGCACCTGACTGTGAGAAAGAACTAGAATTTGAGAATTTGAATGGGATTTCATAATAAAACATCAAATGGACGGACAAAGTGCCAAATCTGCAGCAGGAACCAAAGTTAGAAGACCTTTTGTACCTCTCTATCAGAGTCTTTCAAAACACAACATCTACAGACACTGCACTGCTATAACTCTTCATAGGGAAAATGCACTGAGCAGCAAGCCACGCTTCAGGCTGAACTAGTTAAGATTCAAGACTGCTGTCTTGAAGAATAAAAGGAAATGAGAATTTTGTTCCTTTAGATAAACAACCACAGCAGTGCCACAAAGACACAAAAGGAGGCAAGGCAGATATCCTGTCCCCTGCCAAACAATAGTCAAATCTTACTTCCATTTAATTGATAATATTTGGAAGATACAGCATAAATCAATATTTTTTATCAAACAAAAGCAACATGCATATTTTAAACAATATACATGTAAGCACTGTGTACTCCTCAGGATATCTGAGTCAAGCAGGGCACAAGACAGCCACTGCTTCAGAAGTTTGCATTACTCACACCACTCTTGCCCCTTTCCCACCACTCTGATGGGCTGATTTGGACCAACAAGGTGAAGCCTGAGAGCTTGCAGCTTGCCACAACCAGCACCCCAAGGTTCAGTGCTCCTCCGGCAGCTGATGCTATAACTACTGAAGGGGTGCAGCATGCATATTCAGTCTTAGTGCCTGTGATGCACCTGCATCTGGAGCAGAGAAACAAAGCCCTCAGACCCTGGCAGATAAAGTGAAGGGCAATCATCCTTACTTAGCCCTAGTTGTTGTTTTAAAATAATCTTACCACCAATCTAGTCACCTTCCTGATAACTTCATTCAGACTGTAAGAAGGAACTAAAGGCGTAAGAGTCAACTTTCTACTATCAAGAATTTGCACACTTTAAGATGTATTTAGCTTTCAGTTAATCTTGAAAGCAAGTCCTTTTCTAGACAGTGGCTGACTGAAAGGTCCTAAAATGACAATGGAAAGATAGCTCTTTAAGCCCCAGTATTCCTGGAGCATTGTACTTCTCACTGATCCCACACTGCTCCTCATCACAGGATTCTGCAGCACCAAAGAGATCTCAGCTCATCTTGACCCAAATGTAAGACAAAACCATCCCATTAACCTGAGTGCTGGTGCTGCCAGGAGGGCCTCTCCTTCTCTGTGATCCCCAAATTCTCAGTGACCTTTCTTAATGCAGTACATTCCAGTCCAGGTGCCACAGGCATTCCCTAAGACAGCAGGTTTGTTGGGGGCAGAACCAGGGCTCAGCTCCTGCACACATTAGCTCCTTTGCTTCACCTGCAGCTTCTGCCCAGACATCTTGACCGGCTGAGAGGTCCCAGATGATATTCTGAGGATTCCAAACACCAAAAGAGAAAGCCAAGA
The DNA here is from genome assembly GCF_030490865.1 of Poecile atricapillus. Taxonomy (NCBI): domain Eukaryota; kingdom Metazoa; phylum Chordata; class Aves; order Passeriformes; family Paridae; genus Poecile; species Poecile atricapillus. The sequence continues at coordinate 133,216,199 of NC_081250.1, read as the reverse complement.
ACTAACAGTATTGCTCACCAGCCCTGTGTGCTGGTCCCAGTTCCTATGTCTCCTGTCCAAACTGTCCTCTTTTTTTCTTAAAGAAAAAAATATCTGGGATAAATCAGTATAGACTTTTTATCTCAGTCTGAGCCAAATAGAAACAAACTGAACTATCATAAATCTCTTGTATTCCTAGATTGTTTGTTCTTGAGCAGGGTAGCAAAAGCATCTTTGCTGGAGTGCATCTTTATATAAAGTTAAGGAAATTACAACAGAACTGTGCATTAGAAGGGGAAAGAGTGCATGACAAAAGAAAAGGACAGGAGAAAGACAGAACACACACTTTGCTTTACAGGCATATGTGGATTCTGAGTATGTTAGCACTGATGCTACCAGCCTGAACCTTTTATACTTTTTGGTCCCAGAAAGGTTGCAGAAACCTTGACATATACCTAACATTTCTATTAAAGGAAGAGATTTTAATGGGATGCTACTGCTAATGAAGTTCAGAAAGTGTGCAGTAACTTAAAGGACAATTCATGCAGATATGGCCAAATCAGACTGGGAAGTTATCCCAGCTACTTTGCTTGAATGTAAATAGCTTCACACAGCTCAAAACACTCCATGAGCCCTGTTAAACAAGGCAGTGTTTCTTTCTGCCATTAAACACCAAATAATAAAGGTTATGTGATTAAAGGAGAAAAGGTTTCAGAAGGAAAAGAATGAACTCTAAAAGCTGCATGTAGGAAAGGACCCACACTTCTGTCTGTCACACAGGATTCATGTACAGTGCATACAGAATAAAATACAACTGCAACTCATAGAATTATATGCTAAGTAAGAAGCTCTTTACAACAGCTAGAGGAGCTGGTATGGAGAGGGAGATGCTCGGTTTGGATGTCATAGGATTGGATTCAGGCCATGAACCCCTTTCCTGGTATGATTTTAGCCTGCACAACTTTATCACTTCACAGAATTCACAAGATAGGTGTGGAATTTGATGGAATAACCATGTAGTTCAACTTGGATTCAGATGCAGCCCTTGAGAGAGAGACCAATCTCCACACCTCAGTTGTGGGACACTCAATCTCCACTGGAAAAATTGTTCCAGTTTTGATCAAATATTTGCATCAAGCCCTTTTGAATAAGCCCAGGCTTATACATCACCTAAGTGTCCTAGAAATCACAACAGAGTCATTAAATGGAAATACAAGAGCAAATACACTTAAACAGAAGAGTCTGAAGTCCTGTTTCTTACAGTCTAGGGGAGTGCTTTGATGCTGCTGCAGAAAGAACCTTCCCACCACAGGTTTGAGAAAAGGCCACTTTAGGAGCCTCTGCTTTATCAAAGGAAGACAACCAGGAAGAAGTACCTTCTGTACTTCTAGGCAAACCAGGCAGCAGACACACTGTGTCTTTTGGATTTTGTTACAGCTGGATGGGAGACTCAGGTATCTATAGCCGGGACTTGGGCACCTAAGATGGGCCCCATTGTGCCAGAGCATCCAAGACCCAGTAGCAGAGTCAGCTCTAATATTCCAACATACAACTGTGTGAGCAAGGATGGAGCATATGAGTACAGATTCAGGTGTCAGCTTCTCAGTACACACTCTTTAACAGATTGCAGCAATTTAATCCTCTAGGACAGATTCTATTAAACCCTAAACCAAACACATACAAAAACATAGTGGCAGTAAACATGCCCACATACAGTAGTTAAAATATATTATTGCATATTATAAACATTATATACAAGATTAAAATGGTTTCTTTACCATTTACTTACAAGTGACATTTGTAGCTGAATGCCTTACTTACAAGTCCTCATTGCTACATGCTGAGAACTACCAGAGGTATTTGGCAAGACTATACAGTATAGAGAGATATGGATCAGTCTGAGCAAGTGAACTGTCAGATACTTTGCCCATCTTTAGCACTGCAACAGATTTTTAGCAATGACAGAGACAACTACTGGTAAAGTGATTTATACCAGATTCTGAAATTAGACCAGCATAGTTACTGAACATGTTTTAGAATGAGCTTATCCACACTAAAGTATGGATTAAAATGCTGCATTTCACACTTGCAGTGGGTCACCTGGTTACAAATCTGGGGGCTGGTAACTGCTTGTACACTAGAGAGTGGGGAACAATAAATAAGGGACCAGGTTAACATGAGTGGCCTTGTGCTTGACAAACCCAAGTCTATATGCAGTGGGTGCACACATGCAGAATAGACAGTACTTTCAATGCAGTCTTGTAACAGTTTCTCTGATCAATGTCGGTCAAGTTCACGGGGAATCTGCTTTCCAAGAAGGATGAAATGCTGTGGTTCCTTACAAAAAGGCTCTGCCTGAGGCTAGATCTCTGTCAGTGTGATCTTGAAGCCTTCAACCATGCTCTCCATGTTCAGGATGAATGTGTCCTCATTGGAGTAGTGCTCAATAATGTTGTCATCCATGTTTACCAGGATACTGGTGACAAAGGCAGAAATCAATGTTTTTATGCACCAGGACACTGAAAGGAAAAGCTATACACTCTGCCACATGTACTTGCTTCTCTACAACACAAAACCTGACTCCAGAACATGCCAGGACAGGGTCACTAGTGGAAAGTATCATCAAGATCTGCCCTGTAGTCCCTCACAGTCTTTGGATTAGAGGCTGCTCCTTGACAGGTAAAGAGACACACCAGTGCTGGGATGTTAACACACTTAGGCTACCGACAGATGAGCTGCACTGCACATCCCCAGCACACCCAGCTAGCTGGTGCTTCCCATGCCTGGCGTTGGCTCCCACAGGGACACATCCATGCTACTCCTCAGGCATGCCATGTGAGCTGCTGCACCTCTGTGGTATGAGCTGCTAACACAGAGAAGCAGTGGAATTTGTGCTTTGCACACAGCTCACAGACTTAGAACTCAGCTTGGATGTGAGACTACCAACAATGACTATTAGAAGTGTATATGGGTGTTTTCCTCACTTCTTTCTTCTGTGTTTCTTCTGCCACTTAGAAAGAAGCAGAACATTAGAAGTTTCACCTGTCTTCTCAAAAGCTAAAGAAATCCCTAGATATAATAATGTCCTAAAATGGAGTTACAGCTGCAAATAAATTATTGGTTTAAGATTATATCACTGCAATATTGTGGTTAAACAGGACCTTAAAAAAATTGAAGATTTAGTTTTATGGCAAGGAGCAGGAGCCTAGCTATTCCAAAAGTCTAGCTGTAATGTTCATATCTGAATTTATTCAGCTGAAACCCCTTCAGCAAACATTGGCTGCCTGTCTTTCAGAGTAAGACAGTGGCCTACTTCTTCCTAACACTGCAAGAAAACTCCACACTGCATTCACAGCAAAGGCAGAATCTCCCATGCTGGCCCTCCACAATGTAATTAAGTATATTGTCTACAAAACAGACTTTATCCACTTATGCTATCCACAAACCCCTTCTTCACAGTAAGCTTATGAACACTGGTCAGACACAGATTGGAGATCCATGTTTCCTCTTCTGCCATCCCTTACAGTCTCCACAGACATGAAGATTTCACACACCTGGATATGTCTCCTGAAAGGGTTTGTGCTGCCCAGCATCATGAGGCCCCAAGTATAATTGGGATCTTTGAGTACTTTGAAAGGATCCTGCAATAGATCCTTAGCTAGTTAGGTAACTAACTTACCCCTTTTTGCTCTTCTTATAAAGTTTTGCAATCTTTTCAACTGGCAGCCCATATTTCTCAGAGATCTGAAATAATAAAAATAAAAGAAATATCACTAAAGATGAGTGAGAAATATAAAATTATCACCTCTTACCTTACAGAAGACATTAAAACAAAATCTCTGCAAACTTTGACAAGATAGCTATACAGAAAAGTCTGTCACAACCATATCATGCTTTCATTTAAGGATGACTTGGGGAGCAATAATGCTGAACAGCTTAACCAAAACCCATGATTGTCTCCATCCAGAAACTCGAATACCATAGTTTTTATAGGGTGTGAGTCATCAGAACTGCCCCAGCATCTGCTAGTGCTCTGCTTAAGGAGTCAATGCTCTTCCCAGCTTCAGATTTTACCAGGGAATTTCAATCTGATCTTTCTGTTGTTTTTTAATCTGATGTTTTGGGCTCACGGAAGCAAAGGCTTCTCCCACCAGGCAGAAGGCAGACACATGGCAACCCAACAGGAACTGATGGACTGATGGAACAACAGAAACATACACATTTATCTTTCTCAAAGACATTTCAAGGTTTGTTAAGCTAAGAGGATTCTCCACGGTGGTACTTTGGTCTGAAAAGTATCATCAAGGTATCTTTTATTGTGGGAGGACTACTGACATCAAACATATGGGACTAAGAAGCTTCTGTACTGTTGGGAAGGTGACTCAGTCTAGTTCCTACAGTAGCAAAATGAAGTCACTATTTGGCTCACAAAACATCATCTGAGGGTATAGATAACAAGATGAGATGTCACAGAGCAATGTGTTGTCAAGGTAAAGAACTTGTAAAATAAACTTCATGCTAAAGCAACTAAAACAATAAAGCAGAAAATACAGTAAAACTTTAGAAGGAAGATCTACTTAGCTGACAAATTACCCAGGCCAAAAAGTACTTCACTGGGATGCTTTGGCATTGCTTTGCAGCAGTGTACTAGTAACTTTTTTGGATGTCTATTCTGCAGTGAGTCCATGGTGTGCTCATGAAGATGGTGTCTCTGGGCCCTTCATCTGAGCCAGGTTTGCTTTATTATTATAACAAATTATAATTCTTCTTTCAGGGAACACGTCTCACAGTTCACACTTTAGAAGAGGATTGTCCCACAAGGCAAAATAGTTACTTTTCCCCCCACAGTGATTAATGTTCTGTGCTGCTCGGTGCTGCCAAGCAAAGTTTCCAGCTCTTCCCAGGTGAAACAAAGTTGCAGCTAAACAGCTGACTACTTATCTTCTGCATTGGAGAACTGAAATGCATAATTAAAAATCCATTTAAAGACTGGCAAACAACAGTCACTGTAAAATCCTTTCTTTTGTTTGCATTCAGAGTTCTGTTATCAGCAATTGTCATGAAAGAGAAAATTTAATGGATAAACTCAGCACCAATGACAGATTCAAAGAGCCACAGGCTGAACATCAAGCATGGCTCCCATCCAGACAGCCAAGATTCTCTGAAAGAGAGAATTAATTAGCCTATACTTGTCTATATGACCTATAATAGTATAATTGTCATCTTAGTCCAGTAACTACAAGATTCTGAAAAACCAATAAAACTTCTCTTACACTGAAAACAGTGTCCTTGGACTATCAGCATATATCAGTGGCAAACAGAAAGGGGAATAACTGATGAGGTACAATAGACCCATCCACTCCCTAAGTTTTCCATCTAGCAGAGAACATAATGCAAACTGAGCTTGGGTATTATTTGCTACTTCAGTTTCACTTGCACCAGCATGTTTCACTGTTCTTTTACTTTTTATTATCCTCTGGCTTTGCTTATCATGAACAGAATGACATCAGATAAACAATCTGGTGTTGAATTTTTGTATCTGTGCTTCTGTTGTACCCCTAAATTTAAGTTTTCATGTGAAGCAATAATAAAAATAGCTCCATTTCATCAGACAGTTGAAAAAAATCCTTTGTAACAGGCATTGGAGAAAAACTGGCAACCCAAAACTGCAGAAAGCATCACAACTGTGTGAACATGAGGAAACGATCTTCCTCTCTCGGTTGTTAACTCTGAAGCCCAGTGATATTGTAAAGATCAGCACTTGAAGACACTTTTCACTGACTCCATGCAAATAAACAAGCCGAGCAAAACATTTCTTGCCAAGGAGGCTTAATAGCAGCTAATATACAGCATTCTGCACATTCCAGCATAAATCTTCCCTAGGATATTTGGCATACCTAACACTCATGCATTCCAAATGTTGCTCAAAGCAGTTTGGGACTCTGGGACATCACTTCCTACATAAACTATGAGAGGTTGGGCTGAGAACGCCTTGCCTGTCACACTGCCTATGACAGGTGTAGGATTTATATAACATGCAGGGATTAGTGAGCTTTGCGAAAGATTTCCAGCTGACTGAATAAGCACATTTCTCAGGAACCCCTGGGATTCAGTCAATTATACCAAACAGCAAGCTGTGGAAGCAAGGCTTAAAGTGGAGGTATGGGAGAGCCTCCCCCTCACAGTCTCCAGTATAAATGTGCTAAGTCCTACTGCAGAATTAAGAAAGCAGAGAACAAGCATCTGCTAGGGCATTTCACTTAACACCCTCTTCTCAGGGTGTTTGCTGCCAGTGCAGGGGGACCAGCACTTACTGTCAACTTCCATACAAAACAACAGGATTTCTCACCTGAACGCAAGCAGGCTACATTAAATTTTAAAAATTTTAAAATTTTATTTGGAGGAATGTTTTTCCTTATCATCTTCATTGTCCATTTCTCAATCTTCTGAGCAGAGATTTCTTTCTGTTAGGATGCCCGAAGCAGCGTGACAGCCTTCCAAGTGCCACTGAAATAGATGTCTGGGTGTCCCTTTGGGCTGCAGTCCCCTGGCATGACAAGTTTGATTGCACAAGCCACCAGAAATGCTCTCTGCTGGAGTCAGAAAGCCAGAAAGGGCAATATCTGGGTGGGTGAAGGCATGTAGGAAAACACCTTTGCCAGCTTGTTTCTATGAAACAGTCTAGTCTGTTGCCCTAGACTGGCTGGAACATCACATATATAGGCAGGTATCTAATAGCCTAAACTAGCTCTGTTGAACTCAGCTGTTAGCTTTCAATTAGTGAAAGACTTAGGGAGATGCTTGAATTTCCCAATTTGAATTGCCTTCTGTAATTTGAATAAGTATGTAATTTTGCACAATGTAAGACAGAGGTACCTACTGAGATCCACAGTTATTCTGACTGTATCAGGCTGAAAGCAGGATGAAGAGCTGGTCAGACACCACATATGTGCGATGTTTTGCTATTTTCTGTTGAACACGACTAGTGAAAACCAAACATCTGAGTCACTTCCTGAGACATGCTGCATTTCTGAAACCCAAGACCTCTAGATATTTGCCAAAAGAAAGATATGTGAGAAGGAATCTAATTGTTAATTTGGAAAGGGGGTATATGTGAGAATAAAATATACATAGGATCTGAGAAAAACATATAATTAATAACAGAAATTTAGGAAAAAGTTAAAGATCAGAAATAGTGACTAACAAAAGGAAAAAAAAAGTAAAATCCATAAACAGAGAAGGAGGGTATGACTGAGGATCACTGGAGCTCTCTTTCACATCTGGAGCTCTGTAATACTCAGAGGCTGAGTTCCTAAATTCTTAATACTGAGACCAAAATGGAGCACTTAGGATATGAACAATTAAAATTACATTATTTGCTACAATGACTGTAGAGAGAATATTTAAGAACATGCACTTTGACGGCTTTCTATCCACAATATGCTACCAAAGAGAATTAAAATTTTCTGAACATGTTCCTTCCAGTGAACTGGGATATTTTACAACAGATTAGATTTCTTTGGTGCTGAAAACATGCCAATGAGTCAGCAGCTGCACTGACTGAGGTATGCAGAAACCTTTCCTGCTTCTGCACCAGCTTTGTTTTTGTTATATGGTGGCTGGAGAACAGGCATGGAGAGGCACAGACTACTGGAGATAAAATATTCATTTTAGCTTGAACAGTTATAGAAGGATTATAAGATACTTCCATACAAAGACAAGATGAAATCGTGTTGCAGCCTACCATGAATCAGACTGCTGCCTCTTCAAGCAAAGCCTGGTTTTTGTTATCCATGTGCTCTGCCTGACAGCTGAGCTGCAGTCACAGCTAACAAACAGCATCAGCAGAAGCACAGTTAGGACATCCTTAGCATGCCACTGACTCTCCCCAGAGATACTCTCATCTAAATAGGTGCTTTAAACAACTTCATTAACCCACAAATCCTTTTCTGCCTTCTGCTACTGGCCAAATATTGACCAAATAACTCAATCTTTACTGCATTAAAAGTGTTCAGTACATGCAATGAGATACTGTGACAGTTTTAAGAGAGTATAAATATACACACTTATAGCACTCAGCTAAGTTCTCTAGGGGCACTTTCATCCATTTCCGTCTTCTCCCCTACACGTAAACAAGGCTGGAAATCAACTCAGCATCCCACATGTCAATCTCACATTCCCCCACTGAAGCAGTGAGACACATGATTATTTCTTAACTCCTCCCTTACCAAATTTCATGAGCCATCAGCTCATATAAATAGGATTAAACATGGAAATAGCAAATTTTATGATGACAGCTAATGGCTAACAAGCAAAAACTCAACTCAGAGAAGCAGCAAAGAGGCTACTGGTACATAGGTCACACTGTGAGGGCTAGAGAAGGAATTTGAGACAATGACTTGTCATTCATACATGCTGAACAGCAATTGCACAAAGGCTGTATGAAATTCCCACAGAAATGGTACATCATTTGGTCTCTTCTTGGAAACCAGGCTGGGAGTGTACTGGTAAGCATTACAGGAAAAGATCCAACAGGCTCTGAACCACCAGTTCAGAAAGAAGCATTTCAGAAAATGAAGCTTGCACCTCTCTCCTACCCTGACACTGGTTAACTACTGCTGTTGATCAAAGCTCAGGTCTCCAATAATCAGCTCTGTGATGCTGTCTAAACCCAGTAACCTGCTGATGACGCTGAATTAGGAAAATGCCAGCATTTCAGAGCTGCACTTCAAAAAGCCTTTAAGAAATGCTTTAAACACACTTGAGAATAACTTCATCTTTATATTATGGTTTATCTCAATAATATATGGAAAGCCTCAAGATTTTCTTGCCAAGAAAGACAAACAATGTGAGGATATTGGATACTTACAGCTTCCATTAGCCCCTTTACTGTGGGTGATTTTAGCATCAAAGCATCAAACACCTCATCTGTCTCCTTCCTCACATACAAAAGCACTGAAACAGAAAAAAAAATCAAACTTGGAGCAGGTTCAATCAATTGCACAGATGAAATACCCCACACTGAATAGAAAAATAAATATTAATCCATGACAGATAAAATGAAGCACTGAAGATGGTTTGCACTTAAAAAGATGTGCCTTTAATATCATCAGTGATCTGGACATGGACAACACATCATAGTTGCATTGAACATACAGTACTGAAAATACAGCAAATTTAATCAAATGTGAAGAATCTCTATCTTCCAGAATCTAAATCTCTGTTTACAGAAAGAAGCTAAAAAACACTGGGCTGCTGTCCCTTGGTTATAAGGCAAAACACACAAGTCAGGTTTTCTTAAACCTCTGTCTTGGCTTGTACCTCTCCAGGCTTCATCTAAAAGGCTGGGAAAGGACACGCAAAAAAAGCAAGTCAGGGTTGCCTTTAGCTGTGGCTTGGAGAGAAAAATCAAAGAAAAGGTAAAGAAATAGTTGTCTCTGACACGCAGACAACTGCAAATGGCCTGACCAGTATGAAAATAAACACTGGAAAAAATTAGTTCAAAGTCATTTGAGATTTTACAGAGGAGACATTCAAGAACACAGCTGGCAGGCAGGCATTTTACCAGTGTGCCCACCTGCTTAGGTACCCAAATGCCATTTCTGTTTCTTTTCTCCCCCTCACGTGCCCTGCTAGCTGTTAGTTATCCACAGACACAGTGCTCTGCCCTCTCTTAGCTTTTGCTTTCTTCACATTTGTACAGATAAAAGGAGGAACCTTGCTAAAACATGGCAAAGGCAAAGCATATAAGCATAGACACTAGAAAAGTGTTTTAGGCATCATCTCATATGACTGATAAGTAACAGGTTAAATAAGATGTTCTACAATTTATTTTGTTTCCTAAATAAACAGCCTTTTCAAATAGCACTGCTGCACATGAGGTACAAATACACATGCACTGTCATGTCTGTGTGGCAAATTACAGTAGTAACTCTTTTTTTTTTTTTTGTAGATAGAAAAGGGCATCTTTTACTGCCAATTCTTATGGTCCAAGAGATATCTTCACCAGGTAACTCAATAGATGTCATGCAGATGAACCAAAAAATATTACTATTTTTCATATAGAAGTAACTGTGCAGAAGAAGTTAATTCTCAGGCCAAGACTCTAGCAGGATAGACTTAGGCCTGTTTGCAGAGAATTGTAGCTTCTTTGCCTACGTTTGGAAATGACTGGAAAAAAATCATGGGTAGTTCAGTCCCCTGACTTGGCCTACAAACCAAACATGCAGGAAAATGTTGGGTTTTTTGAATATTCAATTCAGAAATATAAGCCATGAAACTGCTACCACAGCATGCAGAGTGATATCCTTTTCACCTATATTTTGGCAACTCTTTGGGGCCTGGCCTGAAAAAATCCTTTTAGTGGAAAAGGAAGATTGGAAGCTGAGTCAGCTTTGGGTCATAACTTAAACTGTCAAAATGTAAAAGAAAAAAAAATCCACACCAGGAATTAATTTTACCATACATGATATGTTTAATCACATGAACAAGCACTCACTCAATGGGTTAATTTTAGCAGTACTAACACTTATATTAATTTAGTACACCTTCTCCTTGTGACTAGAGGGCTGTCCTGTAACTCTTAGCTTTGCCAGCCTTAACAATTACAAATATATCTGAAAGGAGAAAAAAAAAATCACAAGATTAAACTTGGGTACATTACACAATCCTGGTGCTGAGCTTCACATCTCTGTTGTGCTTGGTGTGCCAGGCAACATTATACACACAGAGGGGCAGGATTAGTAAGCACATGGAGGGTTTTTAGGTTTTTCTTTTCTCTGACAGGTATGAAACTGCTGGCCTTGATTCAGTAGATGACTTTTCCACAAATGACTTGTGGTAACAGTGATACCTTAGGAAGCCCCTGTCTCATCCCTGCCCTTACACCCTCTTACGCTGGCTCTTCTCAACAAATTTTCCTGGATGACAAATTCTCTCAAACAGCAGACATGAGTGAAAAAACAACCCTTTATTGAGTTATTACTCAAACAGATCAGGTCCCTGCCTCAGTGTACAGTGAAGCCCCACAAGCCCTCATGCTGGCAGAGCAGTGGAGAGACAGCCACAGCAGGAGGCACAGCCAGAGGAAAAGGGAAAGGGCTGCAAAGGCTTCATTGGGCTCAGCAGCAGCAATGCCACTGAATGACTGTGACCATGTAAGACAACTCGTGTCCTCTGATCCTACTGTCACCAAATTCATAGCTTCTACAGAATTCAACAGAATCACTGGGTTGGAAGAGATCTCCAAGATCATCGAGTCCAACCCATGCCCTAACACCTCAACTAGACCATGGCACCAAGTGCCACATCCAGTCTTATTTTAAACACATCCAAGGATGGTGATTCCACCACCTCCATGGGCAGACCATTCCAGCACTTTATTATTCTTTCAGTGAAAAACTTTTTCCTAATATCCAACCTATACTTCCCTTGGATCAGCTTGAGACTGATCTAGATGGACTCACTCTAACAGAACAAATTACAATATTTGGAGGGGAACAAGGGTGACATCTTGTAGACGGTAATGAGCTATTTTTTGCCTGAAAGTTGAAAGATAGATACAAATTTGTCTGATCTACTCCCTGGACTTAGTCCTTAACCTTCTTGCCAGCACTGAAATCCATTGCAGACCTTAATATTCTTTAGAAGTTAAAAATACTTGCAAAAGATGAAGGAGATAAATGTCTTTGGTGACTTGAGAAATAGCCCCAACACACCAAATTGCAGAGGGGCAAACAGCCTTTGCTCAAGGCTCATGCCCAAGGGATGTTGTTGAACCAGTGAAAATTTTGGAAGCTAGGCCACTGAATTGAGGATTTTTGTGTGAATGCAGAACAATGTTAGATAACTCTTTTAAAATTGTTAACAACAACATACATGAGGAAAAATGAAGCAGTAAGACTTGAGGCATTTGGAAGCTCTGAGCCTGGGCACTACCAGTGCTGTGACTGGAACCACATGAACAATGACTACAGTCTCTGTTAAATAGTCTCTGGATGAAGATGTAGTACATCTAAGTAAAGGAAAGAAGCTACGGCTGGTAGCTGTAATTTGGCTTTCTTTTCTCACATTTGGGTTTTAATTATTGCCCAGGCACAAATTTCTTTGATGGCTCTCAACCCCCTGATTGTTATGAATACAAAATGTTTCAGAGTAGTTTAACATGACTTTCCTAAGAGACAAAAGCTAGACAAAAAATTACTTTCTTGAAAATGAGAACTACAGGACTAGAAATACACCTGATCTATAATTCAGATGCTGGATTTATAATTAATGGGAAACTCCCTATGAAGTCTGAAAGGGAAAGTGATTTGGAAACTTACTGAGAACTCAAAACAGGAAAAAGCCAAGTCTAGTCAAGTAACTAGCTGTGATGCACATTTGGTACAGATTAACATACTTCACATTTCTGTGTTGGGTGCTTGGACTTCCCTTAGAGGTCAAGAAGATGAAAAAATAATTCAAAAAGAGGCAGCTACCTGAGTGAGAATATGAACTTTATTTGCAGACCCCTTCAGACCTATTCTCTTGAAGGCTGCCCCTAATAGTTTTACTTCCACCAGACAGTGTTACAAGTAGGTCCAGCAGGCAGAGGTGAGGCCACACAATTCAGTTCTTCAGTGGGGCTTGGACACCCCACTGGCTGCTATTTACCTGCACTGCTCTGCTAAGGAGACACCTTGGGATTACACTGCTTTTAATGTATATTTTAATGTATAGTTTCACATACCAGACCTGCTCTCTCTCAAAAAATTACACCTACACTCCCAACTATACCTGCTCTCTAGGAGTTACTGATTCTACCAAATAAATATTGAGAAAAGAAGCTTCTAATATGGCAATGCTGGGGGAAAAAAGCCCAAAACATTTTAATACCCAGTGAGTTCTCCGGCAAAGATAGTGTTATCGAATGGGTAGATTCAGCTGGGCTGCACGCCATCAGCACAATCCCAGATGCAGGGTTCCCGATGGCAGGAAGTTCACCAGAGCAAAGGCCATGCTGGAAAAGCCTTGGCCTCCAGCCAGCATAGTCCAAGATGAGAGAAACACTGAACAGGAAGGGGATGTGAAGGGAGCATCCTCCAGCTTTTCTAGTTTGGTGCCTCTCCTGGATTTAATCATTTTACACAGTTTTGCCACCACCTGATTTTTTATTTTTTTTTTCTTTCTAATCTTACCCTTGAAATGCTTGCAAATCCTGGATATCCAAACAACTAACCACAGCAAAGGACAGAAATAATATAAGCAAACCAATACCTCCTTGAAGGCAACTTCCTAGGCTTCCAGCTGGGAAACCCAGGTGAAATTGTAGGAAATGACAGTTATTCATGTAGCCCTCATGGCTGTCATCTTCTGCTTGATAGAGCCCTGATAATGTGAATTTGGCCAAGGTCTTGAGTCAACCAATGCAAGTCCATGGTCACTGCTGATCTGACATAATTAATTTAATTAAAAGAATCATATGTTCGCATTTATTTCAAGAAGGTATCAGTCTCCATCCTATAACCTTCTGTGCTTCCCCTGGTTCAAGCACACCACCTGAACCAACACATAAACTTTGCAAATGTGTTCTTGTGGGAAGTCATTTCTATGAAGTTCAAAGGAGTCTTACAAATGGTACAACTAAGAAAAACCCGGTTCACTTCTGTACCTTGTTGCTTTGTTGTCTCACAACCTGACAGGCAAACTTCAAAATACTTGTAAGTTTTAGTTACTTAAGTTTGTAAATAAACTTATGTGACAGAACTCATAAGACTGAAGGAATGGCAAATATTCTCCAGGGTGTTTAACTGTGACAGTGTAGGAAGTTATCACATATGGCACTGCAGTAGAAGTAAGTGTACCCAAAACAGACTTTGTGGACAAAACCACCTTCACTGCAAAGTTTAACAGCTCAACCTAAGCCGTTGTTTCAATGTTATTCAACTTAAGCTTCAGTTGTAGCAGACTGGAAAACAGGAGTTTGTAGAGCATATGAAATGCAACTGCAATAATGCCCACCCGGACAGTAAAAACAGTTAAGGGAAACAAACCCTTCAACAATTCAGTTACATCTGCTGGAAGATGTCTCTCCATGTCTTATATTTCTAAGAGGATAGGAAATTTCTGAGATTTTATTCCAGCCAATCTAAGTCTACAGTCAGCGGGAGCTTGCCTGTTAAGGTCTCCGACCCAATGCATCTTGCATATTTGCTTGTGATCCCAGACAGAACAGAAAAGATGAGCAAAAGTTAAAAATAGACCATCACAGATTTGCTACTAGAACTTTTATGAACTTTGTAGCTTGGCCAAGGACCAAGAAACTTTCGAGCTTTTTTCCTATACACGTGCGTCCTGATCCCTTCTTGAGAGAGCATAGTCCTTTTTTTTTTAATTAAAGTGATTTCTGGCATTTGTTAAAATGCCTCCTTATAGACTGGCAGATGAAAAGACCTCTTCTCCCATCTACCTATATTTGCACTAGCGTCTTACAAGTGACTTTGTCCAAGCCACGCTTGCACTTCCCAGCTTGAGGGTTTGAGTCCCACAGAATTATTTTTAACTGCTAATAATTGACTGTTACCTCTTTTCAGACCTTCTTCTTTGATTTGTTTCAAAGGGGAGGGACCAAACTCTTCCTCCACAGGCCGGAACATCCTTTTGACCAGGACACTGCTACTAGAATATACAAAACAAGGACTATATTTTTATGTCATATTTTTATGTCATATTACTATGACATAATTTCATATGTCATAGTAAAACTGCTCACAGCAGAAGAGGAGACAAGAGCAACAGGAACAACTCACTTTGTAGTCTGGCAGAAATACACACTATCTACTCAAGTAGCAGCAAAAGTGCAAGGATTTAGCTTTTGATGTTTATCTGAACTATCCAGGCCTCTTAAATTGCCGAGATTGAGTGGCTGGGGCAGGTGACAGGAAAATATGTTCCGATGTTACACACTAATTTGAAAATTAAGCCCTTAACTGTTTAAAAATAGAGGGAAAGGGGGTAGCTATTGCTTGATGCAATAAACCCCTTTATTTCTCAAATTCTATTAGAAAATGTTATGAAGAACATTAGTTTGAAAAAGAAATAAAAAGGGCCTCATGTTTTTAAGAAAATGTGTACTGCAGCTGAACAGCCACTCCCTACCACAGGTCACTTTTTGCAGTTTTATGGGAGTGTAGTTATGTTACTCCAGAATCTCAGACTTGAGGGTGTTCACTTGGGGATTCAAGCAATTTACAAAAGTATAGGGCTGGCACACAATGTGGGCAGAAGTTCAGCCACCCATATTAAATCCTTATTTCATGTCATCTCTACATGTTACAGGGACTTCAATCAAATCTTCCAGTCCCTCCAAAGTCAGATACAGGGTACTCCCATTTCCAGCCTTCTTCCTTCCCTGGTTCTCTGTTTTCTTTCTGCCTTTCTCTTCTGGCTTATGGCCATTCTCTCTGCAGCTCCTGCATTTGTTGCATACACGTGTGTGCACTGCTAAACAGCTTTCAGGAATGCAGTGAAGTTCAGTGCTTCAATAAAAAATTCCTGGTTTTTAAATTATTTGGGAACCTTTATGCTTATGTAGATGGCACTTCACTGTCAAATATGTTGTCCTGTACCTGTATTGAACTTGGGATCTTGGAAATGTATTAAACCACAGATATAAAAAGCAGACAGGTTACATGGGAGAACATGAGGGAAGGAAGAGAAAAGGGGTCAGTTTTATCTGATTTCATATTTTGTACTGACTTTCTACGAATTCAAACTGTTAACTGCAAAGCTTGTGAAACAATAAATATCTTACCCTTCTCTCTCGTCATCTGTATTATAGTAAACCTAGAAGGATGGAAATAAAAATTAGTTATTCCCAAAACTCAGATACTTGCTTAAAAGAGAAACTTCAAAAGGGAGAAAAGACAACAAGTGTTCAGCAGTTTATGATATGTTTAAAATCCTTTTCCTTCTATAAAGCTCTAACAGTTGCTGGAAGAAGTGTGGCTTAGAGAAACTGCTGCTGAATATTATCTAGTGGAAATATATCAGAGTTTACTTGAGAGACACTACCCTCTTCCCTGGTTTATATAATTTTCCCAATTATTTTACAATACTCTAAATCAGATCACTACTCACCTAAATTACCGCAATACAGTTTGAGACACAGCACTCACAAGCTTGTATGTATTTAATACTGTCTGAAAATCTAATTAAACTATAAATAACAAGATTAAACTACAAGTCTAATGGAAATACAATTACTAATGGGACAGCTAAACATTTTTTGCACAGGCTGTGGGCAGATGTCCAGTTTTGTGTAAATCCACATAGCTCAGAGTCATCAGGACCGAATTTACAACAGCACCAAATGCAAGCTGACGGTAGCAGGGTAGGTGTAAAATCACAGTCTGTTGTCCAACACTTTACAGAACAGTCAGCCAAACTCCTCACAACAAGTGCACCAGCCCTGCAGCTGCTGAGCTGTGGTGCAAGCTGTGGTGCAGGCACAGAGCACACAGCCGCTCCTGCTGGGCAGGGCCAGTCACCACAGTCGGGTCTCCAGCACTGGTGCTGGCAAGGCTCGGAGCACACTCGGCTCTCACTGGGAGCCTTCACTTCTAAACGTAGGCAATGAAAGTAGCTCAGAGGTGTGTGTGTGTGTACAAAGCTGAAATCTGTAACTATGAGCACAGCAATAAAAGACATGGCTGAACACTGTCTAACAGCTAGGAAATGGGGATATCTTCCAGTTAGTTTAGAAAATTATTTACAGGATTATATACTAAGGAATGCTTCCACTGTCTCCTGTTTTGAAACAAATCCACATGCTGGTTTGAAAGCCATGAGGACAGAAGGTACCCAACACTGATATGTGAGTGGGCGTCTTTCCAATTTGGGAGAGTAAGCCAGTAACAGCTGTGATTACAATGTCTGCGCTCTTTGTGCTTTGCTCAACCACAATTCTCACTGCTTCAAAGTAAGTGAAAATTCCAACACTCATTTTCATTTAATCTTTCTCATTTTACTATTTTTCAGCAAGATGCATATTAAATTTCCTCATCAACTACTTGTCTTTATAAACACATGCATAAAGGTCTAATTCTGTTCCCTGAGATATTAATAAATAACATGTTCATAAGAAAAAAGTTGTCAGAGCTGATCCTCCAGTTCAGGTTTTCAACTTCCCAGCAGACAATAAAGTAGAAAAGAGTCAAAAGGAAAGACTTCCTTATGTTCAGTAGTGATAATAAGTTCCAATACTGAGTATTAATATTAGTATGATGGAGTTTTACTTGGAAGAGTGAAAATATTTTTTTCAAGGAATTTCCAGATCTCTAGGTGATGACGACAGAAAATGGGTAGTGGTGTTCAGTGACCCTGCTCCTGACCTTCCTACACGTGTAAGAGTTTGAGCTTTGTTTTCAGCTGTGACAGGGAGGGGGATCTCTGCTACCACAAGGTGGCACTTCATTTCACCAAGCCAAAAACAGATTGTGTTTCAGTCACAAATCAACCTTATATTTAAAAGCAAAAAAATTATACAACTGTAACAAAACCAAACTATTCTGTTGTCAAAGAAGTATAAACTCCTTCTTCGCACCCAGAAATCAGAAAGGTACTTGTCTCTTGTAAGGTCTTCTATAAGTGATGTGCTAAAATTGTATTTACCAAAATAAATAAATAAAACTGTAAGAAGCAGCCCTCAGGAACAGTGATTTATTTCCCTAAAACCTGCCCCAGAGCAGAGGCAGACAGGTGGCAAGTGGGCACCTGCTCATGTCATTATTTCCTACCTGTCCAGTTCTTTGTAGGTTTCCAAAGTGAACATCCGGTATGAAGAGAACTGGCTGGGAATCCAGGTCAGCCATTGTTTTGAAGAAGGTGATATCACTCTTTTTCTGCAGAGGGAGTGCACTCAACTTCCCTTCAGCTGCTAGGTGGATCACAAGGCACAGGGTTATGAAAGAAGGCATGTTAAGCATGACTTAGCTCCAGACCAAAAAGGCCCACTTTACTCACCATTATTACATGAGGCTTGAGATGCCTGGCCTTTGCCTTTCTTCCTGTTCTGCTTTCTCTCTTCATCTCTGATTTTCCTTTCTGCTCCCTGATGTGAAAAAAGACAACCCACAGATATTACCCAGAGGAATCACTGAGAGCATTGTACCCTGCAATGTCTGGAACTACAGCAACACACAGAAATGCTAAAAGAGAAACCAGTTATTTCATTGAAGACAGATGTGTCCAGACTGTTGGGAAGTTCCCAAGCTTTGGATACATCACCTGTGCCCGAGACTCAGCTGGCACATCCAGTAGCTCCCAGGGCTGCAGACAGCAAGGGGAACATATCCACATGTTGGTTTGGAGAAGCCAGGACAGGCAGTGTGCAGTCTGTAGGAGAACTGATGCCAGCAGAATTTTGCAAAGGCCAATTTTGCAAAGGCCAGTTTTGCAAAGGCCCAAGCCCAATGTCTCTGCAATGGACAGAGAGCTCAGGCCAAATATTTTGCGTATGTAATGGCATAAAACACCTGCAGGATTGCTATCATTTTATATAATGGCTGTGCTGAGGTCTTCCCTAAACTCTCTTCCACCCACTTTGTCTGGGGGTGGCATTGCTCCACTGTAGCCAGCTGTGCAGAGCCTTTGAGAACTGACAGTCCAGAAAGGCTGTGCTGACAGCTTGCCAACATTGCAAGGGTTCTTACAGAAAAGTACAGGCATTTCAAACAGGGAGAAGCTCTCCAGAAATAGGAAAACAATGTAGCACTGCCCTATCAGGCACCAGGAACTCCTGGGAAGTTGCAGGCTTCTGTTATGTAAATACACTCTCAACAAGTTTAAAAAATAAAACTTGTTACTGACATAAAAAGCAACAACACCTCCTTTGAAGTTCTCCTAATTTACTTTATAAATAATACCCATCACATTGTGAAGGGTAATGAAGATCCATATGCTCCCAGACAGTTGGCATGCAAGATTTCAGAATTTTTTTCCAAATTAAAATTAGAAGTTTCTTGAATAGAAAGCGAGGGGAGGGAAGTAAGGAAAGCAAAAAATACCCACTCAAGATGGCAAAATTCACACATGAGTCAATGAAGCAAGTTTAAAAAGAATGCAAGGAAAGATGTACT
This sequence comes from Poecile atricapillus, assembly GCF_030490865.1. NCBI lineage: Eukaryota > Metazoa > Chordata > Aves > Passeriformes > Paridae > Poecile > Poecile atricapillus. Next base: position 133,197,102 of record NC_081250.1, on the reverse strand, counting down.
CCTGGCTCTGATCTATCAGTAGATTTCCAGAGGCTGAAAGAGCAGGAGGAATAAACAGCTCTTTAGGAAAACATGTCACACAGAATACTGTCTCCAGACCAGGTCCAGTCCAATCACCAACCTCAATCACAGAAGCAAAGGGATTCAGAGCCATGGACTTATCAAAATTTTATCTAGAGGTACATTTGTAACCTTTAAGGCCACCCCTTCTTTCTAAGAAAGGAGCAAAGATACAAGTCACAGCCACTGTTCTGCAAAAGGCACATCCTGAGAAACCTGCGCTGCACAAAGGGCTCTGCCAGGTGGCCACAGCCCTACCTGCCGCGTGGTGCTGCTGCTCTGCTGCTCACAGGGAACGGGATGTACCACCAAAGTATTTCATACACGGCACCAAGTGCGAGTTTCCTCTCAGGAAAGCAGAAACTGAGGAGGACTCAGCCTTTTATACATAATAAAAAATATATGTTTTACTGATTTTCTGTAACATTCTTTGTAACTGCGAACTTGGTAATACTTCACAGCTTTCTCTTCATTCACTCATTCAAGGCAACACACCCCAGGATCCCAAGCCACATGGCAGGGGCCAGCCAAGCCTACAGGATGGACATCACTGTCACAGGGATGAGACCACAAAATTATTTTTGCATCCTAGAGCATTTCTGCTGCATAGTTTTGACAGCTGAGCCATCTGACACATACCTAATAAACCACAGTTTGCACATCCCTTCAGGACAGAAGAAATAGCCCTCTAACAGGTGACTATAAACTATGCTGTGGTCAGTGAAATAATTAAATGAGTTCTTAATTTTTTCATTGATATCTAGGCTTTGAATAAATGCAAGGAGTGCTTCTGCTACTAGTCATTAACAAAATGCAGCCTACAAATTGCAGCTGATCCAAAGTATTTTCTTCCTAATTCTTCAACTCATTTAAACTTAAATCTTGCATTCTAGCTCTAGCCTGACAAAGCCCTTGCCCTCATAAGGACCACTCCCATCACCACTCTGCTCTGATGCTCACGTGTACACTTACTTCTAGCTCCAGACTAAAGCATTCCACATCTCATTGGGCAGGCACATAGACATCAGCCTTCTCTACAAAGCTGCAGATTAATAGGCAATTAGAGTTGCTCAATACTTTATGATAGTCCATTTTGTCTATGATGTTCCACACCAAAAACAAGGATGCAAGAACTGCATATATTCCAAAGAATATGTATTTCTTTCAGATTAAAGAAAACTGGATTAATTTATTTTATTTTGGATCAATGTTATGGTATTTGCCAAGTCAAGCTCTGCTTCTTTTCCACAAAGATAATCACATATAGAAAATCAAGTAGCTCTGAAGTCCCAGTTCTTTCATACACAGTGGCTAAAGCATCGTGCAATATATAAATATAAATAGGCCTGGTAGCAAGTTTCCCTGACAACCTACTTAAGGAATAAAAATTATATATTCTTATAATGCAGCAGCAGTGATCTGCACATGATAAGAAGACTGCAAGGGCAGAGAATTAGCACTGAGAAAACAAGATGTGGACTGTAACAAATGTTTTGAAGATCACCTACTGGAAAACAAACATGGACAAAAGATTGGAGAACAAATAGGGAGTAAGGCAAAAGTCAGATTTGTCAAGTAACATTTACAGCTTTTGCAACATTTATCTCTATACATTTACATTTGTATCACAAAACACATACTGGATGTGAGTTGATATTGCTCTCTAGTTTATATGTAAACTAATATTAAGAAATTACCAGAATAAGTACTAAAATATATATAATATGTACCACTTAGCTAAATGCAGTGTTACTTCTTCAGAGATAACTTTTTCCACAACAGCTATGCTGTGTTGCAGCTACAAGACATTAATTTGTCAGCGAATGCTCTTAAAAACTAGACACCTCCACCTGTGATTTATCTAAGTGAATATACAAATACACCCACTGGTCCTAAAGAGGCATCACCATTGCAGAAAGAAACATTTGTAATAACACCTCAGGTAGAGAAACATTTTTTCTTCCATGGTCCAAAATGAAAAACATTTCATACTTAGGCAGGAGAAATTTACTCCACAGTTCCACTAGTCCATGTGATTGTAATAAATCAGGTACTTGTCTCATCAGCTTCTCTTTGAGGCTGTCAGATTGGGGTATAACAGTGCAGCTCACACTTTCAGAATTTATAAACATATATTATATATGTGTGTTATATATGTTTTTTGGGTTTTTTTTTAATGTTCCTGTAGTATCTCTTTAATTTATGACAAGGAGGTGGGCAATAAATAACAGTCTCAGCTTCATGGCCTTCCTCAAAGATGCAGCAAGCTTTGTCCATGTCACTGGAGGAAGAGTCACAGGCTAGCAAGAGAAACTGAACCATTTATCACCACCTTAACCAGAGCCAGGGGTTTATTTTGACATCTTGGAAAGATGAGGATACCCAGCCACACCAGCTACCTTCCTCTGAGCATGACAAATTCTCCCAGTGTCACCAGCAAGTAGAAATTCTCCAAACATTTATTTACTTACAAAAGCCGTGTGACAAAGGGATGTTGGTAAAGATTTGGCAGTGTAAGTCTGGGGAGAAGCAAGAATTCATCTCTTACCAAGTGCCAACTAGCACAAACTGTCATGTGAATTGACCTCAATAATTTTCATTCGCTCAAGTCATTTTCACACCCTCATTAACTTAAAAAGCTCTACATGTGTGTATACACTTATATTAAACAGATAGATAACCTATTATCAATACCCTTGAACCCTTCAGTTCCCACTTGCAATACATTTTTGATGTGTATAACACTCTAACTACCCCTGTGATCTTTCCTTCTACTTTGAGACAGTTTTGATTAATAGACTCGACACTCATTTCCTGCTTTCTAGTCTGGATATTTGAAGCTCCAATTAAGCCAACAGATGCAATGAACATGTATTATTCAAAATCTCCACCAGTTGTAACTAGAGGTCACCCTTGATGAGTTTGTGCTCTGAATTTCCTTCCTTTTTTTAAAATAATTAATTTTTTTCTAATTGCTCTTCAGAAACAGGTAGATGAAAATGGCTTGTTACTTTGATAGTCACTGAGCTTTTAACATCCAGCTGTAGCTTCAAATCTCTGAATATTTGACATTCAAAGTTACAATTACAAGCACAGCATTTTGGCTGCAAGAAGACCTCAGTGCATACATTTACATTCATTACTTCCAAAGATTTTCCTCCACTAACACAACTGACTGATTAGTCCTCAAGATCTCGTTGTCAAGACAGCAACAAGGGAATGAACTGAAAAGGGGGAAGGAGCTGCAACACGGAGACCTGAAACAGTTGAACTCTTACCCTTTCCATTAAAAAGTTAATGTTACCTTTTGCCTGGGGCATGGCCTTTTTGTCTTTCTATTCCCACCTGTAGGATGGCAAGACTAATTTGGATAAATTTCCAAGTCACTTAAATAGACGTAGGCTCCTGAATCCCTGAACCTTGACTAGAATCCAGGCATCAGCTCCCCTATGAAAGATCTTTCTCAGCATGGATAAAGTCATCAGCTGGCAGATGCTACATGAACTAAAAAGTGATCACACTCTTCGAAGAATCATCACTGACATTTCTGAGCAACTGTTTCTACCTGGTGATATACAGCTGATCATGACACTGTCTAATTCGTTCAGATGTGATCTGTGTCTGGGTGCAGAAACATCTTACTAATTTTCATACAGGAGCAGTCATAACTACAGCAAAAACACCAAAATTTTGCTAAAGAGGGTGTGAACACACACAAAAACCAGTTACTGAATTACAAAATGGGAATGGCTAATATATTTTTATATTTAACTTTTGATAAGAAAATCGTAGCAGCATAAGAGCTTCTAAAACCACTGTTTGTAAGCAAAGCAGGGGGAAAACCCATCAGCTGTGTCACTGGAATTTGCTGTTTTCCACTGCATTATAAAAGGGAGCTTAGCATACCCTCACTGAAAAGTGCATTTTTTTTTTTCAGAGAAACTGACATGAAGTTTAGCTGCTACCTATCCTGGCTGTAAGAGTTAGAAGGGATGACATCAGCAGACTGCCATTATTATTTATGTGACTCTGTGATCAGCACTGGCCTTCCAAAGAGAGATCTTTGCATTTGCACTTTCTATTACTTTTTTGGTATTCCAGAATCAGGACCTATAACATGCTGTCCTTAAATAGTCCAAGTATTGCTCACAAGCTGAGGAATCAGGGCCAAAAAGACTGCAAAGCAGTAAAATAATGACATGATAATCAGTCGATTTGTGATACAGCTTGTCCAAATACTATGACGAAATACAATTCTTTAAGGAAAGAAACAGCTTTTAATTAGGTCTAAAATACAGCAACAATAAACTGCCTAACAAGATTCCTCCTTCATCCATGGTAATTGTGCTTTCCACTTACCTTGTCACAAAAAACCTTGATCTGGCAGTAGGCTCGGTGGATAGGTTTATTGCTGCGGTTGTTGTAGCTGTAAGTATCGATCTGAATCATCAAAGGAAGCCCTTTTACTCCTTTTTGTGAGGAGAAGTCTGTGCTCAAGCAATTCACTGTGATGAAAATCTGTGTGCCAGAGAGATTACTTTTTAAAATGTGGTGCAAATAATTAAACTTCTGGAAATACATGACAAGAAATGGGAAAATAAAATAAAAATGTTTTAATTCAGCAATGATGCATGCTCTGGCAATTCACACATGTATCCTCCACTTCTATCCAGCAAAGACTCCCATGCTGGGAAGAAGGACAAACTTGAAAGCCGTATATTGGTGCTTCAGTTTGGATCAGAAGCTCACATTTGAGGTGAATCATTTGGTTGTCCCAACTTACCGTGCTTTGGTTCACACCAGAGCTCAGAATACATGAACTGGATTCTTTTTGGAAGAGCCAGACCAGAAAGATATGTTCTAGGAGCACTCCCTCAGATCCTCCAGCTGTTCATAGTTGCTTAGTTCATGGGAACTGACTAAAGATAATCTGAGATAAAACCTCCTAAAATGTGCCTCATGTGGATGTCAGGTCTTTAGTCCTTACCTGTTCCACTCTACAAACCCGCTCTGTACATTTGCACTATTTGTTAATACAGATCATCTTGTTTCATCCTTTCCAGCTGCCTTAGGAATGACTTGCTCATCTGACAGCTCATTCAAATTCAGTGGGACAAAGATAAACTCTACTATTTTCTTTTTATTTTGCAAATTTTCTTCACACTGTCATCAACACTACTGCTTTCTTCATCCCATCAATAGATACTCCTGTGCTTCACTTTAAGGGCCCTTCACTGTCTTTCCTCAGTTTTAAAGATGCATCTCACCCTGTCTTTCATACTGGGAAGGAATTTTTCAAATATTCATGAAACCACTACAAGTAGTTTTACACTACTCCCTACCTCTTCTCACAAGTTCTCTTTGTTACACAACACCCACATAACTTGACATGGCATTTCAGAGAATCACAGAATTGTCTGAGCTGGAAAGGACTCAGAAGCACCCTTGGCATTATTAGTATCATGCTTTAACTAGCTGAGCTAGCAAGTCCCATGCTTGCCTGTGCTTCAGAAATCCATCTCTTGCCCTCCTTCTACAACAAAAACTTACAACTTGATAGCTTCTAATCATCTCCCTCTTTTTAACTCAATTGGCACCATGGGACAAGGTGTGTCTCATCTGTACAGGACCTGGGAGAAGGGTCTCCCACCACCGAAGTCTCCCAGGGACTATTCTGATGTAAAGCAGGCACTATGAATTGAAATACCTCTGATAGCTTTCAGTCAGGATGGTGTGCATAAAACTCAAGAGATGAAACTAGATTAAAAATCTTTTTTTCAGCCCAATGAGGAATATGTGCATTACATAATAATTGGGGGCAATTGTGTATTAACCTGATTCTACTTTTCACCTGCCCTTAGTTTAAAAAGCAACAACAAAGCACCAAACAAAACACCCCAAAAGTGTGAGCCAAGGAAAAGGACTGAGAAAACTGGCAGTACAGATCTCCCAAACCAGGAGGATGTAAAACCTGCTCCAGAAGACTGAAGATGCTCAGGAACGAAGAGATCTCAAATTGGTCTCTCAAACAGACCTGATGCACACCTAACCAGGCAGAGGAGAAGGCAGCAGGCCCCTGGGGTCTGGGAGGATTCCTGAAGGAAGAGCATGAAGGACATCCCCCCTCCTCCCTGTCAATTTCACAAACAAGGAAAATAAACCAAGAGTGTGAGTTACAGAATGCAACATCCCTAAGAAAGACAGCTGAGAATAAAGAAGGGCTCCAGCAGGGCTGGTGGGGGATACTTTACCCTCCTGGCAGAAGTTAACATTACAGTCAGGGTCTTTATGATGGAGCCAGAGCAGCTTGTTTGCCTGACTGAGCTAATGGCCCCTCCTTTCTGCTTCTGATTGTATCACAGAGCTGCATTTACAAATGAAATAGTTGAACTTTAACTGCTGAGAGAAGAGGGAGGCAGGGAAAGGCCCTAGGTGAAACTCTGATTTTGAAGCTGATAGTGTTATTTCTGTTTCAAATTACAAGCTGATCTCCTACAGCTCCAAAGGTAAGTGTAGACACAGCAAGTACGCCTTTGAAATATGACAGGCTGAATTTTCATTTGCCTTCAGAATCATTTATAGTGTCAGGGCAATGGTTTAAAGTGTGTGTGAACACACAGCAGTGGAACAAAGTCTAGCATAAAACAGAATCTGGTCTCCTTATATTTTTGCCCATACTTTTGCACAGGGGCTTTCCAAAATGTATGTACAAATGTGAGAAGACAAGCAGGCTTTGCATCTACCTAGCAGTTTGTACATCTCCCAACCTTGCTGCACACTCAGCTGAGAAGCAAAAAAACCTCTTGTCCCACCTTAATCAACTACATACACTGTGTCATCTCTTTCACTGCCTCCACAATCACAGAGCAGAGTAGGAGTGGCTGGAGAAGACAGACTTTATGGTTTCAAGAGTCCCCATACAGCAATAACAGATTATTCAGCATGAATAATAGATGGATGCTCTAAGACTCAATATCTTGTCCTGACACTGTAATACATCAGGATCTCTCTGAGGAGCAATGATTGTACATTCATGCACATAAAGTGTACTAGACTTTCTGTCATATCATTTGCACCTCACAGATAGACAGATGGATTCGAATTAACACAGATTACTCATACTGGGGAAATTTTCTGTCTCATTGCAATGTTCTGTTAGCTTTCCTGTAAAGCACCACACTGACTTTGGATTTGGAAAACATGGGGGTGTATAGAGGGAAAGAGAAGAAGACATAGGTTCTGTTATTTATTTTAGGGTATTTCTTTTCTTTGCATGACTAAAGATTTGCACCAGTGCAGCAGGCTGCTATGGTGGAGACGACCTAGAGAAACATCTGGACAGTGCCCTTCTCTCTCCCCGGGTCGGACCAGAAACCACCTCTCCAAAGCAGTGACCTCCTAGGAGCAGCATTGATTTCAGTCATTTGTCCAAGTCAAAAAGCAGTCATTTGCTTGCTTTGCCCTTTGCAGGGCCCTTTGCCTCCCCCTCTTCCCAGCTCCTGTCCATAATGCATGTACTCCCATTCTCAACGAGACAAGGGACAAAACAACTCCATGGGCAGCCATGAAAAGGAGTGCTGCTCTACTTTTCTTAGAAGATATCCAGATTTAAGATCTCCTTTGCTGTGGTCTTTTGCATAGCAGAATTAACATGGTTAGAAAATGTAAAGTTAAGTAGAAATGACAGTAGCAGGAAAATCACTGTTTCCCTCCCAAGCCCTGTCTACATTTGTCTTAGAACTACATTAATAAAAGTGACTATGATTGTATCCAAATGAAAAAGATAAAAGATTAAAAAAAAGATAAAAGTGTTTTTTTGTTGGGTTCCCCCCCCCCAGTGAAAACTGGATTTTAGCAATGGTTTGCTATCTGGAACACATTGTATAATTGTCATTATAGTGATGTCTTTTTTTTTTTTAATGTCAGCATATTTTAGATTAGAGCAATTAATGGCAGAGTTCCACCCATCTAGTCTCCAGCTCAGGCGTGCCATTGACAATTAAATACTAACTTGGAGAAACATTTGGTGCTGAGAAAGTTTCACAAGTGGCCTAATATAATGACAACTCTTCTGTTTGTTATAAAGCATGTCTAGAAAAAGCACTCTGTGTTTTGGAGATGACACTCCTCTATGCTGCTATTATGAGAATTACTGTTTATTAAATACTGCAGCATAATTAGGGATGTACAAGACACAAACACAGTAAGTTGCCTTAAGAGAAAGAAAGGCTCAGAAATGCATTTCCCTTTTTATCATTTAATTCAGGCAACATGACTCTTGCTGCGGTCTCTCAGCTTATACACTAAAGGTCTACAGTTACGAAACTTCTAACATAAGCCGTTTATTACTATTTACATTTCTGGCTCTCATTGTCTCAGAAACTGCCAAGGGCAGAAGGGAGGGAAGAGTGTGTTATGGCACAAAATAAGAAACTTTGAGCAATTTCTCTACCGAATACTGGCAATACATAGAACCCGGCTGATCGGTCTCTTAAAAGCCTGCTTTAAAAGGTTCCTCCCTCCAGACCCCCTCCAGACAGCAACAACAAAGAGTTAAATGAGTCGTCTCTCAAATGACTAACATCAATCCCATCATTCCTCGTATACACAGAAAGTGTGGGTTTATAGTTTCTCCTACCAGCCGTTACCTTATAAATCCCACACAAAGGTAAGACCTTTGTTTTATTTCAATACAAATGTCTCCAGCAAATGTTTACACTACTCTTTTGAAGCTTCCTCAACCCACACCACACCCCGGCAACTACATAAAAATGCCATTTGCTTTGAATCCCAGATGCATACTTACCAAATCATTTGTATACACTGAGTTTCAACATTATGTGCTACAACAGGTTAACTCTTCTCTAATATATACACGTGTGTCTGCATGTCTCGCATCTATATATACACTCATATATATATATGCACACTTGCACACACAGACATGGTTTATTAAAGTAGCTGCCAAGTCTAATACTACATAATTTCTGCTATTAACTCCCGAAAATGAAGCATCTTTTCCTTCAACTTATACATTTTTTAGAGAAGATGTTAATTTCCTTCCTAATTAAATTAAATTTGATGTAACTTGAGAAGGAAATTCATGATTAAGAAAAAAAAAATTATTCCAGTCAAAGCATGTCCTATGTATCACTAACATTGTTTAAGAAATATGGATTGCCATAATACAAATTACTGCTAGAGATAGTGCTGTTCTATAAGCTTGATTTTACCATTGTATCCACTGGAACTGGAGCTTACTTTGGTCCACAATATCCAAGAACCTAATCCTGCAAATCACTCGCTCTTTGAAAACAGCTTATTGCTGTATGAGCCATGCCAAAACTCATTAAATAACTGGAAAGGTTCCCAGAGGCTTCAGCATACTTTGGATTAAAGATCTACATTTTGGTTAAATAAAGCAGGACAATGACTGCATGCAAGTACACACAACAACTGCTCAGCACACAAGTCCTGCACTCAATGAAATCACCTCACTCATCTGCCAGCACCTGCCTGAGTAACACAGCCACAAACATGTCTGTTTATTGCATGTCCAAGTTCCAGTGCTTAGCAGAAATCTGTAATCTCTTGATATCACTGAACACTTTTTGTCTCTTTAAGGTGACTTTGTTAGCAATTGTTCATTGAAATCATATATTTGATTTTAAGGTTAAAAAGTACTTTCCATAGAAATATACAATTAGTTGTTTCAGAAGTAACACTATCATAGACAATTTAAATGCACCAGGTTATACTTCAAGGAGCTGGTATGGTTAATGACAAATATAATATCCTTTGACCAAGAGAACTATGCCTCTTTAATCATCTTTCTTGCAAACTAACTTCTGTCAGTGCTAACACTGCAAGCAGACAGATGAATGTCTATCAGAAATGAAGTTGAGCTTTGTTCTAGAGCCTCCACTACAATTTTGTCAACTGGACAGATGATGCAGCAAAATCTTCTATAGGGCAGCAGCAAGGAAACTACATAGCTTCTAGCATATTATAAAGACACTTTTAAAAGACAGTCAAAAAGTCAGCTAGTTCTTGTTAATTGTTGTTTGTTTTCTCATCTTTTTTTAAAAGAACTCCTTTAAAAATACCAAACATAGCATTTGGGTTCAACCAAAGGGAGACAACAAATCACCTTACTCATAAATGTTTCATATTTATAACAGAATTAAATATGGGAGGGAAACAAAGATGGATTGTACAAACTGTTCTTCTCTCCTTACCCCTGCTCCCTTACAGCAGTATTTTATCTTAAGAAAGCACTGAGTTTGACATGGCTATAGAGCCTTCCCCTCATTTCCCTGGATCCTGCTCTGAACCACAAGCCCCACAAGTGACCTCTAGATAACAGCCCCAGCAGAAAAAGATGTTGTTCTAGAAAATGGTAAGGATGTGCCAGGACTAACTCTGCTCTGCCAGAAGGCAAGGGGACTGCTGCTGTCAACCAGGCACAGCAGAGGAAACACTAACAGAGTGGTGTTTCTGACTTTGGTGCTGTTTCCTTAGTCCACAGAAAGCAATAGTGTGATTATTCCACATCTTGACATGCACTGTACATGATTTGTTCTGCCAAGCAGCAGTTGGAAGATGATGCACCAAGCATGGTGAACTGGAGCCAACAGCCCAGTTCCACTGACATTACTGGGACAACAGAGAGAGGCCTCTGCCTGTACCCTCTGGATTCCTGTTTATTCCACTAAAACCCACATGAAATGCTGCCTTACCACCCCTTATCATCAGGCTTACTGTAGCTGGCAGATTCTGGCTGCCACACCCCTTCTCTTATACCCTCATCCTAAAGGGCTTTGAGGGGAAGCCCTGCTCTGCCTTTGTGTGAGGAAAAGTCTGACTCCAAATGAGGAGAAATATGGCTTTAAATTAGCTGCCATCCAGGTGGAGTAGGAAAGTGAGAAAGCTGATGCTCAGGATAGGTCTTCTAAATGTGGGATTTAGTTTCCCAGGAGAGAGAGGTATATTTGGTTAGGTGACTTCTACTGCTTCTGTTTGATTTTCCACATAACTCCCCAGTGCACTTCCAGCAAGAAGTTTGTTTTCTTTGCTTCTTCCAGGGCCACTAGAGTGCTTCATCACATCCCATCTCAGAGGCCCTGCAAAAGAACTGAACTGTTGTCTGACTTAGGGGAAAAAAAAAGCTTTTGTGCCTCTGAGGGGGTTAAGTTTTAATCTTGAAATTGTGGTGAAAATAGAAAACAATACTGAACAGAAACAATGGAGCCAGATGAAAGATCATCATTCAAAAAGCTTAGGAAAAGGGAGTCTGTAATTACGCCTCGAAATTCTTCATCTCCCGTGGATGAGGTAATTGCTGGAGAATAAACAGCCTTCAGTGACATGCCCCAGAACCCACAGCTTTCCAACACCGCAGGGGCATCCTATGGGAATCCCCAGATCCAGTGCAACCAGTTACTGTATTACACTTTCCAACAGGAGCAAGCATGTACACATACATGTGTGTGGGGAGGGCAATACTTTAGTGCAGACAAGGTAATGAGCTGTCACGTGCAATCGGATTTACATTTGATAGCCAAACAGTAAAGCATGTTATGAATCCTCTTTTATCAATCCATTTTCAAGCTCCTAAGAGATGAGATATTTAATAACCCCAAATAAATATGCATAAGCCAATTTGCAATTTAATAACCATTTCCTGAAGAAATACAAGCAACTTAAATTTCACTCCTACACTTTTTTAACCCAGTAAAAGTCTTTATTTTAAAATCTTAGCTTATTTTATTTCTAGTGATCATTGCAAAAGTTGTATTCTTAATGTTCTGGCACCCAAGGCAAGAGCCAGGTGAATGGTGTGAGCTTAAAACAACGTCTGAGGTTAACACTTGACATTAGTGGATGTGAATTCCTTGTTCCTAGATCAACATGGGTGCCTTGCTAAGTCTGGCTTGGAGCTGCAAATGCAAATGTCTTAGAGATCTGCCAGCCCTGGAACAAGACTGCCATGTTCTAGCTCTGGTATTGATTCTTTAAAGGTCCTTAAGAAAAACTGCTGTGTTGGTATTTGCTTGCACAGTGATCACACACACACAACAGTCACCTGTTGTGACTGCAGAGGACAATCTACAGCTGTATTTTGAAATGGAAACAAATAGGGAAATATCTGCGGCGGTGAAAATGTAATCACTACATGAGTAAATACAGCACCATTAGCAACTGGACTAAGTACAATTCTGTTTACAAAGGCCTGCTTTTGAAAGAGCTGGGTGATTTTTAGAACTATTGTCATTTCTTTTAAGATGTTCATGAGAGATTGAAATCCCTGTTACTATAAACAGTCAGCACCTCCAGTCAGTGAGTCAGGACAGAGAGTGTTAATGCTACCACTCAGTATTCAATACAAGTTCTCAGAGGACTCAGTCTGAGGATGCAATCTCCCTAATGCTGCTAGAAATGCAGTGGGCAATTGTGTATGAAGATGTCTCTGTATTTGTAAGATTCATAGCTTTACTTGAACATGGGACATTTTGTATTCAACATGAAAACAGTATCAGGAGTTTGCTGAGCTCAGTGTTTGGTGTTTATTAACTCTACATCCCCAAGAGTACTGCATTACCCCCACTCATTCATTTTACACAGCCTATTTCCCTTCTTGTTTGCTTTCCGGGGGCCAACTTCTTCTTATAATTACCGGCAGTTTTTCATTTCTCCCACACTAGTCCATGCAGCCGAAGTACTCCAACAGCCTTTGTACAACCTTATCTGAAAGAAACTAGTTAAGGTGTTCTGATGTTCTGGTTTATAGGTCCACTTAACAGTCACATTCCTGAATGAAAAACCCCATGCCTGAGGGTACTTGACCATTTAAAAAAAAAAAAAAAAAGCCTCAGACCTCAAAAATATGTTCATTCCCAATTGCAAAGACAGTCTGTGTAACAATATAAAAAATAATGGCACCAACACCACAAGGGATGGCATAGTCTAATTTACAGAATATTTATTATTGGAGATGTTTATAGTGTAGCAAGAAAGTTGATAATTTAGAGAAAGAAAACACTCAGCTTGTGTCTTACACCTGGCTTTGCAAATAGGAAAAAATTTATTACTGTTTCTCAGGCTGGGCACCTACCAACAAGCCCTCTTACTTGTCAGAAAGAAGTGGAACAGTGCCTAAGGATGGATGGTACTTATAAAGGAATGCCAGGCTTTTCCTCACCTTTGCCTCCTCATTGACATCCCAGGTAAAGGACACAGCATTGAATGCAATTTCTTCGATATTCCCAATGGTATTAAAACTTTCCTTATAATCAGCTGTAAGAAAAAAAACAAGAGTCATGGAAAAAATTGAACTTTCTGTTTTACAACTCATAGTACTACTTTGCTTCTTAAGCTGGGTTGTCTAGTGCATCAAAACTACCTCTTGTATTGTTTATGATTAATTATGAATAATCTTAATTGCAAAGAGTCAATATAATGCAACCTGAGTCTTATGCATAGTATGTCACTAGATAATGTTCTTGCAAAATTCTTGTAGGCTCTCAAAAAGGAGTATGTGTGACTCTACTGGCAATAAGTCAGTGCATTCATTAGCTTGGCCACGGAATGGCCAAAACTGGAAAATTAACTGAAAACTACTGAAGCATTTAAATGGATTGTTCAAACCTTGATATTAAGAAAAAACATGGTAAATCCTAAAGAAGCTTTCTAAAAGTCTAAGGGCTATGACTGGGGGAAATCATCAATGTGCATTTCAACTTTCCCAGGAATTACTGCACTGGATGCTGGACTAATATTTATATAATATTAAAAACAAAATCAAAAACCACCATACCCACAAAAAATCCAAACCAATAAAACATCCCCCACAAAGATCCTTTTTCCAAAGTATGTTCACCACTAAAACAGAAAACAAAAAAAATATATTTTTAATTTGTTTGGCTACAAAATCTGCACCTTCTCATTTCTTCCCCACGTGCTGTTACTATTATCACAAATAAACTAGCATTTTGGAAGGAACAAAAATCAAAAGGGAGGAATATTTCAAAGTTGACTAACCCTCCCTCAAAAACAGTAAGGGTGGAAAACTATGTAAAATAGACAACTCCCAAGTCTTATAATTTAAAATAGGAACAAGCACTGCTTTTCTCTCATGTTGCTGGACAGTTTAACACATTTTCTGCTTTTTGATGGCAGATTAAGAGAGATACCAGGTAATATCTGCTTGATTAAAGGAACTTCCAGATCATTCACACTAATGGAATAACTCTCTCCGGGATAAACATTTCCTAAGAATCCCTCGAGGGCTGTAATTGGACTCAGTGCCAGAGGGCTGAGATTACACTCCTGATCTAAAGTTTGCCCAAATCCCTCCTTCAGAAGCATGCTGATTCTTAGCTTTGTAATCAGTTATAGAAAGAGAATGTTTTTGTATTTTGGTATGAAACCATTGGTAAATGGTTTCAATATTCATCCCCTCTGTCTAAACTGTTCTCTAAAAAATAATTTCTAAGTAATAACTACTTTAAAATAATTTATAACAAAAGCCATTGCTACAAGAAGAATGATTTCACATTTGAGACAGGAAATCAGCATACTTTTCTCTCATTTGAAACACAAGAACTCTGGCACCTCACTGGGCAAATAAAATTGTGTTGCTGGGACACATGAATGATTTTGGTAACAGTAAAAAATTCACTGTTCAAACTATAGGAACAGCATGAGATATTTGATGATACAGCAAATTAACAAAATGTTTGAGAGGGCAGGCAGGCTTTTCATCCCCACCTTGAACTCAGGTCTCCTTTCTAACTGAAGTTATTGGCTTCACTATCTAAATTCAGTGTGGGGATGCAAGTGAGAGGAATTAGAAGACACATAAGTAGTTTAATATGCATGTGCACACATCCACCCACCTCTTAAATTTATGATTCACCAGAAAGCGCCTCGTGCAACTGACTGCTGCACATGGGCGAACTGTGTAGGTGCACTTTGGAAAGACATGAACAAGATGTCTCTTAAAGACACATGTTTTCTTGTCTTAAAAGGCTATCAGAACCTCACATCCCATCAACCCTCCCCTTCTCTCAACACATGCCTCTCCTTTAATTGCTATACACAAATCTCATGGAGTGTCTATGTGACACTGCTAAAAAGCAGAAGAGCATCCTATTCCCCTCAATTTACAGGAAATTAAAGAAGGATCCTCAGTTGACTAAGAAAGCATTTACACCTCAGAGTATTTGAAAGCTGTTAAGAGTGACTACAACTTCTCCTCTTCTACTGTTTTGAGCTACCAGAAAATCAGGGTCATTGAATATGCAAAAAATGCCTCACAGGAATTATTTCCTCCTTTGTTACATAAATTGCATATTAAACAATGACAAATTTTTAAAGTTAAAACATTAATGATTCATTACATGTCATTGCCTACTTTTGTATTCTGCACATAAATAATACAAACTATCCTGAAAAAAAAAAACAAGGGCAAGTTTCTTTGGACACGAAATTTCCACACACACTCCTCATATTTGAACCCATTCCAGTATGTCAAATTATTGTACTTGCTCTAAATAATCAATATCCACTGCAATTAAGTATTGTTTTATTTAACATTATTTAAAAATAAAAAGCTAGTGAGGCAATGTCACAGCACTGTGAAAATACACCTGTTTTCCCCCTGCTGCCCTTATTCCTCCTAAAAAAAAAAGTAAACATGCACCTTACTCCTTCAGAAAAATCCATTACAGTACATAGCCTAAATTTTGGAAAATACCTTGCCTTCTTCCTTAATAAGTGTCAAGCCCTCAGGTTTATTCCTCAAGCACTAAGGACTTGAATATATGTAAGTACATGCTTATCTTATTAATATCAATGCTTCTTCAGCCCTGTCACTGCACCTAATCCATTGAATCATCCTTCCTCCCAGAAGGTGCACCAGCCAGTACACAAAACAAATTAAAGCAGTGGCCCCTGTGTGTCTGGAGTGAAGGAGCAAGCCATTATTTCCTCCGATGTCCCGAATATAACTGCAGGCCAGAAAGCGGACAGACAGATCCCTGCCACTATGGAAAGCAGCACAAGCATATTCTCCCTGCCTGCCTGAGATCTGAACAGCTGGAACCCAGAACTAGAGCATCCCAAATCAATTTGATCCTCTGCCTGCTAAGGACCACATCATGCTCTACATTAAAAGTGCATTCATAAACAGTTAAAAAGGATTCACAGAAGTTAAGCATGCTACAAACATCAAATTAAAATAAGAGTAACATCTATGGAACAGGTGATGCAGAGTTATGGACACTTAATTTTCTTTGTTAACTACACAGGGCCTGGACATTAACTCAGTATTTAGAGGATCCCTTCAGGGATCTGAATTTTTAATGTAAAGGGAAATCTTCGTAGAGCCATTTGATATAATTTGGCATGGAAGGGACCCCTGGAGGTTATCAGGTTCAAGCAGGGCCAACTTCATATCTGGATTAAGTTGCTCAGTAAAATCATTTCATGATAAAACTAGAAGATTTTTCTAAATGCAGCTTGATACTTGCATGGGAAAAATAATTGGGAGCCATTCTGGCCTAATAAATCAGTTAGCCATAATGCAAGTGCCAAAGAAAATGAAACGTATTTCAGGAATACCATACTTATAAGAGCTAAGGCTATATTTCAGTTGTTCACAAGAAAACACTACAGAACAACATTTAGGTCTTTTTTTTCTGAAAACTGAGGTGAACCATGTTCTTACAGCTCTTATATCTGACAAGAAGGGCTATATCAGTAAGTCTTACTACACTGTGCTTTGCTCATGTTTGCAGTCCAAATAAAGAATATGCGCCAGAGTGCTTCAAAAGTCAGAGCAGAGCTATTTCACCTCAAACTAATGGAAAATTAAAAGACATTCACTTTAACAAAGGTAAACACACAGCTCATGCACAGTACTTACTTTGCAGAGCACTATTTTACAGAATATGTATCATAAGTTAACTTGCTGGGGTAAGGCAACTGAAATGTGCCAGGACACAAGTGCAGTGAAGTCAGCGGGTGTTGGCACTACAGTGGAGAGAGCTGCTCAGCACATACTTTTCAAAGGTATGATCATTACCACCACAAGCTTGTAGGGACTAGCACAAAAAACCAGGCAGCCTTCAGAAAGAGCTGTGACGTAGGCTATTTCTTCTTTTAATGTGTCATGATAAAAGTCATTTGGTCTAGGGTTGCGGTTTTACTGCATTAGATATCCCAACAGGCAAGAAGAAAAAATGGGGGAAAGGGAGGAAAGAAAGAAGTTAATGAAATAATTCAGCCAGAATAATGATGATAAGACAAGAGGTAGAGAGGAGATTCTGTAAGAGCTGCTTGGACAAAATACACCTGACCTTAAATAACACCAGGTCTCAGTGGAAACTGCAGGATTTGAAAATCTACAGGCACTGAAGTGAGGGGACAGTTTCTCTGATGACCCAGTTCAATCGGCCCCTGAAGTCTCCAAATGTTCTCTTCAAGTAACTCTGCTTTGGTTTAGCCCCCCTCTCTGCCCCCTCTCATTCCTGCCATTCAATGGTTTGGTTCCCTCAGGCGGCCAAAACAAGATAGAGTTTGTCTGCTTTGGTCTTGCCGACTCCTTTGACTGGAATCCGTGCAGATGGCTGCATGTGTAAACTGCACGTGGGAGGGGAGAAGCGCTTGATGTCTAGACACTGCCACTGACAACTTCAGGCTCCTTGGCAGCAAGTACGTGCTCTTCCTCTGCTAAAATCTCCCAAGCATGTGGATAGGACAGCTGAGGCTGAAATGGGCTTGTAAATACTTCAGATGGGATGAATGGTAAACAGGTCTCTCAGGATAGCACACCAAAGCTTGCTTCTCCCTCACTGCTGACACCGAGAAGACTCAGACTCTATGGGTGGTAGGAATCCTGCACACTCCTTTGCAGTCACCACAATGATGACATCTGCACTCTCAGGCTGCAATTCCACATCAATTAGCTAGCATAACTGTTGCTGGATCAAAGACTAGATCACCCTCTGAAAAAATAAAAGGAACAGAGACACTCCACCATACCTGAGGAGGTGCAGACCTTGATTTTCAGTTGCAGAAGGTGGTACCCCACTTAACACACATGCAAGGGGCAGCTCTTCTGTATAAATATCAAAAACCATTCCTTCTGCATGATCCCTATCCAGCTCCAGACCCCATAGTCCTAACAGGAATGAGCCATTGCTAAAAATTGTGGTACAAGCCACAAAGCCATTGCCAAGATATTCCACCATATTCCTATGTAAGGCACCAGAGCTTTCTACATCTGAAATCTTCCCTGAAACAACTGCAGATCTTACACTCACCAATGTCAAGGACTCTTTGTTTAGCTGTGTGCTGCCGGGAATGCCAGTACTTCCAATATTTCAGCTGTTCATCTCTGTTTTTATCCTCACTGAAAACAACCATGACCACACTCTATGAAAAACAACACCAGAGTCAAATTAGTCAAAATAATTAATAGTCAGGAAGACAAGATTTCCATATGCCTCTAATTCCATTCCAGCCACCACCCTCTCCCAGTAGTTTGGTTGTAGAAGATCGAGTTTTAATCAGTCCAATATTACAATGTACTTAACAACTCAGGACAGAAGAAATGTAGTTGTAAAATAATGCAAGACCCAGGATTATGTTCTTGATAGTCCAAATAAAACTTTATCATATTCTTAGTTTTAAAAAGTTTCACTGGCTAAAGGTAAGATGCTTTCAATTTAGTATACACAGTACAAATACCCTTTTTGGGAGCAGAACTCTTGCATATATATGTTTAATGACAAATTCAGTGTAACTATTTACTGAATATTGCTGAGGTTTCCAATTCACATTCTGAATTTGCTCTGTTAAACTGTGATTCAAAGGAAACAGATTGAATTTTTATGCAAAATTTTACACAAGCAATATAGGCTTTTTGAAAAAGCCCTGCTGCAGGCAAGCAAAACACCACAAAACAATGAAAGAATCATCATACAAATTAAAATTAAGTGAAAATAAATCACAGAGAACAAAAACTTCATGTTTAAATATCCTGTTTTACTTTCATACTGAGACACTAAGCACAAAAAAAAATCACTATCAAGCTGTTTTATAAGCCAAGGAGGTGTATCACAATTGATTCATCATCTGTGTGCCCCCCAGACAGCCATTACCATAACTCTTCATGTACTCTGTGACCTTCTGCATTCCACCAATAAAAGCTGAACACTATCACCACATCTTCCATGTCTGTCTAGCCTCTCCATGGGCACGAGGCAGTACACACCATGGAGGAGTCCTGGGTTATGCCTCTACACACTGGCTGGACATCAGGAGTATGGAGCTGGCCAGCTGATGCACTAACCATGACTGGCCATGCAGACCACCAAGTTTGCTAATGTTTTTATGAACCACTTACAGGGAACTTGTATAGGTTTAATACCTTCAAAACCTCTTGCCCCTCTGTTAGCTTTGGATGGAATTGGCAATAAGTTCAACAGGGCCCTTGAGTAGGGCCCTGGAAAACAGATACTTTAACATGATTGTGAAAGTTGCACATGGTTTCACAATTTTCTGTCAACTACATCCTCCAGAAGGATGTGGTCTCACCTCTCCTTTATAATTTCCACCTTTCTGCTGCCACAGCTTCAAAACTTATGTGGCACTGCACAGAACCAGGCATATGTGGACTGGTTTTCAGTCACAACAGTGACTTTCTGACTCCTGTTTCAGCTCTACAAGTACTAGACCTGGAGCCACAAAATGGGAAGGAATGGGTGGCAGGGAAAGAGACTGTACAGCAACAGAGACGTCTTACATCAGATTCAGCCAACAGCCTCATGTCCTAAGTAAACCAGGCTAAAAATTAACCGCTAACTGAGGTTTCCAAATCAATGCCTCTGTTTAGGAAGAATTTCTCTAAACTTCATATATGATAGAAACATATAGGAAACATTAGAAACATTGCCTGCTTCACTGCTCACATTGACTTTCATTGGTTCCTTTGACTAGTCACAACATTTTTAGAGTGCTTCATGTATTTGGATGAAAACATTTTTCCAGCCTCATACATATGCAGTCCTCCCAGCTTCAGGGTAAAATTTACAGGGCTCATTGTTCATTTCAAGGTTACTGGGTTAGGATTTGTTAACTCAAAAACATTACCAAAGAAATCAGGAGGCCCATTCACCAGGTAGATGTTGCTGAATACACAAACTATAGTTCTATGCACAGAAGATGTAAATCATTCATTGTTACATTTCTGGATGAATATCAAGTGAAAGCTCACAGTTATACAATGAAAATGACTTAAAATTTATGTCACAAAGGACAGATTCAACTCTTCATGTTTTCTCTGAAATGTACTGGAAAGCAGCTGATGAAGTGCACCAGTGAGTGAAGATGGAATACAGAGTAGATGAAGCAGATCTTGGACTTCTTTGATTTAATCATGGCAATAAGTTCACCAGTGTTAAGTGTAGTATCTGTAATCACCATTCTGCCAAACCATAAACTGAGGCTATCATTAATACATAAGATGACAGTCTGAAAAAACTGGACAGCAAAGCATTTGTTACCACCATCAATAGGGTGCTCTCACACCTTTACATTGAGCATGAGAAAAAGCTTGTTCTGTCCTTCCCCCAAGAAAACAAAATAAAATTAAAAGCCAATCAACCACAACCATATCTATTGGCAGAGCTCCATTCCCACCTAGGAAAGAAATGGGACTATACCCTGACTTTGCTGATGGGATGCCGGAAGCACTTGTTGTCACCCGTCTCACTCAGGGTGATGGCGTAGAATTGTCCTTTGTTCAAGTAGGTCATGGGTCCTTCCCCTTGCTTTTGACGCAGAGACTTGGTAGCTTCTAGCGTATACTGAAAAGTGCTGCTGAAAAGACAAGGAGAGAAACACCCACAAAATCCACATCACTTTCTCCTTTTCTCTTTTATTATGTAATTATTGCATTGTATAAGGCATAAGAAGCTAATAACAAAATTCCAGGCAAATGTTATATGGCAATTTTCTTTTTTCGACTTCATCAGATCCCGCAATCAAGCATAAAACTATCTGGAATGTAAGTTTCTTGGATCAAAGGCTAGAATCTGTACTTTCTCTGAAAGGAATCATTATGAGTTATGAGGCTGTGCACCTCACAATGAGATTTACAAAGAGGGTATTCTGTATGATTTGCAGGAAATCATCAGCTCCATAGACATTTAAACTTAGAAGTGTTGTAGAAAGATAAATAAATAAAGATAAATAAAGAAATTAATAATTTTTTAAAAAACCCAACCAGAATAAAACATGTTGCAAAAGATGGACACAGTGAAAGGAAAGTCCAACTGCTACTTTCAGCACAGTTCAAAGAAGGAATAAAAAGAGAAGGGACAGTAAGTTCTTTTGTTAAAAGACAACTTGCAAATCAAGGTTTTTAGAAGCTTTCTTTTCAAAATTAGTCAGTGAATGAAGTGCCTACATTTAACTTTATCTTCAATCAAGTAACCTCTCTTTAGAAAAATATCAGGGAAAAACAGCTTATGTGTTGAAATTTTAGATTTCAAAAAGACCCTCCTTCACAGAAGAACTTTCCAACTTCAAAGCACTTCTGAAACCATGAAAATTTAAGGCTCCACAAACTAGTAAACAGTTAGCTGGAAACAATTCTCACTGAGCCTCTTCAGCCACCACCTCCAATAATGGGCTTGAACAATAATCCAATAAAAATGGTGCCTGCAGCTCATCATATTCTCTTAGGTCAAAATAATGTTGGTCTTGCAAAAAAAAAAAAAAAAAAAAAAATTCTAACTGTACAGGAACCTTAATGCAAAGAGTCCTTATGAACTGGAGATATGGTGGAAGCATTTTCACAAAGATTCTGATTCAGCAAAGTATTTAAGCAGTGCCAGAGCAGAACCAAAAGGAGGAATATGTTGGTCCAAAAAAACAGTATATCCTTAACTTTCTAATTCAAACAAATACTTGGAAACATCACAGTACTGCCATAGCAATATAAAGGGAAAATAAAAGATATTTTAATTATCCAATGGAAAAAAAAAACACAACAAAACACATAATTCATAATTACATTTAAATCCCCACTCCATGAGACAGCAGAAAAACTCCAAGAGATCCAGTCTTTTCATCCAAAAGGAGTTTCAGACAGCTTCGTATCAATTATTCAGTCTAGCAGCAATCATTCAATCAAATGAAGACAACTTTTAAGTGCTTCTTAGCTTATAAATTAAAATCCAGTCATTTTTCTAGTTGCTTAAAAGTTACAAATCAACTCAAAACTAAGGTAATAAACACTCATCTATACCTATCCAACCCGCTGATGGCAGCACTGGTGCTCCCACACAATGCAGCTGCTGCCACCATGAAGGCTCTTGCACACAGCATGAAGGCAGCACAAGGCACCGCCGTCCCCCCTACTGTGGCTGTCCTGTGTGCAAGGGGAAACAGAGGCACTGCCAACACTGGCAAGTGTGGACCTGTCTGAGTGGGCTGGAAGAGCTATACCACCAGTGCTGCAGAACCAGCATCCATCCTGCTGCACCACTTGTCCTATAGACGGACCACCTCTTAGAGGTAAGGGCACAGCTTTGATTTAGCATCACACAAAGGGACTGCAGGTTGCACACTCAAGACCACTTCTTGACAGATGCACTGAGTGCCTTGGGAGATGTGCCTCAAAACCACACACCAGACAGCAGAACTAACAAGGATGTGTGCTGAGAAGGGCTTAGAATGATCAAAGTCAGACACACTCAGTGTCTTAACAGAACTGCCTACAGACTGCCATGGGCTGGTCTTCTGTTCCCTGGCATTCCATATGATTCAGTCAAAAAGTGTAAATCCCAGACACATTGCACTTGGCCAATTTTGGAGCCTCTGCGTAGTACCACTTGAGAGTTTTATTCTTGTTTCTAGCTGGCAAGAAAAGCATGCCCTATAGCAGGAAGCTTACTCTCTCTCTTAAAACTTAATTATTTACTGCACTCACTCAAATTATTATAACACTATTCTGAACCTCACCATGACTCTCAACTAAACCCCTGTGTAATCAGTAAGAGATCTTCTAGCAGGCTTCCAATTACTTTCATATTTACCACTTCCTTTTTCAATCTGAAATTCTCATTTCTGAGCCTTCTACTCAGTTTACTTCTATAAACTAAATACATCTTTCCTGGGAGTTTTCTTAATGCGCATTCAGAGGTTTCATTCTTAATGTGACCTGGGCTGTAGCATGCAAGACTTAAACGTGTGACAATTGTTAACAATAACAATGCTTCAGGATTCAATTTTACAAATGTTCAGTGTAGTAAGTGAGCAACCTTTGCTAACT
Source organism: Poecile atricapillus (assembly GCF_030490865.1). NCBI lineage: Eukaryota > Metazoa > Chordata > Aves > Passeriformes > Paridae > Poecile > Poecile atricapillus. Next base: position 133,173,698 of record NC_081250.1, on the reverse strand, counting down.
ATCAGTTTCATATCTTCTGTCTATATAATGACTCACTGCAGTTAATGATTGTTTTAACATTCTTCAGAAAAAATATCAAGCTGTAAGGAACCTTCACTATAGTCGCAGTCATATGCCTAATCCACAGAAACTACATAAGCATGTTCCTGATTCTAAAGTAAGAGTAATCTCTCAGATATAAACAGAACCATTCACAAGAATGAAATAAAGCATCAGTTAAAAACTTTAGTGATTACAATCTTTACTAGTTAAAGGGACTCTGCAGTGTTTTCCCATGCTACATACATATTTCTTCTGTGTACTCTGTGCTTAGGCAGAATAGTATTCTTTTCAAACTTTAATTTTTGCAGGTTTTTCTTGAAGCATTTCAACTGTTCTGGACATTTGACTTGTGCATTCTGCCCTCGTGAAAAGATTTTTCATGACCTGGCTGTCAAAGCTATACTCTTTTACCTGGGAACCTCTCAATAGTTTTAATCTTGTATATCTTGGGCGGAAGCTTCAGAGGAATTATGAGTTTAAAGCAATGCTAAGGGAAGGTAACAAAGCAAGTTATAAACTGGCCCGATCCGAGAGCTAACATGAGCAAGAGAATAAGGGGAGACTAATGCTTGGTAGTATCAAGGGAGCCCTGCAGGCACCCCAGGGTGAAGAAAAGAAGGGTGGGAAGTAGACACAGGCAGGCACTCAATACATTCCTGCCTGATGCCAGTCAACACACTACAAAGCTTATGCCATACCTTGTTTGTTCATAAATATATTCTTCAGCCCCCACTGACACACTCCGATACTTCTGAAAAATAAGACCAATTAAATATTGTTTGATAAAATCAAAATGCAAATACCAACTAAAGTGTAACAATATTTATTTAAAGACAACTCAAAAGAAAGCATCAACCATTTAACACTCAAAATACCTAAAAACTGGAGTGGGTATTAATACGATAGTCACATTTTATATGAACCTTAGAGCTTGACATTGTAAAAACACACAATTTACTTACCTAACCTCAAAGAATTTGTTTACACTATAAAGAACTAACATGCTAAGCACAGCTAAACAAGAAAATGAAAGAGATGAGAACAGTATATTTATAACTGTTAGGATTGTATCCGAAGAACATAGCAAGCAATTGACCAAAGTATCTACTGCCATAGGGATCTACAAAAACTCAGCACTCCTTCAGTGTGAGCACAACTAAGTCACTCCATAAATGTTTTGAAACCTTTTATAAATATGCATTTATAATGTGTTTGACAACTGAGTAAGTATTAGAGCAAATCTAAACCCAGTCATTTACACCAGTACTTAGGAAATACTTTGCAAGCACTTACAAAAACTAGTAAGAACAACTGCCTTCCTTCTTCTAACTTTGCCTAGATTTCCTTTGGTGTGTTTTGACATTTTACCTTATAGTTTCCTACACCTGCTCCATCCAGCAGTGCCACAACGGTGGGTGCAGCAGTATCTGAGCACGGCCTGAGGTTTAGGCAGTTGAGAAAAGCAATGGGACAGGCTCAGTGCTGGGTGAGGCTTCAGCAGGAAAGCTCTTCCTGCTCTCAAGCATGTGAATACTTGTGGCTAGGCGGCCACCAACAGTGGCCCACATCTTCCCTGAAAACCATGGCTGGGGACCTAAAGTCAATTGTCCAGTGTCCCTCATAGAATGAATAGGGAAGGTGAAGATGGAGAGGAGTGAATGCACTTAGAAAACCACGCCACCCACTTTTGGCAAGCGGATCTGAACCGATTCTTTCTCTACACAAATCCTAGATGACAAGTATTGCACCCTGTTATCAATCAATCATTTTATAAACATGTAACAATATATTACTATTGTAACAAAACTACTGTAATAGAGAACTTGGGATGCAAAGCCAACATATAGATGTAAAGTTCATTTTTACATCCAAGTTTAACAAGTTTGCATGTTTGACAGCTATCTGCACAGGGCAGATGGACTGTTTGGGAACCTCTCAGCAGCATGTCCCAGAACAATCAATGTAATGGAATTACTCTGCTATAGCAACCCAGACAAAGCTATGAGTATGGTTCCAGAAGAGCCATTTACCAGTACAAGTAAAAATAGCCAAACTAATATTATTTGATAATGCAGAGCAGTGTATCTAATCCAAGGTTTGATCCTACTGATTTTAAAATGGGAAGCCAGATTTCTTCATTATTTATTCATTTAGTTGACCTACATGTGTTCAATATCTGAAAACGGATTTCACGTTCAGGCATCCTGGATCTGTGTTGCTCATGGAGACAATGTACTTTTCTATAATACATGTACACAAACATACAGTAAATTTCTCATATACTCAATCAGGGCAGCTCAGCCTTAATGTAACTTGCCTTGTACTTTTGTTACATTTAAAATTTTGTAGAGTTGGGAAGAGAAAAACCTTAGGGGAGTTTTACCATCTAATATCTCTAATTATTTGCAGAGGTACTGTGAGATTTAAATTGTCTTTACCTTTCTACAATTCCAGCTTGTTTGCATTATTCTGCAGCAAGTAAAAGCAGCCAGAAGGTACTCACCATACTAAAGGTGACTGTAAAATTACTTTGGCTCAGCATAACTGTAAAATAATTAGAAGTTCTCCTTGCCTTTTTTCTCCTCATTCCTGCACATACACATGCAGTTGTTCCTTGTCCACTGAATTCTGTTCCCCTCTATTAGTCTAACTCTGCTACTTTTTCTCACTTGCTTGTGTTGCAGAATAGAGCTTAGTGCAACAAACAGCTTCTGAATAAATTACTTGGGTTCATCCAGCAGCAGAGGTTGTTGCTACTCATTTGCATTTTCAAAAGAACATCTAGAATTTCCCTGTTACAAAGTGGCTGTTTCTTACTGTTATGAATAGATCTGAAGGAAGATCTTGTTAATGGTAAATAAATCTTCTTTAAGAATAACAGCTATCTTCTACTTGACATAATATCCCCAAAGACAAAAAAAAAAAAATCAATTATTTATTTTTCTCAGAATTTTCAATAAACATCTTTTAAATTGTCTTCTGAAATGCCTCATGATGCTCCCCTATAATCAGAGCACAGACTGATGGGAACACAGCAGGGAGTAGAAATTAATTTGTTGAAACAAGCATCAGTGTTCTTCTAATGGCTCTTGTGGACAGTTCAAATCTTCTTATCTTGTTTACAAGCTCAAATATCCCTATCTTGTTTACAGCTTTTTATTGTGTTCTTAGATGCTAATTTGAGGTGAAAAACTTACTTCTGTTCCTCCATCCTTGAAGGTGTCACTGTAGGTACTGTCAGGAGTACTGCGCTGATCATCTTTAAGATAATTTGTGTGGGGAGCAATGCTAGACACTTCGTACGGTTCAAAGATAACGCCTCGGTGCTCCTCATTTTCTCCTCTTGCATAGTGTGTTTGTGGGGTCATAAAAACAGGGGTGAATTCCTCTGCTTTAACCACAGTCACTGCAGACCCTGTGATGGGTGTTGAGCTCCCAGACACATTTGTGTTGTATTCCCTTTTGGATGACTCCAAAGGATCTTGGTTCAAAGAAAGGTTAACTGGCACAGTCTTCAGGACTTGCACACGGTTCTCTCCCCCACTTAAGTTATTCTGAGCTTCCGTGGTATTAAGACAATTTCTGTGAGACAAAACCAAAAAATGTTATTAACTGTCCTGATAGAGGAAATCTCCTCCTTAAATATCTTAACGGTCTTAGATGTCAGCAAAGATTTTTCAATTCTGATAAGCCACTGCCATAAGTAGTAATACCTTAACAAATACTAGGCAAAAGAAATTGTGAGGCAATCAGAGAAGTCCAGAGCTCTATAACAAATGGGAAAAGATAATACATTTGATTTGACTTGTCACAATAAATTCTGGGTATCCAGGATTGCTCTTGCCTTAGTTTATAATTTGGATGCAAAATCAATCCAGCAGCACAACAGCCTTTAGACACAAAGTAAGAATAAAGAGTAAGGCAAGGCATGGACTACTCACAGTAGATATTTTGCACATGAAACAGGCAGAATATCAACAGCAAAATTCATACACTGATGGGATGCTCTTTCAGGCTGTTGCCAGGCCACTACTGTTTGCTTAACTCTGGTACCAATGCTATTCTAAAAGAGCAAGCCCAGGAATTCCATTGTAGCAGAGTAGATCAGTAACTATAGTGGCTGCAAGGTAACCTCAGCAGCATTCCCACATCTACCCACAGTTGCTCTTGAAAGCAATCTGATATGCTGATAGTAGTTACACTGACATAAAATTGTTAACTCATAGAACTCTTAGTAGGAATAATATTGCTTTGTTTTCAACACAGGAGAAATGCTCTGACACTACCATTCCTCTCTCTTGGTTTTCCACTGAAGGTCAGTTTTGTCAACCATACTCAGTTTAGGAATTGAACATCAGGAATTTCTCTGGTGTTTGTAGAAGAAAAGCTGTCCAAAATCCATTTCATAGCCCATTTTGAATCAGTAAATTTATACTACCACCTATTGAAACAATTACTTTATGAACAGCTAGTGGAGACCATCTAAGGCTGTCACAAATTATCTACATTGAAATAAACCTTGTGTAGCTCATCTCTGTCATAATTTCATATGGAGATACCTTCCAGTATGTAAAGACTTCATTGTTTCTACCAAAATATACACTCTTTCTTTCCTGCAGGTTTTAATAAGCAGTAGGCAGTTTCCTTCGACTCAAGTCACTTTTAGCTTACAGAGAAAAGCTGAAATCTGAGAGAAGTGAGAAAAACATTCTAAGCAAAAGATTTTAAGAGTTACTTTATTTGCTGGGCAGATCCTAAGTTATGTAAAATATAACCCTATAAATGAGGCTACTGAGGCCAGACTACTCACTTTTTGCCCTACAACAAGAAAACAAAAAAACAGCCAATAGCCAACTATCAAGATAATCTGATTTTACTAATCTCAACAGCAGCAGCAAAACACCAAACAAAGTGAAACTCTCAGCTGCTTTCCAAACTGAATGTTTGAGAATACTCTCCATTTTTTCTAATCAATTAAAAGTAAAAAGGAGTAAAATGAGCTTCCCAAAACAGCCCTCATATTCTTTTAATTTTGAAATAAAACCATAAATCCCTCAGGGTCTCACAGTTCCTTCAGTTCACAACTGATCCACACTTTTAGTAGCTGGGTGTATGATTTTGAATAATACTGTACCTTTTATCTTGGTCTTCTTGATTATCACTCACTTTGTTAACAGACAACAGCCTTTTATCTCTGGGAACCTGAGAACAACACCAGGCATGGGGTCAGGTAAATGCAACTGTCAGGCATTTGCAGCTTCAGACTGCTCTACTGCAACAACTAGAAAAATGTAACTCTATCAGTGTTGTCTAGTTCACAGATGCCAGGAGATGTTTTTCTTTGGGAGACTGATTGTGAACAGAAAGAAAATTTCAAAAGAGAAAAAACATAGGAATTGTTTTCTTTTCTAGTTCTTGGGCACACCAGCAAAACACTTTTCTTTATGCCCTATCTTTTGAATATCAAGCTAGGCCATGCTATCTGAAAATCAAAGCTCATATTATTCCAAAACACACACACACACTTTTCACTGAATAAAACAAGATAAGATGCTTTGATGAGCTCTGTGCTGAGACCATTTTAGCTCAGACAAAAAAGGCTTTTCAATTAAACCAAAAGCACCAGGTAAGTCCTTCTGTTAGAGAGAAGCCTGGAGAGTGCAGGACTCATACCAAGGGAAAATCTGTGGATCTTTCCCTTTCCTAGTATGGGGACAGGTCAGGGCATGCTGGTATGTCACCAGAAACACTAACTTCTGCTTTGCTGATTGCATCAACAGCTATAAGAGGTAAAAACCCAGTCAAATCTGGCCCCTTGGCAGACTCAGAACTGACACCAAGTGACTTAAAAGATTTGTATTCCCACATACCAATGTTCTGACACCAGCACACAAATGAAATCACCAAAGGCAAAGTTGCTGCCTTGACCGTATTTTTCTTTTCTTGATGAGCCGTTAATTTGGGAGCTAAAACTTCTATCTTTTGCACAAAAAGACATATCCACTTCATCACAGCAATTAACTCAGTATTAAAGAGCAAGAATAGACCTGAGAATGAGCCAAAGCAATGCTTTTTACTTTTAAATATTTTAAAGAAACATCAGAAAAATATCCAACTTTAGAGGAAAAACAGTATTACAGCACTCCAGTAGCCAATGATAACATGAACAATAACTACAACAGCACAGTCACAGAGTTCTATTCAGAGCTGTTCTTTCTTTTTGGAACATCCCTTTTCCTTATTAAGCATCTTGCTGGTTAAAAAACCTCTTTCATTTATTTTTTGAACTGGGATAAAAGCCACAGTTTACATATGTTGGTTCCCCTTTTAAGATTACCTATTTATCTCTGAATGAGGGTCTAGGTTTAGGTAAATATCACTACAAGGAAAAATAAAAGTTTAAAAAAACAAACAGTTAAATTCAAATAATTTCTATTGACTGGAAAAAGTAATCTAAAAATATTACCCTGTATGTCAGAACAAATGAGCCAGATTACAAATAAGGACAATTCAAGAGTCTGGTGCACTGGAAGTCCACTACACTTCCACATTACAGCACAGAGGTTAAGTTTTAAGTTTGTGTTTGGGAGTATCAACAAGAGTTATCATTTCTTCCCTATTTAAGACAAAAATAGTTATGACTGAATGCTGGAAATGGTTATGAGTTGCTAATCCCACCTTATTCCATCAGAACCCCAAGTCTTTTGCAACTGCCTGGAACAACGAGCAGACATGTCTTTTGGAACATGGTTTTGAGAAGGAAAAGGGCTATTTTCTGCTTTTATTACAAAAATCCATCAGATTAATGAACTGCTACATACAGAGGTATTACTAAGACAGAAGCCAATACTCCAGATGCTCATACACATCCTGAATTTTATGAATCCATATTAATTTCAGACTCTGGCACTGTGGTAACTACATCAAGCAGAGAAAAGACTATTTTTCTTTCTCATTGGGAACAGTTTTCTCTACTGACAACACATAAACACATCTCTTGAAATATAATCAGCAAAGCAATTAAAACAATATTTAACCATAAGGTTGGTATATGGCATCTTCCCTACAACCTCTTCTCCTGAACACTCAATGTCACAGAGATTAAAAAGAGGAGTCAATTAATTAAAAGCATTTATACTAATAAATGCTAAAAGCAAAGGTTTTTAATTCCCATTCCTGTTACTTCTTCATGAATTACAAGGGGACCTAGCATTGCTGTACTGGCTTTCACAGAAGATCATCTGTGCAAGGCAGCCATAGCTGACTTCAAGGGTATGGAGAGTGTTCATTTCACTGTAACTATTTCATATTCTAGTGCTTGGGAGGCAACACTGATTCTGTTTGCAGGGTACCAAGGGGTCAGCATGGGTTTCAGAATGACGTTTTACATTACACAGAGATGCACTCTGTAGGACTCTCCTCTGATTTTAGCAAAAATCTCAGACATAGCTTTACTTAAACACTATGAAATATATATATTAAAAAAAAAAAAAAAAGTTGCCAAAATTGTATGTAAAGCCCTGGGTTTAGAATATGACAATGTGAAAACTGTGTCAGTGCTTTTCCTATAAATCGACTTAGATCTCTGGCTCTGTGTCCAGCTCTATTTCTGTCCTGCAATCTTCCAAGTGCAAGGGCTAGACCTCACTGTTTGTATACAGCCTGCTGCAATCATTATACAAACAAAAATAACATGGGAAATTGTCAGATGAGAGATACCCCAGTTAAAGAGCAAACTAAAACATGTGTGGAATGAACCAGAAGAACAGACAAATGTACAGATGGACAAAGCCTCTCTTTTTACACTTTTTTGAGAATATTTCAAGTATCATCCAATGTTCTTGCAAAGGAAGAGGAAGAACACTATGCTCAAAAAGAAAACATCGCAGAAAATTTAATATGGGAATTCCGATATTATTTTTTTCTCTCCAGAATTAAATACATCAAACTGTTTCAGACAGGCTTCCTATAAAGGAACGGGTTCATGATGGAAACATTAGAGAGAGAACAAGATGCAGTGACTTCTGTCTTTGAAAACTGGCTCTTTTGATGCCTCTTAGAGTGATCCCTGCTAGTGCAGCAGGGAAGGATAATGACAGAATTACCTACTTTATAATAGTCATACAACAGGCCAAGAGCAGCAGCACTGTCCTCATCACCATTTATGCTCATCATAGCCTTGGTAGCTGCTGTTAGGGGATTCTCCAAATACGACTTCCAGGCTTCATCTTCACTGGTGTAGGCTCGTCTGGTGTTGAATGAAGTGTCATTTGGCACTAAGGCCACAAGTCGCTTGTTACTGCATAGACAGGAAGAATAAAATTGTGATCCAGAAGGGATTACTTTATTCACAAGACATGGTAAAGAACATCAAATAGCTCAATTTAAGTTATATGATTACATCAAGCAAGCATCTCTGTATTACACTTGGTGACATAAATATTTACCAGTATTCGCTATCTTCAGTACTTAGAAAAAATTAAATGCGTGCAGATCTTTTGATACTAATTCAAATGTATTTTTACTAATATACGGATAGAGCTACAAAATTATTTTTAAACTATTTGGAAAAAAAAAAGAAGCAACAATATAACAATATTTTGGCCCCGTATTTTTGCTACTTGTACACTTGATTAAGGAAAAAAAATCCAACATTTAACTAACATAAGACGGGAATGAAAAACAAGAAAAAGCATCTAATACTAATCTAGGGTTCACCTAAACAGAGTATAGTTCAGTATTATTAAGTGGGTATACCTTAAAATTAAGCTATTCTCTGCTTTTAGAATGCAACTTGTCAGTAGTTTCACAGAAGTTTTCTGTAACCAGACATAAGCAATAGGTCCAGTGGATGGAACAGAAGTAAACATATCTGGTCTCAATTCACACTTTATTACTCATCTAGTTATAAACCCGTGGTGACACACACAAGACCATTAGTGAGTGGAATTTGCAGCAAAGCAGTTTCCTCCAGCCTGAAAGTGCTACAAACTGACCAGTGCCCATGTATACTGCATGAGAAGCTGCTGCATCACAGCTATGGCCAAAATTTCCAGTATAATGGAAACATAAATGAAGATAATAGCACCTGCTTTTGCAAACTATTCAATAAACTCATCAATAAAAAAAACTGCATATAAAAAAAAAAAGTTGCAGGACTATTACATAAGGTAGACAAACAGATTAGGCATGGGAAATAGTGGAGTGAAGGGTGTGCTGCTTCACAGGTATTATAAGAGCACTGTAAAGAATTGTGGCTCAAGTTACAAGTATGACAACGAAACTTTTAACGTATTGCACCTTACAAATTTGAAAGCTGCAGTGATGGCAATATAACTAAATATATCAACCAAACTGGTAAAACTAGTAATATTCCTGGTGATCTCCATAAAACACTTTTTGCCATCTTCCACATATAAGCCAGTTGAGTAGTCAGCCTCCTCTTTCAGCTCTGCCCTACCTGCACCAGCTCCACAGCTCTAACCCAACCAACTGCTGCTGTTGCACAGAGAGTGGCATTTAAACTGTGCAAACAAGACTTTTATTTGTTTTCAGAAATAGGATTTGATAAAAGCACAACTGAACCCACACAGTAAAGGCTCTTGGATGCTGGGAGCATGCCTTGCCTGGCCCCCAAGCTGCAGTGACCAGCAGAAGGCTGGGGCATCGCCAGAACTCTGCTGTGGTGCAAGTCCAGCCTGAAAAGTGCATGCTCCAGTGTTTAAGGAAGAGGAGGGGGGATGGTGGAGATTATAATCTCTATGGTACAGAGCAATGTTTACAAGTTTCTTTATTTAATGAAAAACAAAAGAATCCATCTGGTACACAGAACACAATTTTACAAACTCTATGGGGGAAGAGAGCATTTCATAGCTTTGTATCAGAAAATACAGGCAACTACAATACCGGCTCTATTTTCCTTTCATATAAAGTAACTGGATTTTTGGAAACTTCCTTTTTTTTTTTTTTTTTTTAATTGAGAACTCTTCTGCCTGGTCTTTTGCTGAAGATTTTTGTCCTTCTTGTTTTCATGTATACATTTGTGTTGTTACAGGTTTTCTTCAGCAAGTGAAACTGAGCATAAATTAGGAGCCTAAGGAAATACAGAGAGAGCTGCTAGGTCTGCTTGCCTTTTCAATAGCGCATTGTTAGCAACTCAAATCAGATTTGCAAAAGCCCTGCTGTTTGTGCCAGAGGTAACTGAGGGCCTGTTTCCACTCTGGAGTAGTCAATTCTCCCTGGCTCAGAGGAAATTATTCCAAGCAAGGATTCTCCTTTCCTCAACAAAGGTCCCCTTCAGCTAAATCCAGGTTGTTTCACCGCATGGGCGGCTGCCCATTGCAACGCAAAAAATCCTGCTCACCCTTCTTCCTGTAGCAGTCTTCCCTTAAAATCAATAACTGCCTTTTGTTACTTGGAGCACTCACACCTGTGTGACAGTCATAACTGATTTATGAGCACTACAGTCAGACAACAAGATCCCTTTAAAAACACACCTTCTATAACTTGGGCTGTGCTTGTCTGTAAAAATGCTGGAGGGGAGGAGTCAGTCTCTGCTGCTCTAACTTAGCCAAGATGATCTTAAAGCAATGAAAGCAATGACCAGAGTGCAGTCTTTCTGAGGTGCATATCTGATTGTGCTGGGGAGAAGCCAAAGCAAAGGGGATAAATACTCTAGAAAGAGCAGCTCAGTAAGTAAACAGTTGGGATGGCTGGAAAGGCACAGGTGCATGGACCTAGAGCCTTCCCAACATCTCTCCCAGAGCATGTTTTCTTCTAAAACTCAGATTTTTACATTTGAAAAAGTAGTATCTGTCTCCTCTGCCTTGAGAGACGGTCTGTAGCATAATTAACTGACACATTCATTGTGTTTACTCTGCAAACAGACTGAAACAATAGCACTAAGAAAAATAAAAAACTTCCTCATCACCCCTATCCCTATAATCAGCTCTGTGGGAGGTTAATGGTCAGAGCTAATTATCATGATTTAACATAGTCAATCATTTCAAAGATTATAGCCAAAGCAGTCAGCCAAAACAATTGGGCTCACTTAAAGAAAACTCTATTAAATAAGGCCATTTGCATGGGAGGGAGAGTTTCTCTGAAGAAATGAGACTTGTGCATGCACACACATTCCCTTTCCTTTTTGCACAACTGCTAAACCTCCTTGGACGATTTCAGGTAAATGTGACAGAGAGGTAGCAAGTCCTCCATAACCAGAGGAGATAAATACATTGTATTTTAATATATGCCAAGAAAATCCAACACCCTAAGTGAGACTCTACACAGGTCAGCTTCCCTGATCCTGTCTGTCATACTTCCATGCCAGGGCAGCCCCAGCTGTTCAGCTATGCAACTGATGACAGCTGGAAGCTGGGGAGGAGCTGGGCGAAGAGTGACTCTGGTGGTATCTGGACCATGTGGAAGATAAAGGGTGACACCTAGGAGTAAAATCAATCCCACTGTAGAGCTGCTCTGACCATCCCAGCTGAAAGAAAAGGCCAATTTGGAGCCTGCAATTAGCAGATCCATAGATCTATGAATCTTATCAAATGCTGCAAATCCATCAACGACCACATGCACCAAGAACCACACACCTAAGAAACAAAGATAGGCCAAGATTGCGAGACTCCCACTCAACCTGACCAGCAACACCAGCAAATACTCGCTGTTGCCTCAGTCACACCTAAAAACCTGCGAAAGAGCAGAGAACAAGAGCAAGCCTTGCTGTGTCCATTTCTCACCCGGTCAACCACCTCTCTCCATCTGGGAGTCAGGATGTATGCTAACCAGAACACAGCTGAGAGGTGCAAGATGAAAGCACACCCTCATTTTACCAGCCCTTTACCAAGAGCTGAAGAATTTAGGATACTTTGTGTCTAAAAAGTAAATGCTTCCTTTCAAGCTACTACTTGAGCTCCTCACGAATGCAAAATGTTTCCATTGTTTTATGTCAAACAGTAATAAGTGTGCAAGAATGAAAGGTATTTTCTGGGCAATGGTCTAGCTAGGAGCTAGATTGCTCTGACACGGGAGCATTTATGTCAAGACTAAACTTCCAATGGCCATTATTTTGCAAAATCTTTTTTTTTCTCCCCACCGCTAAGAAGAGATTTTCCTGTTCATACTATCCAAAGTGATTTGTGTGTTTTCATAAGACATACATAAATTTTCCAGATTAACAGCAGTTGCAGTGATTTTTTTGAACTTTTTTACAATTAAGATTATGGAAGTTTATAAAACCTACACAAGCATAGTATATAAATTTGAAGATATCTAAAACTTTGTTTCATTTCAGTTACTGCAGTACAACAATGTAAACTGGAGAAGTACATTGTACTTGACATCAATCAATCATCTAAATGGAAAGGGCCAGCCTTTCAAGCTCGGATTAAAGATAATGAACATACACCAGCCAGCCCTTGGGGCTATAAAATCCTACTACAGGCAAATTCTCACCCAACTTGATGCATTTTTTTAATTAGTTTATAATGAATCAGAATGGCCCATTAAAACACTCATGAACAGTGGTAAAAGGCTTGGTGACCAGAGCTTCCTTTTTATTCAGAAAGATGTCCTGCCTGCCAGTCTCTCAAAACCAATTTTGATGCTCAAGAGCTTTCTCTTGAATTTGCAAAGCTCAAGCAGCCCTCAACTTTTCAGCTACATCTGCCACTGAACATAGAGCAGACTGATGCAGCTATGCTGCATCAACTACATCTGCATCCTGCTCCATCATAAGCTGAGTATTACATCCTGATCCTGCTGGCACCAGTGGGAAAGAAAGCCTCTTCATACCTGCCCCACATCTTTTACCTTGCCCAGGATATTCAGTCCTGAAATCCAAAGCAGATTGTTTAGACTACCAAGGTGGGCACCCAGCCCAGGCATTTCCATTTTTTAAGTGTGGGAGGGGGTGGTTGGTGGGATTTTTTTACATTGAATTTGTCCCTTAAAAAAAAAAAAAAAAAAAAAGTTACAATCAAGCTGCTCCATCAATATACCTGCAGACTTCTTCACCTCCTGACAATGCAGGAGGATTTTCCCCTCCCTGCAGAGGCTAGATGCCAGATGGGAACACACAGGCAATGTGTGTGAGGCAGGAGAACGGGAGAGGTTCCAATTCCCAGGTTTCAGCCCAGGCCTGAGCTTGCTCATTCTTACACAGGTGAGATAAGAGCACCAGGCACTTCTGCACACATCATCTGCAAACTGATCCTTCAAGAGAAGGGATACAAGGCTTTGGTCCATACAGCTATTATAAAGTATTCAGAAATTTTAGCACTAGTCAAATAACTGGAAAAGGCAAGACAGACTCCTGCCACCCTTGTTCCCAGCGCTTCAAGGCCATAGGATATTTATCATTAAGTTCCTTGTTAGTTGCATGATAAGAACGTGACTAGGGCAACTGTCTCCAGTCTGCAAATGCTGGGAGAAACACAAATTCTAAAACAAGGTTCTAGGCAAAGGGACCACTTTTGTTGCACACAGGCATGCATCACACACCATGGTGCATTCTGGTCTTTCCTCCAGCACAAAGTCAAAGAAATGGTGAACTTGTAGAACATCCATGTTTCATTTGGTATGACAAAAGAAGCATGTTCCAGACACATCCAAGAACCATAAAAGAGAGCAGAAGTTCCCTCTTCAGTTTTGACACAACTAAGGAGGGCAGAGTAGGATCATTTACAAACATTTCAAACCCTCTGTAAGTTTATTTTACACTTAGACAAACCTTAATTCAGCTATGTAAGACAACTATAAAACAAATCTAGAACAGATGTTCATTCAATTTGTCTTAAAACTAATGCACATACTTATGAATTCACAGGCACAAAATGAAGTACTATGACCATTTAACATGCAGGACAGATCCCACAGAAGCTGCGTAAGTTAAACTTCAGGTTCCATATCACAAATTTCTGCCTGTGTTCATTACACAGAAGTATAAATCAAAGTTAGCCCTAGTGCTTGAAACCATTTGTTTCAAAGATTCTAATGCTAGTTTTGGCCCAAGTTTACTACCTTCAGAATACTACTTTGCCTACTTGACAACAAGTTAAAAACAAAACAAAAAAACAAACAAACAAAATACCACCAAAAAATCCCCACAACTTGTGTGGCTCATTGCAAGTTTTGATTTATTTAGTTAAAGAAAAAAACAAAAACTTGAGACTCGTCAGGATTTATTGCCAAAGGTATAATTAAATAGTCTGCAATACTGTTTTTTCAATTAGATAATAGGGTTCCATTAAAACTACAAAGGAGTGCAAACATGTAACGAACAGGAAAATTATGGTCCATGTGTCTCAGCATTTTGCCTTTCATAGCTGACAATCACACCATTCCCAGAAGCACAACAGGTCTCCAAAATATATTTAACCCAATCCAGTGACTATATAAAAATACAAATGAATTGAGAGTGAAGAAAAAAAAAAAAATCAAAGCATTTAGACCACCAGGAAACAAAAAGGTAAAATGCCCTCTGGCCCAGAAGTCCATACCAAGGAAAAAAAACTCCCATTAAATAGACTGAGTCATTTTGCCTTCTAATGAATGCACGTTTGAGACTCTTGCAATTTTGGGACAATTTTACTTTTAGAGCACAAGAAAAACCTGAGCAAGATTACACACATAAAATGAAAGAAATTATTTTACCATTACTAAACACTGAGAGGAAGTAAAATAATATATTAAGAACAGCAACAATGAAGGGCAAAACAGACTAGTTTAACAATTAGATGCCAAGGAGAAGTTTTATTTGTTTTTACTCTGAACCAAAATAACTTGAGCATGCAGTAGTGATCAAGAGATTAAAAGAAATAGGTGATTCATTAACATTGACAAAAAAATATTAACTATGTCAAAGCAGAAGTATGAAAAAGAAATCTGACAAGGATTAAATACATACAATAAATGCCTACTGAGGACTAGTGTTCAAATAGGCAATTACCCTATGACAGACTTTTCATACCTATGATTTCAGAGACTTTTTTTTGTTTCACTTTTAATAAAATATTATTTATACCACACAATTTTTTGCTACTCATGTACTAAGCCTGTTGCTTTTAATTTTTTTAATAAAGACAAAGTCTCAAAACAAAGACAGGTTTCAGCACATTTGTAAAAAAATCACTGACGTCCCAAAAAATGAGGAAAAGCTGAAGCTCACAGCATTTTTGCAGGAACTGACAGAGTTGATCAGAATTAGCAATTATTTTGCAGATTCATGGCATGCTATGCTGTTTTCCTAAGAGTATTTCAAGTGTGCATAGCACCCAAGGTTGTTTTAGCTGACTTGAAGCAGCTAGAAGCAGGCTGCAAAATTAAAAACAGGTCATGACAAGGCTGCCCAGACCTCCTGCAATTTAACCTGACCCTTGGCCCCATGGTCCCTGCTCATTCACTGCTTCCACAGAGTTAATGGAAATGGAATAGTTACTGCACTGATAGCACTGATTGCTGTTTTTCCAGGATATTAAATCTTTTACGCAGCTGGAAGGAAAACATGAATTCAACAAAGAAACCTGGGAGTCAAGATTTCCCACAAATATTTTTTAAAAGCATACAAACCCAAAAATATACTCTACAGAACTACTTAAATACATTATTATGGAATATACCATTGCCTCAAATCAGGAAAATTAACAAACCTATATATAAAAATATATAGATATAAATATACAAATGCATATAAAAAAGAAACCTATATACATAGTCTTTGATGTTTGAGACATACTCTCAAGCTAGAGATGTATTGCAATACTTGACTTCACAGTTCAGATGTACTTAATATGGTTTCCTTGGTTAAATATTTTGTAAGCAACCACTGTCTATTTTATGATGTCAATACTGTAGAAGAACAGAACAGTATCCCTGTATAGTAAGATGTCTGAAATAATTACTTCTTTTAACTAGCTACTACTGTCCCAATCACTGATCAAAAAGCTAATGAAGTTTCATCCCAGGATTAATTCCTAGATCCACATTAGAAAGCGCTGTTTTGTGTATGTACAAAAAAGGACAGCTTGATTGGCTGCTTCCTAATTAAAAAAAACACAAAACTTGAGGTAACCACTGCACTGGATTAATATCTGTAAAAATGTTTGGCAACAAATGTTAACTGGTGTAATATCATTTCCCCTTCAGATGTTCCAGCCAAAACAGGGATGATGATGTCCCTGCTGACCCTTCCACAGGGAAGAGGTTACGTGATCATTACAATCAAGTTAAAGTGACCTGGGAAAATCCCATCCCTCCTCCTCAGCTTTGATCTTCAGTCTAGTCTCAGACTCCAGCACCAGATAGACAGTAGTGTGAACAGCAAGACCTAACCATTTGATACTTTTACTCCTTTTAGTAAAACTTATGGTAGCAAGTTCTATGAGGCTCTGTACACTGACTTTCCACCTTCCTTGCAGAGAAATGGTTTTCTAGGGAGCATCTGTGACAGCACATCTGGCATTCAAAAAGCACAACAACGAAACACATCTAATTCCTGTTTCTCCATTCATTCCTGGATGAGTAACACTGGAAAATTCATCTCACTGGATGCCCTATTCAGACAATCAGCTGTGGGGAAAAAAAATATTAAGTGATTTGTCACCTAATTGCTACTTAATATCTGCTGATGGGAAACATGTTTGACCCTCAAAGAAATAATTAAGAACAAAACACAGAATCACACAGTAAATGACAAACCCCCTTTGTATTATAGCACTAGATGCTTAAGTTAAATATTATGAAGGCAGTAAATTTACACTCTGAGGAGAAAACAGTAAATCAAAATTACTCTACAAAGAGCCCAAGATCAATTTCTGCCACACATACTACCAAGCAGCAAGCTGGATGTGAACATGCCTCCACTGACATATGGGAACAGGTCTGAACCCATTCCCACCTACGGGCTTGCTCTCCGCTCAGTTATTTACCTACAAGCACATGCTCTGCTGCAGACCCAGGCTGCCCCAAGCCCTCGTTTATGTGGGCAGTCTGAGCATGCCCCAGCCCCAGCTAGCTGGTGTCCTGAGTAGCTCTGCACACCCTGGGCTGTCGGGGTGCAGACAGGCAGCTGGCCAGCCAGCAGCGTACCACAGCAGCCAGCGTGCTGGGACGGGCCAAGAGCCTGCTCTTCCTGCAACTGCTGCCCCAGCCCACCTGGGCCTACACACAACTCCAGGAGCAGCAGGGACACAACTGTGGCATTTACAGGATAGACCCCAAACGGTTGTACAATTGCTGCTCCTCATTCACAGAAACGCTGTCAATTTCTAAAACCCAGTTAAGCCTCAAGTAGTGAGCCTGCTGATTCGCTCCACTAATGCACTAGAGAGTCATGACTCTGGAGTTTTGTGGTGATCACTTTGTTTGTATACTACAAAAGAACAACTTTAGCCTATAAACGCAGAAGTGTACCCTAGAATCATCTTTTCACTCTGCAAAAGTGACACTCCCTCCTTCCCACCCTGTGTCCCTCAGCCTTCATCAATCCCCAGGTTCCCCTCAAAGGATTTGGAAATTGGATAATAAAGGAAGCTGCAGAGCAGACATAGAAAACACTCAGAGTGGGAGGGACACACATTTCCTTCTGCAGAAATTATAGTTTGAACAGTTATTTTCTTAACACCTGCCATTTGCAGCACCCCTGCTGCATATGAAACCAGGCCGCTGAAAAATGGATGTCAAAAAATAACCTCAGCTCTGAGCCAGTTCTTTAGCTGCACAACAGCTCTACTGACACAGCTGAGAGGGTGGAACAGAGGTAGGAACAAGTGGCCACAGCCTGCTTAAAGTTGGTATTACTTCTGAAAAATGTGTGTGCAATCATGCCTTATCTCTCCTGACCCCAGAGTTTGTGGAAATAAGCAGACAAGACCCACCTTAGGCAGAAAGACTAAAGGGAAAGACAGGGAGATAGTACCCCTATCTTAAGGATAGTCTACCTTTCCAAGCTCTTCTGTTAGCATTACAATCAAACACCTTGTTCATCAGCATTTTCACCTAACTGTCCACCTTCCTCCCTTAAAGCACTACAGAACCTGTCCTACCGCTTCCTCAAAAGAGACATTGCAGGCAGCTCTGTGCAGTAGTGCAGAAGAGTCTATCACCTCTCCAGAAAAGCCAGCAAGCCCCACAGAACGTGTTTTGAATATATTTTTCCACACTTTCTGTATCCCCTCCACTGCTTACTCCTCTATACCAGTAGAGGTAAGCACAAGACCCACAAAGACACGTCCAATGATTCTGGCAAATTAACTGACTTCAAAATAATGAGCTCCACTCTCCAGTCTTGCCTGTAGGGAAGATCTGGTTTTAACTAAAAGAAAGGCCATGTGGAAGAGAATCGTGTACTCTCTGGATTAGGTTCTAATTGGATATAATTAGAACCTTAAAAAAAAAACAAAAACAAAACAAAACAAAAAAAAAAAAAAAAAACAAAAAAACAAAAAACACCACCACCAACAACAAAAAAACCCAAACACCAAAACCCTTCCCATGCAAGATCCTCACACCAGCCTATTATCTCCTTTCATCTGGTCATCTCTTCTGGAAACAAATGTATTTGTCTTCTCATGTTACACTTGCCTATAGAGAGCACAGGGGATTTCTTTACTCTTCATTTCCTTTTCAAACTCTTACCTATGAATTTTCTAAACACCTTAACCAGAGACAGATCACAGGCACACCTGCAATGGAGCAAGTGCTGTTATTTGAGGTTGTGTGCTCTACACTGCTCTTAAGTTCCTCACAGTGGTAACAGCAGCAGCACTACACAGAGCACGGGATGCAGAGCATCAATCTCCAGTCCCAGTAGCTTACACGTTTGCCATATTGTTGCTGTTGGAAAGGAAGGATAGTCAAGCATCTCAGTAGCACCCCAGACCCAGAGGGAAACCATTCTTGCCCTAGTTTCTGACATGAGTTAGGTTTCCTCTCCACTGTTTTTCTGATTCAATGCCAACTATGATGCGAAGTTGCTCTTCTGACGCCCCCCCACCTTTCCAATATTCCCCTCCCCCTAGCTGCCCTTGATCTGCCGCAGCCTAGTTTCTGGCTGCTGAAACTACTGGCAACTAGGCTTAGCCAGGAAATATCTCATAAGCAAGCCCCTTTCACCTTCACGCGTTCTGGAACTGCCCATTGCTTTGGGATGCCCTCTATCACTGCTTAGCAGCTCTTCCACAGTCAATTTGGTTCCCCTCTCAACTGAACGATTGCTCTTTCAGCTGCTCCTTCACCCACCCACACCCCTCAGGGCTCTGTCCTGATTCCCCTCCTTGCACTTTTAATCATTTACTGCTCTAATCTGGCCACCTAAGGCATTAGTTCCCATCCCAGCTCAAATGAACTCCTAAACGCCACTCTCAACTCCTACGTAAATCAGTTTAATTTCACATCAGTAGCTACCTTCGTACAATTCCACTGTCAACTGATGTTTGGAAAGGCCAGGCCTAATATTTTTGTTTAATCTTTCCCCTCTGAACCGTCCTGTCTCTTCCCTGTCGGGGGACCCCACCCTACTGTTTTCTTTTGTCGGGTAATCTCCTTCTTTCACTCTTTGACAGGCAGGTTGTCACCAAGCCTCTCTCCAACATCAGGCTCCTCCTCTCCACCTCCTTTGGCACAAAGGCTCTGGGGAGCCCAACCGGGGCTGGCACCCGAGCAACACCAAACGTAGCCGAGATCACACCCGTGTTTGGGGCACTCCTACCTGCACCGGGGCAGCAGTGAAACAAAACAGCCACCTCCCGCCCTCCATCTTCCTTACCCCGTAGCTCCCGCCAGCCGCCTCCTGCAGAAACACTAATCACCCGAGCAGGGAAAATGGCCTTCCCGCCTGGCTGCCTCACGGCGGCTCTGGGCGCCACGCCGAGCCACCCGCCGCCATGGCGGGAGCGCGGCATCGCCTGTGCGAGTTATTTACCGGGGTGAATAACCCAGCCCCGGCCTGCGCCGCCGGCCGAGCCGGGCTGGCAGGAGCGGCCTCCGCGCCCACCGACGGCTCCTGGCGACGCTCCCCGTCCCGGGGACACCGAGATCACCGCTGGCCCCGCCGCGGTCCTGCGCGTCCCGGGGGGGAACCAGCACCGCGGCCGGCGGTCCCGGGAGACAACGGGAGTACCCCTGCACCGCCGCTCTGTCCCGGCCTCGCTACAGCCAGGCCCGGGCGGGAGAGGGGCTGCGGCGGGCCCGGGGACGGCAGGAACGGAAGGCTTCCCTCTCATCTTCAATCTTCTCCTTCGGCCCCGCTCCTGGGAAAGTTACTTTTTAACCCCGCCGGTCTCCGGGCAGCCGCGGGCCCGCCCGGGCGTCCCGCCGGGAAAACAAGGTCAGGACGGCGAGGCAGAAGGCGCCGCATGGAGCGGCCGGGGAGCACCTGGGCCGAGGCAGGGCCTTCCTCCCGCCGCCCGGGCCCCCTGCCCCGCCGGCCCCAGTCGAGGGGAGAAAGATGGCCGTGCTCAGCCCTTTGGGGATAAAAGCCCTTTGTTGCGCCAGCACAAAAGCTAAGAAGAACTTTACGTCCGAGGCCTTCGGCAGGCGGAGGCCGCTCCGCTCTTCCAGGGCGAGGAGCTCTCTGTCACAAAAAGCGACCCTCGAGGTGAGGGAGAAGAAAAGAAAACAACACAAACAAATAAAATAAAACTAAACTGAAATGGGAGTTAAACAATTAATCGCGCAGCCCCACGGCCAGGAGGACAGCAAGGTGCGGCGCAGCGAGCCGCAGCCTCGTCCTCGGGCGCTCCGGAGTGTCTGTGCGCCCGGTCCGGCGTCGCTGTAGGAGGGAGAAGAGGGAGAAGCGCCGTCCCGGCGGGTCCGCGTCCGCCACCGGCGAAGGGGAGCACGGCCAGCCCGGCGGGCCGCCCCGCGCAGCGGGCGCAGCGGCGTGCCTGCGATCACTTACTTGTCCGTCTCTTGTGACATGTTTGATCCAATGAACTCTCTCCCCTTTTCCCGGTGCCTCCGTCTGCCTGGCGGAACTGGACTTTCAGGTCTGTGCAGGTGAAGGTGTGCGTGTGAACGCCCGGGACGGCAGAACCAGAGCTACTGGTAATTCTGCTTTCCTTCCCCCGCTCTCCCGGCTCCAGAGCCAGCCGCCGAGGCAGGACAGGTAGAGCCCCCTCCCCCTGGCATGTGGGGAGCGGCGGGGCTGGGGCGCCGGCGGGGCTCGGCACGGGAGAGCGGCCGGGCCGGGCGCGCACAGGTAACTTTCCCAAGCAGCGCTGGATTCTTTCACTAAAGGAGCGGGGAGAGGGACGAGCCGCGCGCTGATTGGGCGGCGCGGCCGCCAGGTGCGCTGCCATTGGCAGAGGCGCGCACAGGTGAGGAAGGAGCCGCCGCCGAGCGCCAGGTAACGAACGCAGCGCGCGCCGGGAGGCACCGCGGGGCCGCCGCCGGCGGGAAGGGAAGGAAAAGGAAAAAAACAAAAAAGAAAAAGGGAGCCGGCGCTCGGGCTACGGGCAGTTCCACCGTCCAACAACGCCTCCCTGGCCCCGCCGCGAACGGAGGGGCCCGGCCGGCCGCGCTGAGGAGGCGAGGAGCGGCGCAGGGCCACGATGGGTGCCCCGTGAGGCTGAGGCGGGCCCTGGCCGCGGTCCGCCTGCTTCACCTTCGGCTGCTCCGTGCCCGAAATCTCCGGCTTCGCTGGCCTGTGGCTGCCGTCGAATAACGCCCAGGGAGGTGCCGCCTTTCTCAGGACAGTTTGGAAGATTTTTTTTTTTTTTTTCCTTGGGTTTGGGGACTTTTTTACCTTTGTTTTTCCCTTTTTTATTTTTTTTTTCTTTTGACCTTACTACGGTTGGGACCAGCTGAGTTCACATTGGTGAATGTCTTTCTGCAGAAGGCATCTCACGGCAGCAGGATGAGTGGTGCCAGGTGATGACACCCACTGTGTAGATCTGGGAACTGATACATGAACTGGGGGATGTTGATGATGGGTGTTGAGGGGTCTGCTTTGTCAGCAGGGGACAGCTGGAAGAGAATAGAAAAGCTGGAATGGAGCATTTATTGAGGCTCTGTCATGCAGGGATGAAGTGAATGGAGAGGACAGCAGATCACCCTTCAGCCCAACATGCTGTGTACTTTGCCAGAGGACCAAAGCGGGTCTACAAGGGACAACCGGATCGGGCTGTGGGGGCAGCAGCTTTGACCCTAATGGAGAAGGTGGAGGAGGGGACGTCCTTGGGTCAGTTTGAGAACAGGCAGTGGAAGAGTAGCAACGAGGCTCCCGTCTGCTATTACCCATTCTCTATTCCTCCATCAGAGACAGGCCAGGACTGCATTAATCCTTCCTGCTACCACCTGCCCTCCTGGAAACAGCCTTCTATACTAGGCATCCAACTTGACTGCTGACAACCTCTGCTGTAGAAATCATGCTGAATGTGTAAAGAATGCACCACTATGTAGGGTAGACCATTATGTTACTTAGTCATCTTTGCAAGACAATTACCTAAATTATTTCAAACACATCAAATTTGTAATGTCTTAACTGAAGGGAATTTTCCATTTCTACATTTGATTTCATAAAATCATAGAATACCCTGAGTTGGAAGGGATCCTCAAGGATCATCAAGTCCAGCTTCTGAACAGGGGAATTTCCCTTGATAGGAGAATGTAGTAGGAGGGATATTAATGGAAATACATATTTGTATAACCAAATATATATGTATACACACAGACACATATGCATCTATACATATGTATGGAACATGTTATGGTCTAGGGCCTCATCTTCATTTATCTACTGCTGCAGGTGAAATCAAACTTGACTCTGCTAAGTCTGTGCTATTACGGGTTCACAATCAGGCACAAATATCTATTACTGGTCTCATTCCTTATCTGTGTTCATAGTAACTATTCAAATCAAACAAAATCAGTATAAATCAGTTTTAAGTCAGCTTAAATATAGTCCCATTAAGATTTGTCACTTTCAGCATTAGAAAAATACCTAGATCAATGACCCTTTGATTGAATACAAGATATTAGTTAGACATTCTCTCTGTCCATTCACCACTCACAGGAAAGAAACATTACACAATCTGTGAATCCAGTCAAAAGTTGCCAATGTGGCCATTATTCATGGCAATGCTTGTATGAATTGTTTTGTATAGTACATTTTGAGGAAGCTATAAGGCTTCATAAAACACCAGAGAAACAGAGTAATTTATTCATAGCAAATGATGCAGTCATTTTGAATACAGAATTCTATATTATCTTAAAATAAGTTGGACCTTTCAAATACATTACTATATACTGTTTTCAAGAAATAGTGGTAGAATGCTATAACAGTTACTTACTGAAGCTCTCCCTGTTAACCACAGAATTTATAAGGTTTCTTTCCCAAATAGTTGTTACGCTGAAAGAAACTTTGAGACCTGAAAAGGTTACCTCTTTGAGCACCATCAATAGGATTAACGCCAATTCAGGTATCCTCTTTCTCTTTTTAATTTTTCGGTTTTAAGAAACATTTGGAGGTTGTTGTGTGTTCATTCCCCCCCCCAATTTTTCCCATATGAAGTGCATAGGAAGGAGAGGAAGATCAGTGATGAGCACTTCTAAAAATGCCACCTTCCCCAAGGTAGAAATGCTGCTGATATGTGATTTTACAAGAAAGAAAACTGCATTTGATGCCATCTGTAGTCCTGGACCAAACCCAAACTGTAACTCAAACTGAAATGGAGTTTGTTGTTCTAGTACTGGGTCAAACACAAAACTGCCTTTAGCAGCCGGCTCTCAGGAGAGATCCTCTTAGAATGAGGTACTCAGGAGACTGAATTACTGTTCACTGTCTTAGGAGTAGTTCCAAGGTCAGAGTTAGGAATATAAGTGGAAAATGCAGTAATGAACTCTTGATTTGAGATAGTTGGAGATGAAAACTATTATTTAGTTAGGAGATGCTTACATAGAAAAATACACCCTGAAATTATTTTAACTAGGAAGGTAGGCATAGGGTTCATCGTTTTCTGGATGAGCCTTTTGCTTCACACTACAGGCTGGAATCAAATTGTCAGAGTCCACCTCTAGCTGAACAGGTCAGACAAGTCCTACTTAATCCAACCTGATGCTCATTCTTCATGATCTACAAGATTATTATAAACTAATCTGTTAGTCATTGAAACATCAGATAATGTTATTTCTGGGCAGACCAGTCTTGCTTCCTGTAGAATCAAGGCTGTGTAGAGCAAAAATAGAATAGTCATGCCATACATTATTGAAAATCTAGGACTTGTCTTTGGTGGGTACAGGAAATATTTAAAACAGTAGGTTACTGTTTTTCATACTGTGCTTGCTTCTTTCTTTGTACAGTAGTGGATAGTTTTTTGTGGCATTGCAAGTATTCAGTGTAGAATTCAACTGTCTAAAGTTTTACCTCATGTTTATACTATTCACTCTACAGCAGTGAATGACATTTGGACTTGCCAGCACTAGGTAAAGGAAATCAAGTATACAAATAAGGCTTAACTAGTCTTGT
The DNA here is from genome assembly GCF_030490865.1 of Poecile atricapillus. Classification (NCBI taxonomy): domain Eukaryota; kingdom Metazoa; phylum Chordata; class Aves; order Passeriformes; family Paridae; genus Poecile; species Poecile atricapillus. The sequence continues at coordinate 133,149,187 of NC_081250.1, read as the reverse complement.
TAATTGCACCAGGTACTTAAAATACACTTCAGAAAACTATTAAAAGAAGTCTATGAGATAAAAGATGTTGGAGATATATTTGTGTCAAAACAGTGTTGTAAAGCAGTTCAGTGAGAGAGCAGATGTTTGAAAACAACTGTTTTCAGTAGGCAATGATTACCACGTATTTTTATTTGTGTGTCTCTGTCACTGATGGCTGTTGATATAAAATGTGTTCTCTCACAATAAGTTCAAAGACAACCACCTACTTACTAGTTTTGTGATATGCAACATTTACTTTTAATCTTCCCTACAGCCCTCCCTTTGTAGTCTTCTGTATGAAACTATTTTGGAATTTGTGCAGACCTTGATCCTCAGCTGACTTCAATGAAGCCATCGTGTACATCAAAATAAGCTTAAAAGATTGCAGTGCAACCTTCCTATACCCCAAAACAAATCGTTCTTCTGCTCTAAGAATGAAATGCTGTGCACTGTTAGCTTCAAGAAAGTGATTCTAAGTAACCATGATCCTGGTAACAGTTTGACTTCTAATGCTTCCCAATTAACTATAAAATTCCAGTTGGAATAGGGGATTTTGTGATTAATGGCAAGTATTCGTGGATTTCTGTAATGCTGCCTGGAAACTGCAATTTGTACTCCCCACACAGGTCTGCTGGGAGTCTTTTAACAACCACAAGCTCTCAAGTACCTCCACATCATGTATGACAGCAGCAGCTCAGCCATGTGGAGGATCATGAAATATCAAGCATTTCCTGGCCTCAGAGTAAGGTGTGAAGCAGAGTGTGGAACTTTCTATATGAAATGCTGATTTGCATTTCTTTTAGATTCATCAAAGCAATATGGAAATATGTAAAGAAAAAAAAAAAAAAAGATAAGCTCTATTTATTTTTTGTTTTGCTCATTTTGAGTATAGATTTCATGGTTCTGAAACCATGTCATATTTTATGACAAAATTATAACATGACTATATCTACAACTCTGCACTAAGGCAGTGTGACACACACAATGTTGTTTCAGCTTAAAACAGAAGTAATTTTTAGTGATGAAAATACCTCACAGTATGTCAGTCCTTTCAGGATTGACATTGATACAGGTGAGAAGGTGGCAAAGCCTGACAATAGGTTGAAATATTAGGTACAAACTTGATTAGCAGACATTAAAGTATCAATCTGTTTCATAAAGATTACTCATAGTTTTGGAACCCATTCAATAGATTTTAATATAGAGTGATGGTTTTTCTGCAGATGCTTTGATCTACCTGGTAAAGTTTTTTAGTGATTCATTCAACCATTTTTAAACACTGGGAAAATACAGTTAGGTCACCTAATGACAGTCATTTTGCTGTTAGCATAAAACTGTAGTGTGAAAAAAGACTAAGGAGACATCTCTGAAAGACAATTTCATGTGACATGGGATCCCAGACTTGGGAAATACATTAATTATGCCGACATTAAAATTGTGTCCTGTCTTTATGGGGCAGAGAATGTAAATAACCTGACCAGTGAGAAAAATGTTGAGAGTGCATCTTCCTAAAGCTTTGTCCAGCTCCCCATGTTAATTAACAAGGTCTTTGCATCATCATAGAACAAAATTGTGAATTCATAGACACATATTGAGTCATCCTAATTCAAACTGTTTTGAGAGGAAGGTAAAGTGCTGTTGGTTTGTTTAGGTTGTAAGCAGCTCCCAGGGAATGTAAGAAGATTTTCTTAGTACCTATATATATAATTTTTTTCTTTAGTTACTAGATCACTTTTTAACTGCCAGTGGTACTTTAAACCCAACTTTTTAGCAAAAATTTTACTTTTTTCCTTCTTTTTATTTTTTTTCTCCTTCTCCTTTTTATCAAAATCTTAATTTTCTCCTTTTTCTTTTTTCTCTTTCTTCTTTTTCCTCTCTTTTTTTTCTCTTTTTTCTCCTTTATCCCTTTCTTCTTTTTATCTTCTTTCTTTTTCTTCTTATTTTTCTCTTTATTTTTTACCTTATTTTTTTCCCCTTTTTCTTTTCTTTTTTTTTTTTTTTCTCTTCTCCCCTCCTCACCTTCTCCTATTCCTCTTGACAATACAGAACCCCCTCAGTTGTACAAAATCAGCCCACAGCTTTTTCTTGTAGTACTGCAGTGGGTGTCTGGGCTAGTGTTCTCCAAGTTCCATGGAGGCCCAGACTGAACTGACTGCAGAGTGGGAATGGCCAAGTCTGTGTTGGTCAGCAAGGATGCTGCTCCCAGCTCACATCTGTCACTCCTTGAAGCATTATGACCAACAGAGCACCATTTTAAAGGAACCTGAAATAGGGTTGTGATCAACGTGGGGCAAAACCAAGAGCTTCAAATGCCTTTGCATTGGTTATAACTATGTTGAGGGTTTAAAAAAATAGAGAGGCTCCACTGGTCTAAAATATTGCCCTGCAACAATAAGCATTCTAAAAGCCATAACAAATGTGTCTTTTTGCTCCAACAGTCTGTCTTAAAATAGGCATAAGTGTTCCAGAATGCAGAAGGTGAAGGATGGCATATAAACAATTGCTTGTTTACTTTTCCCACACTCAAGAACTAGAGTAAATGCAGCCCATAGAATCCACAGAAATACTTTAGTGGTAGGAGTTGGGAAACAGAACCATGGACTTACCAATCTGTTTGCTTAAAATCAGTGTAGTTCTCCCTTGAAATATGTTGATACTATAATCAAAGAGAAAGGCACTTTAAAAATCACAGCAAACTGAAAAAGCTACTTTCAGAATTTGCTGAATAAGAGGTGGGGCTATTGCTCGTTTATCCTTGTGGATGCCCTCAGAAGCAAGCAAATGTTATTTTATTTGAAGGGCAGAGGATAAAGAGGATTGTCTGGTGGCACAAAAGGAACCAGTGTTGGAGCCAGAGCACCTCTGCAGTGCCTTGTTCTGTGGAAAGGTCACTAGACCCTGTGTCTCTCTGTTTCTGTTTAAGCTTTGTCAGCTCTGCCTTTAGTACCTTTACAGACAGGTGTAGAAGTGTAACTTTCTATTACTCTTTGGCATTCTCTTTTGAAGTACAGGAGTACTGCAGAAGAAAGCCTCCAACTGGCTTCATTCATGAACATAAAGGGAGCATACAATATTGCTCTATCAAGCATTTTTGGGCAATGCAGGATCACAGCTTGTTGCCATAACCTCGGCCTTTCTTACTGCCTAGGTTTGGTTCTTCAGTGCTCAGGAGCTTCAAGACCATTTAGTCCATGGCTTGGGGAAGACCCCAGTTTTAGATCCCCTGCAGCAGCTTCGTCAGCCTGTCCTATCAGGTTTGCCATCTCAGTGATACCATGTTTATACAAAGCACATGCCCTGCATGCATCTACAAGCCTGCTTTATCTCTACTCAGAGTGCTGCAAAAGTAGATTTTGCTATTCCACTGCTGCTGGAAGGGCTTCCCTGACACCCAGGGAGATGTGATAATTATTCTACTTCATTCTGCCCATGTGTTGTGGGATAGCCAGAGCCAGAAATCAGGCTCTCAGTGCCTCACTTTGATGGATTGGTTCCAGGTTGCTTTACACCTCTTTTTTTTTTTTTTTTTCCCAGTAAGTCTGTTATCTGTGTACACTATTACACCACCTAATTCAGTATTGATTTTTTCATTGTCTTTTAATGCAGATTGAAGATACTACGTAATTCCAACTTCTTGAAATGGTACATGCCTGCAACATATGCTGCTTTTGACCTACCTTTGTTTCTCTTAGTTCCTAGTTTAAGAAAGGATCAGACAAAACATCTGGGTTTTTTTCTGTGGTTCAGAATGCAGAAACTTCACAATGTGTCATGCCCTAGACACTGTGCGTAAACAGGAAATGCTCTGCAAATTTTCCCTCCTTTGTTTCAGTAGAGACACCAAATCTTTTAGAATAAAGAAATTTACGATATCTATGCTTTTCCCTTACATTTTTATTTCTATTCCTTTTCCCCAAGTAAGACGAAATTTTAGCTTCAGAAAGAAGCAAGGTGAAAGCATTTGCAGCAAAGAAGTTTTACGTGGCTCCAGGACAGAGATGTTGAGTATTTGCTTGTCTCTATTTGACTTGAAAACAGTACCTGGAGATGGCTGTTTGTTTATATGGAGTGTTTGGGTGTGAGGGGAAAAGCAGGCAGATTTACATTTACATTTCTTCACTTCTTTTTTCTCTAGCTCCCACACATGAGCAATAGCCCTGCAGGGAAGGGCGGGGCAAGTTGTGCGTGTTGCTCCTTATTTCACCATAAGCTTTACTCTGAGTACTAGGACTTTTAAGGGGAAGGCAGACCCTACTTTAACACCATTGGGAGTGTGAGTTACCCCTCTGCATATTCAATACTATGGTTAATGTGCTCGGGGAGAAAGGTAAGTAAAATCTGTGTAATTCCAGAATAAACTAGGTGCAGGAGGACACTTTCAAAGGTTCAAGAAACCTTTGTGAGAGGGAGCCCAAACCAACACCACACAGTCTCCCAGCCCTGAGACAGAGACGTTTGGTATCAGGGAGAAGTTGTTATAACTCTTTCAGCCCAGGCACATCTGCCAGAGCCAGTTCTTGAGCTTTGAAGCTTTCAGGGAATGTGTGCAAGGCGGACGCAGGGAGGTAGTAGCACCTCTCCATTTTATACGTGAGGTTTTTGAGCAACAGACTTGCCAAAGGTTATATGGGGAGTATGTGCAAAGCCAGGAATTTATTACCCCTTGCCCAGATCTCAGGCTGATGCCAAATACAGCTGAATGCCTCAGCCTGACTCCTGGAAAGTACTCTTGTATTCCCAGTGAAACCAGTGAGTTTCCCAGTTTAGAATGCATTTCTTTTTAAACTGCACAGACAGGGAATACGATTTGATAAAAATGTGCCAGAGAGTGTTGAGTATTTTGTGGATTCTTAGCCTCTGAAACATCATCATGCCTAATTTCTCATTAAACCTGCTGCCTAGCCGAATCCATCAGTCCTCCTGTGAGCTCCCAGGTAGAGCCTGGGAGAGTGTGAGGTGCCTTTCTCAATCTAGCCTTGCCATTTTTTGGTTTAAATCACTAGCAAAGTTGAAAGTAGAGCTTACAGAGGGAGAAAAATTCCAGGTGAGTTTCTGACAAAACTGACAAACCATGAAATGTGATATTTTATACCTCATTTAAAATCTTATCAGGGCTAATTGGTTCAGCCTATTGGTGCAGCATAGTTGAATTTTGAATGCTACACTAATAACTCTAAACTGCCACCAGTATCTACACAGGACATCTGATGATGCAGTATCATATCTGGCTTCACATCTTACCTTGGGCAGAGTGGAGTCCTCTCTCACCAGAATTTTATGAGTCTTGATGAAATCCTTCTCAATGTTATGTATGTATGAAGTGCAGGTGGTGGACACTGACCTTGCTACCACAACGTGGAGCAAAGTAATCCCATAGCAGTGATTCCTGTGATATCTATCCCTCAGGTCACAGTGATGAGCAGGAAGCAACTTGAGTAAAAAGCAGGACACAAAAATATGTCAGAAGGTCCTGTAACCTTAGTTATCCAGGGATCTTATTTGTAAGGTGAGGGGGAATAACTGCATGTTTCAACCCTCCTCCTTAGAGAGAAGTTGAGTAAAGCGCATCTGTTTGAGATCCCCAAGAAATCAATGCATTAGAATCACCACTGGTTGTCTGAACAGAAGAGTGTGTAGCTGCCCAAAGGGACTTTTTCTCTCTCTTACCCAGGTCATGCATTTCTGCCCTGTAGTGTCCCAGCAGCACCCTTGCTCTTTCATCTGCCTGAAGCCTCTTTTAATTTCATTTGGATTTATTTTTTTTAATAGGGTTAGTTTTCAAGCAGGTGCAAAGGTTGGTTTGACCCCTTAAAATTCCATTGCCAAACTGTGGGAATGCTGGACCCCAAAAAAAGGGGAAAAGGCCCACCTCTTTTGGCAGCAACCCAATTTTAGCTTTGAGCTAAAGTGATTGTGAAAGTGCATGCAAAGCAGTCTCTTCTGTTCAGGGTGAACTAAAGCCTTCCAAGTGCAAGTATAGGGAATTAATTACAACATTTGCACAGCCCTTTTCTCCTAGAGTCCCACACATGATCTTTCTTGGCATTTCCAGCAGATGTGCCATCACCAGCAGCTCTGGATGTTTCAGCTCCTCCAGTGGCTGGAATGATGGTGAATTTCTGCAAGTGCAGGACAGGATCAGCATCATGCAGTACCAGTGAAGGTTCTGAATTCATAAGTGTTTTTAATAGACAGTATTATGAAGAATGTTACTCATTTAAGTTGTCCTTTGCACTACATATCCATTCTTTGCTTTGGAAGTGGCTCCACTGCTGGTTAGTGCTCCAGTTTTGTAAGGTTAAGACAGTAGATGCCTGAAGTTAAATTTGATGCTATGGCACTCCAAACACCGTTGCAACATGGGGGATGGGGAGCAGGGATTTTCCCTTGATCTGTGCTGTCCCCTTTGGGTCCCAGAGCTTCCATCAGGGCAGGGAGGGGGAAGGGAGACTAAGGATATCTAAAAATCTTCATTGTCAACAAGGCCAATTATACACATACCAATTACCTCAGTTTAAACAACCAATCACACTATAATGGGGGGAACCTTTAGAGCCTGAGGAAGGTGCTTTGAAATGCCTCTGCTCAGGCTCCCTATTAATGCAGAGAATTGCCCCAGCAGCAGTTCTTGGCTCCAGTGACTGGAGCTTGGTAGCAATGACAATGGAGCTGGGCGGATTGGGAGATGGATGGAAGTGATATGACAATACAGGGGTTGAAACTTCAACAGCAATGAAGCAGTAGCCAGTAGCAACCTGGCTGCAGGCTTGATGTATCAGCCAACACAAATCCTTGATGGCAGTGTGAAGGAATTGGAATTTTTTTGTTACATGTATGTGTAGTCATTTTCTTCATGTTAAGGAAATTGCAGAAACCTGCACTTTACTGACTAGTCATTTTCCCAGGAATTTTGCAGCTTCCTCTAGCATAGGGTCTTTCTAAGCCTCAAGTATCATTCTCTCCTTTGAAGCACTATACTGTTTTTTCAGAAGGCCTGATCCTGTAGTGGATAGCATCCACAAAGAATCCTTCTAATTTTGTGAGCTACTGGTCAGGCTATGGTTGAATTCAGTCTGTTTGCAGGTAAGTGCTGCTACTTGCATAGTAAGGCTCCTCACCCTGGTCTCTGGTTTTAGAAGAGGATTCTTCCCATGCCACATGACTGCTCCTCTTCTAAAGTTCCCAAACATTCACTGTGTATAGTCCCTGTTCCCCTGGGATGGATGTGCTGAGATTTTGTCCTCCTTCATTCAGCAGAGCTGTGCCATCTACATCTAGACGTGACACATCAGTGCAACACGAGCAGACATTTCTTCTGTACATGCAGAAGTGAATTCCAGTTTAAAAGCAGTACTTGTGTGGTTGGTCACATTTTCTGTGAAAGAATGCAAGTAAGTCACATCCAGGTAATGTAAGTTTGTCTAACTGTCAGCTGGCAGAGGACTATGTCAGTTTAGGCTAATAGCAGCCAAATAGTAGATACACAGATGCTCTTAAATTGGTTTAATTTATGTCTGCTGGCCCTGACAATTGGAAGAAAAGATAAATATACACAAAGCCTTCAAAGCTTGGGGTGTTGTGATGCTAATTGAAAAGTCACCAAAGGAAGCCTGCATGGTGTGTGGGAATCCTGGCATGAGATTAGTGGCTAATTAGTGGCTGGGAGCTGGAGGGCACTCCTCCCAGCTAGCTCACACTGAGAACAGGCAGCTTGGCCCTGGCAGGCAATTCCTGCCCTGATGGCGGCAGTGAAGCAAGTGTTGTGGACAGCAGACAGTTGTGGAGATGGGAAGACACACGTAGTGTCAGTGCTGTAGCAGATTCTCTGTACGTGCACAGAAGCAGCGCCAGAGATAGTGGTGTCTTGGTGACTTGCTGTGTCCTGAGCCACAGCAAAGATACAGGCATCTGAGAACTGAGCTCTTTTTTTCTTTTTAACAAATGCACAAATCCTTACTTTCTGCTTCTTTTATGCTGTGTTTGCAGCAGATGACAACACACTCTGGAGGCCCTCAGCTTCAAACCTTGCTTTAGAGTCTGAAGTGAATGCATACAGATAGTGTCACCCCCTTCTTTGCATCGTGCTTTAGATTCATGACATTTAAAAAATAGAGGTTTCATCTGTCTGCCAGTGTCTCGGTATTTCCCTCTAAAGCTTTTCCCTGAAGTACAAATGAAGAATCAGAGATTTAAAGAACACACTTCTGTCTTATGACTCGACTCTGTGAGGGTGGCCTTTAGAAAAATTGTAGGAATTGGTATCGCTGATGCATCAACACCACTGAACTAACCAGGGCTTGCTTTGATTAGGCATGCATCTCTTTTCTCAATTGGTTTGCATCCATTTGTGAGAATCCCTTGTTTATTTCTTAAATTAAGAAAGGTTGTTTTGTAACTCTAAAGAGTTACACATTTTCTCCTATTTGTTACATCTGCTTTTCCAAATCTGAAATGTTTAAAGAGGGCTTTAAAGTATTGCACAACCTCTCAATTAAACTAACTGGTACCAAATCTCACACAGGCATTGAGAACCAATACCAGGATGGGTCACTTCTGAACACCACAGAAGCTAGAAAACTTTCTGTGTCACCAGCTCTGTGAATAACACTGTTTTGCTCAAGCTGGAGTCACAAATGGGATAATGTCATAAGCCTGTTTTCACCAGCAGTGGCCTGGGACCATGTGAGCTGTTGGTGGTAGTCAGCTTTTCTGGTGATCAGTGCATGAGAACATCTAGTCAGTTTCCTTGACCCTCAAGTCAATCAACCCTCTTCAAAAGCTGTTAAAAAAACCCCAGAATTACCTTTGTAAGAGCTAATTACAAAGTGGACATCCTCTATATCGTATTTACATTGCAAAATTGATGCTATGGGGAGAGGTAAGGTTTGCTGACAGAGCTAATACATAGTTGTAAAAAGGTAACAGGCTTTCAGACACAGAAGTTCTTCTATGAGTCTGAAAGAGAAAACCAAGTTATTCTGGGGCATTCTCAAAAATTCCACAGAAAGAACAGACATGACAGACCTAGAGGTGGACAGTCAGCTCTGTCACAGATGACACCAGCTTCCAGAGCAGCCTGGAGAGCCCAGGTGCTCCAGGAATCTTAATAGCCTGTGTGAAGCAACAAATTCCTGAAACCTTGCTCTTCCTTCAGTAAATGTTTGTCAAACCAGGAATGAGAGAATGAGGAAAAATCAGCATTTTCTGGTGAAATGATTTCCAGCTGGTTCTAGGTGGGTATTAGTAATGCAGCTGTCAGTTTTCACACAATGGTTTTTGAACAGACACCCTTTTATTAGTGATCTTTTAAGATAACTTCCCTTTTTATCTTAAGCAAAACACCTATGGGTGCCACTACTAACGGTTTCAGAGACTAGTGGACAGTAACACAGAGATGATACCCACAGAAGCTGGTCAGTGCAGTGATTGATGCAGCATGGGAATCTGGTGACAGTGCTGCAAGCTGAGAGACATTCCATTCTGGAACCTGGCATGGAGCTGGGAGCAGTTAAGGCATCTGAGCAATCCCCCTGTAAGGTGAAAAGGAGGAAGAATCCGAAATCAAATACATTCAGCTGAATAGAGCTTGTGAAGGACCACTGTTTACTAGAATAGCTTTTGAGAGGAATCTTAAGAGGACAGACTGGCCTAGCAGGCAGGCTGCCTCTGCCAAGATGCTGCTTCCTTTTGGGAACCACAAGAGAAAACATTTCCCCTTTTCCTCTGGCCATATTGAAATAGCCCCTTCTCCTTCCCTCCTGCTCCCTGCCAGGCTTGGGGTATCTCTTGCTATTGGGTGAGGAGAAGTAAGTCCAGACCAGCTATTTAAAGTCAAGGCTTGATAATGGTTGTTTGTCCATGGGTTCCTCTTTGCTTGGGGAAAATGCCCTGTCACAAGAGCATTCAGATAATGCAGCTGGGTGTCAGCTGAACACAAACAGTCCAGCCATCTCCCCAGAGTGCAGAGGAGGCTCTGGGAGAGGGACTCATCCATGCCTTGACCTCCAGATGCTGTGTCTGAGCAGTTCCTGTATTGCTGAGGAGTTTTGTGGGGCTCTGACAGGCTATGTGTGTGAGAGAGGACTGGAGAATACTGTGGAGGAGCTAAAGAGAAGGGACTGCAGAGGAGCTTCCAGCTCCTGTAGGAAATGTGCATGCCCCTATGGGTCTGCAGGAGCCCAAAACTGTGCTCACCTCCATTAAACCAATTAGCTCAGATGTAAATACCAAGATTTCTTCTGGTTTCTGAGTCAGTTCCTCATCATATAGAGAAAGTATTGGACTGAAGTTCTGCAAGTATATCTGATTATATGTCAGCTAAAAACTCCTCAAGATCAGCACAAAGTTCTAGCCTGTTCCAAAGAAAAGCACCAGACCTCAGTCTGCAGCTTTTGTTGGATTAAAACCAGAAATGCCATTAAGATGTTCAGTGGGCTGGGGCACCTCTTCATAGAAGACGGGCTGAGAGAGTTGGGGTTATTAAGCCTGGAGAAGAGAAGACTCCGGGGAGACCTTTCAGAGTGGCCTTCCACTACCTAAATCTACAAGAGAACTGGAGAGGGACTTTTGAAAGGGCATTTAGTGATAGGGCAAAGGGGAATGGCTTTAAACTGAAAACTGTTTTTGATTGGGCATTAGGAAGAAATTCTTCCCTGTGAGGTGGTGAGGCACTGGAACAGGTTTCTCAGAGAAGCTGTGGATGCCCCATCTCTGGAAGCATTCAAGGCCAGACTGGATGGGGCTGTGAGCAACCTGGTTTAGTGGAAAGTGCCCTGACCTGGATAGTCTTTCACTCAGCCAAAACCATTCTGTGATTATATAAAAAAAAAAATTGAAATGTTTCTTCAAATAAGGTATAGAAACCAGTTTGTCTTGCAAAAGCCCTCACTAACAACTGCTTTCTCCAGCTTCCAAAATAAAACTCAGCTATTCCAAAATGAAAAACAATAAATTCATCTATAAAAAATTAAAAATTATTCATTCCAAAATAAAATTCAGTGTTTCAGATGACATCGGAGAGATCTACATAAGTCTGGTTTAACTGGGGCAAAGCTAAGGTGAGAGACAGGTCAAAATCAAGCTTACCATGGAGGCTATCTGCAACCTTTGTAGAAAAAGATTACCATCTTACTGGGCAGATCATGTTTCTGTTATTACCAATAACAATCTGGTTGATACTGTTTACTCTCCCCTCTTTCCTAAGCTATTGCCTCTGACAGATAGAAGATTCACACAACACCTGGGGTGAAGCTCTGATGAGACTGAGTCACGTTACTGATTCAGAAGTGTCCCAGATCATATCACCCACTGTGAGAATGTGTGGGTCCCCTCCCCAAGGTACTCATCGTCCAAGCCAGAGAGGTTGTAAGGAGGAGGGTCTCAGAAGAGTAGGGATAGCTCTGCTATTTTGAATGTTTTGACTTATAGCTGTAGTTTTTCAATAAAACCCATTTTTTAAAATTTTTTGCATTTTGATGTTAAAGCATATGAAATCTTACAGATATTTCAGTGAAAACAGTCTGCCTTTCCATTTATGTTGTGAGGGAATGGCTTTTCTGTGCAATTAGCCAGGAGGATCAAACTTTATGATGGAGCAGCTTAGTCTGAGCTGCTTTCTCTCGCTGGCCTATTCTGAAAGCTCTAAGGGGGGCAAAGCCAGCGATCTTTACAGCCTCACTGGGTGACAGAACAGGCTGCTGCCTCTGGCTATGTGCAGAGACCCCCCTGCTCTACAGGAGCTGATCCTGTTATGCTCTGTGGAACAAGTCTGAACAGGGTGAAATGAAGAGGAAATGCCAGTTTCCAGGCCTCCCAGATGGCTCTGAGTTACTCTGTACACTAACTTTTTCACCCTCAGGAGGTTTAGCATATTAGTTCCTCACCATCCACAAACTGCTTTTGGATCAGCACTGGAAAGCCACCCCACTCGGGTGATTTGGGGGATATGAGCTCTGTCGTGTTAACTGGGTGCCTCTCTGCTCTCCTGCTTTGGTAATCCTCTGCTCTCCTGCAGGTATTAACACGTACAAGAAAGCTTCATCACAATAAATAATACCACAACTTGCCACTCTTTTCTGTCCCTCAAAGACACCATCATACTTTTAAATCAGCCCCAGTAAAAATCATCAGTGGGGCTGCAGAAAGGTCAAAGGTTTGCTGGTTTAGGATTTCGTGGGAATATACGCTTGTTTGGACTCGGCCCAAAAGCTTCGTTTACCTGTTTGACAGGTAACAATTAGCGAGTAATAGCTCTGCCGGCTGGAATGTGGCTGCGAGGGCCAGCGGGCGCTGGGTTACCTGGTGGGCAGGTGTGGGTGCAGCGCCCAGATAGGTATGTGCATGCACAGCATTCCTGGGAATCAGTTTTCCCTTAAAGATGCAGCGATGACTGCAGGGCACAAAAGGGCTGGGCTTAGCCCAGGCTTCAAGACACTGGAGTTGTTTGCAAGGTAAAGAAATAAAGTAAATAGTGGAACAGTAGAGGACCTGAGGAAAGGGCTGCAAGAAGCAGCTGCCCTTTTTTTTCCTTCCCTGAAGAGAGAAGAGTTTTGACTCTTCCCTGAGAATCTTGATAACAGATAATTTAGTGTGATGTGGTATCATGGGAGACAGAAACAGAAAGAAGGGAAAAACCAAGCTCACTTGGCACAGGATAGATGTGAAGTGGGGAAACCATGTCTCAACTGGTTTAGAAACGGTTAAACAGCTTATGTGCAGTTACCTCAACTCTGCCATTATCGAGGATACAAGCCTTATCGGTTTATTGAATAAAACCACTTTATCTGTGGCAAATGGCCCCATTTCCATCTCCTGCAGCAGTCAGAGAAGATTCCTGCATCAGCCCCTCCTCCCTCGAGGGAAGCTGGTATAAATTAAATAGACAGTCAGGGACTTTACAGGTCGGTTTAAGATGTTTGGTTTTGTTTTTTTTCCCCTAACCACTGCAGGTGACCCTCCTCTTCTAGCTCTTTTAGGAACAGAAAGGTTTGCTCATTCTTTTCATATTTTATTTCCATTTGTGAACAGGCTTCTGTGTTCATCTATTTCCACTTTGGTGTTTCATATTTGACAATTGAGCTATTGTGTGACTTTGGAGAAGCCACATCCCCTTTCCTGGTCTCTGTATTTTCACCTGCAGAGTTGGAGTAGCGAGTCCTGTGTTATTAACCACAAAAAATGCAGATTACAAGTACTGCTAGTTATTAACATGTATGCTATTACAGATACGTGTCATACAGTAATTCATTTGAATCTTATTTTACTGTGATTCCAAAGCATTCTATTTTTAATAAAAAACATGTCTTTTATTACTTATAAACAGATTCTCTGGCTGAAGGAACTTTTTCCTTGGATTACCAGTTGATGTCATTCCTTGATGAGGAAGAAGAAATCCAAGTATAATTTGAGACCATTTTCCTTGATCTTAAAGGACCCAGCATCATTTTGAGTAATTATGCATTATTTGTACACTGTTATTTAGTAGGACCTTCATTAAGAGGGAGTCTCTTTGCTCAACAATGTGTGGGCCAGTAAATGGTCATTAAGCCTGACTACTGGCTGACACAATAGCAAGGTTTGTATTTATTCTCACAAACTCCACAGGAGCCACAAGAAAGCACGACAGAAGCACAGAGACATCTCTGCACTGGGGATCAAACCAAAGCAAAGCACAACCCTTTCCCAGAAAGTGCTGAGAAATGCATGACAAGCCCTGTTCCTCTGTCCACAACCACTGCCTGAGAAGCTGCAATTATCCATCCTGGGCTGGGCCAGAGGCTCGTACACTGCACTGCACACCTCTGAGAGCCCCTGCCCTTTGGGAAGGAGTGAGCAGCATTCTTCCCCTCCCAAACATCCTTCATTTTGAGTCTCAGACTTCCTCAGCTGGAGCTTGCATCTGCATCTCTGCATTTCACATCTCTTAAGTCAACACTTTGTTTTGTGGATTGGTCTGAGTGCCGTTTGAATCCCTGTGTAGTTTTTACTTCCATCGTGTTATGCAACCATGAACCCCACAAGCTATGAGGTATTTCAAATAATCATTTTGTTTGTTATAGGCCACATTTTTGACTGCAGCATTTGGTATCCATGGTACTGTGTGAAACAACAGGCAAAATATTCTTTCTGCCTCCCATTTATTGCTGGCCTATCCAGCCTGCAGAGTCCTGCATGTTTCAGTGTGTCTTCCTATCCTGGTAATTTTGACCTTGTACCATTTCCGATCGCCTGCCCTTTGGGAGGGAACTGCATGCAGCGTTCCACACCTCGATGCTCTACATTGCCTGGTGATGTAAGAGTGATTTCTTACATTTCTGACATTGCTCCAGCCCCGTTGAGCATAGGAGCAACCAGACCATGCCGAGCAATTCTTCCACCAGACTTCATGGTCATGATTTTGCTGCACAGTTGTGCTGCATAAGAGCAAATGCCCTTTGAGTCAAGCAAAGTACTCTCCTCCCTCTTGCAACTTTCTGCCCACCTCTAGGTTTTGTGTCCCTGTGTGTTCTTGATCACCCCATCACCTGAAGTGAGTTGAAAAAGTTTCAGCAAGGTTTGAAGTCTTGGTAGCATCCCTTGTTAATGACAAGAGGAGCTGCACAGAGAACCTGAGCCATGATTAGTGCTGAGTGATGTACTCTTCTGCTCCTTTGGGATGGGAAATTTCATGCTCACAGGGAGACCAGACTTGTTAAGGTAGAAGAGAAATAAGGTGCAGTACCAGTGTCAGCCTGGTGAAAATGTTTTGCCTCACCTTTCACTTTCACAAATGCTTTCTGTGAACACAAAGAATTTAGTCTTTCAGTTTGGTGCTGCTTTCCTCTATATCAGCACTTTAGCCGGAACATTTGGAAGCATTTACAGAGTGGTATTAATTAAAGGTGACTCAGAAGCAAATGGGATATGAAGAACTTGGAAAGAATGGAAGAGTAGCTATTGTACAAAATGCTTTTCCAAATGAACACCTGGAGGGATGAAGCTATGGAGAGTTGGTTTGGGAAGCAGCCTTCCCACTGCAGCAGTGCAGTCATGGTGATTAAACATACCTTTTGGAAGCACACACTGTTTTGAAGGGGCTTCCAACCATTACTAGGTAAAGCTTGCAATAGGTGACTCGTTACATGTTAAGAGGCAGGATGACTCCACTTGCTGTTTGGGTTCTGTACAAAAGGTTAGCAGTACTTCAGGCTGAACAAGGGGACTCTGAAGAGTATAACAAGGACTCTGTTGTTCACTGGTAACTACCAATAAAGAGTTCACTAGATAAAGTGGGTCATAAATGGCATCTGAAGTAGTCCTTCCCCCCAGCAGAGGGTATTCCAGCAGAGCAACGCAGGAAAAGGATCAACTCAAAGGAATTCACCACCACAGGTTATTCCCAGGCAGCATCACTGCCCAAGGAGGAGCGGAAAACACGTGGCCTTATTCTCCGTGAAGTGTTTGTGGAATTTTGGTCACCATAGCACCCAGTCACCAAATACAGAAAGATCTCTCCCATGATTCATAACTGAGCCCACAGTGGCCACTGTTGTTTGTAGCCAACCTTCTGGTTCTGCCCGGTGTGTGAGAGCTGAAGGGAGCTTTGCTGGATACCTACAGGCTGCTCCATCCTCCCAGCATGCTGCAAACAGATTACTACTACACCCAGCAACTCTTTATGAGCTTTCTCTGGGCAGGTGAAAATAGCAGGTAGTTCTGTGGATTATCTTACACGATAGGTCTGAGAGGTGTCACCTGCTATTATCAGGGCAAGGATTCAGAAACAGCTGCATTATGAGAGCTTGCGTTCCGTTCCCCATGTCCAGACTTGATCTATTTGAGACAGATATGAAATAGAACAGAATAATAAGAGTAGAATAACTAATAGAAGTTAGAAATAGAAGTTTCAGACCAACTGAAATAGTTATCAGTTTGAGGCTAATAACCTAATATTAAGACTTTTTTAGCCAAATGGTTCTGTTGCAAGTGGAAGTAAGAATAGAGAAAAATATGCTGGTTTGTCCAGTTTTGCTGTTTCCATACACAGAAAAAGACTGCAAGGCAGTACTAATACATCAAGGAAGTATCTACTAAAGAAACAAGGAAGGAAACAAGCACAATTTATATTAAAGGGCAGTGTTGTCACAAGGACAATAGGGTACTAATAGACTTTGACATATTCCAGGTGAAAGGGTGGCATATATTCAGGTGAGAAGTGAGTGACTAGAAGAGATCTCACAGGAAGAGCAGTGAGAACAAGGGGCTCAGGGTTGCAGTTTGGTTGGGAGACTGCCAGAACCATTCAGAGCCAGACTTGGTGAGAAATGTAAGTCCTTCCAGACCACTTGCTTGAGCAGCTTCCATTTAGGCATTTCCTAACTTTTGAGTAGTCTTTGATCTTCCAAGGCTTTTGAAAAGCATCACATTCTGTCTTCTGCAGCTTTAACTAGAATAAGATCTTATACAGGCCCAATTATGTACTACTAGTAGGGGGAAAAAAGCAAAAAAGAAACAGAAAAGCAAACTATCTCTACTTAAACAACTGAGTTCTGACACAAAGAACTTGTCTTACCCAAGGCTGGTTGGGACAAAGCAAACACTGTGCTGTTTGTAGCCCAGCTAGCAATGGCAAGCCTCTGTGGAAAATAAACTGCAGCCATCACAGCTCAGGGGATACTTTCTCTGCCACAGATAAGAGATGTTATGAAGGATAAAGAAGAAACATCTCTTGGACAGTCCACTGTAGCATATAGTCTCTCCTTCAGACTGGGGAAAGACGAAGAGGTAGTGCCTTTCCAATGAATGTTTTATGTTGCAAGAATTTAGGTTGTAAAGGATTTGTTCTTTAAGTGATACATAATTTATTAAATCTTTTCATATCTGTGAAATAAGGAGCAAATACAAATCCTCACACCCAAGCAAACACACAAATAGGTTCTTATGCAACTCCACCCCCTGTGGCTGCTTTTTGCCAGTTTCGTCAATGACTTAATTTAAACAAAAATCCCAGGACAGGTGCACTCCAGAATGCTTCAACGTGACCTCAGATTGAGCTTCCTTTTAAGGTGGTAGATCCCAGGGTTTCCTTCAAAAGCATATGTGCTTATTGGCATCCTGTTCTGTCTGGGAGAAGATCATGAGAGCCATCTTATTTTCAGATCAGTGTACGCTATGATAGTAGCTGTGCTGCTTGGACTGCTGTTGATGTTTCATTCTTTGTAAGAAAAAAGGGAAAGTAGTCGGAATTAGCATGTCATACACCTGCTTCTTCCCTCTTCTCCTCACTGCAAGGCTTATATAAAGAACACAGCCAAACACATCCCATGCATTACACAAAAATAACATTCAGTCCAATATTTTATAAGTAATTGGTAATTTTTACTTTATCATTGTTAAACATAATAATAATGCTTTCCTTCTATAAGCAGTGCATGTGACACTGTATAAAAACCTGGGTAACAAATATCACAGATTAATGCCTGCACCTTCCAGATCATCCAAATGGACAGGCAAGCTCAGAAGAATTTCTAGTTCCAAGAACTGCCACCGTATGTTTTGCCTTTCTTTCCTATCACTTCCCCACGGTCTTCCAAGATTCTTTGCTGTGGTTTCTCCAGTGTATGTCATGATGCTTCTTAATCAACAGTGTAGAAGTCCATGGGAGTCTTTCAATATTGATCAGCAAGACTTGGAGTCCTGCCTCTAAGAATGGTGGGGAGACTGCTCTTGGTTAAGGCCCATGCTGCTGAATGGATGCCATAGGAAAAATAATTCCTCCCATTAGGAGACTTGGTGGTTTTCATAAAACAACAGGTATTCATTTTTTAATTAAAAGATTCCCCCTGTCCTTGTCATGAATGAAAATTAGATTATATATGCCTTTTTAAAAGATCTCACCACTCCAGACTTGGAATGGGATATTAAAATGCAACCTGAAATTACGTTTCAAATGTTAAGTTCAAAATATTAACCTAAAAAGTTGTAAAGGTGGAGGTGGCCCAAGAAATCTGTCTCTGTCCCATCCTGTCACACCCCATTCCATCCTTAATCCTGGGAGATGAGCAATGGAGCAGCTTGGTCTTCAGGAATGCATTTGGAACACAAAGGTGGATTTTTTTTTAATGCACTATTAGCAGCAGAACAGTGTTTCTGTGTGGAAGGGGGGTTGCTGTTGGAGGCAGCAGAAAAAAAAAATAATCACCAAGCGCTTTGGGTAATATTCAGGGCTTCTGTCAACACCACCCAAATTACCAGAGCACTTACCATAGAGGCAAACCTTGGGAAATCACGTCAAGTGTTTAGCAACCGGTGACCTCATAGTTTTTCTTATTTGAGGAGTGCAGGATGAAAGCCTCCTACAAAGCCTGAGCAGACAACTGACATGTCCCAGCCTGTTTCCTTCAATGGCTAAAAGAAGTTATGGCAGCCATTTAAATAAAATCTCCCTCTGTCTGTGCAATTATCTCTGAAAACAGCACCGGGTGCTATGGGCAGCCTTCACAAGTAAGAGATATATCTGAGGTCTTTGCACTTGGGGTTTGGGAAGCAGTTTAATCTGATCTTGGAGCGTCTCATTGTACTCACTTGAAGGAGACCACTCGCCCTGGATGTCCAACTTTTGAGGGAGGACAAGTGGTTTTGCACAGATTAGCCCATGCAGCAGATGACAGAAAGTTTCAGAAGGAAAATCTGAGCGTGCTTCTTCACAGAACCTTGTCCTCCAAGCCCTTTTAAGCCTCCTTTTCTGTCAGCCAACAAGCCCCAGTGGCTATGCCAAGGCAGGGGTTGCAAAGAACAGTTATGTGACAAGATTTACCAGGAAATAAACCAGGAGCACCTGATGTCACCAGGCACCCCACAAAACACGCAATACAGGATTAGCAGATTCAATCTCCTTGCCAAAACCAATGGTAATGCAAGGCTGGTGAACATCTCTGTAGTCCACTCCTCCCCTTTCTCAGATGCTGATGTGTAAATGTAGGACCTACAAACTAGAGAACATTTCAATTCCATTTATCCCTATTGTCTTGTGGAAACTCTTATGGTCTTTACATATGCATTTTGTGAGAAGCTAAATGAGGCACAGAGTCAAAAGGAAATTCACCTTTCTATCCCTGAAAATGGTCCTGCTAAGAACTGAAATAAGCTACAAAGGTCACTTTCAGAAATTTTTTCCCCACAAATTCACAGACTGGATGGGGCTTTTTGAAAGAATGTTTTGATTTAAGTGTGAGAAATGTCCCATTAGATTTTACTCCATTTTCTAGTGATTCAAAAATCCTTAGTGAAATGTAATGTATTTTCAGACAGGTTTTGCAAATAAATTGGAACTAAATATTTTAAAGCCTTCTTTTTCTCTCCCCAGGAGCATAGCCAGCACTCTGAGATATCCTGGAAGAAAGGACTGCTGTGCAGTAAGTTACAACTTTATGACTGTGTAAAAATGAAAACACAACTCAAACAATTATTGTTATAGCTGACACTTATGTATGAGTGCACAGAAACAATTTGACACCTGTAAAATCCCTTGCCAACCTCATTTAAGCTCACCCTCTGAAAGAAATGGATGCTAGTCACTTTTATTACTTGCAGTGCAGAGACTGAGTATTTTAGAGCCTGTTCAATGTTGGGTCAGACCCACAGATGATGTAAAAAACCTCCCGTAGTTACTCCAACATACCTGTGGTCACAGAGGGCTCTCTGCAATCATTGCTCAACTGGTGCTGCCCCAGGGAGCTCTTACACCAGGTACAACCTCCGTGAGCTGCAGGCATGGCAGTCTCCTGCCTCCAGTACTGCAGCTTCCCACCCTGTGTCCCCGAGGAGGTGCTGGAAGAAGGGGCCAAGGTGCTGTGAGCTCTGTCAGTCAGCCAGGCCAGCATTCCAGCCCTGCCTGGGCCCCAGCCCCATCACGCTCTCCTGAAGTCTCTTTTGGGCCCTTTGTTCCAACCCCACCCATCCCTGTTCTCTCACTGCTGTAGTGCTACTATTGTGAAAATGGCATTTTTTAATAGATCCAGCCATGGTGGAGAAATGAGCATTTTTAGGGAAATGTAAAGACCCATGGCTGTAATGTGTTTCTCCCCACTGGGAAAAGGGAGGAGAAGCTGCCTGCTGGCAGCAGGCTGTGTTAGCACAACACTTTAGGATGACTAAATCGCTCAAGGTAAAAGGGTGGTGAAATTTGATTTGAGATGCTGTCAACTGTGAAAATGCACTTACCACAGACTTCTCCCACTGTCATGGAAAGAGACTGCATCCAAGCTTCCAGCAGCAGCCCATACAGCTCTCCCTCTGTCCCACTCCCAAACCCCATGAGATGGGAGTGACAAGGATGTGATGTTCCAGCCACCCTCTCCCCTGGCTGAGCTTGAACCAGAAACAACTGGATGCAGTCTGCAGCTGGGTTCTTAACTTCCATGGAGCAATGCAAGTCATGAAATCCTCCTCATGAGACATTATGAAAAGCAACTCTTCTAAGGTTTTATTCTCTGCTCATGGATAACTGCCCACATATCCTCACCCTCGAAAGTGGTGCCTGTCAGTGTCATATTTCCATCTGAAGCAGCTCCCAGCCCAGATTAGCTCTCCTAAAGATGCCGCAAGGAATGTTTGGTGTGAAAGTGAAATTCCCCCAGCACATTAATGGGGAGGCCACTTCTTGCAGCCAAAAGAGAAGACCTGGAGGGTCTGCCTCTGCAAACTTGTAAATCCCAGTGACTGGAACTTCAGCCTGCAGGAAGCTAGCAGACTTGCTTTTAGTTTTCTCTTCAATAGCAGCAGCATCAAAGGTTACAGCTCTTGTGGTGCTGGTGCCATCTAAGCATAAATTTAAATCAGAATTTGATTCTGGATCTTCCCTCATGGATTTTATGTCTCCGGTCACTCTTTCCCAGAAGTTGAGGAATGAGCAGATACATGTCTGAACTTGCAGTCATAATTCTGTGGCCAGTTATCAGACATGATACATCAAGTAGCTGCATCTGATTAAAAATGACTGTGTACACATGCCTCCTCTGTAGCTGCAGTATTCCTCAGTAATGCTGAATGTGTGAACTCATGAATGATGCTCATGTGAATAATCATCTAAAAGAACTAGAGGTTTTTTCCAGCTGGCTCATCCAGATCTGCCTCTAGCTTTGTTCGAAAAAGTTCTTTTCCCCTTGTTCCCAGTGTTTGCTCTTTCAGTTCATTTTGCCTGTATTTTAGGTATATGCTGTAAGTATCACTGCTTTCTCCAGTGCCACTGGAATTTATCTCAGAATCTTCAGCTCTCGTGTGACTTTCAAATGCCCTTTTTCCCTTATTTTCATATACTCCTACCTCGTCTTGACGGTCTGGAGCATGCTGAGTTTCTAGGTTTAATTGAGTTTGAAAAACACTGACACAGTCTTTGGTCTGGCTTTTCGTCCCCACCCATGTGTCCAGGGCACTGCATGCACCACCCTTTTCCACATCTGATTTTCAAATAATGCATCAGCTGTTAGCAGCATCCTGGGAGGGCTGGTGTGTGTTTGCAAAGCTTCTCTTGGCAAGGGGATAGGTATTTTGCAGTTGCAGCCCAATAGCACAGGCCTCCCAACAATAAAAAGATGTTACTTTTTTCACCTCTGGACTGCGACAGAGTTGAGGAGGATGACTGTGGGTACAGAACACTACAAGAAACTGGATCAGCATCAGCCACCCAACAGCTGTGGGGTTTATCCCCACCTCTTCTCCTGTGAGCACAGCCTGATAGGCGACAGACCACAGCATGTTTTGTGTGAGATTAATAATTGGTATTTGCATATAGAGATGCACAAAGCCTGCCAGAATTTTAAGTCTCCAGACATATTTTTCACACCAGTACTGAAACCACTCCTAGTAGCAAGGTGTGAGACCTCTGCAGGTGGCTGTAACGTCACAGTGATCTCTGGGGGAAGGCTGGCAGCCACTGCCTGTCTGTGTCCCCTGCACATCAGCCACCTCGCCCCACGCAGCACAGCAGGCAGCCCGTGCTCAGAGCCACAGTGTCTGCTTTCCTAGGAAGCACCTCTGCAGCATGCAGTGTGTTAGGGCTTCCTGAGAAATATTTTTGCATCGCTTCATGCCTCAAATAATTGCTTAAGGCCCCTTCCCCGCACTGCTCACATGCATTTCAAATCCTGCCTCATCCCACTTGCCAATTTTCCTCAGGCTCATTGTGCAGAGCAGGAGGTT
This sequence comes from Poecile atricapillus, assembly GCF_030490865.1. NCBI lineage: Eukaryota > Metazoa > Chordata > Aves > Passeriformes > Paridae > Poecile > Poecile atricapillus. Next base: position 133,126,990 of record NC_081250.1, on the reverse strand, counting down.
GCATGCTGCAGCATGGCACCCACTCCCTCCCACTCCCAAGGAGACCTCTCCCCTTTCCCAGCTCCCCCCATAAGCAGTGGCCCTAGCATTTGGGCCATCATGCCCCTGATGGAGCAGCTGACCCTGCAGGGGACAGCAGAGAACCTCCCATATGGACAGAAGCTGTGCTAAACCACCCATACCCAATCCAGAAAGCAGACACAGGCCTATTTTACATAAAAGTAGTGACAGAGGCATCCCCAGCTTCCCATCCAGTGCCTGTCCCTGTGTCCAGAGAGGTCTGTCCCTTCATAGTGCTAAGCTCTCCACATGCCCCTGCTCCCAGCGCCTGCTGCAGCACTGGCTAATGCTCAGGGTGTCAGATCCTCCCCAGTGGCACCCACTCTGCTCCTGATAACCACTGCCAAACTTCAACTATTTTAAGACTAAACTGTCCTGGGGGTATTTACCTCTAGCCTGCATTTGAGACTTAGCCAGGATTAATGGAATGGGCTAGCCATTTGCAGGAGGAACCTTGGGCCAGGCACTGGAGTGCTCACCCTGGGCAGAGCAGATGGTTTTATTGCCTTTCTCTTGAGGTGTCCTGACATCACCGCTGCAGCTTGGCATTGGACATAGGTCTTCCTGTGCCTGTGAAAAAGTACCAAATCCCAGTCAGGTTACAAGCTGTTTAAAAGCATCCCCATCTGTACATAGCAGACCTGAGTTCCTGTGGGGTTTTCTGTTATTAATGGCTGCTCTGGCTTCCAGGAACCAGTAACTGGCAGCTGGAGGCTTTTTTTCAACAGGAACATTTTGAAAACCACTATCCCATGCATGCCCTCTGGTGAGTGATAAATTGCAAGCTCTCATGACCACTTTTTCTACAGTTTGGTGGGGATTTTTTCTCTTTTTCTTCACTCTACTCCTTTACTCTTGTGAAAATAATAGGTAGTTAATTATATGTGTGACATCCAATTGAGTCAGCCAGTGGCTTCACAGCTCAGCAGGGGATGACAGGCAGATAAACAGCCAGACACACAGACATACACACCCACACACGTGTGCATACTCACACATGACTGCATAAGCCATTTCTCTTAGAAACCTGGATCTACAGCAATGATGGAACTACAGTGATTTTGGCCAATGGTGGACATTTGTCAAAGATAGTGACCCTTGGCCAGGATGGAGAGATGTCACTCAAGGGAAATGGGGCTGTTTTTTCCTTTTGCACATAAAAAACTCCAACAACTTGAAAACTGTTCTTCAAAGACTGGTTGGGTGACATGCCCGTGTCACTGGACCCCTGCTCAGGCCACCCCCAGGCCCTGCACAGGCCCCAGCTAGAAGAGTGCTTTTGGCTTGACCCAAGATTGTGTGAACTCTTATTGCACATCTGTGCTGGGGCCCCGGCCCTGATACTGCCCATCTGATGTGTTCTTGTGCCTGCTTTGAAAGCCCTAGCAGTACTGCTTTGACATCAGCAGTTATGAGAATAATTTCACTGCTCTCTGTGGGGCACATGTGCACTTGGGTCTGAAGCACCACTGGTGACCCCAGAGGAAGCATGAGCCAGAGCATGGTTTAATTTAGGGAGTTATAAATTGAGCACATAGCGACACAATGGGAATAGATGGATTATCAATGGCAGTATTTGGGCATACTCCACATTTTCACTGTGCTGGGGTCCTGTGCAAGATGGATACACAGGCGCCATTGAAAAGGGACCTCCAATCCATGCACATGCGAGAAGCAGGGGAACCCAACCTTTGCTGCCACCCAAATTTTGGGATGTGACACATAAATAAGGAAAATTAATTTTTTGACCATGCTGATAATGTCATGCATAGGAGAAAAGTGTCTGCTGTCTGCAGAGGCTGTGTGGCCAAACAGGCTGCTCACTGCTATGGCAGCTAGTCCTCATGCAAAAGACAACGTGAATCTATCTGGGAAAAGCAAAGCCACAGATGTAACAGCCACAGGTTATTCAAGGCACAATGTGACATTTACAAGATTCAGGTTTATTCTGATTGTTGCACTCCTGTAGGACTGATTGAAGGTAATAATCAGGGTTTGGCATTCAGGACAGAGCATGGATAGTGACAGAACCTACAGTTTGTAGGTACAAGAGGAGGTGACTTGGTCCTCAGCAGTTGCTTCTCTTCCTACCTCTTTTGTGTTTGTGGATGTGCACAAAGCCCTGCAGACTCCCAAGTTTCTCAGATGAGAGAAATGAAACAATTGGCAAGAGCAAAAAAGAAAGTGAAGAATGGAAAGCATTTTCAAGGAGCTCTTGGTTGATCTTACAAGCACCATGCAGAAAAGCCTTAGCCAGTTTCACATGCACTATCTGGAGACCTGTTGTGGTTGAAATCCAGACAGCAACTAAGCCCCACACACCTACTCACTACCCCTCCATGGGATTGTTGCTTTGGGAGGGTAAAATTGGGGAAGCTCATGGATTGAGATAACTACATGCAAAGCAAAAGCCCCACATGCAAGCAAAGCAAAACAAGGTGTTCTTTCACCACCCCCCAGGGGCAGGCAGGGGTTCAGCCACCCCAAGGAAAACAGGGATCCATCACACATAATAGTGACTTGGGAAAACAAATGCCATCATTCTGAATGTGTCACATCCTTCCTTCCTTTTCCTTCCTTTCCCTTTCCCTTCCTTCTCCTTCCCCTTCCCTTCCCCTTCCCTTCCCCTTCCCTTCCCCTTCCCTTCCCCTTCCCTTCCCCTTCCCCTTCCCTTCCCCTTCCCTTCCCTTCCCTTCCCTTCCCTTCCCTTCCCTTCCCTTCCCTTCCCTTCCCTTCCCTTCCCTTCCCTTCCCTTCCCTTCCCTTCCCTTCCCTTCCCTTCCCTTCCCTTCCCTTCCCTTCCCTTCCCTTCCCTTCCCTTCCCTTCCCTTCCCTTCCCTTCCCTTCCCTTCCCTTCCCTTCCCTTCCCTTCCCTTCCCTTCCCTTCCCTTCCCTTCCCTTCCCTTCCCTTCCCTCCCCTCCCCCTCCCCCTCCCCCTCCCCCTCCCCCTCCCCTCCCCCTCCCCCTCCCCCTCCCCTCCCCTCCCCTCCCCCTCCCCCTCCCCCTCCCCCTCCCCCTCCCCCTCCCCCTTCCCCTCCCCTCCCCTCCCCTTCCCCTTCCTCCTCCCCTTCCCCTTCCCCTTCCCCTTCCTCCTCCCCTCCCCCTCCCCTCCCCTCCCCCTTCCCCTCCCCTCCCCTCCCCTTCCCCTTCCTCCTCCCCTTCCCCTTCCCCTTCCCCTTCCCCTCCCCTTCCCTTCCCCTTCCCTTCCCCTTCCCTTCCCCTTCCCCTCCCCTTCCCTTCCCCTTCCCTTCCCCTTCCCTTCCCCTTCCCTTCCCCTTCCCTTCCCCTTCCCTTCCCCTTCCCTTCCCCTTCCCCTTCCCCTTCCCTTCCCCTTCCCTTCCCCTTCCTCCCTCACTCTCACTTCCTTACTTCCCGTGTGATATCCCTGTGGTCACTTGGGGTCAGGTCCAGTACCAGAGCAATGACAAATGTCCAAAGGGGTCTGTACTGGGCTCAACTAGGACTTGATCTCAACAAGGTCTGCTGAGAAACAAGTTCAAACACTTTAGGTATTGCTCTCTGTCAGCCTCTAATTGCTGACTCTAGTAATCATCAGCTGATGAGATCTGAAATTTGGATCAAGGAACAGCTTAAGTGAGTATTGCAACAACAAAAATAGAGAATTCACACATGAACATTATTTTTCGCAAGAATGAATCTAAGCTCTTACCCTGCCAGTACCATGCAACAGCACTAGTTATTTTCAGAAGTGGGGCTGGAGGTGGTTGTACTCCACAGAGGGATTTGTTCCAACATAGCAAGGTGCAGTGCAAAGGATTCAATTTTAGCCTGAGCCAAGATGACCTACAGAGCCAGGTCTTTGTGTCGGGTTCTGCTATTGCTGACTTCATTCATGGGTACGTGCACAGGGAAGTTGTGCAAGCCTGGTAATGTGTTTGCACATTTAGAAGGCAGTGGTGCAAAACCACACTTGAGTCACAGCTGAACACACTTGATGGAGGAGACATTGATATATTTCACTATATTTAGATCAGCCTAGATCTTCTGAAAAAGCAGGAGCAGCAAAAAGGAAGGAGGACATTTTCTTTCACAAGGCTGTTAAAGAGTAATGAAATGAAAAGGGCAAGGAAAATATTAACACTTACTTTGCACTCTGGCTGCATTCATGTGTGTCCACTTTACTTAGAATTGGAAGTCTTCTAAACTTAGCAAAGTAATGGAAGACTAAACAGAATGCCTGTAGTTCCAGCCTGGCCTGTATCTGTTGGAAGAACTTGTTGAAATAATGTCTTGAGGTTTGGCTGGAAGACATTCTAGGGCGGTAGAGGTTATATCCTTATTGCTTTCTAGGTAAAAAGGGAGTGATTTAAGGCCTGGACTAGAACAGGCTCTTTTATAGAGAAATAGAAACGTCAATCCCAATTTTGAAGTTCACCCCCAAAGGGGATTTGGAAACAAATTTCTAAAAGAAGCACAGCAGTGTTTTATGGGCATCTTCCACCTTCAAGAATGCTGAATACTTCTCGTACCTTTAATCAAAAGTAAACCGTGAGAGTAAAGAAAGGAGATTTACTCACCCAAGCAGGCAGAGGCCAGGGATGCAATGCAGCACCTCTAGCATCACTCTCCACGGGGGCTACAATGCTCAGAGCAGGACAGACCTGCAGGGTTTCCCTTACATCCTCTGAGCTGCTCCTCTGATGAGCCTCTTTCCCTCTCCACTGGCCAAGCAGCTCCACCCTCCAGAAGTGGAGTCTGCCTCCAAAATCTCTACAAGAAAGTCCAACAAACAAGGCTGCCATTCCTGCATTTCTCTCAAGTTGCCATGGGTGCCTAGGCATTGAGGAAGAAGAGCTTTCTGCTAGATCCTCAGCTGGCTGGGGCTTCATTTAGCAAAATCACTACCTGGAACTGCAAACAGCAATTCTCAGCCAGATCGTGGGGCCTTCAGCTTCAGAAGCAGTACAAGATATAAGTGTTAATTTGTGGTTAAGGCATTTTTATCTGGAACAGCACTGAAGGGTGTCTTGGCCTTTCCTGTAGCACAGCACTGAGCTGCCAAAATAAAGAGGCATTAAAAGTTAATAAAAAGGTCTGAAACACGTTAATTAAAATACTTGGAAAACTTCTCAGTTTGGCTTCATACCATAGAGCGAGTATGTGAGAACTTGACTGGGCTTGCCTTCCTCCCTAGCAGACTGTCTTGACTTAATACTTATAAAAATATCACCTGGCGCCTGATCCTGTGTTAAAAAGCCCCTGCCATGTCAGGTGCTGTTGTAATTTGCCCTGGAAATGCATCTGAAGCAAAGGAATGCATGAGCACAACTTCAGAGCTCAAAAATGGAAAATACTGCTTGTTACATAAATCAGTGGATACAGATGGCATTTTGTTTATTTTAACCATCAGCCTACAAAGTTTCAGGGACTGGTAACTTTGCCACCCCACTCTGGTTCATCCTGCCTCTTGATGGACGGATTTTGCAGCTAGTGCTCTCAGAGCAGGCTCTGTGGATACCACATTTTCAGGTGTCCTGGCCACATCTGGAACCATTTCAAGGAAAATCTAGCCCTGTATTTGACCTCATTGTTCTATTTACTCACCACACTAATTAGGTTGGGCAGAGGGAAGGCCAACAAGACAGGTAGGATGGACTATTTGCATAGCTGCAAGCGGCTTCTATCTGATGGAGTGGAGTGGATTGAACCTTAGGTGGATTGTGGGTCAAGAGGTTGTTTGAGTTTCACATTCATGGATGCCCTCTCCACAGCCAGCGCTTTTACCAGCTGCTCCACAGCACTCTGTGTTGCTGCTCGGTCATGAACTGAGGGCTGGATTCAAGCTCCCAAAAATCAGGATCACCGTGGTTCTGTGTCCATGTGGTGCCTGGGGGACAAACCCTACAGTGCTCCAGTGAAAGTGCCCACTGTCCATCTCAGCCTATGACCTGCCTGAAAGCCTGAGACTTGGCAAAAATTTGTCAAAAGATGAAGCCATCTTTGATCAAGCATTCACTTTTAGGGTAAAAATTAAAAGATATTTGAAGCACAAGCTTGGGATTCTTTGCCTCGTCCTTGATCCTCTTACCCCACCCATTTCTCTGGGATGCCAAGCCTCTGGTTAACATTCCACTACCACATTTGGGATTATCCTGCTTCACAGTGTTTATTCTGCCTCCTTCAAAATGCAATGACTACCTCGGGACCAAGACACAGTACTGAATTTTTCCATCTATCATAGCATATATGAGTGCAAGGTGTTGGAGTTGGTGGCCTTTGGCCTTTTCCCTAGATGAGCTCTCAGAGTTTTCAGGTATAAAAAAGAAGCCTTATGGGGTTTTTTTAAAATATGTAGGACATATTTTACCAAGGAAGGTAACTAGTTATCACTTTTGCCTGGGTGAAAGTGTATAATTATGCAGCACTTCTTCATCAGTGAATTGCTTGAAGAGCAATGAAAAAGTAGATGCTTCTTTTGGGAGCCTGCTGTAGATTTGAGCTGCATGTCTCCCACCCTGCCAAATCCCAAGGCAGGGCTATGTGGAGGCACAGGACAAGTTCAGAACAGCCAGGCTGTGTGTGGAGGTCACTGGGACCCATGTAGCACCACATGTAAGAAAGACAGGGGAGAACGGATTTTCAACCTTCCTACCCACATTCTGTGCCCAAAATGACTAATGCTTGAAAAGCATCACACAGCCAGCACCTTGCTTAGTTTGGGTGACTGAACCCAAAATCTCAGTGGAGGAATCACACATTAGCATCCCTGCTCTTTGGACATTCCTACCTGTAAACACCACCACAGTCCTCTGCACCCTGGAGCACAGAGTATCAAGTACAACCTGCTCACAAGGACCTCAATTCCTGGCAAGAACAGCACCCATCTTCTCCAGATCCATTCACCTGTCTCTTTTCTTCACAGGAAGCTCACTGAAAGACTTCTTGATAGGAAAAAATCACTGCTGTAGAGATGGAAAGGAGCCCACACAGTGGAAGGTATGCACAACTCTTCCTTCTACAATTTCTCTATTATCAGTAAAGAACAAAGAAGGAGCAGATGTATATCTGATGTGTTTACATGAAAGCTGAAGTATTTACTGATGCTTTTAAGGTCAAATTTTACTTCAGTCAAGCATAAAAAAAAAAAACGTAGAGAATATCTTGCAGTTAGTTAGCTAAACATCTTTTCCTGCCTTTCTATTGGGTAAGACAGATACTCACAATAAACTTTATCTGGGAGACAGTTCAAGGAATTGGCAAGAGAGTCTAAAATCCACTAACTCAAGGTCACTCATCCACTCAAGGAGTCCAGGCTGACTGAGGAATGGCCATAAATGATCACATTTGACACTGATTCAGTGGCTTGTGTAAAACATGAGTGAGTCCGTACACATGCTCCTGTGGGAGGAGCATCATCTCACACTGACAAGCCACAGAGGCTTCTATGAAGAGGCCCAAAATCCTCTGGGCACAGAAAGATAATTTTCCACCTAATCCCTGGGAGTTCTAATCAAGGCATGTATATACACAGGAGTGTGGACAAATCTGTCACCTAAGCACACTGTGACTGAGCTATATTCAGGAAACTGCCATCCAGAAACATAGCCAGGACACACCCTGGCTACTCCTGCCATCGCACCAAGTCCTGGCAGGGGACATTACCTCATGTCATCCTAGTAGCTTTCTGGGAGCTGTGCGGGCACCATCTCTAAGGTATCCCAATATGTCCCAGCGACCGGCAAGACAGGGAATTTTACAAATAAAGATAGCTAAAGTGAATGGCCTGTTTTCTTGATGATCCATGGCTCAGATAAAAAATCTTGATTCTCTTGAATGGAAATTTAATGTTTTATGCACCAAAACCACTCTTCCTAGTAATTCTACTCTCAGGCTTAGTAGTTAAAGCTCTCCATCTGCTTTCTGGGGTGTTAAGAAATGGATGGCCAAGTTGTTCCTGGTCAGCTCCAATGTCTATGGCCCTGGTCAGAGCAAGAGGCAGCGTACTAACTAAATGGTCCAATTCTGATCCAATAGTTTACCAGTTATGGTGCTACTTGGAGCTTGCATGGAAAAATTAGGAGAAAAAGCAGAGAGTTCCCTTTTGTCCTTTAGAATGGAAAGTCTGAAGCCATTTTGCACTGTTGCATCCCTGTTATCATTCTACACCATCCACAATATATAAAACCTGATGTAATGTGAGCTCGAGCAAAGCCTATTGGGTGGTACTAACACAAAAATAGAAACCTCCTACACTAAATGAAACCAATGCTGTGCATGTGCTAAGACCTGTGTGAGAGAGACTGCTTGTAAATATTCTTTGCAGTCTGTGTAGGAGTTGTGTGGAGGCAGCCTGAAGACCTCCAGCAGCAGAAAAATGAGATAAATGGGCATTTATTTGGCAGAGTGTCTGGGGAGAAGGGTTTTAATATGTACTAGAAGAAAGTAGAGATTGCAGTTATCAAGCTGTGTCATGATGGACTTAAATAATAAAGGCCTGAGCTGCCTTGTACAGCTCCCATCTCAGGAAGGACGGTTTCAAAAAGGTGAGAAATAGTCTCTCACCATATCTTTTATCTCTTCGCTTGGCAGCTTTCTGTGCTTCTTGGCTAAAATCTCATAGAAAGATGTCACAAATTTACTGTGCACAGCAAATTTCCATTACATGGAAATACCCTTCCCAGCTGAAAGACTCCGCACTGGAAAAACAATTTAACTGTGTGGACCAATTTCCTGCGTGGTGCCCAGCGTGGGCTGCTCTCGGGAGGGAGGGCACACGCGAACCGCACTGCTGGCACCTTCTCAGCTGCTCCGCGCCTCCTCCCGCACTGCTCCCCTGCTCCCAGGGCTCCCCTGCTGCCCTGCCAGCCGCTGCCTCCTCGGAATGAAATTCTTCTGTGCTGCCTCCGGCAGTTGCAGGCAATTTTCTACTTATCTGGAGCTTACACTTCCAGCCAGAAAGCTGCAGTGTTACCAAGCAAGAAAAGGAGTAGGAAAAAAAGTTACTGACCTTCATTTTTTCCAAAATTAAGTAGATGTGAGCAATTTTTAATTTTTTTATGGAAAGGTGGCTTCCTTCCTTTCTTCTTTTTCCTTCCCACCAATATCAGACCCTGTGGTCTCCCATACCTTCCCAGAACCAGAAAACATGTGCTTTTCTATACATTTCTTTAAGATGAAAGTCACTGTTCAAGAATCCAATTAAACAATTTTCTTTTTAAAAATCGTACAAAATCCATCACCTAAGATATAACATTTCAAATTAAAACCTGCATATTTCACAAGTGATAACTAACCAAACATAGAACTATTAAGGAGAAATTTCAGACATCTCTATATGTTTCTCACAAAATTATATACCAATAGAAGACCCATTTATATTAGAGTAAGGATTGAGTATAAGCTATTTAAATCTATTACATGAGTTTATTTTATTAATTGTAGAAGCTGCATAGCTCTAGAAATCTGGCAGCTCGTGAACATTAAATATGAGCTTATCTCACGGAGACAAATGTCTGGTTACATTTCATCCTTGTTTCAGCACAGCATAGAGGGAGCTGGGTGCTCAGAGAAGTCTGCCTGGCAGCTGGACCAGAGCAACGGGAATATTCCCATTTATGTGGAAGGAATTGTGAAAACTGATGTCAGCTCTGGAAAAAAAAACTACTTTGTGCATGCTACAAGTTGTCAATTTATAGCTGTAGCCAGTTATGCTGACACAATGAAATTGCCAAGAAGGCTCTTTATGTAAAACAATGGAGCATTTTTTATTATTGGTGTAATCACACGTCACAGGAATCTTGAATTTGACAAGCTGACTTGAAAGCTAGGCCTTACTAATACCTGCAAGAATAGAGTCATGCAGGATTTCCCCTATAACAACCCCTCCTACCCTGGTCTTTCACTGATTTCCATCACTCTTCTGGATGTGATAGGTGATGGACTGACAAATGACATTGCAAAAGGAAGCACAGGAGTGTCCTCCAGGGCATCATTGTACTAATGCCCATAATTCAACAGTATCTTCCCTGTGGTCTCTCCAGAAGGGAAAGAGTGATCATCTTTGAAATTACTATGTCCTATGATGTAAAATTAGTACATCTGTATTTTAATCTAGACACCTAGGTGTTCCAGGCCAGGCTGGATGGGGCTTTGAACAAGCTCATCTAGTAAAAGATGACCCTGCCTGTGGCATAGGAGTTTGAATAGATGATCTTTATAGCCTCCTTCTAATCCAAATCATTCTGTGATTCTATGGTCCTATGATTCCATGATCTCTTCTCCACTCCTGAACTCATTTTAGATACCTATACACACAGATACATGTACATGTACACGTATGTGCGCAAAGATATGTGCATTCACTGGCCAAAAGGAACACTGGTACGAGCATGTCCAAGTATTGGCATAAAAATATACAGCACGTTATTTTTCTTATTTCTTCAAGGCAGTGTTACTGCTGGTCTGGCATCTCAGCATCTACTGGGCCATTCTCAGCCTTGCACACAAACCACACATATGGATATACGTACCCAGGAAACAGCACGGGCTGAAGACTGGATAGGATTTATAAATCAGTAAGGAATTGCATCACTTCCTCCTTGCTATTGTGACACTCCCCGGAACTTGAGTGTTTCAGTAAGGAAGGAATATTTCTCAAATTTATGCAAGGACAGCTGTAAGCTTTGATTGATTGATTGACTGATTGATTGATTGATTGATTGAAATCTCACCTAATCTGAAATAATATCAACTCACAAAGAACTGGAAGGTCTGGTACCTCTGCCCTTTGTAAGTTATCCATTCTAAGTTATCATAGGTAAATATGTAATACAAACATAAATGAATCTATTTAAAACATGTTAGGCTGCCTATCCCATACTGCTACAAAACAAGCCTATAGGGAACCATATCTGCTAATCTGGTGTTTGGAGTAATCTGTGGACAGCTCTGTCTTTTACCTTTGGTCTTATCTCACCTCTGTCCAGACTATGAAATGCCCAGACCCTTAGGTAGCCAGCAGTCACATCCCCCTTCACCTTATCCTGCCAGCTGAAACAAATCTGAGACTTGACTCTCATAAAATAGGCTTTTCCATCCCCTGCTCATTTGTGATGCTCTTCTCTACACCTTAAAAAAATCCCTTGGGAAAGCAAGCAAACACAGCTTTCCATCTAATATTCAAAAGAGCCCTGAACAAGGGCATTAAACCTGCCCTTGCTTTGCTGGTCAGCTGTACATGTTATACACACTGGAACGATGTTTCCTGCATATCAGTGGCTCAGTCATGTCGTGACTGGCTAATGCAGCACAATAGCTCATGCACCAGCTCCAGTGGGACACGCTCCCACCCAGTCAGTCATCTTCTTCCCCTGGCAAATGGCTGTATTCACAGCAAGTGCTGCCTGAGAGTTGAACATCCTCACCCTTACAGAAGCCAGCCCAGAGCCCACAGCTACTGCTCCACTATTGCACTTCACCACATTTCTCTTACAAGTGTGGTGTCATCAGTTTATGTTACTGCTTCCTTTTCACTTCTGGTGAGACAGCTGTCGATAAAACATTAAATAAGGTCCATTCCAAGTCCAGTCCTGGAGGTATTTCACCAGTATTTGTTTCTGGCATGTTTGTTCTTATTCAGTCATAACCCCCATTATCTTCCTATTTATCAGTGCTTTCCTTATATTAAAAATCATGTTTCTCCAACATAAGAAAGAAGTTATTTGGTTTATTTCAACATCATAGTTCAGATTGCATATGCCTTGCCTGAAAGGTCAGCTATATTATAAAAAAAAGAAAGGCAAAATGTTAATTTGGCATGATCTACTTTGAGCAAATTCGTACTGTATTTCATCCCATTTTCAGTTACCTCCTGTCTCTTTCCTTCAGCATAGTCTTTATGTCCAGCTGATTCATGTACCTAATGCATGAGCAGGAGGGGAAAAGAGAGAAAAACTTGGTGCCCAGTTTCCCTCTGTTTCCCCACTCTGCTCTGTATCTTTTATATTTCAGTCACTGAAGTCCATGCAAGCAGCCTAAAACAGAAGGAACAAAACAAGGACTAAAGGCATGAGCTCACCCATGAAGCTCTCCCATGGATCATGAATTGTGAATCCTTCCTGACAGCACCTGTTGCCTCATGAAACTCAAGAGCCCAAGGGCCTTAGTCAAATATCTTAGATAGAGATGAAACACTAGCAATTATTAAAAGACAATTAAAAGGATTATATCCACACTTCAAAAACTGTTCTCTAGCTGGGCTAGAAGGATATGGACTCCTTGGTTGAAGAGCTCTTCATCAGGTGCACACATGTTAAATTTAACAACATTCTCTGTACAGTTTGGCCACCATTCACTGCAGATTAAGACCTGTTCTTCTGCACCAGGGCCATGGCTCCATCTTCAACTTCCACAGTGCCTCTCCATTGAGGAGATATTGAAGAGACCATTTCTGGGGAACATAGGGATATGTGGATATAGTTTGCTTTCCACACACTGCATTTGGAAGTGGACAGCATGGCAAAGCTCTTGCATATGCTCCATGCCAAGCAAGAATAGGAATAGGTGCTGGGTTTGGTAAGCAGGGAGGCTCTATCAGCTTGTTAAAATGATGGTGTCTATTGATCAGGGCATGTAGATAGGTAAGCTGCAGACACAGAGCAAGGTCTAAGGCTCTGCAGCTCACTGGGAATGGCTTTGTGAGAATGCACCTGGAAGGTGCATCACACATGTGGCCAGCACTGCAGTGGCACAGCACCGGTGCAGCCTGGGGAGGCTCTCCTTGCCCTGCCCCAGGGCACACAGGCATTTGTCACAGCAGCAGCACAGGAAACTGCCACGATGGCAGGTGCCAGTGGTTAGCTCACCATCAGCTTCCACCATGCTGGAGAAGTCTGTGGTTGCGTGCTTCAGGAAGGGGTGCAGCCCAGACAGGCAAAGCCTGTATCCCTGCCAGCTGGGCAGCAGTATGGGAGACAGTGACTGTCATCACTTATGTTCCCAAATGACCCAAAAGTGAAGAGGTGGGCCCAGCCTGCCAGCTAAACTTTCCCAGAAGACTGGAAAAGGAGAGTAAGGGAGAAGACAACTACAGTCTTGCCAAGTATGTCCCACCCCCGATTCCTCTGCGTGTGCAGCTGCTCAAGGAAGCACTGCCTGTGCAAAGCTTTGTGTGCAGCTGGCCAAGCACTGAGCACTGCCTCAGGCACCTGTCCCTCACAGTGGTGCCATCCTCTCTGCCCATTCCTACATACCCAGCTCTTCCACCACAGCAATTTAGAGAAACAGTGATGGCCCTGCTTCCAGACACATTCTGGCTGCCTGTGGTGGTTTCACATTGTTCAACATTTGGGGAAAGAAGTCTGGGGCAAGATGTGCCCCAGGAATCAGATCCCCAGCAGCAGTGCAGTGGCATCCTTTAACCCCACAAGTTGTACACTTCTTAGCCTCAAGCTATGTCTGTGTTCTGCAGATCACAATGCCCAGAAAGGCCTCCTCAGGGGCCTGCAGCAGAACACAACATGCCTGGGAAGGGCAGTTTAATGGTCCTTCAAAACCATTCCATGTGTATTTATAAAGCTCCTGTTTTCTAAACTGACAGGACCTTCTATGAGTACAAACCCTTCTAACATTCCCTGAACATCAACAATAACAGAAACAAATGACAGATTATTTATGTATAATTGGTCTGTTGAATGGAACATAATTTGTGACGTTAAAAAAAAAGAAAAAAAGTGCAGTGGTAGAAACAATAACAGCATGAAGCTGAGGCAGCAGAGGTTTAGGTTAGATATCAGGAAAAGGTTTTTCACTCAGAGGATAGCTGGAACAGGCTCTCCAGGGAAGTCATCACATCACCAAGCCTGACACAGTTCAAGAAACATTTGGACAACATTCCCAGCCACATGGTGTTATTCTTGGAGTGTCCTGTGCAGGGCCAGGAGTTGGACTCAGTGATCCTTGTGGGTGCCTTTCAACTCAGCAGATTCTATGATTCTAAATAAAAAACCAATTCTCACTTCATCTCATTATGAGGTTGAATTTTACAGCCGACTATCACAAAATAGAGTGGAACCTTTTAGCACTTTTGATACTGTATAATCTATAAAACCTTTTAATTAGAAAGAAAACTTAAAACATATTGAGAAGAGAGCATTTTCCTTCCTGCTGTGAAATTAATATACTAGCTCCCTCATGGCCAAGTGGTAGAGAAATATAAAAGTGATTTTGCCTAAATACTGATTTCTCTGTTGCACTTTGTTAAGTAGAGCTGATACATCACTCTTGCCGCTCTCTTTGGATAATGTCAAACAATAATGAGGCAGAAAATGCAGACTTCAAATAAGGAAGGACATTAATACTGTAATAAAAGAATTGTCTCTGAGTTTCTTTAACAACTTTTATTGTTAAACAACTGCACTGAAATCTACCTCAGCTTACCAGCTTTTACATGAAACAATGAATAGTCCCAAAACTGCTGACATTTTGACTATGACTTTTAAAATACATTCATCTCTATAAAGGTTAATATAAAATATCTTGAGAGTTCTCTCACTTTCTTTCAATTTATTCAAGTCCCTCAGCAACCAGGATGTAGTTGCTCCATATAAACTGTGCCTCCTAAGTACTAGATTTGAAGAGGATCTTGCCTCAGAAGACACTGCATATGGTGGCAAGGGACAGCTCTTGTTTTTCTCGACATTTTTGCAGCTTGGCATTTCAGAGAAAAAAGAGCTTGTTAAACAGCTAGTTAATATGCTGGGAATGACCTTGCAAAGAGAAAACAGCATGAGAATAAAGTTCTCATGAAACTCATACTTATGTATGTCAGATTGGATAGACCGAAGAAGGATTGAAAATGGTGCAGAGCGTCCAAAGTTCCAATCCACCTACCTCTGACTTTGCCCAAGCAAGGTGACAAGCTACCTTCCTGTATAAGAAAGAGTTTTATGGCCACATCTTACATATCTCTGTGCTTTGCAAGAAGGCTGGTGCCCCATGATGGCCACTCTGGAGGCTAGGCTCCAGCTATTCCAGTTGGTGATCCCTAGTCCATGCTGACCACAGCAATAGGAGTTTCTCCCAGTACAGAGTTTGTTGGCAAGAAATATACCATATTTTAATTTTAAACGATTGGGAAATGGAATCCAGCACGTGGAGAAAAAGTCTTTGGAGATGATATGTCTGTGGTCTAAGACCAATCAGATCCCTCTGTCTTACTACCACTGTTCAAGTGGAGAACATGCCCTTAACCAGAATATATCCTCTTTCTGAGGACTTAATACAGATGAAAACCTCAGGGACCAGATTCTCAAATGGTATAAATTGGCATAATTTCATTAACTGAACCAGCTAGACCTTAATCTCTGGTTGCTGCAAGCTGCATTTGGGATACTTCTTTTCCTACACTTTTCTGGATGACTATCATCCTTCTGACTGACCATCATTATATTATGGTAAGCACAGAACAGTGTTTTTTCTCCTAGACAGAATATGACCACAAAACAGAGTTGTCAGAAGCCTCAGGAAATCAGCTGGTCCATCATCTACTCTGCAGCAGGATTAGCTGTAGTTGCACTGTAGACTTGTTCTGTATCTTCAGATACCACAGCCTATGGATATTCCCAGAAGTTTTGGTTTTAATGGCTGGGAAATTTCTTTCACTGCGAGACGAAAAGCATAGGGAATCTGAACCTTTACAGGTGCAGAGCAGATTTAGAGGCAGCTGCTTGCCAAGATTCCACCTGGATATTGGAGTGGGACTGGGCTGGGAAATAGCAAGGAGCTCAAACTGCACACTGGGATCCACCAGAAGCATTTTTTTGGTATTTGTATAGGCTAGTGTAGCAAACTGGCTCTGTCTGCTGCTGTCAGTGATATTCTGAAAGCTTGGAAGAATGGAAGATACTCTATGTGGTTGGGCCAAGGGATTATTTGGGTTCAACTGATGTGCATGGACTAAGGACTCAACAGTACTCCAAAGCTGTAGGAAATTGATGATCATTCTCCTTCTGCATGCTGCAAGTTGATTGTTACTCCAGCTTTCACACAACTGTGTCTTAGCTCTCTCCCAACTAATTTTTTTTTTTATGTGTGGCACTGTGTTCCTGATGGATTCATGCAATGATTTACCAAGCACAAAACTAGCCACAAGTAACAGACTGAGATCTGTGAAAGATCATTTCTTCAAGTAAAACCCATGAAACTGAATTACTGAGTGCAAAGAGTCCTCCAGGGAGAGTGTTTCTGTGCAGAACAAAATAATTGCCATTTTTCATTTGTTATACCAACATTTTATCTTGTGCTCAGCTGTAGTCTGAAAACCTAAACCAACAGCAAGACACCAGACCAAATGTCCTGACTTTGCAGTAACACCCCCAGAGCTAAAAAATTGTATCTAGTGTGCTGACTGCATTGATGACACAGACAAAAAAGAGTAGTTCTTCTTGCCAGTAGAACCATTACCATACTATTATTAATTTACTTTAAGTTCAGCAAATCATCCTCCAGTAATTACTAGCCTAATCTAATCTCACTTGCATTTTAACATCCAATTAAGAAGACATAAAATACAATAAGCAGAAAAAATCAACCAACCTGCAGCAGCACCAAACACATAAACACATCCACAAACCTGAAAGGGAAATAACACCTGACAGGAGTTCTCAAGAAGATGATGTTATCTGTCATTTCTCTTGGAGCATCTCTGTAACTTAAATCAGAGTAGAGCATGCATGGACTTTCTCCAACACATACAAAGGCACAAGTCATAACCAAAAAATTTCGGTCAAATTTTTCTGGAGGATCCATAAGGAGATGGTATCATGTGTTTTTAACTGCTCTAAAGACTTGGTAGAGATATTTCAGTCAAAGTGCTATCCTTCAGGACTTCTTCAGCCCAAAACTGGACACAGCTGGTAAAGTACTGAGGCTTGGTGAGGTCCAGGATGTGGGCATTTGTAGAAGCATGTCCATGCTTGTGTGTGAAAGGGGAAGGCAAATAAATGTGTCAAGACATCAATTTTTTTTCCAGCAATTACAAAAAGTCTACACCTTCAATTAAAATAAAATTATAATAGCTCTAGACCTCTGACCCATGTCAGGAAAGACAGTCATCAGCTTCTCGCTGTCAGACAGTGGGGTTTCTGTTTTCCAGGGGGTCAGTTGTAAGCTGAAGATCTCAGCTGAACCACCATTACGTGTTATTTGGAAAGCAGCATCTTCCCTGCGTGATGGTATGGAAATGCAACAAGAATTACCATAGCAGCTCATAAAAAAGACCAGGACACAACTAGAGGGCCAGACTCCTGTTCCTGTAAGGGGGATGATGCAGTGATCCCATGCACTGAGCTAGGACTACAAGGTACAGCCTGAGATCCTGATCCTCTCCTCTTTCCTGCACTTCTTTGCCTTCTTGAAGTTCACAGTCTTCTCCCTAAGGAGATACTTGGCTGATCTGAGCACTACTTTCACCCAAAAGGAAACCAAAGGAGAAGTAGAGGTGACTGAAACCCTGTTACACAATAATTTAGTGACTGGAGAGCACTTGCCCACAAAGTAGAAGGCTACCTCTCAGCTCCCCCTCCTCAGCAGGATCATAATTCAGGCTTTCCTATGCCCACTGATACATAACCTCAAGCTTTTTCTCTCTTTCCGCTCCAGATCTTCCTTCCTGTCTGGGCCCAGCTCTGCTTTTGCCAGCCCCAGTTCTGATAGTTAGAAAACACAAATTATAATGAAAACCATGGGTTTGAATGTCTTCAGGATGGAACAAGTATTGGATCCAGGTGCTTCCCAACACTAACCAAGAATGTCAGCCATTAAGCTTGAGTAGCAGTGCCACCAATAAGGGCCACATCTGAATGGCTTTGTGGGGATCTCAGAGATATGCACAGGGGCAAAACCAGGCTGTAAAATGGTGGAGCTCAGGTTTCTTCATGCTAAAACTCTAGATACTGAGGGAGTTTATGTGTGCCTTTCTTGGTGCGATCCCTTCATTTCCTTCATGTCTAAACAATACAGTACTTTACAGAATCACAGAATATACTGAGTTGGAAGGGACCCAAAAAGATCATCAAGTCCAACTCATAAGTGAATGGCCCATAAGGGGATCAAACCCACAGCCTTTGTATTATTAGTACCAGGAGCTAATAGAGTTAGGCTGTGCTGAAGAGAATGCCTTTTGGATTGCTTTCTGGAGGTAAAGCACCTATATTTCACCAAAATCCAATTTCCAGCACTCTGGCTTTCACTTAAAGTTGCTACTAAAACAGATACCCAAGAGTTTCATGTCATAATGGCAACAGATAGTCTTGGTTTATTGGGATAGGAATTAGAAATGGCATTAAGTGTAATTTTAAATGAATCCAAGCTAAATATGAGAAGACAAATACTGTCATTGTGCCAGCGTGCTTCAAATCATGTGTTATATGCCTGGTTTTAAGCATTGGACCTTAGGTATTAAAGACAAAGGTATATAATGCCTCAGGAGAGTTCAGCAAATCTCTTTCTATAAAAGATATAACAACCTAATTTAGCCCTTGTGTAATTCTGCTGCTTTCAATCCCAAGAGTTCATTTTGTTTGCTGTGTGTTTCCAAGTTAAGAAAATATTCAGGAAGCAACATGAAAAATGCCTTTCTGTGTCACAGCACCTCTCATGCTAAAGCCTAGGCACACACACAAGATCTGTGACATATTTGGTGTACTGTGGACCAGGGAACTGTATCTTTCAAGGGATCTCCTAAGATTAAGCCTCAAGATATTCTGCATGACCTTGGGAAAACACTTCATTTTTCTTTGGCTAGGTCTATTGTATAAATTAAACCCTGCCAGGGGGATGTTCCAGGGCATTGGAATTCAATCCTGTATAAACTGTTGACATAATCCTTGGCATCAGTTTTGCTGAAGCCAACTGGAAGTGTCCCAGACAATTCCCCACACAGCTCAGGAGTCAGTGCAAGCTAAGGCCATCCCCAGCAGATGTGAAGAAGGCCAGCCCCTCCACTTCGGAGGGAAACTCAGGGAACACAGCCTGCTCCGTGCCAGCCCCTGTGCTCAACAGCAGGCCTGGGCATGTTCCGTTGATGAGTACAAATACATCTGATCCACCTAAAATGGGGATAGTGTATCATTTCCTTTATAAAGACCTGTGTGATTTAAGCATGCAACTACCATAATAGTTATTGCATACATGTAGCTGGACTTCCCACAAGATTGTTTGAAAGCACTTGTAAATGAACTGTCTCTCCCCTCTCTGAGTACCAGGAACAGCTGCCAGAAAATACATCCTATAGGAAATTCATGCTCACACCTACTGGTAAATGCCTGCTAGAAAAAAACAAGGGAATAGCATGGTAGCCTATGGGGCAAGATTTCTAATTTCCTGCTTTGTAAGTGCAGGAGAAAATATGTTTATGCATTGCTTTCCTGCCTGTGAGAGAGCAGGGTGGTCTTGTCCATCTCCAGAGGTCCTTTGCTTTAGCTGATGTTCTCTGCCCCCACCTGGCAATCTTGCCATGGCCATAGGAACCATCTGTGTTGCTGTGATGGATGCACTTCCAGCGCTGCAACAGCTTTGAGCCAACCATCCTCTCTTCCAAAAAAGAGCTCAATTGAAGAGCAGTTAGTGATGCTGCAGATCTGCTTTAAAGGCCAGTAAGCAATAACCTGCAATTAATGCAGAGGAATGGAAAGGAGGCAGAAGCAGAGAGAAAACCCCTGACCTCCTTCTAGAGAAACTGCTTCCCTCCATCCTTGCCAAGAATTCTGGAGCTCTTCACCCTGTTTGACCTTGTCACTTGAAAGCATTTTACTTACAGATCCTACCAGATACACAAACAATTTGGTATCTCCTCCAGGTGCTTTGGACTTCAGTAGGTTAGGAACTGAGTTCAAAATTCAAGTCATATTTCATCCACCATATTCCAGCCCTCAGTGAAAGGCAGTCACTTACGGGATGGGACACTGGAGCTTTGTAACAGCTCCTACTGGCATTAATTACCAGCCTCCACAGTCAAGGGCTAGCTTTTTGGCCAAATGGACACACAGACAATTGCTAACACTAAGCCTCTTCTGTTTGCTCATCCTAAAGCAGCAGCCTCTATCATTCTCCCACAATGTCCTGCCAAACAGAATTAAACTGGCTACTCCCAATATAAATTTGTGCAACTTTATATGTAAGTTGTCTTTCTAATCAAAACCACATACATATATTTGATTAGTAATGTAGGATAATATGGTGTGCAAAATGATACCGATACTTTCAAAACAATCCTCTTTTGGAAATGGGCCATTCTGAGTCTTTTGTTCCCAGCAGCACACGAATAATTCCCTTCGGCGTTGTCAGACTTCACCTCTATACACACTCTGAGTGCAGGTACATGATAGTCCACATATTTTCTTAAATATTTTCTGTGTAAAAAACAACAAAAATCAAACTGATGACAATTATTATGGCAGTTCTTTCTCTAAGATTATGGAGGAAACTAACCTCTGATAAAGGAAGACAGCTATGTCTTGAGCCATAAACAGTTGTCTTAGTGTTCACTAGCCCATTTTTCAGAGGCATTGTGTTTCAAAGAGGCTCTCATCCTAAAATCATGCCCTCTGTGTAGATGACCCTGTAGCCTTCATCATCTGCTGCTCTCTTGTCTCAGTTCTGAATAAAGAAATAAAACTATTCTTGCACAGTTCGAAGGAATAACTTCCAAAGAAATCTTGTAGCTGCATAGAAGACAGCATGGTTCAGCCAGCAGAGAAATGATGGACTGGCTTTAACAAGACTTACTCCATCACCACACCTCTCTCTCTCTTCTAATGGCAATATAGAAATAAATAATGATACTACAAAAGCCAAGTTTGGCACTAGCTTTGTGTAAAAAATGAGGATGCTTCATTGCTGTCAGAAATTTTTTAATTAGATGGATTATCAGCTACTAGGCTACAATTTAAAGTGTTCTTTTGGCCAAGTGCCCCTGTAGACTGTAATGAATTGTCCAAAACTCTCTTCTCCCCACTATTCCCAAAGCTAAAACTTTCTACAGCATTTGCAAACAGCTGCACTTTTCAGAAAGGTAGAAATACCCTCAAATTTAGCTACGTTTGGCAACCTCTATCCCAGACATTGAGAGGACTCCAAACATTGCTTCTCCCACCTCACGAAAAGAACTGCTTTTGACTGACAAAGCTTGCATTTTGACTCAGCCAAACCACAGTGCAGGTACATAAAATCCGTGGCCAGTTGGCACTAGCTCAATCCCGGAGTTGATGGTACCTGCCCTTCAGATTTTCCAAAGGAGAGTAACCCTTGCGTCACACTGTTCAATGCCTCTTTTGTTCTGGTTTTAATCCTGTGTCCAGCCATGAGTTTTTGTGACTCCTGAACTGCTGTCAGCAGGAAAGATGCCACTCGGTGCCATTTACAAGAGATTCAGCACCTGCAGGCTCAAGCTATGAGTCAAAAACCACAATTACAGGAAAGTGAGTTATGCACAGAGCAGCAAAAGCAAGCATATCGGAGTAATGCCTATTATTCAGAGAAAAGCCAGTGAGATGAAGACAACTGTGTTGTTAAGATAGATGAGAAAGAGAAAAATGTAGGTATATAGGCTGAAACAAACTCTATTTTTACTTTTTTTAAAATTATGTGAAACAAAAACGTATTTGGTTTATTCTAGAAAAGGAGACACTTGGTCCAAGTCATACTATCTTCATGAGGCAAGAAGATTAAATGGTATCACTTGTTTTTAGCGGACCAGCTGTGCAAGAGGACGATCCGGGACGGCTGAACCGGCCCCGGCTGAGCGCTCAGGAGCTCCCGTCCACCGAGGCGCAGCCATTTCCTGTTCCTTCCCAAGGTTCCTTCCCGAGGCTCCGCTCCCGGATCCCGCCGTGAGGCGGAGCGAGCGGCCCGTGCTCGGCGCCATGGCCGGCCCGGGCCCGGCGGCGGCGCAACGCCGCCATCTCGCGGCTGCGAGCGCGGCGCCATGGCCCCTGCGGCGGGGAGCGGGGCTGTGAGGGGCTGTGAGGGGCTGTGAGAGGCTGTGAGGGGCTGTGGGGGGCTGTGAGGGGCTGTGGGGGGCTGTGAGGGGCTGTGAGGGGCTGTGAGGGGCTGTGAGAGGCTGTGAGGGGCTGTGGGGGGCTGTGAGAGGCTGTGAGGGGCTGTGAGGGGCTGTGGGGGGCTGTGAGGGGCTGTGAGGGGCTGTGAGAGGCTGTGAGAGGCTGTGAGGGGCTGTGAGGGGCTCTGAGGGGCTGTGAGAGGCTGTGAGGGGCTGTGAGGGGCTGTGAGGGGCTGTGAGAGGCTGTGAGGGGCTTTGAGGGGCTGTGGGGGGCTGTGAGGGGCTGTGAGAGGCTGTGAGGGGCTGTGAGGGGCTGTGAGGAGCTGCGGGTCAGGGACAGCGAGGGCTCGGCGGGCGTTGGGAGCGGAGGGGCTGAGAACAACAGAGGGATAAAACCCGCAGGATCGGGGCGCCTCAGTGCCTCATGAGTGAGGGCCGGGCTGCGGGCCGCCTGCGTCCCTCCGTGAGGAGCGCGCCTCTCGCCTGAGGCGAGCAGGGCAGTTTTTACTTCACATAGCAATTGACATCTTCCCTTAAAATTTAGTAAGGGGGGGGGGGGGGAGGGCGGCACAAATTTCAAAACCAGAAAGGCAGATCTACATCTGATGGGAAGAAAGAAGGACTTTCTTGCTCTCTGCTGGCTCTGTAACAGCCAGATGCACTCGTGTTATTTCACAGAATCACACAGCCAATTAGACTGGAAAAGGCCTCTGAGATCATCCAGTCCAACCTATGACCAAACCACCGCCATGTCAACTAGACCAAGCACTGAGTACCATGTCCGGTCTTTCCTCAAACACCTCCAAGGATGGTGACCCCACCACCTCCCTGGGCAGCCCATTTCAGTTCCTGATCACCCTGTCTATGAAGAAATTCCTCCTAATGTCTGACCTGAACCTCCCCTGGCAGATTCAGTCCTTTTGTCATGTCACTGGTTATTGGGAGAAGAGGCCAATCCCCATCTGGCTACAACCTCCATTCAAGGAGTTGTAGAGGATGGTAAGGTCCCCTCTGAGACTTCTCAGAGCTTGCAGATACCATGTAGAGAGAGGGCTGCTCCATCCCATTTCCCTGCCAAACTGCATTGCTTTGAAATTTCTTGTACCATTTTCCTGCATCTGGCTGAATTTCAGCTTGCAATTTTCAGCTTGAAAAAATAGTTGTGCCAGGACCAGAAGCAGTTAGGGGTGAAGCACTTCTTGCCCATGTTAAAAATCACGTACAGTCATTTTGTACCATCAAACCCCAGAAATTTGTGCAAACTTGAGTGAGTCCCTACTTTGAGGCATGAATTTGGTAAGGAGCCAAAGGAATGTAACTTTAGCCAAAACAATTAAAATGTTAAAAGATGTAGAAAATGTTCTTCTCAGTTGGAAATTTTTAGACTTTGGCAGCTAAAATCCTTGGAGATGTATTAAATTCTAGCATAGGACAATGATGTATAAAGGTGACTCTCCAGTGTTGCCTTTGGGTGCTGCAGGCTGCAGCTGTATGACTGGGTGTCTTGAAGTACTCTGTTTGGTGTTTTGTGTGCTTAACTACTCCTAGTGATGGTTCACAGAGAGTGGCAGCTCAGTGCCATCAGCTCAGGGACTGTCACACCCTCCACTCAAGCAGAGGTGGGGGTCATACCATGGATGTTTCAGCTGTGACCCGTGTCACCCATGTACCATGACCCATACAGGTGTGGATATGAGGTCATGTGGTGGATTTGTTTTCCAATTTGGTCTTTAAAAATCTGGGCAGTTAAACATTCACAGAAGTTAACATTAAGGTCACGAAGCCACATAAACCACTCTGAAATGAGAGGCTGGCTGTGCAGCCATCATTCCAGCCCTTGTGTGTCAGCATTACAGGGTGTCTGAACCTCAGACATCTGGCTTTGGCTGGATGGGGTTCAGTCTGTGGTACCCTCTATATCACAGTGATGGAAGCCCTGGGCATGTAAAGATCAGTGCCGTAACAAGTCCATGTGAAACCAGAGAGACCAAGCTAGGGAGCCGTGCAGCTTCACATTGTTCAGTGTCTGAGCAGGAGGAGCTCAGGTGCAGCCAGACCACAGTCCTACCTTCCCATAGCTCCGTATGCCATACTTCCTCATGGGCTTGGCAGGCTCATGTTCTTCATAGGCATGAGCAGGACAAGTAGTTTCATGGTCTCTGAGAGGTCAGATGTTTCTGAACCTAAGGTAGACATTAAGAACCCAGCATTTCTGCTGTTAAAAATGTGCATCTCCAAAATAAGAGAGATCACTAATTCATACAAACATGCCTTTTCAGTTTGAAATGAGCTCTGCTACTGAGGCCTCCGTGGCTTGGATTAGGACAAGGACGTTCAGCTTCTATCGGAGAAACCAGCTGTCACCCACCACAAGCACACAGCAGTGCAATCTTAGAAACGCGGGCCATTGCATCCCGCTTCTCTCCTACAGAGGCGTAAGTGGGGCAGCGGCCGGGATTTCCTTCTCCCGCAGCTCCTTCCTGTGCGGTCAGAGCCCACCCCCTGCCGGGGACTCTGCTCCGGCTGCCGGCGCGGCCGCATTCCTGCCCTCCAGCCCTGCGCTCCGCAGGCTCGTGGCATTTGTATCCGCATCACACAGTTTCCGGCTGGCTGCACAGCAGGCAGTTCTCTGGAGCACAAATACCCGGCTTGTAGTTGACAGCACGCTGCTTTCCTACACACAGCCGTGCTCTGCTGTCTCCAGCAAAAACTGGGGAGACACTCAACCCATTAATTTTGAGGACCTGTGAAAAATCTATATCGCAAGAATACTTCCCTTCTACATTTTGTTATATGCAGATAATGATGAGTTTGTTTGTTTGTTTGTGGTTTTTAAATATATGTTTTTGCTGTAGTTTTAGAGTTCACTGAAGATGTATGAGTATCAGACATCATTGCTGTAGCTCCAGTAGGGAAGTGGCTGGAGGGTCAGGGAAACCCCAACCTCTGGTTCCCCTGGCTTCTTTCAGTGAGGAGGGAATGCTGAGGCAATAAAAATAACTAGCTCTTTGTCACTGGATATCTCACACGCTTGGGAAGTGACTAAGCTGTGGTTTTGGGGGGACTACCTTTTATAGGTGAACAAGAAGAAAAGACTGCTCAGTTTGTGTGAAGTTAGAGATCAAAAATCTGTAAATGGTAGCAGAGCTCAGGAAAGCCTCTGGAGTGGGTTGTCTCTCAGAGCCAATAGGGTGAAGAGAAGGTACAGCAAATAGCAGAAACATTTCTTGTGTAGGTTTGACTTCTTGGATTGATTTTTCCAATGAACACAGAAACAATTTCATACCCTGAAACCCAAGTGTTTAGTAAACTGCAGGTCTTCCTTTATGTATCCAGCTGTGATACATATGAGAATATTGCTTGTTAATATTATCACCAGATTAAGTTGACTGTGAGAAGGTAGTCCAAATATGTTTCAGAGGGCACATAATGAAGGTCTTGATAGTCCTATATCTAGAACAAACCAGAAAATGCTGTCAATTGACCAGTTTCCTTTCAGACAAATTCATAAGATCATGTTACCATGCAGTTCTCATGACAGGCTGCAGAGAGATCTCCTGTGAGTTTCCATCTTGCCTATTCAATAGCACAAGAAATTTCTCTAGGAGCATCTGGTGGGAAGACCATTTCCACTGTAGCCTGAGATTATCTAGACTATAAGGCTTCCACAAGAAACTCCTGCTCCAGGAGGTCCCACAGATCAGCTGTCTAAGCAGAGTGAGTATTTCTGCTTTACTTCTGTTTGCATTGATTTTCAAGACTGCTCATGTTTCTGCCAAGGCTCACTAGAAGGAAGGCCTGCAGGGCTTTAACCATCAGTTTGAACTGAATTTGTGCTGACTCTTGGACCCACAGGATATAATTTCTGGTCAGCTGTAGCCTTTCCAGCATGCCAGCACATTAAGTGGTGGCTCTCTGCATTTCTGAAAACTGTAGGTTATAATTTCTAGTAAAATCAACCATTTCTTTCTATTTTTCTACTATTCTGCTGTTTATTGAATGAATCAATAAATGATTGGAGCTCCAATGTCAAGCATTGCTGAACCTTGACTAGAAGCCTGAACTGGCAGCAGTGAAGAACTTCCACCTGCAGGATTTGCCTTACCTTGTACTTCTGTTCTCACCTTTGACTTGTCCAAATGTACTACCCCTGGGGCAGGAGCTGACTTCTGCCTTGTGTTTGTCCTACTCCCAAATGATCCTGCTCCTTAAACAACAGGCCTTCTGATTCTTTAACATGTTTTCATAATCCTATGGGAACCTTTAAGTCCTACTGGGTTAAGAGGTGCCACATAGCCAAACAGATTGCAGGCTATGTGGTAGCTAGTTTATTGGCACAAAATTACAGGGTGACCCAGGCTGATCTGAGCTATAGCCTGCTACTGCATATCCATCCAGGTTCTTTCCAAATTTTTTTATTTCTTGGTTTGGCAGGATTCAAGTTTTTTGATAAAGTTACAAACTCAGTTGACAGGCTAAACCAAAATAAGGTCAAAGTATACAGAAATTGTAACTGGAAATAAAGGTTGGTTTTCTGAAATAAATACTAATTTTGACCTCTGATTTTTTAATGAAAACAAGACAGTGAATTCTACCTCAGTTCCCACCAGGGCAGCTAGCAAGAACCAGAAAAGCACATAACTCTGACTAGTCATGCACATGCATAGGTAGGAGCCAGATACTATGCAATGTTCATAGCCCAGCGGGATGGAAGCAGGCTTCAGCTGGGGCTTCAGGGAACTGCTGCCATGTAAATTAGAAGTAGCTCTGTTCTGTCTCCACCATAAGTGATAAACAAGGCATGAAAGCGGTGCAGTTGAATTATGTCATTCTTGAGCACAGTATGCGCCTTTTAGTGGGCTGAAATTTGTTCTACTAGCTTTGGAAGTTAGCATGCAGGTATTTCATGCTTTTGTCTAACTATGCATTTGTTGACTTTTTAGATGTCATGTGAAGGGCCTGCTCTCTGTCTTCTCTATCTGTGACAGCCATATAGGCTATGTCAAAAATATAGCCGAGACAAGCACTTTGCTCCAGATGTAAGCTGCCCCGATTGTAACTCCTGCGCACTGTTAACAGGCTTCAGTAAGTTTGAAAACCAGCATAAAACACAGATTTCTCTGAAGTTAAAACTTTGCTATTTTTACAGTGTGTTATGTTTCCGAGCAGGAAATCTTGATTAGATGCCAAATTGGTAGGTTATTCAATACCCCCCTATAAAATGTTTATAGTTGGCATGTATATCTAAATGGACCTTTCTGTTGCTAAGTGAACATGATTAAAAGAATCCCCCATCTGAGAATCACTTAGGCAGCTGCAGAGTGCAGAGAAATTCCAATAAACAGTGTAAGCATGAGAGAGCCATTCCTGTCAGGGTCTCAGATCCAGAGTTCCTCACAGTATCTTCAGCATTTCCTGGTGTATAGACTTGAGCCTTAATTTGGTTCATCATTTTAAATGATAGAACTGTGGTTAAAGCTATGCACCTCATTTGCTTTCACAGTATAAACCAGAAGCTTGATCCTACCCTAACAAAGGCAGATCCTTAGTGATTCTAGTATTGTAACTACAGCAGTAACTAAATGGCAGACATCAGATTATTTTTCATAAATATATGCTTTTACAATTTTTCAGAAGCATGTACATTTGTAAATTATGTATGTGGCTCAGTTGCACAAAACAATGTGTCTTCTCATACTAGGTAATATATTTACATGACACTATTACAACTATAGGGTTGTAGAAGGTTAGCTTTACAAATACCCTGTCCTCATTCATATCTTATAAGGACATGCTAAAACACCTCCATTATGTAATTTGCAAACATGGCAAACCACTGTATAAAATATACTCCATGGTTAAATGATCTTACTATTCCATGAGCAGGAACCACGTGATCATCCTCACATTAAAATTAGCCTCTTTATGCCACTT
The DNA here is from genome assembly GCF_030490865.1 of Poecile atricapillus. NCBI lineage: Eukaryota > Metazoa > Chordata > Aves > Passeriformes > Paridae > Poecile > Poecile atricapillus. The sequence continues at coordinate 133,098,982 of NC_081250.1, read as the reverse complement.
TTACATTCAAAAGTATTTGCTCATTTATAGAAGCTGAAATAAGTTTTAGAGAGCCTTTACAAAAGTATCCTTGGTTTCCATTTGCCACCCATTATTTCAGAAAGCCTTTCTATAAGCTGAGTATCTTAGTAAGGAGACTTGACAGAGCAGGCACACAGATGTGCCAAGTGGGCTCCTCCCAAAGCTGCGATGTCCTACGGGACACGCCAAACCTCCACCAGCCATTGTGAGTGCCCAGCTCTGGGTGTTTTTCAGTCTGGGTGCCTTTGGGAGCCCCATCTGTTGTTCAGTGTCTCAGGCCTTGCAGAAGCATGTTTGACTGAGGAGCAGATCCACAATGGCTGTAACCCATGGCTGCATGTTGGCTGTGTCACTGCCATCCTACAGCCTGTGTGCTGCTTACAAGAGGTCACCGATGACAGTGCATTTGGTCCTGTCACAGTCTCTTTTTATGTGTCTCTAACCCCCTGTAGAGCATGGCACATTAAGCAATCAGCTAAGCAAATTGGACCCAGGAGTGCAGTAGAGTATACTGCAGAGAAAGGCAGCAAGCTGCTGGGAAAGCTGCACGTGTGACCTTACACAGCACTTGTCCTTTTATGACTTACTGAGGCCAGTGATGCTCTCAGGAGGACAGCTGCATACTCGCTTCTGGAGGGCTGGTGCCAAGCCACTGGAATTCTGCCACTGTAACTAATGAACTCTCTTAGGAACCTCTGAGTTAGGTTTAACATTTTGCAAAATGCTTTTATTCCCAAATGCACCAATACAGATGTCCAGCTGGTCTGGACACACAAGACTTCACAGGACACACAGTGCACAGCCAAAGGTTAATAAAGCTAAGGTACAAACTTAAAACCACTTTTGTTCTTTGAATAGTTCACTAGATAATGTGATTTCCCACCAAATTAGCAGCAGATGAGTTATCAGGGTTATGCTGCTTGAGGAAAGGAGGAACTTTCACACAAGGGTGCTAGAGAACATGCAGTTGGGGAGCACTGCTACCTTGCTGTTAGTCAGACAGAAAAATGCCCCTCTCCAACACAAACTCCAGTTCAGCTAGAACACTCACCCTAACAGTCTCTGCCAGGTTCCCTAGTTACTGTCTGTAAGAACAATCAGTAGAGAGCTGGGTGCATTTAGTCTGCTGTGCAATTAATACCTGGACAAGGTAAGTTGTGACAATCCATTTCCTTGGTACCCAACAGGCACTAATGCCTATGCAAAAGAGGTGTAGTAGTAGTAGTAGTATAGGGTATAGGTAGAATAGGTAGTTCAGCTCCAAGCAGGCAAAAAACACTCTGCAAGCATAGGATGATGATAAAACCAAAGGGAGTTCTGATGTTGACTTCGACCAGCACAAAAGCTGATGCATTTTGTTAGAGACTCCATGGTGAAATTAAATTGTCCTCTTGGCACTCTTGCTGCCCCTTGTGGGTAAAATCATGTGTGTTTTAGCCTCTGCCTAAGCCTAAGGCTTTAACTACAGTTTACCTTTATTCTCTGATATAATTCCTGCCCTTAGGTACTTTGCCAGTAGCTTTCTTAGAGTTTAATGTACCATCTTCAGCCTCACATTGGCAAGACTCCTCAGATGTCTCTCAAAGTTTATCAATAGAGTGGTTTATATATTTGTAAAGCATTACAGTGCTTTAGTAAGTGAAAAAGTTAATAGCAAAAGGCAGTTTTGTATGTAATGCTATCTCTGCACAATCACTGTTTATCTTTTGGAGGGAACCTGCAGCATCTGTTGTAAATTCACACCACAAAGGAATACTTCCTTTCCTGCTCTGGCTACACCAGAAAATAAAGGGTGGCTGGCTGGAAAAAAGGTGGAGATACAGAAATAACCATAAGTGAAATGGTCAAGAAGCTAACAGCATTTAGTGTTTGCAGACTGAGAGAAGAAACAAATTTATCTGTATCAAAGGTTTTGAAGATTTGATGTATAAAACACAAATTTTAAAATTTAGGAGTGGTGCAACCTGACAGCAGAACAGTAAGCACCATACCCATACTTACTAGAAACACAGAGATTATCTTGGCAGAGAATTACCAGTCTTTCTACAATCATAAGCAAGCCTTAGAACACTTTTTGAAGGAGTGAATAATTAGGACCAAAAGGTAAGTAAAAAATTATGTAGATTAAATGATTAGGGCAAACTCAGCTGGTATCTCTCATTGATTTCCCAGGCATAACTTTTTTACCTGGATGCCAAACTGTCAAGCTAATTTGCTAAGCCACGTTGATTTGATCACTTGCAATGATTCTTGTTGTGGACCAGATAAATACCCTTAGAACTGGGTATCAAAATGTATAAGGAGCCAGCACAAGACAACTTGGTCAAGGAGTTTCTGGGTGGGAAGGAAAATAATATTTGCATTCTTCAAGTTGTTGTGCCTGATAATCTTAAAGATTTTCATTTATTACCATGGCACAGGTGAAAAAGTTCTGAAGTCTTGTCAGCATGAAAGAGGGATGGAATATTAAAAGTACTGCATACCACTGGTGCCTAAAGCAGTGCAAATAAGGTGGCATTTTTTGGGAAGAATACAGGGCATATATGAAAGTAGGAGCTGTTTGGAGGTTAGATGTCATAAACAAACAGTTTATTAGGCTTCTTTGTTAGTGATACAGACAGAAAAGCACTTCTGGAAGTTCAGTCTTACTACTTGAGAAAATATATCTGGCATGAATCTCCTGTGGGAGGTGTCTCATGCACTCAAAAGGTAGATGTGAAACCTACTGTTCAGTCAGCTAAAGCTGTGTCAGATTAGTCTGGTATTTAGAAGAGGATCTGCTCCAAAAAGGCCACACATAACTCTGAGGGGGCTGCAGCAAGGAAGGAATGAGGGCAGTTATTGATCATATCATGACAGTGATGGGTTGGTTATGAAAAAAGCAAACATATTTTATGTATCCAAAAAAGGTTTTTCTAAAGCAGAGTACTGACTTACTCCCAGGCATATATAGCCAGAACTCATAGGTGTGAGTTCAACAGACCTGTACTCAGAGGAACAACTCAAGACTGCACCATGGGCAAAGAAAGCTGCAACCATCCATGGGAGAATGAAAAATAGATTTATTAACAGTGTCTGAAAGAACTGGGCTTGTTTCCTCCCACAGAGTGAAGGTTGAAGGGGCCTCTGTCACCCCTTTAAATGTATTATAGCAAAGGAAGAGCTTTAAAATAGAATTGTAGTCTGGTTAAGAATAAATGTGAACTCAAAATACAAAGTTCTGAAACTGTCAGAGCTTTTGGTATTGTCCAGTGACCATTTTCAAAATGTTACTTGGTATGTTTGTAATCAGAGGTTTTTTGGTTTGGGTTTTTCTCTGAGATAAATATCACAATGAAGGTTCCTACAGAAACAAGGATGCTTCACTGTTATTTAAGACCCTTACAATGAGATCTTGCTACGTCCTCTTAATTTCTGCTTCAGGCTTCAGTATTGTACCTTCTTGAGCACATTTTCAGTATCAGCCTATTAAAGAAGTTTTAGTTGTAAAGGTTATTTTCTGATAATGGATGAGTCTTGCTCAGCTGCTAGTCTTGCCTGAGAAATACTTACCAGCATCTTACTCCCAGAAACTCCTGTGCCCAAGAGGCAGGATGTCAGGGGAGTTCTGATGCTCAGTATACATAAATAGCAGGGTGCCACTAGACATTAGGAATCCTTGGTAGGTCATAAACTGGTACTGTCTGTGACAAGTTACCCTAACAGCCAGGAGTTGCTTTATAAATCAGCCTGTGTTGGAAGCTGAATGAGTGAATGATGCTTCTGGACTGCTTGCAAACATGCTGACTTGTGGCCATCATTAATAATCAGCCCCACTAGTCTGGGTTCAGTGTGTAAGAAATACTTCCTTTTGTGCTGGCAATTCTACAGCTTCCTCAGGTAGAAATTTGCAAGTGCAAATAAAGTGGAGGGAAGAACAAGAGCCTATTAAAATTTTACTTTGAAGAATTGCAACCCAGTTCTTTTCATGAGCTTTTAAAGATCTTAATTTCAGTGTTACAGATGTTACCTAATGTTTGATTAAAATCTAACATATAGACAGATTAGAATTGTGAACTCAAAGCAGTTGCCACAGATCAGGACTGTCTTCACCTGGAAATACAGTCCAATTGGTCCTCTCTCCTAGTACACGGTAAGTCAAGGATTTGCAAAGATAAAAAACGATGAAAGCAGTCTCTTCTTGAGAACCCTTTCTCTGAAAGTAAGGGTGAACTGGATGAGGTGCAACAGAACAAATCACCCAGTTCGCTGTTGTTTTCCCATCACCCTGTTCCGAAGGATCACGAGACGTGGGCTAGTGTGTCTTGCCATCGGTAGGGTGAACATCTGCAGGTTGGGTCCTGTAAGAAGGATGCCAAAATGTTATTTACATTGAAATTTTTGGTCTGACACTATGAAAAGGAGAGGATGTAATAGAGTTCTGACCATGATGCCATATAATGGCTGGGCTCTCAAGTTTTTCAGTGGTATTCTTGATGGGTCTGTTGTTAATGCACATCTTCAGGTACGTATTGGTGGCACAGTGACAGAATTTGTCCTCTAACCAGTAATGAAGGCCTAAAGTGGAGTTTGCAGATTACTTCTTTATCCTCTCTGCACCATCATTTTCTGTACAGAAATGTAAAACCTTCCTGTTACATGCTTGTGAGATTCATAGAAAGTCTCAGATATGCTCCTTCTCCACCTCATGCAAGTCAGGATCAGCTCTTACTCATGCAAAGAGGAGTGAAAAATGTTGTCTGTCATCTTTTGATTTCTCTTTGTATGGCTTAATGAGTGCTGCGGTAGTGCAGGTTGCCCAGAATTGCTGTTGGGGGCATTGTGAGAATGCAGTGAACTTTTGCAGTTTTCCTAGAAAGTAGGACAAGAGCAAAGAGGCAGCAAGAATCAGTTCTGCAGCACAGTAAAGAGGTGTGAGACTCCTCTGCGGGGGCTCTTCCTCACTGACTCATCTGAGAGCTGTACTCCCACTTTTCATTTGAAAATGAACCTCTACCCCTCCCTCAACTGTAGTTGTCCCTAACAGTGTTGGCGTCACCTTTACACCTCTTTCTCTCACAAGTGTGTGTGGGCGGTGCTAACTTTGCTCATGAAAACACTGGCTAGTGCACAGCCTTGCTCTTTTGTTCTGGTAGTGGTCACCATTGGATACACTTTCTTTTATACTGTCAAAAATGTTTCTGTCGTGGCAAACATAGGGATGAAGACTGCTGTGAGGTGAGGTGCTCGTCCTAGCACACAGTGGATAACACCAGCCAGCAGAGACATGGGGGGAAGGTCTCTGCTCTGGAATTTTAGCACCTGCCTCGCTTTTTAAACACCCGTGAGACAGTCTTGCATTATGTGTGAGATGAATCCATCAAAAATTATGACAGGGAAACATGGATCAAACTGCCAGATGGAGGAAAGGCATACTTACAAGACTCCTTGCTAATCATACTGAATGTTTCAGATGAGAGCATGGTGACTCACAGAAGGGAGCTGCTCTTCTTCTGTCCTCCATGCAGGTGTACTGATGGTGACAGCATATTGCCATTCCATGTGGGTGGAGGCTCTTTGAAACATGAAAGGAAGGAGTAAAAAGTCCTGAAAATTTGAATACTAGAATTACTTACCCTTAGGTTAATTCAGTCCTTCAAACTTTCCATTGTCTTCCCCAGACACTCTGATTCTATAGCTGAATGTGATGGCCAAGTCACAACTTGGCAAGTCTGGCACTACCCAGAGTCAACGGCTTGAATCCTAAATGCTGACTGCAGGCACATCCCTTGCAGGGAATGGCTTTTCAAGGATGTGACCTCACAGTCACGTTCCTGCTGCTCATGAGATCCATCTAAAGCATCAGTTTGTACTGAAAATCACACTGTGAAAAGCCAGTGTCCTTAAAGGAGATGGAGGAGTCCTGTAACTTTCTTTGAATAAAGGGAGAGTCTGGGCATATGCCCACAAGGCTTTCTCTCTCTCAGTTTTGGAGGGCACAGCCTCCTTTTATCTTAAACTCCCAGCTGCATGTTGCCCTCTTCGTTTCCCCATTGGCTGAGGTTCTAGGAAGGTACAGCCTTCCCAAACCACCTACCACATATTCCACCCTTGAACCTTTCATAGTCTCCCAAAGTTCAGAAACTCAGGCTTTTGGAGACCCATTTGTCTATTTCAGGAGTCAAACTGAGTTCTGTAACAAACCTGTGGCTTGAAGTTGGTAGAGATATTAAGACCCATTTCGAAGACATTAACACCCATAGCCTCACCAAACATGGAATTGTTTGTAAAGACATTAGCATACATCTTTCCTATCAAACTCATGTAAACCTGTAATCTCTTGGAAAGTTCCTGAATGGTACTTAGCCTTTATGGTTCAAATCCTTTACAAAGATTAGAAGCAGTAAGTCAAGGCATCTCTAGAATCACAAAATCTGCTTCTTAACCCAAGACCATTTGCTGTTAGAATGGGCACACAGGAAGCAGGAAACAAAACTCAGCCCATCACTCCTGCACAAACAGGATGCAGCAGCAACACACCCAGAAAGGTTTAACAACATCTCACCTGAAAAATGAGTCAACAGATTAGCATTTTGAGGAGTGAGTGGAAATTTTCTGTTCCCAGGACAACAGCACTAAGCAAGGCTGAAAAATTATATTTTCTATTATTGTGGAAATGCAGTCTAGTCTGCAACATCCAGGATGGAGTCAGGCTGATTTCAGCATTAGAGTCAGAGCTGACTTAATCAATAATAGTTTAATATCCTTCTCTGTTGCTGTTGTCACAGCTGCTGCTTCATCTTAGCAAGTGCATCTCAGCCCAGTCCATCTTTTAGACCACTTTGGTTTCCTCAAGAATGAGGACACAGCCATCACAAAAAGTGGTGTCCCATGTAAAGACCAAGATCAGGGTTGCAATATCCAGCATGAAAAATACACAGGGATTCAGTGGTAATTGGAGAGATATTTCTGTCCACAAATGTTTCATGAGTGGTTTTGGTTTTTTTTCTAAACAGTAAAAATAGAAGGCGTGATGCTGAAGAAAGACATGCTTCTTTTAGGCACTAGAGAAATTGTGCAGCAAAAATTAGCCTTTATGCAAAGATTAATCCTTAAGTAAGGAGGTATGGATCTCTTTTTACACTGCTTGACTTTTCCACAGGAGGTTTTGTATTTATAAGTGATTGTTCCTGCTCACACAGAAAACTTCTGTCTCTTCATCTGCTTCCCTGGAGACTTCTGAACTTGTCATCAACCTGATATCCCAGTCAGAGGAACACTTCCCCACTGTGCAATGAAAATTTATCAGCTTGTCCTTCAGCATGTCTCAACAACTCAGAGACTATTAACTCATCTTTCAAGTGATTAATACTTCTGGGTGTTAGAGAGGCATAACTCTGGTACTTGTGAGCTGCTGAGAGGCCACAGAAAAGAAGACAGAAAGGGAATGCAAAGTGTGACAGTTTGGATTGAGGGGCAGACTAACCTTGTTCCAGTTCAAGTCTTGTACCCACTCCACCTGGGTCCCATTTTAACTGACCTCTGTAGCCCCTGCAACACAAATAGTGAGCAGCCCCTTTTAATCTCCTTCCTTTGTATGACAATCCAGATCTTTGGATTCTCAAGGGAGTACATCTGAGAAAAAGTCATTTCACTTAGAGCTGCCTAATTATAGCTACGTTGACAGCCACAGTTGTAACTCCTCTGCTAAGAGATTTTTAGTATTCATTGGTAGGCACCTCATTGGTTGCTGCAGAGTACCTGTCAGTCATGATAATTACTAATTTGTTTTAACTTGCCTCAGAAGCATTCCTAGAATTTATGGCTGTGCTGTGAGTTGATACAAGCCTTGCTATTCCAGCTTTGCCTTCTACTATGACAGAGGTATGGCAGAAATGCAACACATATAGTCATCATGGCCTGTCTGTAAGTGATGTACTAAGAAAATGCACAACCCCATGTTTCCACCATGTACAACATCCAGCAGCAACTTACTGTGAAATCACTCCTAGGGTTGCTTTTGTGGCTCTGCCTGCATTTTGAACATACACACTCATAGGTATGTGTATATAATTTTCCAGAAAATATGGTCTGTCTGTCCTTGCACATATGACTGAGGCAGCTAATACAGCTGCTGCATTCAAATAGGGTCAGGTCAAGCAAAGAAGAGCAAGGCAGGACAAAGGATAAAGACTACTTCACAGCCAAGCAGGCATGGGTCCAGTGCTTTTGTCCAAAAGCTCTCATATATCACATATAAATTGATCTTGACAGCCTTGCAGAAAGCGAAGTTGCTTCAGAAGATTGTCATACCCCTGTTACAGGAGGGGATGTCCACAATACTGCTTTACAGGAATGCAATGGTAGCAGTAAAGAGCACCCAGATCATGTAAAACATAGGGCAAGGGCAGCCAAAATACAGAAATCTGTGCTAAAATAAAAGGTTAATGTTCTAACCATAAAGTTGGAAATAAAGCAAAATTCCCCTTCCCCCCTACCACATACTGCATGGCAAGCCTAGACCATGCTTCACCCCCACCTGCACACCAGGACTTCTCCACAGCATTGGCCACCAAGCTCCCCAGCAACTCTGAACTGCTCCCCCACAAGCCTCCCCGTCCACTTCCCACCTGGATTTCTGCTTCCCACAGATACTGAGTGGCTTTCTAAGCCATGATGAGCATGAAGGCTTTCCAGCTTGGCCCAGTAGAGCTTCTTCTCCATCTTGTCTCTAATTGCTGCACCCCTGTAGTGCTGAGCCATGGCTGTCAGCCTGGAAAATGCAGTCTCTGTGAACTCCTCTGAATCACCCATGCATGTCAGAAGTGCATTTACATGCAACACCTCAGCTCTGCTGTGCTACTGGTGTCAGGAGAGTTCCCCAAGCATGTATCATAAATTGCTCTAAGTGTGCCAGAATTGTGATTTTTCAGCTCGGGTGCCTGTTACCCATGTGTCCATCCTGACCAGAGGCAGTTTTCTTGCATACCCTGCTCCAATTCTTGAGCTTTTGGAAGTGCCCTGGGCATCTCTGTTTAGTTGTAGCAATTCCAACAAGAGTATCATGACATTTTTCTCAAAGCTAGGCAGGGAGGGGTCCCTGGCAGGGAGAGCAGGCTTACTAAGCATGTGGGCTACCCCAGTACAGTCGTTCTGCCCAGATCAAGATACCCCTCTGCCAGCACCAGCCCTTTGCAGGAACACCTGGGCCATAATCCCTACAGAGACCAGTGCCAAAGTCTGAAGCATGGTAGCTATTAAAAATTTTGTAGTTTAGAAGAGGTTCACTCACTGAGTCATATTACAGATATACTATTAATTATTTTGAGCAGGTATTGAAGCAGTAAGACTGTGTGTTCCCTGCAGGAGAAGGCTGCTACAGCAGCGCCACTCTGGCTTTTGATGCTATTGTTTCAACTCAAAGACCCATCCTACAATCATTTCTGCTACTAGTCCTTGAAATCTAAAGAATTTCCCTTCCATCAAACAGAAAGTTTAATTTGATGAACAGACAGACATTTCAAAATGTGACCTTTCCCAAGGTGAAGTACTGAGTGGATGTATTATTTATTGGTTTTCAATTTTTCCACAGGCAGACATGTCTGTTCTGTCAGGAAGGTTAAACAAGAAGATGTTTAAAAATTCATTTAAGTGCAAATGCAGTCCTTACTAGTGTAGTAATTCTTTCTCTTAACTACACATTTAAGAGCAAGATGTGCTTATACAGAAGGATAAATGATAGCTTGTCTGAGGCAGGACTGACAGCTTGTAGATATCCACTACTGGCTGCAGGTGCAGCTTAAATTGTCTCCTTTCCTTGAGCTCACTTGCCATCCATCTGCTCTCTGAAATTGGACCGTCCTTTAAGTGTGGAGTACCTTGGCTTGTCTCAGCATCTAAGTCAGGATCTTTGGAGGGGACAGCACTGAGGTGCTCAGAGCAGCTCCAGTCACACCAGCTGACCTTGCAGGGCTCTCACTAGGTGGGCCAGGGCCTTGTGCAGGGGTGCAAGTGAAGGAAGGGCTCTTCATTTTTGAATCGTTGCTCTTGTCTCCCTCTAGGGTAGGAGCAGAGGTCACCTTGGAGGTCACATGCAGGCTTGTCTCTTCTGGCTCCTAAGCATTTTGATAACTGAGTGTGACTAATTCACAAGATTCTCTTTTCTTCCAGACTAGTGTGGTTTAAATTTTTCCAGATTGGTTAAATAATATTTCCAACAGATGCAAGCAAAAACCCCACTAGTGGATTATGGCAAAGTAGAACAATTTGCTGAGAATTAGTTCATTTGATTGGAAGTAGTACATTATATGCGGTAGTGAATCCTTTAGAACTAGAAATATATGCATGAATAATGTAAATAAGAGCAGTATTTTGCACTCATCTTTCTGGGAAAATAAGTCCTGACAGCTTGTTGCCTCTTCTGGCTATTTCTGATGGTGACTTAGAAACTCTTCCTGATTGAGTGTTCAGTCAAGTAAAAAGCAAGAATAAAACCATCTTATATGTTCTGTTATAAAAACTGACAGTGGCCCTAACACAATGTGTTATTCTCCCGTGCCAAACTGGGGCTGGGTCCCTACACAGACTTTATTCTGGAGCTCTGGCTGCTGACACCATCTTCTGATTTACACTGTGTAACACAGAATCATTAACATATGTTGAGCAAGTTTAAATTTGTTCATAATCAGGAGTAATCAGTAACACAGGATAAAAATAGTAAGTAAAAACTGCAGCCCAAGTGATAAAAATAGCCTGACTGAAGCAGTGAAGATGGGAAACAGCAGAGCTTGTGGCTGCAAGACCAGGAACTCAGAGTCTTCCTCTTCCTCCGCCTCCCATGTGTGCATTTATAGTCTCAGCGCAAGGTGCCACTAATACCCCATGGACCATGAAATGGGGATTTCTGCACCAAGGAAAGGATTTTTCTGTAAGCTCTCCAGACCCTAGAAGTAATGGCAGGTTTGACAGTGTTTTCATGGCAGGCATCACAGCCCATCTCCCCATCTCGCTTTTGGTGCCCAGCAGTGTCCCTGCACGAGCAGCCAGACTCTGAGTCTGACCAGTCCAGCACATCTTTTTCACACCCACATCACTTCCTTATCCCTTGGCAAGAGCCACCCTGGTGCACGCTGGCAGGTGAGTGATCCCAGGTGCTGCTCTGGGGAGCAGTGAGCCTCTCCAGGTGCCTGCAGCGCAGCACCCAGCATGACAGGGTCAGCATTTGCAGTTCTGGTGCAGCACTCCTCCCCCTCAAAGTCCTCTCAGATGAATCAGAAGCACTCTGAGCATGAAGCACTGTCCCCTGGCACGCCCAGAGCCCACTGCAAAGTCCTCATCTTGCCGCTGGAGAAATCTGGTGGCACTGTCACATCCTGCTCTTTGGGCACATCAGTCTTTTGGAGCTACACAGGCTGCAGAGGGCAGATCCCCCAGGGCACAGAAAGGAGTGCCTGGCTCTGTATCTGCACTGCAAGTGAAACATGGTTAGCAGGGTGTGGAAGATGTAAGGACTTCCAGTCCTTTCCAGTTCTTTCCCACATTCTTAGCAAGGGTGTGTAGAAAATAAAGAAATTAAGCCACTTGCTCTATTTTTCCTCTCCTGTGACCCAGGCGACAGTGAGTAAGTGTAGTGCCCATGATATACTCTTATTACCATAGTAACTCATCCAGGAGCTGATGATTGCACAAGTAGATGCCAAAAGGGAAAGACTGTGTAAGGAATAAATCAGCTCTGTGCTAAACGGGTGCATCGTCCCTATCTGCACTTGATACGCTTTAGAAGGCAGTGGGATTCCTCTGGCACACAGTGAGATCAAATTACCCCTTAGGTCTAAGTCTGCGCTTGCAAAGCAATCTTCCTGAAGGATCTAACATTTTATACCTAAACCAAAAATTACCCACCTCTTACTAGAATGATTTTCAGCAAGGGTCTCCACTGCCCTCTGCATTTCTCTATTTTCTTTTGAAGAAAGGACATGGGGGGCAGCTCCAGCTGTACCACCTGTTAGAGCACAGGCCTGTCTGCAGTTCTCCATAACAGCAACTGCTCCATGCAAAGAGGAGGCCAACCTTAATGTTTCAGCTTAGTGAGAGTGGCTGGAGCCTCCAGGCACAGGATGCCCTTGGCAGCACACTGACTAATCTTTGGAATCTCTGCTCTAGTTCTGGTGCTCTGGGATGAGAAGGCCTTAGAAGGGAATGTGGTGATAAGACAGCCCCTTGCTCCAGGCTATACCATCTACCTGAAAACCTCACAACAGCAGCTGCTGTTTTGTGCTCTTGCCATCACAGTGCTCCGTGGGGTCTGAAATCACTGTCACACCCAGGCAAGTAAGGACTGAAATACAAAGGAGTTAGCCAGGTACCAGGGCCATCAAAGGGACAAGTAGCAGGGCAAGAATTTGAAAGCTCATGTCTCAGGTGAATATAGTATGAGTCCATAGGTGATCTCAGGGTCACACAACCTTTTATAAAACAATTAAGATCAAAGAGGGCTGCTTCAAGTACATGGAGCTTTCTTCATATTTTCTTCCTAGTTTTGCCCTTTGGGTAGTAATCCTTATACCAGCATTAAAACTGCCGGTCTAACACTCACAACTGTTATTCGGGGCCATAATATTTCTGCTTAGTATCCAAAGAGTGAGAGGGACACAGATGAGCAGGATTAGACCATTTTGGCAGTCATGGACACCATGATACTGTGAAGGCAACATCAGATAGTGACCACCCTTCAAACTCCATCCTTCCTGACAGCCCAGGACACCTCCTTTGATAAGATAGAAAAAAACATGTCCATCACTGACATTACATTATGATGGGAAGTAGCAAAGTCCTGCCACACAATCCTGCCTATATGGATAAAAATGCTTCACAAATATTTTCATAACCTTTCCACCAAGTGCTATTAACAGGTACAAGGGCAAGGCTCCACTAAATGGGAGGTTTCCATTAAAAGTTTCTGGTCAGCAATAGCTCAAGCTCAAGCTCCTCTGTACCCCCACTGAGAAACCTGCAAAAGGAAAACCTTCTCTTGAGTCCTGAAGCTGCACCAAAACCAAATATATATATATATTTATATTGTGGAGGAGAGTAGAACTGGTGCGTTCATTTGCGAACACACAGAACATAACTCATGTAGATGAGCTCTATATATATATATGTGTGTGTGTGTGTGTGTCTGACTATTTATGCATATAAATCCTCACAGATCTCTCCCCTGCTGCTGTGGGTAATAAACCTCTGTCCTCTTGGGGCATGAGGTGACAAGGCTACCTGGGCTCCTGTCCCCATCTCACACTTTTCTCTGTCCTTGGCCCATAAAGGCACCTGCTGACATTAATTCTGCACTATTCTGCACATTTGAGCAGAATATCCAAAATGCTTCACCAGGTCACCAGAAGCAAGTGTGAAAGAATCCTGTCACTGGGTCTTCCTGAGCTTAACCAGCAGAGAGCAACAGGTGATCATGCTGCTGGCCCATTGTTTCAGGGCTGATACTGGAGCCAGGGACATGCCACAGGGCCAGGCTGGGTCTCAGCACACACAGGATAGACACAGACTTCCTGGATGGCCTCTCCTGCTTCCAGTGCTAGCCACTCATGAAAACCAGAACCCAAAGGCATTGCAGTCACTGGGGTTCTGGAGAGCTCTGCCAGGGCAGAGGCTTGTTTCAGCAGGGCTGCTTGTGGGAGCACACAAAACATCCTCCAAAGCATGAACAATGGCTGCAGAAGGCACATGACTGACAGTCACACCGAGAAGGAAGGTATGCTTGCCAGAGCCAAGACTGCCATCCCAGTGCTGCCACTGCAATCAGGCAGTGTAGTACATATGCTGAAAAATAAGAGTAAAATGGAAGACAGGCTTTTCATTTTGCTGTACCTGAGCTGCAAGGAGGACATTTCTACTGAAAGGGAAGTGAATAAATGAATGAGCTGCTGCTTCTGTTACAGAAAAAATTAATAGTGTTGCTATAAATGTCTCCACAAATCCCAGGGACATTTGCAGGGGACTATTAGCATTTGATCTTCCTTGTCTCACACCAGTGTTTCTGGTAACACACACCACCTGTATGCCAAAGCCTGACGGAGTGCCCACCACACAAAATATACCAAGCAGACTATGTAAGTTCTGAGTTAATTGAACTCAGATGCACAAAGACACAAAACTTTTGACTGAGTGCACACATCATGGAAATAGAAATAGCATCAGTCTGGTCTGTGCTCAGGTCAGATAAGCTCCTAAGGAAGGCCCCCATTTCATTTATCTCCCTCTTTGACAGATACAACCCTCTTGCCTTTCTCCTGAAGTTAAGGTTTTTGGGGTTTTTTTTCACATTTCCTGAATCTTGAAGGAATTCAGCTCTGCTACACAGCAAGGACGATTTGTTTCATACAGATCACCAACAAAAGTTGTGAGCCTGCACAACTTACACAGTTCCTACCTGGATGAAAAACATAATCTCTGAGTCCTTATTGCTCATGCATGAAACTTAGTGGTGAGCCATTGAGTCATCAGGAGGTGTTGGCAAGGGAGAGCAGACACTTCTGTTAGCCACTGTTGCTTTCATAGCAAAATCTGAGGGGAAAACAGGCAAGTAAGTAAAATATAGTAAACGTGTCAGTGAAGAGGACCCTTGTCCTCTGGCAATGCAATTCACATGATAGGACATCCAATCAAAACCAGACTTGGACAACTTACTTTGAAATCTAATGCAGTGTTTTACCTATTCTTCTCATGAGATACTCATGCAAAGGTACTTGGGGGAAATGCCTTCAGTTATAAGACTTATGTATAAAAGTCTTGATGCAAGGAAGAGCCTTGTTGCAAGGCTGACTGGCCAGCTCATACCTCCATTCCCACTGGGGTCAGACACCAATAAGTATTGAGTCTGTCCAAAACCCCCAGAGCACCTGCCCCTTTCTCTCTGCTAAAATCTCTTTACAACAGGACAAACAAATCATACTGGAAAGAGTTCAGGGCTGAGGAAAGATGAAAAGGAGAAGAAAGTGGAGATAAAAGTCAGTGGTGTGGCTGAGTGTGTGATACAGCTGGGGGAGACTCTGCAGCTAATGATGAGATGACACTATGCAAAGAAATTTGAAAGTGGAAGCCAAACTGGAAAGTCAGGTGAAAAGCTGGAAAAGGCAGGTGCTGAAGTGTGTGTGATCATGGAAAATAGTGTGGAGAGAGAATGAAAGTGGGAACAGGAGAACAGAAAGGTTTCCTGAAAGGAGAAGAGACATCTGTCATCTGCTCTATTAGGCTCAAAGGAAAGCAAAAGGAGTCAGTGGCACCTCAGCCCTCTCTTTAGCAGG
The DNA here is from genome assembly GCF_030490865.1 of Poecile atricapillus. Lineage (NCBI taxonomy): Eukaryota > Metazoa > Chordata > Aves > Passeriformes > Paridae > Poecile > Poecile atricapillus. The sequence goes on along the minus strand of NC_081250.1, from coordinate 133,083,665 downwards.
TGACTTGCAGGCTCCCTCCCCACCAAAGCTCTGGGCAGTCACAATTAAATGCAACGAAGTGGAATAAGATAGGCTGGAGCATTGTAGCGTGGCAGTGTGTGAAGGCTGGAAGGTAGTTCATAAATCCACCTGGAATTTGTTCCTCTGATCTGCAAGGAAATTTGTGTTCACAGACCTGCTAAGAGCCAAAAAATAAAAAAGTTCAAGTTTACTATATGGTGGCAAAACATTGACTTCTGGAGCAGTAGGGGAAGGAGCTATGGGTGGCCAAAGCCCTGAGACAGATCTAGTGTAAGCCTTTGGGACTCTAGGGATCCCAGGAGCACTTCTGTCAGGGTAGCATTCTTAGAAATCATTTTCCTTCTCAACTGTGAGGACTTCGTGATCTCCCCACAGTTGTCTGCAGGCTGTTTTCTGAGGAACAGAGGGAACTGAGGCATTCTGTGTACTTTGTTTTCAGCAAGGCCATCTTAGTCTCAGGTGTGTGGAACTGGATATTTAGGCACCCACACCCTGTCCATGCACTGATTGTCAGCCCAGTTGGTTATGCTCCTGTAGTGGTTTAGGTTCGCTGATTTGAGTTTCCTGGCCAACGCACCAAATAATGTGGTGGGTTTAGAGCTGGCTAAAATTGCTAGTACACCTATTATAATTATGTACTCATTTCCTGCTGTGAGATATAAATTAGGAGAAGGGCAAAACAGGCTCAAAACTTAAAAGGTATGAAGAAAACTATTAACAGAATTAGGAGAATAAGAAGCATCAAAATAAAACCTTCAGAACACTTTTCCTCCCCCTGCCTGACTTCTTTTCCTTCCCAACTGACAACACAGAGACAAAACCTGGGATTTTAAATCGGTTACCACTTCTACAATAGTTTTCCATCAGTTCTTGTAGGGAGAGGAATTTTCTCTTGCCATGCCATGGAGACTTCTCCACAAGAAACAGTTCTCTCATGGCTTTTCATTTCCACGAATAGCAGCTGCCTGGGGAAAAAAATATGCACTCATGAAACTCCTCCCATTTTCACAGCCTTCCCACAGCTGGATAAATGGGCCATGTCAACTTATGGGGTATTATTTTAAGGATGAGCTGTACAAAGGCAAAGGTTCTCTTCATCTGTCTCTGTGATCATCTTCATCTCTGGGAACAGAGGTCTTCTTCTCTCCCTGGGGGCAAAGGGTCTTCATCACTCTCTCTTTCTCTCTGTTCAAGCTTCTCATGGGATCACAGTCTCTTCAGCATCTATTTTGCTTCATCATGGATACCTCTGCTCACATCTACAGTTTGAACACTCCATCCCTCCATACTTTCTCATGAATTAAAGGGGATATTTTAGTGTATCATAGTCCATCTCCATGGCCTTACCGAAAGAACTTTCAGCCTCAATACTAGGGCATCTCCTCATTCTCCTTCCAAGACTTGAGATCTTCTTTACTGACCTTGGTGCCTTCATGTTGTCTTTCTACGTGTTGCCACTCTCCCCTGAGAGAGGGTCAAGGTCTGCAGGTCTCATCTGTGCAGTGGAAAGGTTAATATCTTGTTCAGGCCTGCAGATGGCCACGGGCAGTTGGATGGATTTCAGGCCATGCTGGGCCCCTCCCTCTGCCCGGCAGCCACTGGGAGGGGGCTGTGGCAGAGGGGGCCTAGCCCGGCCCAGAGCCACTCCGGGGGCTCAGTGGGCTCCAGCTTGGCACGGGCTGACAGCGGGAGCAGGGCTTGTCAGGAAGATGTTAGCAGCTGTGAACTGGCCTAGCTTCAGCCAGGGCCCCATGGCCTCCCATCCCACACCCAGCCACCGTTGGGGTCCAGCCCCCCAAGGCCGCACAGCAGGAGTGGGGCTGGCCCCACCAGAGCTCAGTTACCTTTCAAGGCTGGAAGCAAGAGAGTGATTTCTTGGCTTTGCCTGTTTTTAAAATGTGGAATTCACAGAGGCAGACCCAGCTTCTAAATGGTTTCATAGGATGTCAATTCTCAGAGCTAGCCAGCTACTGGATTTTTTCCAGGCGCAGAGGAAGCTTTTAGCAGCTTCTCTAAAGAAAATAATTTCCATGGTTGATTTCTTCTCTCTTCACCACATATCAATTAATGCAAAACCAGCACATTCCACCCCTTGCCTCTGTGAATACACATTTTAAAAATTATTATCAAAATAACATGCAACATACAACTTTTACCTAGAATAAAATTACTAAATTAACAGAAGGGGAAAAAATTCCACCAATTTAGTGTAATGTTTTAGGTTCACCGATTGGTGTTTCTGCCCGGTTCAAACTGAAACCGCCACATCATCACTCGCTGCTCCAGCCCCACATGAAAGGGAAACCCAGCCTTTGAGGTCTCTCCTTGCACAGGGATACCGAAGATGCCCGCCTCCAGCCCATGCACTAGGATCTGCAAAAGGCCTGTTTCCATTAAAACCAACAGCAACCTGCCTTTGGGACAGACTCTGAGCTTCCTCATTCCCATCTCAAATGATGATGGGAGCAGGAGATGTATGAGCCAAGTACAACTGGGGAGCCAAATGCCTGCATCCCCAGCTTTTCTTTCAGGCTCTGTAGCTCTGCAAGCCTGGATCACTGTGGTGGGTTAACTCTGGCTTAGCGGAGAAATTAACTGAATTTACTACCAATCATATCAGAGCAGTATGAGAATTAAACCCAAATCTTAAAAAAACATTCCCCCCACCCCTCCAATATTCCTCGGCTTAATTTTATTCCTGACTTTCTATCTTCTGCCAGCAGCACAGGGGTACTGTGCAGGGGAACAGGGAGTGGGGGTTGTGGTCAACTCATCACACGCTGTTTCTACCACTGCCCCCTCCCAGGGAGAGGACTTATTTCCCTGCTCCAGCGTCTGGTCCTTCCCCTGAGAAACACTCTTCCATGAACTTCTCCAGTGTGAGTCCTTCCCATGGGCTGTAGTTCCTCACAAACTGCTCCACTGTGGGTCCCTCCCACAGGGTGACTTTCTTCAGGCACAGCCTGCTTCAGTGCAAGTCCCCCGTGGGGTTGCAAGTTGTGCCAGCAAACCTGCTCTAGCATGGGCTCCTTTGCCCACAGGTTCACAGGTCCGGCCAGGAGCCTGCTTTAGCATGGGCTTAACACAGGGTCTGAGCCTCCTTCTGACATCCCCCTGCTCTGGTGTGGGATCCTCCACAGGCTGCAGGTGGATATCTGCTCCACCATGGGCTGCCTCACCATGGTCTTCAACATGGGCTACAGGGGAATCTCTGCTTGAGCTCCTGGAGCACCTTCCTCCCCCCTCCTTCACTGACCTTCATGCCTGCAGAGTTATTGCTATCACATAATCTCATTCTGGTCTTCTCTGACCACAATGGTTTCTGTGCAATAACATTTTTCTCTTATTAAATACATCATCCAGGAGTGCTACCACCAAGACCAATGGGCTCAGCTTTCCCGGGGGTGCTGCCCTCATCGCTGATGAGTTCAGCCTTGGCCAGCCACTCATCTGCCTAGATGCCACTTGGCATTGACACTGTGGGACACAGAGGAAGCTTTTAGCAGCTTCTCACAGAAGCCAACCCCTATAGCCACCCACCTGTCCCCCAAAACCCTGCCATGTAAACTCAGTATGTTCACTTTCCAGATCAGGAGTCCATGACATCCAGTGGTGGCTTTACCACCATCAGGGAATATAAAGAAGAGTGGAGGTTCAGCCCTTAAGGCTAAATGTCTCATAGTGGCCAAACTCACAGAGAGGTTGTATTTTGAACATGTCCCATCACAGCCTGTGAGTTAGCCTCTAGTGTGGCATTGCATGCTGGTGGCCATGAGGAATCCCAGGCACTCACCAGTTCAGGTCTTCCCATCTCAGCTTGGGATGCTGTTGCCCACTGTCTGTGAGACATCAAGGACTCAAAGATTCCTGCCTTATCTGTGTATTAGCACCCTTCTCTGATGCTCCAAGACTTCCCAAATATATATATATATACATATCTATATATAAGGAGCCCAAATCCAAGGTTTCAGCAGTATGAACGATGGGAACCTGACACTATGTTTAAGCTCCCTCCAGAGTGAATCATACACATGCACTGCTTGGAAAGATCCAGTAGCTAAGTTCCCAACATGAATATGCTATATTAGTTCCATTTATTTTTGTTTCCATTAGACAAACATCTCTATTTGTCTCATCACACAATGACACCCACAAAGCAGACAAATAGCTTTTCCCAGCTTCTGTTAAGTTGTTTCATACCAGTAAAGACTAATTATGCTGGTCTCAGGAAGTTGACCTACATCCTTTTGGCTGTTATTATCTCATCAAACAGGCCAACCTCACACTAGCTAGTTCTTGCCCTGTCTTGTTTCAATCAGTTGGCATAGTGGCTCATTTTTCAACGATTCACATTTCATTAGCATAAGAACGTTAATGGAGTAATTTCAGAAATAAATGCACAGCTTAACCCCGCTGTACCCTTAGGAAAAGTTCTCTTCACTGTGAAGGCTTTTTGGCATTTCCCTTCCCCTCCACTGGCTAACAAAGGCACACAGGAGAGAAGTCAAGCTCCTCTTTGTGCCACTTTCAAAAACAGTGGCTTTCACAATAATAAAACACATCCAACATTTCCTGTCTGGCTTAGGCTAAAGTCATAATTTGTCTTCTCCAGATGGACCAAACAAATCTAACACCAGAGTAGGCAGGCCAGAGAATCTTAATAATGGCAAACCTCTGAACTATACATTCCAGGAGGGTATGATCAGCACACATGGCTGGGGCAGTACCACATTCAGAACCCTGTTTTGCACATTTCACCTGAGGCAATGATGGGTATTTAGAAAAAAGCACAGTAGTACCAAGAGTGGAAAATCCCAGATCTCCCTGCACAAGACACAGAGCTCAATGCTGGGGTTTAGAACCAAACATGGTTTGTTTCTTGCTTTCTTCCCCGTGGTTTTTGCATCCATGGCCACAGTGTTCCCAGTTCCAGCAAGGAACAATTAGAAAATCTTTCTTTATCCTTGAAAGGATAAAGGTGAGGTAAAGGTGAGGTGTGGGCTACCTCACTGGTTTCTGGGAGGAGGTGGTGGATGTGTGCTCAGGCCCCTCCAGATGAGCAGATATTCCAAGCACAGATGCTGCTCTCCAGCAGGGAGGGAAGCTGGTGCCTGTTTCATCCCATCCTTCACACTCACTTTCTTTTTTGCTATGAGCTGTAAGGAAAGGTTGTGCTTTGTCAAGGTTAATGAGATATTTATTCTACATTTGATCTCTCAATTTAAAGCTTAATTACTGCCCTAGAAGGCTCCAGTCCTTGGAAATCAGCATCTGTGAGTAACAAAAAGATGGAGCTCTCAGCTATTTCACACTACATGAAAGGAGCACCATGTCAGATCATGTTATGAGGTACCTCCATTATCTACGAGTCAGTCAACCATAGGTTTTCCTCAAGCATGTGTTATCATCCTTGATGCTCCCTTTCAAGACACTCTCCTCCCTTCCTCTTTGATGCTTGTTTGAGGACACCTAGCTGGTGTGCATGGTCCCCAAGACTGGGAGATCCCTCAGTCCCTCTGGGAAAGGTTTCCTTGCCATGAAGGCACTCCCCTATTTGGTCGATTATCCTCCTCCAGAGATACTCTCAAGCTTTCTGCATGATGTTCTACCTGTCTGTAGAGGGGTGCATGCCTCCCTGGGGATGCCTTCCCTGGGATATATCTATGGGCCTTGAATGATAAGGGGAGAAGACACAGAAACCCAAGAGAAGCAAAAAGGGTCGCTCCAAATGCAGGGCTAGCTCCATGCACAGCCTGTGCACACTCTTTTGCAGAGGCTTCTGGCTACACCAGCCTGGTGCCAGGTGTGGTCTTGCACCTCAGACATCTCCATGCAGGTCTCTGCTACTGCTCCCACTATTGCCAGTGTCCCACACCAGGGCCTTGTAATGAGATGTCAATGTCACCTCTGACATCTCCACCCAACCTGGATAACACAGCAGAGACAAGTCCCATGGTGTTGCACTGGGGCAAGGGGGCATTTGAGTAAGAAAAGCAGTGGAGCTCTGCCTACAACACACCAGCACCACCCCAGATCCCACTGACCAGCAATGCCAACCCAGCAACTGGCAGAGGAGCCAGCATACCCTGTCAGGCCTCATCTCGAGCCCAAGCATTCCTTTGCTTGCCATCATTTTCAGAAGGCTAACATGACAGCAGTCCATCAGCATCTGGGGGCAGCTCAGCCTCTGGGTTGATAAGTTTTGTGTGTCTCTCGTGTCCATCACAGTGTGGGTGCTGCTACAGCTCGCCTTTATTGTCACAAAGGAGCTGGGTGTGAACTGCATGGTGTGGCATCTGGAGAACAAGGAGCACCAGGGCTGGCACAGCACAGCAGGAGGCACAGGCATGGATTTGACATTGACATCAAGCCCCAGAAGGCCCAGCACTGGATTACAGTGAATGTGCAGGTGGCACTGTGGACTGAGAGCCGCTGACACCTTCATTGTATGGCTGAGGCCCTCGGTGGCAGCTGTCACCCTTTACAGTGTGCACATTACTGGCCCCATGGAACCCAGAACCAGGACACTGATGCAGTTACTGGTGGGGACCTCCAGGGGTTGGGGGACTTCCAGTGGGGGATAGGGACCTGCATGGAGGTGTCTGAGGGGGGTTGGGGACACCTGTGGTGACAGGGACCTCTAGGAGTGGTTAAGGACCATGGGAGTTTAGGAAGATCCATAGTTTGGGATTGTCCAGAGACATAGGGGACATGCAGGGAGGGGGTCAGGAGTAGGTGATGCCCCTGCACCATAGTGACCCTATACCAAAACACCATGTGCCTCTTCTCCCCCCTGCATATGGCTGCAGGTGTTGGGAGCCCCTCTGTGGGGTGTGTTGGGGGAACTACAACCAAAAACAACATCAGGTCAGAAGTTTCTGCCAGGCAGGATGAAAAGTAGTACAGGCCAAACCTCCAGACTTCATCAGCACAGCATGTTACACTGAGCTGCACTAATTAGTAGCCTAAAGAGAAACAGCATCAGCATGGATGAGCTCTCTCTGAATCAAGTCTCCCTGCAGAGACCTGCTTGTGCATCAGCCCTTTCTGCAGGCATTGCACCAGTTTCCAGCTCTGGCTCCAGGTCATTGTGTTGGTCTCCCATGCTGAGGTCAGGTGCTCTTGGCAGGCACCTTCATGGGGGTCAAGGAGGGCTGTGGGGTCACTCAGGCTCTTAGAACAGAGAAGTGCTGGGCAGGAAGCTGAATACTCTTTTGGAAACTCTTCTGTTCTAGGCCCCACGACTTCCTGAGGAGGCAGGGTAAATGGGTCAGTGGGAAGTGTGAGCAGTGACTCCTCAAGTGTCAGCATGGAACATTTTCACTGGGACGTGTTTCTGAAGTCAGGAGTATGTGTATTCTCTGAGCTTTATATAGCTGCTTCTGTAAAGAGAGGAACAGTCATATGTCGAATATCATAAAAAATTTTAACAAGCTCTTCGCCAGAAAGAAAGTTATCCTGAACAATTATGTTTTCAGTATGGCCCATGAATACATGAATATAAATTATTATATTATAATCAAAATACTGGGGTTTACTCAACTAGTCTGATTCATGGCTCTTTGCAAAACAGTCTGAAGACAAGGGAGCAGTTACGACTCATCAAACAGAGATAAATTTAACTATGGGCAAGTGAAAACATTTTTAAATGTAGCTGCATGCCTCTTAAAGACTTGCTACATTTAAGAGGTCAGTGTCCTTCCAAGGCCACCGCTACAATTGCAGTTATTCACAAGGAAAAAATGCTCAGCCTCTGTATTTCAATTTGAGATAGCTTGGTGAAATCAAATCCACAGAATGTGTCCAACTTGACTTTTTAAAACTTGATTTTTAACATTTACTTTGATATAATATAGTTGTTCTATTGGTATTTTAGCCCAAATTGATTTAAAATTTATTGGTTACTTAAAGAACAAGTGAAGAGAACAGCAACCAGCCTTCTCCCAGCCTTCTTCCCTTCCTGTGGGAAGAGCTCTTTGGCTCTCCATATCAACCTGTTGTCCCCCCATTGCAGTTCTATGCAGTGCTGCATGATTGTGTTCAGTCTTACAAGAGAAACATCAGTTTATGACACTCCACAGACTCCAGCTGAAAACTGCTCCACTCTTGGAATAAAACTCATTTAATGCTTGCCTTAAACTATCTTCTGTTGTATTATACTATCAGCAACATTTATCTGTGCCATTTTGAATATCCCAGAACAAGACACTATTGCTCTTTTTCAGGCCTCATGTTTAAAAATAATTACTCAAATTTTAAAACAAACTAACAATAACAAAACAACAAAAAAATCATCCAATAATAATAGAGGTGAGTCTCTCATCCTCTGTTGCAATAACAAAGTTAAACAATTCAAGATGTCATCACCACTCTGAGAGGTATTCCTGCTTACGACAGCTCTGACGCAGGGAAGGGAAACTCCTTTCGGAAGTGTCAAGACATGCCCATCAGTGGCAATGCGTCATGTTTCCTGTTATCATGGGATCTTTCATTAAATATGAAAGGAAAACAAGGTATGTTATGCTGGAAAAGCCATGTTCCTTGTACTGTAGCCACAGCCCGCGAGGTGGCAGAAGGAAGCGGGTGTCACCACAGGCTCAGCCAGCTCAGCCTGCACTTTTCTTGATCACTGTTTAGAATTTTTAAAAGAAAGGCAAAAGAAAAAAACAATTGAAGAACAGAAGCATGCTTAACTCTCATGTACAAACTTTCCTGAAGAGGAGGATAAGCTACTAAGAGGATTGCTTATATACCTTAAAGACAGAGAGAAGTGCAGAAAACAAAGTGCACACTTTTAGCACCTTTTAGCACTATGCATTTCAAAATGGCAAGAGAAATAATAGCAATGGCTAGGAATTATTTTTTGATTCTTAGTGAAGTGATGACTGCCAAGAAGATGCCTTCAGACAGCTCTGTTGCAATATAAATTTGCAACAAAATTATCAAAACAGCTCTCTACTAAGCCCACCTGTCCTGTACATTTATTGACTTGTTTACTGACCAGGTCTATATCCAGTGGTATTTAGTTAAAAAAATAAAACACTGAGAGCTTGTTCAGCTCCTAGGTCTAACACATTTTGAAATCCTGAAGGAATGCAATACATTAATTTATTCAGAAATCATCAATTAACTTCTCAAGCTCCAAGAAACCTGAGTCCTAATGATGGGAATCCCACCACACACCTTACCCACACAAGATTGCAGCTCTTTCCTTCATAGAGAAGACACAGTGGTGTGTGTATACATATATAGAGAGGAAGAGGGAGAGGGAGAGGGAGAGGGAGAGGGAGAGGGAGAGGGAGAGGGAGAGGGAGAGGGAGAGGGAGAGGGAGAGGGAGAGGGAGAGGGAGAGGGAGAGGGAGAGGGAGAGGGAGAGGGAGAGGGAGAGGGAGAGGGAGAGGGAGAGGGAGAGGGAGAGAGCGCATTACTGAGTAGCATTCCTGATAGCCATGTACTTGGAGGATTTGCTTCCTGGCAAAGCTGTGCCTCAGGCAGGAGGGTCCTATACATTTCTTAACCATCTTTGTGGGATTCCCAGTATGTCCAGCATCTGTTGGAATTATCTGCTGAAGAAAGCTCATGCAAACACCTGGTTTCATCCTATATTGCAAAGGAGATTTAAATCACAGCTGCAAGATACTGCTCTCCTCAGCTTGATAGCTCAGCAATATGGCTTTATGATTAGTTTCTAGGGAAAACACCATAGCAAACAGAACAATAATGTGTTTAATTCCCCCAATTAGCAAGTGTAGGGAGGCCAACATGAGCTTATCACATCTCAGACAGCAGAGAACCTCACGAAAACTTCTGTGTGTCTTTGTCCTGTTCAACCCTGTGCATGCCCCAAAGGGAAGGCTATGATGAGAGCTTGTGCTGTTACATCCAAAAAGCAAATCCACAAAGCATAAAGTCTCAGAAAACCAGTTGTACTCAGCCTATCCCTCACTCCTGCATGCATTGCTGCTAGCCTGAGATCATGTGCTGTATTTCCTAGATAAAAGTGAGTGAGGTCACCTTAGACTGTCTTTATAGCAGATCTTAATTAGATTGCCATGGACTATGTCCTTTCCTTGCCACGTCTTCTCTGATAAAGTAGGCTTGCTGGCCATTACCTGAGGAGTTTTGTTGGCTGGCTGAGCTGCCTGTGCTCTGGACTCCCTGGAAGCAGATGCCACAGCACTCAGTGCTCACTGGCTCACCCTGTAATGCCAACCCTGCCTGCACAACCTGCAGAAAGCACTTTAGGAAGGGGTCCCCTTTGCTATGACAGTATTTCTGCTCCATGTTCCCTTCATTAATTTGATTCTCCATAAAGCTCTCTTACCAGCAGGCTGACACCCCCTCCTCAGAAACCTGCAGTGCTTCTTGCAGATCCAGCACAAGCCTAAAGCACCCACCACTGGGAAATGTTCCTGCTCTGTTGCTTTGTGTACCAACTGGTTCTTCTGCCTTAGGAAACTCTTAGTCCTTTTTAGTGGGGCCAGCTTTGTGCTTTTCTGTCACTACAAAGTTCAGTATGTTTATAGCGCCACTGTGTAATTAATATTGGCATCACTTTTTGACAATCTTCATTTGTTTCTCCTATGCTGCAGTTTTGGGCTAATGCAGATATCACCAGCAAAAGAATGACTGTAAAGTCATTTGCCCCTGAGAGTTTCTTTGGATGTAGAACCAGTGCTCTTATAGTTATAATAAAACTCTTACCTTAAAAGTTAAAAGGCAGTTGAGCAGCACAGTTATCCAAAATCTGTTTTCCCATTGATTTTTAGCTGGGTTCTCTGGGTTCAGCAAGACACAAACTCCCCCCCAAAATTTGCATTGGTGGCATGCAATATCTCTTTCATGTATATTTTGTGTTGTTTGAGAGCAAAACTCACAGCACAGCTCTCAGGACCTGGGGAGGATGCTCTGTGCATGGATGGCTGCCTCTGATGATTAACTGCTCCCTCAGATTCTGACTGAAATCAGACAGTGGGTCCAAAATTCCTATCAGGACAGACTGAATGGTTGTATAAGCCTCCTCTCCATGGGAAAATGCTCCAGAAGAATACATGGTCAGACCAACTGTGCATGTGACTGACTGTGCTCTGAGTAAGCCAATTTACCTCAACCCGTCTGGTCCTGTTAACAAAACGTAACTATTAATATAGGAGACATGCCAGCAAAACCTAAGTAGCTCTGATAACATTGTGTATGGAACAGAAAGTTTAAGATAAAGTCAATGGAAACAGTTTGAAGAAATAAGGCTGAAGCAGAATCCTGGCATGGTTGGGACCCCTGTACTCAGCTGAGCTTTTCCATCTTTTCCATTTCTGTGGCAGAAGGACCCCCTGTGCTTGTAAAGGCTCCCCTTTAGAGGAGAGACTGGTGGGGACTGATTGCAGGGTGCTACACTCCTCCTGAAGATAAATCCCTTAAAAATGCTGTCATCATCTTAATTGCTGATTATGTCTGTTGGCAACAGAAAATAAATGAGAGCTACTTCTGAGTTAGTGAGTTTGCATAGACTGGGTCAACGTACTGCAGAAGCAATGGATGTTGTGCTACAAATAAATTGGACTCTATAGCTTGAATAGATGCCAAGGAGCAAGTCTGATCTCCAAAACTGCAGCTAGCAGACCATGAAGAGAAATTGGCAGAAGAACACAGTGATCAGCCGTTGAGAACTGCAACACATCCTGCAGATGAGGAGCTCAGGGCTGGGTACCACATTCTCATACAATGTCCAAGCTGCAAATGAACACTCCACCTCTTTGACATTCACTTGTGGGCCTTCTGGAAAGAATTAAACACAGGCAACAGCACTCAAACCAAAAGTAGAGGTGGGCTGGATTTCTGCCAGTATTTATCATACATAAGACTTCATCTAACAGAGAGCAGAATCAGAGAGGAGGTTAGGTACATCTCTTGACTGAGCATTTGCCATGCTCTTGATGCTAATGGACCTGTGCACGTCAGTGCCCATAAGCAGTGCAACCCACAGTATGATGCAGGATTATCTTTTAGAATGCCTTGCAAGCAAATCAAAGTTCAGAAATTCTTAGTCCTATCCTCCTTATATGTTAAGGAATTATTCCTACCTGACATTATCTGTCATGATAATTCTGTCCTTATCCAGACTAGGGCTGGCTAAGACTCTGCTGTGACATGAGCCATTGAATTGCTGTGAGCCTCCTTCAGAGGCAGGGCAGCAGTGGAGATGTGACTGGAGAGCAGCTACCCCAAAGGGGTTGGGGTTTAGCTTCTCTAGGTTCTGCTGTGTCTGTAGTAAACACTTAGATAGCAGGCTGGGACATGTTTGCTAACATCAGACTTATCTGGACTCAGCCCTTTCTTTGAAGAACGGATATTGGATACTTTTTGAGGATTACTGGTATTGTGCTGGATATCACTGCTGCAGTCCTGTCACAGCACAGTGGAACAGCTGTTTTCCCCTTAGTCTAAGTAACAGGATCTTAAGACCCTTCCTAGAGGCCATGTGACACTTGGTCAGAAGTGCCACCACTAGACTGTGCCAGGGCAAATAACCTTAATGCTATAAACCGCTGTCTCTCCTCTCACAAGCAGCATAAGAGCTGCAGGCACTTGGGAGCAACCAGGCTTTCTACCATGTGATCAAGTCCATTCATTGTTTCTGCTCCAGTAAATCCCACCTAAAACTCTTCAGGATGAACTAAGGTTAGATGAGAGACAACATGCAAGTATGCCTGCTGCTTTAATATCCCCTTGCCATCATGCTTTGTCCTAACTGTTAAAACCAAGTATTTTGCACTGAGAAGGTTGTTGGCTGAAGTGGTCACAGGCTTCCACAGCCACAATGCCTTTTTCCAGGGCAGTATGCTGATGTGTCGGGGACTCTGTGTGTTGTGCAACACATCCCAGAGAAACTGCAGCCACATCTAACATCACCACTGAGATTTAAGAATGTAGCTGTCCCATCATGAGACAGCTGAGAGCAGGGGATCCAGCATGTGAGGTCAGTGTATGCCACAGGATCATAAAAAAGCAGAGATGTGTAGTGAGCCTGCTGTGAGCCTGCCATGAGCCTGCCAACTGTGTCCTTCATCATTTTTTGTCATATAATTCTCCCTAACAGCCCTGAAGAAATTCACAGAGACTTGACCAGAGTCTTTTCTCTTGCCTAGGCTGTCCTAAGCACAAGGGTGGTTCCTCCCATCTCCTCCTCTTCCCCATGAAAACATTTCTGCCTTCTTTGAAGGAGGGTGTGGTAAAAAGCCACCTCCAGTGCTGAGACAGCAAAGCCATACATTCTTTCCCATATCATCACTGTTTGCCTAAGCACCTCGCCCTCTACAGCACCTCTGAGCAATGAGAGCCACAGGCTCTCAAGCTGTGTAGAGCACTAAGGTCGTTTCCTGACCTAGGGTCTAATTGGTGGAGTTATGAGCTGCAGTGCCTGTGCAGAGCATTAGCAAGGCTCTGTTCTGGCAAGAGCCTGCAGGGTTAGAGTGATGAGGAAAAAGGGATTCAAGCTTCAGAGTGGCTGTGTCAGCCTTAGTCCTTCCACTGGTGTGCTTGACATGCACAGCTGCATCTGGGTACCATTGGAGGCTTCCAAGTCAACAGTGGTGTCAGGGCAGCCATAGGGACTAGTGAACATCAGGCTTTGTAGTGGTGGTTGTGAAAACTTTGCCTAGCATATGGGAAAAGACAGCTAGAGAAAGATCTGGGGAAGACCCTCGGGACTTCAGGGCACCCAGTAAAGCCGTCAGGACAGTAAGACCTGGACCTGGTTACCTTGAGGGGCAGGTTGTCCACAGCACGGTCTTGAGAAGTCAAAAGATAAATACAGATGTCCTGTTCATAGGCTGATGGAAGCCATGGGAACAGACTGGGAGCTGACTGTACAAAATCTCAGAAAATAATTGCTAATGGGAAGCCATCCTCGCTGCCAGTCATTTTTGGTAGCGCTAGTCCCACAAGGACATGTTCTTACAAAGAATATTAGTTTAAGCTCTTTGGTTTATCAAACAGAAAACTAAAAAAAAGATCTGAGCCTGATTTTAAGTATCTGTGGAAAAATATTTTTCTCATCAAGGAACTCTGCAGTAACAGAGAAAAATATAAAAGCAATAAGCCTGGGAGGTTGTTTCCGGGCTAAATTTATTTTGCTTAAAGGTGCACATTTTAAAGTAGGGAACAGGTGAAGTGTGCAAAGGCTCATGTTGTGCAGGCAGTTTGGGCTTTGAACAGATGGAGTTGTTCCCATGAATACTGGGACACAGGGGACAGTACCAGGAAAACTGGTTTGGAGAAGGGTACCCTGGAGATGTGGGAGTAGGAAGGTTCAGGTGCAGGATGTTAAGGGGTTGCAGTCTTGGTTTGGGGATGGAGGAAATGCAGCTTGCAGGTATTTAAGCTGTTCCTGCCTATGCTTAGACAGGATCAGGCCTTTGTATTCTAACCTGGTCTTCCTGCCTATGGAAGCATTATAAAAGTCGCTTTCCCACTGGGACAAACAGGCATGTCTCCAGCACCAGGCATTTCCACTTCACTTCTTTATAACTCTTTAGCCACGTTGCAAGAAAACAGTTTTTCAAATTGGCTTTCAAGACAAGTAGTCAGATTAAAGTGAGTCTGGGCTGTTGGGTGTTTTTTGGGAGGGGGGTTGTTTGTTTGTTTGGTTTGGTTGTGTTTTTTGTTTAGTTTTTTTACCATGTAATTTAAATAAAAGCTTTACATCTTTTTAGCCTAGGGAATACTAATGTGCGAAACCTGTACCTAATATTACCTCAAAACCAGCTCTTGGGACTCTTCTTGAGGAGCCATTCTGCCTCGCCTGATTAGAGATGTGCACTGAGTGTTTTCACAGAAGCATTAATTCATCCTTCTTGGTTTTCTCCCCCAGTTTCCAAGCAAAAGCCAGGCTAAAGGACAGAGTGAAAAAACAGCCCTCTGCCTGTGCTGCTCAGACACCAGCCATATAGCAGGAAAAGGGTTTCCATTCCTCCATCCCACAGCAGTCTGTCCTAAGAGTACATTTAGGAGCATCTACTGAGACATGACTTCGTACATCCACAGTAACTCAGCTGCAGAAGTTCTGACAATTAGCACAGACATTCTGTCTTGCTGCCCCATAAGTAAAGTCTTTTACCTCTACATAGCTGCCATCTTCTGGCATTGCTGGCTCCTTCCAGGAATGTGTTTTCTGTTCTGCTCCGCATCCCATAGCACATTCCTCTGGTGCAGCAGTCTGCGATGTTTTGTACAAAGAAATGGGATCCAGTGGCCTGGTGCAAACCAAATAATTCCCCTGATTTCTCTTGCCAGGTCCTGTTTATCCACCACTGTTTGTTAGCTAGACCTTACTGTGTTCCAAGCACTGTCAGCAGCTGGCAGGAAACACTAGCAATCAGAGCAGTCCCCACAGCTCACTGCAGCAAGGCACTTTGGATTCCTGCCTTTAAGTCATGCAGTGATTCCAAAGTGAGTGTAATGGGGCATCTGAAACGGAGAAAGTTGAAATCCAGCAGATGTTTCTCACTGATCTCTTCCTTAAGCAGCAGACTGCTGGGACTGAGCCAGCACTGCTAACCTGGGAAAACCAGCAGTGCGTGTGTGGCACTTTTGGATGTCCAAGGCTACTTCCCTTCCACGGAGAATATCCTACAGCTGCAGAGCCCTTTCCTGTGTACTCTCTGTGTTTATTCTCTTATGTGTAATTCTAACATGCACCTTTGGCCTTTTGCTTCCTTATCCCGCAAGATTTTACGTGCTGTTTGGAAAACACGAAGAGCTTCCCACCCTGCCCTTAGCAGTTCTAGAATGGCAATGAAATCTGCACGTTGATAACTGAAAAACATATGGAGAGTCTGACTCTGGATGAGAAGTAATTGCCCCTTCCTCAAGGTACAATAAGAAGCTACCAAAATACTTCCAGTACAAGGTTGGAGTGTTGCAGATGGGCTGAAGAAGAAAGCAGAGATAGGGAACACTTTGAGCCACCTCAACACAGAGGCATCTCTGGGATGTGCAGCCATTCAGAAGCACAGGCTGAGGGATGCATTTCTCTTCTTGAGGCTAGAGGTCAGTTGTCAACAATGTTCGTGAGAGGTTTTAGTCACAATTGCTGCAGGTATTAACATGCATATGACACAGTGTGTGGATTTTCTTTATGCCTCATACATGTACTTCTATTGGTGGAGAGGAGGGAAACCTTGGTATTCTGAATTCATTAAAAATGTACAGATATATTTGTTTTCATGATAAGGCAAGGACTTGAACACGTACGAGATTCAAAAGCATGAATGGAGGACACAGGCAAAAAAAGGGAATGATTAATTTGAGTGCATTTAAAAATAGTGGCTGTACGTAATGCTAAGCAAAGCTAAAATCTATTTTAAACTGTTTATACAGAACGGAAGCGTATGTTCTCAAGGTCTCCAGTTTGTCTATGTGGGTTGGTCAAAAAAGTTGTGACATGCTGAGAAAGGCATTTGTGCTTTGTTGTTTTTAGCAAAACTCACTTCCAACAAAATGAATTTAGAAGAGGAGAGACTGCAAAATACTCAAAGGTCACAAGGCAATCTTGGCCCATGCTCTCCAGGAGGTACATATGCCTTGAAATGTTTGAGGTACCGCATCTCCATGCTTCTGACTGCCTCCATCTGTCATTCTTCATGAGCCTTTTCCTCAACTCCTCACATTTTTGTCTCTCAGAGGATGTGGGCAGGTCCTTATTGCATTCTCCCTTGTACATATTTTGCACTTCCAGTGGAGAGGAAGGCTCACTGAAGCAGCTCTGACCATTCTTGCTGGAAAGGGTCAGGAGTTATGGGAAATCAAAAAACAACCACCAAACCCAGAGAAAGGACAAATTAGCTGTAGTCTCTGTGTCACCAAAATCTACCAATGACTTTGGGACACTTTCTTGGTTTTTTCCTAATTTAAGGTTTGGTGGCAAAAGTATTTCTGCAATCTGCCTTGCTGCACAAGAGCCTAAGCCCATGGTAGAGGCGAGATAGAGGTGAGAATTGTATCAACTTTTGGAAAAGGTTTACAAATGTGTGGCCATCTGGTACGCCGCCAGCTCACTGGGGGTGTGAAAGTACGGGGCACTGTCCAGCTAGGAAAGATAATGTCCCTCTTATTTATGTGCTTCTGGAGTCTATTGATGGGACCAGGAATACTGTGAGGAGCACAGGGAGGCTGGCAATGTGGTGGACATCATCTGATGTTGTCCTTATTCTGGAGGCTGCCATCCAGGTGTCCCTGGAACAAAGCAGCTGTTCAGAAAGGCAGCAAGCAAATCAGAAAAGGATGCTGCACTGCTGCTAATGGGGCTGCTTCTTTAAAGCTAGTGTGGAATCGGAAGGGTACCACAAGCCTGAGGTGTCCTGCCAAGAAAGCTGCATTGTTGTGCTGGCTTCTTTGCAAAACAGAGCTTAATCTTTGGCTTTCCGTTTCAATTTGTTAGTTCTCCTTTTTTCCTACCTTCATTTTCCATTTTTAAACCTCATGGATCACCATACTGTACACTACAGAACACCTAGTTCTACAGCAGCATGCAAAAGGAGGCATAACATCACGTGCCTTAAAATATTTATTTCTGCGGTATATATGCATTGTGACTTGGTATCATCTCATGCCAGTACAGTGCTGAGAATCTACTGAATCTGTGAGCCAAATATGTGATTTAAGATCTCACATTCTTTTCTATTTGCCACAACAGCAATACTGTTCAAGCCCATGAGGTGCCCACACTACAGCTCTGGAGAAGTAGCACAAATCAGTCGGGGTCAGTGGAGGGACAGGAGTTAATGCTGTGTCAGGGAGGCGTGAACTGGATGTATGAAAGCTGTAGCTGTAGCTGTGAAAAATGCCTTTACAGGGAAAAGATCGGTATGCTAACGTGTGGGGGAGGGAGGAGGTGAAAGTCCACAAAGCAGAGAAAAGGTAAATGAGCAAAACACTGCCTTGTGAAGCCCCCAAGTTGGGATAGGCATTGCTGCATGATGTTTTCTATCAACCAGCACTAACTACCAGGATTACCCCATGGCTGGGGTTCTGTCTGCATCCATGTCATCCTGTCCCTAATATTCAGTGATGCTGACTCTGATCTACCATTGCATCAGCCTTGACTATTCTTTGAAAGGCTGTTGGGTTCAAAGCCGATCTCTGCTATTCTGTGTTTGTGTCAACATTGGTCTGCATCCATAAAAACTGAGTGAGAAGACTGCTGTCACTTGCAGGCCCAGAGCATTTCCTTCCTTTTCGTTCACTTCTTTAGACATGACAAGGGGTCATGGTGGGGTACCAAATAAAACCCCTCAATAGGCAGGCACACGGTATGAGCATGTTCCTCCCTGTGAGCGAGGGCCAAGGGCAGCCTTTGGCCACAAGCCAACATTTAGCCAGTTGAGATGACGTTTGATGTGACACTGGATCAATAGTGAACAGAGGAGCAAATGAACAGGAAAAATACACCACAGTAAGTGCAGCTGGGAATGGCAGTGGGAGGACCTGGCAGATGTACAGGGGCTGATTCAGAAGGGAGATGCAGCCCCACCTATGCGGTTGTGAGCAAACTTGCCCTGCACCTCACGACAACTGCTTTTAAAATGGGTTTAATAACACATGTCAAAATGCCACCTAGTTCCCAGCAGGGAACTGTGGTGGGGACACGAGTCATACCAGGGTGAGACAGCTTAAACTGGCCTGCAACAAAATCCAAGTGTCAACAAGCTGCTGCTGAGCAGAACAGGTATTCTGACCTAATGGCAGAAATTGCCCCTCTCTGTGGGCACAGAAAATGATGGCGGGCTGGAATCCAAGGGGATGAGAAATAAGCATCAGAATAAAAAACAATCATGACTGTTTAAAAAAAACAAACAACAAACTAAGAAACAATTCTGCTTCATAGCACTGCTCCTTCCAGTTTCCTTTGCTGCTTCCCTCCTCAGAAGACCATAGTTTTGGGGTTTATTTGATCACACTGTTCACCACATTCAAGCTTGGGCTTAAATCAAAGTCTTGTTTCTCATCAGTTGCCTCAACCTGAGAAGATAACATCTTTTTTTTTTTTCAATTTGGACTATTTTTAGGGGCTACATAAGAGCTAAAATGCCTTATCCTTAAGGAGCTGTGTTTTCAATGCATATGATGCTTCTACAGATTTCAGTGAATTGTAATTTTGTTAGGCTTGGCTTGGGGTAATAAAGGCCTTGCATTTCATCTACCCTTAACTACAGAAAGAAGTTCTTGTTTTTCACTCTGTTTTAATGCAGAGTACTTGGTATTATCTGTGGGATTTGGGAGACATTTTTAAACTAGAAAACAACAATTAAACAAGAAGCACACAGAAGAGCGCTGAAGTGTATTTCTAGTAATTTTAAGATGTAACACTTCAGTGTAAAGTTTGCATTTATTTTACATTTTAACTTTTATTTATACTTTCATTCATGCACTCTGTCTTGTTTCACCTCATGTGGGAGCAACACAAAGGAGAGGAAGTCCACAAGACAGATAAACTGCAATTACCACAGGTTCATTTCGTCAGAGCTGTGCAAAGCATCCAGGCCCGCCTTGCTACTCTAACAGCTCACCACATCCACCCCGTATCTCTTTGCTAACCTGCACGTGCCCATGGAAATATCTATCCCCTTTTGTGTGATAAATAAGTTTCATGCAGTGAGTCAATTTTGAAAAATTATCTACCTTGATTGGGAAGTTTTCCTTATTATCTTAGTAGTGGAAATCTCAGCTATGGGCACTTAAATTCTTATTTCAATGTGGTTTTTTTTTTTTTCTATCACCCTCTTTGGAATGATATACAGAATCTACAGCACAATGGGATAGAAGATAGAGCAGACAGAGAAACAGTCACAGTCCCGTCCTGCAACACCTATTCCTTGCTCTCCTAAAAATCAGAAAAAGCTTCTAAGACCAGCCAGAGCTCAGCATGTGCTTGGGAGATCTGCTTCATTTGAAATTCTTGTCCAGCCAGATGTATAGCAATGCCATAGTATGGGAACACAACTCTTGAAAAACCCCCTCCAGTTCTGCCAGCAGTCCTTAAAAATAGCATCAGCCAGGACAGAAATTGCTTTTTCACTTGTCAATCTCCTCCCTGATGAAAGCAAAACTTCATTCTGAAAGCCACCTGCTTGTGAGCACAGAACACAAAATGCCTCCCTCTCCACATCACTCTACAAGCACATGCACATATGCACTTAGAATGTTTTTTTTAATAGTTGCTTCTTTCCATAAAGTTCAGTGACAAGATCATTTTAATGCAGTGTGGATTGCACCGTCCTGGTATAAGCATTCTCAGTGCTATCAGTTTAATGTGGAAGACATAGTTGCAAAATGGAATGTTACGATTTTTTTGGTTTTTGGTTTTTTTTAAGAAGAATGTTAGGAAATTAATTCTTTATCACAGGCTTATGTTTGTGATGTTGTGACATCCAGACCAACTTGCAGTAACATAAGTGTCAGAAATCTACTATACAGCTCCTTTGTAACTGCTGTCATGCTCTAGGCAAGACTTATGATAACGGCCTAAAACCTTCACTGTACTTCTTTATGGATTTTTTTGTTGTTGCTGCATTTTCCCCTCTTGGATCAGAACATTACAATCATTCCACCTAAGCTCTGCAAAACATCAAGCTAATACCTTATAGTTCCTCTGGCAGGCCTGTTATGTTTGCTCTTTTGCCCCTGACACAGAACTGCTCAAGATGCCAGGTTTCGAAGCTACAACAATTACTCAATGAGTGGCAGAATGTCATCTCTAAGCAGAGATGCTGCCTGTATTTCACCTTTTCCTAACAGGTGCTTAATCTGAGCAGGCACAAACATTCAGCCTTCCTTTGGCTAAATCCTACGAAGAGGTCCATAGAAAATAAAGAGCTCCTCCTTTATGCTTCCTTACAGCGCCTGCCTACATCTGTATTCACGCAAGTCAGTAATTTTCAAATCACACGCGCAGTGGATACTGCCTGTAAACTTCCTCTGCGATCCTTGCAAAACGCGTCCAAACCATATCTAGTGCACTTTATTCTTGAATAAAATTCTGCTTCTCATCGCAGGCTGTTTCCTTCTATTTTACTTAACCTTTCAAACCTACACACGGGCCGTCTGTGTGAACTGCAGCCAGAAGAGAATCCCCTTCTCTCCGCCATCCCCGCCCGGCCTCCTCTGCAGCGCCTTCCCGAGAGCCCCTCCCACGCCATTTATCCGGATCCCACTGAGCAGGAGCAGCGCTATTTTTAGGCCGCGCCCGTACGCTAAGCACCGAGGAATGTGGCTGGGAGCGGGCCCGCCGGGCAGCGCCGACGGCCCGAGAGCAGCGCTGCCGCATCCCGCGGGCTCTGCGGCACCGCGAGCCGGGGCTCCGCCGGGGCTCCGCCAGGGCTGCGCTCCGGGAACCGGGCGGGGCAAGGCTGGCTGTCCCGGCTCATCCCGCTGCGCCCCAGCACCGGACCCCGCCCAGCGCGGGACTCCGGTGCGCCCCTGCCCGCAGCCAGCGTAGCGGAGTCCCGAGGGTCCTACCGCCGGGCTTGGCAGCCTGAGCCCCCCAGTCCGGCTGCTCGCGGTGGAAGCCCGCAGGGTTCTACCGCCGCCGGGACGCGAACCCGCGGTCCCACAAGCGCCGCGACCTCCCTGCTGCGCCCCCGGTGTGTCCCGCTGCCCCCCCGCCGGCGTTATGTAACGGCCGCGCGCCGCCATTGGCCAGCGCCGCCCGGGGCGCGCGGGCGCGGGGGCGGGTCCGGCGCGCGCGCAGTGCTGGTCCCGTCCCTCCTCCTCCTCCTCCTCCTCCTCGTTCTCCTCCCGAGCGGCGGCGGCGGCGGGGCCGCGCGGAGCCTTCACAGCGCTCGGCAGGGCCGCCAGCCCGGATCCCGCACGGGTGAGCAGCGCCGGGAAAGCGGAGCGCAGGGGAGCGGGGTGGGGCGGAGGAAGGGAAGCGGTCCTGGCGCGGTAGAAGGGGGGCGGCCCGACCCGGCCCGGCCCGGCCCGGCAGCAGGGCGCGCTCAGCTCGCGGGCCGCCGCTCCCGAACTGCGGCCTCCGTCCCTCTGTCTCTCCGTGGTCACTTCCCTCCCGCGGGGCACGTGGTGGGGCTGCGGCCGCCCCTGCCCCCCCCGGCCTGCCCGACGGCCGCGGTCGCCCCCGGTCCCTGCGCGCCGCAGGCCGGGCCCGGGCCGGGGCGTCCCTCGCGGAGCGGCCCCCCGAGCCCTTCGCTCCCGGCCGGGGAAGCCGCGGTGCCTCGAGCTGCCGTGTGCCTCTGGAAGTGACAGCGGAAGCAGCTGCCGGTGTCCGGTTTTAGGACTTGAAACTCTGCTCGGGTTCTGATTACTTACATGGAAATGACCCCATGTGAAGCATGGCTGTGCTGCGGATTTCAGCCTCGCTTCCCGACAGTGCCCGTACTGCTGCTGCTGTTATGATTTGGCAGCAAAAAATCCTGTTATGGTTTGGCAGCAGGTTTTCTCAGTGTGTTCTGTTTCCTACGTGCTCGCGCGTTCTTTATTTGGAGACAGTAGCCTGCTCTGCTGGACTCTGAGAATGTCCCTGATAGGGCAAACAACACTTACCTGCGTTGTGCAATTGAAATTACTGATTTGGCCTTGTAGATTATCTCATCCTTCTTTTAAACGAGCTTTGAGATTACTTTTTTCGTCATTTTCTTAAAATAATAATAGTCTAAACAGTATTTTTCTCTGTTGCAGAAACACTCTGTTTCAGCTGTATTAATGTAACTTGCAGTATTTAAACTCTTGGATTTTTGATCTTGGGCATTGTGTGGTGGTTGATATTTTTGAACAAATGTTTATGGTCGTGTTTTCTTGTCTGTGCCTTAACTAAAACCAGCAGTTGCCAAGTCCATAAAAGCTCAGTGTGGTTGGCTGTTGTAATGTAGTACTTATCAAGGCACTAAAATACAAAGTAATATGCAAACACTTTGTGAAAAGAATTATTTTTTGTTACATCTTAGTATTTTCTGTCAGGAGCTCTCTAACTTCTGGACGATTGCTGTAATGCTGATAAAATAGAAGTGAAATGAAACCTACTGTTCCTTCTTGTGTATGCAAAGCTATTGACAATATATCTTCTTATTTGTTTTAATAATTTTAAATGGGAATCCAGTGTTCTGATTGAGCCATGCTGTATGTAAGCAGCATAAGCCCCTGGCTGGGGCGTTCTGGAGTAGTTGTAGCATCCAGCAAAACATAGACTGGCACTTTTAGTCTTACTATCATTGAGAGATTTTATCTTACGGAAACTGTTGGATGCCAAATGTATTTCTATCTGCTTGTTAATGGAATTAATGTTGTGTTCAATTTTATTAGCTGTATGGACCTCTGAATTCTCTTTTAGAGAAACTGGTGGGGGAAGAGGAGGGGACACTGAAGATGTAGTGTAAAAATTCTGTAGAGGGTTACATGGTGGTGTTTGATGCCACGAAAGAACCGGGCTGTGGCCTGAGAGGTGTCTCTCCATTCACAAGAGCTGTGCTGCATCACAGGGCCATCTTTTTGCTCACACGTTAGGCACGTGTCCAAAAATTCCTACAATACTAGTGAATTTTCACGTGTTGTTGATGTTTCATAGAAAGATAATTTTCATAATTGTTTTTAAGGGCTTTTAATATATATTTACTAGAGGTCAGTCACTGTTTGGATGGGCTTTTCTCTCACCTTGGGAGGCCGCGTGTCCTGATGGGAGGGATTGTGTGGCAGGCCTGGTGTAGCCATGCAGTGTGTCTGTCCCACCAGTACCAAACCTGGGGCAAGTGCCCAGGTTACCCAGAGGAGCAGTGATCAAGCAGCTGCTCTCCTGGGAACACGAGACAATGGGCTTTGCTGGCTATCCTGTGCTTGGGCAGTGTTATGCTTCTGAGAGAGCTGCACAACTGAACCGTGCGTGGGCCGTGAGGGACTGGGAGAGAGGCAAGAGCAGAAATTTGGCTGCTGGGTTATACAACCACGTGGTGAATCCTGTTCTGTTGGTGTGCCCAAATCCTGTCTGGTGTCTGCTCTGGGGGTGGGTTACAGGCTGAATTGGGTGTCCTAGTGGGCTGTGTGCAGGTGGAGTGCGCTGCTGTGCAATGCAATGTCTTGATGCTCCCTTTTCCACTTTTGTCTCATCTTCTGGTGGACCTTGTAATGGCATATGGCAATAGAATTTACTTCCTTTGTGCTCCTGGGTTAGGTGGAGTAATGGCTTCTGATGCGGGCAGTCTTTTTTCTTTCCAAGAAATCATACGCATGTAAATGTGGCTGAAAATAAAGATACAATAGCCACCTGTAAAAATCACCTTCAATAAAGAGGAGTGACCCTGTTATTCTTGGTGTTCCCAACTTAAAAGCAGCTCACAAACACCTACAACAGAAGAAAATAATACACCTTGTGTAATACTTTGATTTGCCTTTCTTGAAATTTGTTTCAAGTTCCAGAGATAAAAGTTGAGTCTTAAGCTTTAATTTAAGAAAACACAAACAACTAAACTGCTGAATTTTTTAGTACCTTTTAAAAAAGATAATAAGTTTCTATTAACTGTAAAGGAAACTTTTAATTATTCTGACTATTGATAACATTTTTCAAAAGTAGAGCTGAATCTTAGTAGAGGAAGACACTTAGAATGGCCTAATCATTCTGGTGTTTATTTTAAGAATGATACTGAACCCAGAGGCTTTACATAGCAAAGAGCTTGAACAGATGTCTGCTGTGTTTGAGTTATGGGAGTTGTAGGCCTTGTGGACAGAGCGCATGACTGCATTGTGCTTATGGTTATGGCTCCTCAGTCAGATAGCAGCAGTAGTTTCTCATGTTTGTAGACTAAATGTCTTCTTTTTGTTTGTAGATATGGCTCGTGGACAGCAGAAGATTCAGTCGCAGCAGAAAAATGCCAAAAAGCAAGCTGAGCAAAAAAAGAAACAAGGACATGATCAGAAGGCTGCAGCTAAGGCTGCCTTGATATATACCTGCACTGTCTGTAGGGTAAGAGGAACTGAAGTCGCACTGGTCTTATAGGGAGAGGTCTGCCTTCCTGCCCAGAGCAGGATTTTTAGAAAATTTTATAGTGGAAACTAAAATACTTAAGTGGTTGTCTAGCTTGTTGCTGTAAGAAGCATTTGCATCTGTTATGTGACTTGCTTACAGATTACTCAGCTGTATTGGTAACTGAGATAGAGAATCCGAGAGGTCATGTTCAGGTCTGATTTGGGTAGTTATTTTGCCTTTTGTATTACAGTGGTCTGCATGTGCTGTTAGTATGAAACAGAACATATAAGAAGTGTGCGGTCAATTCTTGTTTAGTCTCCACGTGGAAACATATTTTCATTGTGATGGAATTGGCCTGTCTTGGAATCAGTGGTTATGGATGTTGCTGTAGAAAGGAGGAGTGGTGGTGCCAAAAGCTCTAATGTAAGCTTGATACACAGTAGCTTTTGCTAGAAAACTTACTTGACAAGAAAAGGGAAATTTAAGTACTAATCAGCTTGTACTTTTCCTTCTGTCTGGTTTTCCTAAATGCTTCTTTTGGAGCTGAAGGATAAACTTGCCATTTTCCCTTCAGTGGTCAGTCTCAGAATTGATCTGCCACTTCAAATGTCTTAAATTAGATTCCAAACTGAGGGTCGATTACTTAAGTACTTGTAACCAGCTCCTCTTGTTGTGAAATCAGGCTGTAGTATCAATCACTTTGGGCATTTGATGCCTGCAACTGTGTCGTAGCAAAGGTCTGAGATAGCTTGTGCCAAGTAGAGACTTGGTTCACGCTATTCTTGGGCTATTGGTAAACTAAAGAAATAGCTTTCATAAAGATTTTATTTTAAAAGGATAAGTGTTTATATTTAAGGTGTTGAAAAAGAAAATGGTGAGGAGGAGGTAGGTTTTCCACCAAACCAGCCTGTGAAGTGTAAGATGTGCAGGGAGATACCTAGCCAGAATAACACCATTGATGGACATGCCAAAGCAAGTGTGAGAGTAGTGCTTAAAAGCACCTCTGAAAATAGGCAGTTAAATACTCCATCTTACCCTGCAGCTAAATTAGTGGTGCTTCTGTCACTAGAGCAGTAATCATCAAGGAGGTAGTTGTCTTCCAGGCAAAGAAAATAAAGGTTTTGTAGTATTATTTAAGTTTTGTACTGTGCATAAAGTTTAATGTCTCTCTTTAATCAGACTCAAATGCCGGATCCCAAGACCTTCAAACAGCACTTTGAAAGCAAGCATCCTAAGACTCCACTTCCTCCAGAATTGGCTGATGTTCAGGCATAAAGTTGTCTACAGGTCATTACCTTAATTTTTAATTGATTGTCTGAGAAAGGTGTATTATAAATAGTTTTTTTTTCCCGACCAACAACTGGGACTTACAGCTTGCTTCAGTTCTTTTAATTTGAAAACTACTGCAGGTTAAAGTTATACCCTTGAACTGTTAAAAGTAGAAGAAAGAAGCAAGCTAGTTCTTACGTGGTTGAAATGGCTGTGGCATTTTGCTGTGCCTGGGGGTTGTTTTAAAAGAGATTAATTTTATTTCAAATGGTCATTCTTAGTCTTGTAGGAATACTTGATTATTTAGTTCTTGCTTTGAAATGTTAGTTTTGCTTTGAACAAAATACATAAGTACAATCTGTCTGTTACTACAAAACATGTAATGTAAAAGGTCATTTAGTATTTTTCCAACAATTGAGCCTTTTTATTTCTGAAGCTATGCAAGTGAATGCAGAAAAATCTGAATTTCTATGTTAACTGTAGAAGAGATTTCCCGGTAGCCAGTTGTTAGGCTGTAACTGAAAGTGGTTATAATAAAAGGCTGAAATAAGTTAAAAAGCAGTAGTATAGTGTTTCATTCTTGCAGAGGTTAGCAGCATTGTGTAATGGTTCAGCTTAACCAAGTTGTTCTTGTTTTTTATAGGTGAAGTCATGACACCTATTGACTCTTCTACTGTCAGACCTTACATAACAAACCTGCAGCTGCTTTTCTAAAACTGTTGATCAGCAAAAATGAAGGGGCTACAGAAACATTCATATTTTTATGCTGTTCCCTCTTGGGCTTCATGCAAAGACAATTCTGTGTAAATGTACAGTTGTGCCCTATTTGGAAAACCTAAAAAATCAGTCCATACTTGTTATAAAAAATTTTTTACAATTGTAATTATATTGATGTTCATATTGTGTAAAATAACTCACTTAATAAAGTAGTACTTTGATTTTACAATATCACAGATTAACTCCTTGTAGAAATTCTGTTTCACCTTTCTGCATTATCTGCCTTATAAAATAATAAAAAAGACAAAAGTGGAATTTTCCCCATCCTGCCAAAACATGAGCAGTATCATTCCACTGCAAGTAATGTACATTACAGTAAATTAATCTTAAAGTGGAGAGGGAAGCTGCTCAGATTCACTGTCCAATCTTGAGCTCAGCCACTAGTGGTCAAGCTGATGGCTCAAGGTGCAACACTCCCCTGAGCAGCTGCATGAGAATCATGAGACTTCCTCCTATGTTTTTGTCCTATGTACTGGAGTCTTAAGTACTGCAAGCCATTCCTAATGGGATTCCTTTACTGTGAGGGATCATGTTCCTTGAAGTCATGCACTGGAGGAACTCTGGTTATGCTTGTTATCCTTTCTATTTGGGTAGATGGCTGAGGAAGCTTGAGAGGTGGCAGGACTAAAATGCTGGCTTGAAAAATGCTTGCCAAATACTAGGTTAGAGCAGCTCTGCTCTTAGTTGAAAACTGGATTTGAAAATATTTTAAATAATATTTTGAGCAGTCAACCATATGTCTTCCCCCTCAAATGTCTGGTTTTTGCTCTCTTGAAGGAATACATCAAATAGCCGACCATTAATAACCTTCCTTCACAACCAGCTTAAAATAAGCCTGTTGGAAAAGAGCCAAAGTAACTAAAATAATATGGCTGCTTTAAGAAATCGGATGTGATTAAAGTTGCAATGACAAGAAAAAGCTGGATAATAACTCTGGCCAAGACCATTTCACCAGATAAGCATAATTACCCCTAAAGGGTTCTGGGCTGTGTTCTAATCTGAGATGTACAGCACAAAAGTAGTGGAGAAACATCTGAATTGTGCTGGAAGAAGGTCTACTATACAAAATCCCATCTTGGGCATCTTGGGCTTAAGAGCTTTAGTTTTGACCCTGCAGTAAGAAGCAGTACTAGAATTTCTGTGATGTGCAGAGTTTACAACAGATGTAAAAATCTGGCAGTCCAAGTAACCCTTGCTATGCAGCAGGACTATACATCTGACCTTCAAATGGCTTCCTAAAATCTAGGACCATAGTCTCAAAGACTCATTCACTTAAAAGAATGCACTTGGTATTTTATTATATAAAGTCAAAACCTTTGTCTTTGTCCACTCATTTGCTCTTTATTGAACTACTTCTGTGAGACTAGCTTCCTGTCCTCTTTGCTGTGACAGTATCTCTGTAAATACTTACTTTGGCATAAAGTTTCTCTGTATTATAGTCACTCTGGGATAACCTGTATACCACTTAACTTTTATAGATAATGTTATTCTTCTCAGCGTAATCCACTACTGCACTTGTACACTTGACATCAGAATGTAACAATTCATTTATTTTTCTTTAATGTTATCGATACATACATCCTGACAAACTGGCTCCACAAGGCAAGAAATCTGCTTTCAACCTTTGTGCTGTATGGGGGAGAGGTACTTCAATGTTTTAATGCTTTAGTTTGTCTAAAAATACGCTGAGTAGAAATGGAAAAGATGTTTCTTGAGCTGATTGGTATTTGATAATCTGGTTTTACTCTGGAAAATGTTTGGGGATGTATCCCTAAAGCTTGGGCCTGAGGTGAAGTAAATGTTCTATTCCTTCAATTCAGATTGTGTAGCATTAAATAAAAGACTTGTTTCATAAACAATCTCTGTTAATGAGCGCTGAAGAGCCGGAAGGCTGCATCTTTAGTGAGATGGTTACCTTCAATTAGAATTGTATTTTCAAAACTCTTACGATGCTCAAGTTGAAAATACCCTGTGAAATGATGGGCTTTATATGTTGGAAGGCAAGGGTGATCCTTAGTTCAGTAAGATTCCTAGCTACAGTAACTGCCATCTTAATTACAGAAGTAAATGAAAGCTGTGACTGAATTGTTATAAGTGTTATAAAGTACTAAATGTGGCAATACTCCTCAGTCAGAATACCTGCAATACTCTTTGTACCTAAAAGATCAGAGGAAGGACTAATTCTCCATCATCTCTTCCTGATCTGAAAGACAACACACCCTAGTACCTAGCTGTAGACACAGTTGTGCATTGTAGTGTGGCTGATTAAAGAGAATTAAAAATATAAAATATAAAATGTCATATTTCCTTCCTGCTTTTAAAATCAAGTATTGCTGCACCTAAAAAATTAATTTCCTGGCTGTGGACAGCCATGTAACTTGAAGCTGTCTAGCTATGCAAGAAAGAAAAATAGACATGGAAAGCTTCCTGTATTCCCTTGAGAAAGGTTCATTTCTGTACAGGGTCAGCATTCAGGTGAGGGGCTCTTACTGTGTCAGTATGGACATCAGCTGTCATGGATACTTGTGGAGCAACTTTTAAGAGGGGTTTTGGATTTTCACAAGCCTTCATATTTTGGGAATCTCTTTAAGTAGCATATGAAATTGCATTTTAAATGAGGCTTAAAATAATCTGAAAATGTCTCACCTTAGAACAGAGTAAAAAGTTACCAGGTGTGGTTATGATGAGGCCATCATCATGGGGACTACTGAGTAATCAAGAATAGTTTTGCAATTTTTGTTACTCAGGCTTATTTCTGTTCCTCTGCTTTACCTATGTAAGGGCTTCTAGTTTCTTGCTGTCAAAAAGCTGTGCAAAAAATCCAGGATAGAAGCTGAAGACAGTTGCTGTGTGGCCTTAAGGAGATAGATTATGCAGTGCTCTTGAAACATCTCTGGAGACCATCCCTTTTGGTTATTTGCTGAAAACAATAAAGCTCAAGTAAGTAAAGCTAATGACCATGAGCTATTTGCAAATCACATAGTAATGAAGGAATTTGTGTAATTTCTGTAAACTATACTGATTTATTTTCCCATCTTGATAAGAATATCTAATAGGTGAAATGTCTTTTATTATTATCAGGTACTGATAGGCTTTCCCATTTTCACCGAAACAAGTTGATAATTACTGGGCTTTACTAGAAGCGTGATCTTCCAGAGTCTGACAAGTAGATTTCATTAGTGCTGTAGGATCCACAAGCAAAGTAAAGGTCAGTTTGTGTTTCTGTCTACCCCGCCACCCTCTGCTATGTGTAGTTTGAGGGACCTTTGTTTTGCCTGTATAGAACCTTACTGGTTTTGGAGTGCACTTTGAATTCAGCTCCAAATCTCACTTTGCACTGGTATTCAGTGTGTGATTTTACATATTCTGTAGCATCATCTGCGATTTTGCTCTAGTCCAGACACTGGGAGGGTGTCAAGTGCTGTCTGGAATTTTTCTGTAAGTTTTTAAAATTATTTTGAAATCTTTTAATACACTGTCTATTGTGTTACAGGTTTTTGTATAGATAACGCACAACAGAGGCTCACTGAGGGATTTCTCTTGGGAGCTTTCAAAGAAGAGTAGATTAGGTTGTATGTATGTTTTATAATTCTCTTACATAGCATTTCACACTGGGGTTCCTGGGAGAGGAGGAATCTATAGCTGTTCCAACATAGTTATCTAACTTCAAGCTGTGTCTCAGCTTTTTCAGGTAATATGGCACAGCTTTCCTCTGAAAAATACTGTCCATTAAATATATAAAGCCAAGGTCCATGCAGCACTTTGATGGCATGGCAAATATATTTTTGTGTTCCTTTTCTGTTGCTGTGACAAAGTCAGTATGCCAAGCCTAACTGAAAGCTGGAGCTCTTTCAGAGGACTATGCATTAAGGGAAATTTCAGGAATTTGTCTAGTCCATCTCCCTACTCTGAGGTTGGATAAAATCTGCTAAGACAAACTACCAAATGTTCCTCTAATTCTTAAAAGCTTCCAGTGAAAGGGGTCCCATGATCCCAGACCTAGTAAGCGGAATGTGTCACTGCTGAACTGTATAAGTGGACAGTTAACACAGCAAGAGTTTATCCCTGCCAATTAAGTCAATTGCTTACTGTTCTTATTGGCAGTAGATGTGATGAATAGTGCCTTTATTTGAACATTGCTACTGTATTCTTCTAGTCTTTAGAGTTAACCCAGTTAATTGAATCACTCTTCTTAGGTCCCATTTTCTAAGTCTGCCAATGGTTGGTGCTCTGGATCCTCTACAGTTTATGCTCTTAAATCATATGGTCCAATATATGACCCAGAGTGCTGGCTGAGGCTTGTGCAGAGAAGCTGGAACAGCTAAGGTCTGGCACTTGCATACACTGGAATTGTATTAGGCTTTCTGAAATGACATCTCAGATTCATTTGGTACCAACAATAATTTCCACTTTGTGCCTCTATTTAGTGTCCACATGCCTGCCTCTCAGGGATCTCAGACCAAACTGTTTGCAGTTCATCCAAGTGTGGTATGGGGGATATTGCAGATGTCCTCTTTTACTCTAGTCTGTATTGTTCATGAACACACTGATGGGATATATTGCAGGCAAAGCCTTGCAGGACCTCACTTGACTGTCTTGCTAGACTCCAGGAAGCCTTTGGTAATTGGTTCTTGAGAGCACTTTGTACTGCTGTGATTCTCTTTGTGGTCAGTATGGATTGGAGCCCCGTACCTCTTAGGACTTTACAGACTGACAATGTCAAAGGCATTTACAACAACATGGAGATTTTGGATCTTGTGTGCCTGTGGACACCAGGCCAGTTTTCTCAAAGAAATGAAGGGTAGTGAGGTATGCCATAGTTTGTTCCTCACAAATCCATATTGTCTGGCTGTTGCTTGGTTACGTTTTCATATGCATTTACAAAGGGAATTCCATAAAAATTATCCTAGCCTTTTTCCAGGTTTAAGATGACTGACAAGAGACCCTTTATTTTTAAATTCCTTGTGCTTGTCCCACTACTCTCTTGGGCTCTTTCCTGTGCTCTGTGAGTTCTCAGAGAGCAACACTTATAGTCCCTAGTGACGTGGCTGATGGCTGGAGCATCCCAGCATAAGAGTTATTAGCTGTTGCCAACTTGAATTCCATCAAAATCCTCTGATTACTTTAGCTTACTTTTTCAACTTCTTAACATGGTTTGTTAACTTTTAAGTGAAGTCAAAAATGCTGTTTATTACTTATTTGTAAATCTTATCTTTAATTTTCTTTCCTTCTTCATCAGGTAATGGTCCTATAGTTAACTTTACCTTTCCTTAGATATTTGTAGTCCTTGTATCTGCCTTTTTAGAACCTCAGCTGTGTTTTTAAACTCTGCTAATGAAGGTGTTACTGTGTTGACTTTTGAGTCATCTAAAACCTGGTCTTTTGTCTGTCTCAGGATCCACACTCTTATACTTGCAACCACTGTGGTGAACTCTTTTAAATACTTTTTTTTTTGGCATGGTTTGCCCACTGTCAAGCTATCAGCAGCTTTATATACTGCATCCTGATCCGTTCAAGGCCCCAAACATGCAAGAGCATTCTCATTAAAGTTTGAGCTCTGCTGAGTATTTACTTACCTACAGGCTAGCCATGAGAAGGACCAGGCTGGCCTTTTTGGATGTGCAATGGTTGTTAACGTTGGATATAAAACTGCAGAGCACTAATTAGACTAAATGCTTGACTGACTTTGCATCAGACATCATTCTTGCCATTTCTTCCTCTAATTTTCAAGACTATCCCTATACTTTAATCATTGCTGCCTATCTTTTCCATATGGATGCTAATGTAATCCAACCCCTCACGAGAGCATATCATGTCTGTCTCTTTACTCTTCGTTTACCAATAGAAGAGTAATATGCAAGTTGCCTCTGTGTCTTTTTCAGTGCTTTGCAAAGTGAAAGTATGCCTGGACAACATATCCATGTTAATTGTCCCAGCATCCTTGTAGATCATCAGGATAGGCCTTAATTCTTAATTTGTTATTCCTGATGTGCCTTCAAATGCCATTACCTACTGATAGTTCTTACTTTCTTTTGGTACACAATTTCTTTAGCTGTTGATAGTCACCGCATATTTTTCTATAAAGTGGTTGCTTTATTTATTTATTTCCTGTGAACATTTGTGGATCCTTTGAAGAGGGAAAACTTAAGTATTTCCAAACAGAAGAATAATACAAGAATGATGTCTTCTTTTAAAAAAACTCACAAAAAATCTAAAGTGTTTGATTGTGTCCTCATGGTATTCAGAATTATTATTATGGACCTTACTCACTTTTGTTACAGTAATGCTTAAGGCAGTTGTATTTTCTGTTGTTGGGAGACACAACTCAGATTTTTGATCACAATGGGCTGTGTGCAGTAAGGGAACTGATCAGGATGTCAATGAAACTCCTTTTTCTTTCCACACAAACTGAGGGCAAAATAATTTTTATTTGTGACTGGTTTTCTCTTGCTGCATTTTTATTTAGAAACTAACTTTAGATTCATTATGATTTTACAACAATTGCTTAACCCTAAGAGATTTTCTAAGGGATGTCTGCTGCTGTTAGCTCTTATCAGACCAGTGCTAGAAGAGGATATTCTTCTTACTGAAGTCTAAGAAATAGTTTTTATTAAAGACCATGTTAAGTAAGGTTAAGAAATAGTAAACAGCTGCTTTTTGCTGCTGCAGTAAATCATTCAAAGAATTTGCTGTTATGCATCTGAAAACAAGAGCTGTTACGCAGCTGAAAGAATGTGACACTGTTTGCACCGTAACCACCAATAGCAAAGGAGGACAACTTCTCAGCTTCTGGACTGACTTCTAAATGGACAAAGCCTGCCTGTATTTTTCGCAAACAATAATTGAATTCTACATCACAGAAGTCAGTAGGAATTTAATTTTGTCATGTGCTAAGTACTCGCATGTACAGAAAGCTGCTAGCTTGAACACATTTGTAAAATCTATGTCACATATGTTACTAAAATCAGTGTAACTGATGTCTGTATATCAGGAGACAATTTATGCATGGCTGGAAGATGCAGTAGTCTGTCTTGAAAACATATACAGTGCTGTACCAAGACAGACTTTACAAATTCTAATTGTTAATGTCAAAAGGTGTTTTTGGGCTATAGTCACCATCAGTCCTCAATATTTCTCCTGTTCTTTTATCATAAACCTTTTGTCTGGAAACTTTGTGGGCAGTATGACTCTGTGGACCTCAGAGAGGTTAGTGCCCTATGGACAGAGATTTGGACACCACTCTCTTAGACACTTCTGAAATTAATTGTCTCTCTAGCTTGCTCTGTGACTCCAGCCAAGACCCAGGCTGTTTGTGTTGTGCCCACTTCCCCACTTGCGGTGGGTGAATGAGTAGGATCACAATAACAGTAAAATTGTCCGGTGCTAATATGGCCTTGTCAGTGCTGTTTTTAGTCAGTGGTGGCCAGCCTTCACCTTTCACTCCCTACAAAGAGACAGAAGCAACGTGGCATCTGCAGAGGTGCTTGCTGGGACTGCACTCCTGACCTGGCGCTGTCTCGCATGAGGTTCAAGGAGCCACACAAGCAGGGTAACTGGTCGTGTATAACTGGCCCAAGGCCCTTACTGTTAAAACCCTTGGCTAAGCACAGACAGATTTGTAGAAAGGGAGGTACCTTAAAGACAATCCTGTTGTTCCTGTTTGTGAAAATGGCACTGTAGAGGAAATGCTTTCTGTCATTATGAGGGACAGTGGAGGATTAGGGCTGCAAAATAAACTGCCACAGAGCTGGATGTAGAGAAACACTTGAGAAATGCCCAAACTACATGGCAGATTTTCTTTGGTGCTTGCATTTTTTTTAGTCAGGGAGGTGAATTCAGACTAAAGCACCTGGTATAGAATCCTTTTCCCAAGTCTGGGCAAGTGAGCAGTCAGCCCCTGGAAGAGTCTGGCAAACAGGTGCCTGTGTGGGGAAGCTTGTGTTTGGGAACAGGGAAGCAGCAGGGAGTCTGCATTTCTGGAGGAGTTCAGCAAAGACAAACACCTTTCCTTGACAGCTGCCCTGCATGAGGAAAGGAGAAGAGGCAGTGGCAGGATCCCAGTTAGACTGTAAGAAAGTTCATTCTGCATTTGCTTACATGAAAGGTTTGCTTTTGAGCACCTGGGGCTGGCTCAGGATTGATTGATTGCTAATGATGGTTAGGGTCCATTTAAAGGCAATAAACTAACAATGTCTTGATGAAAATGTGCTTTATATGGCACTCAGGACAGATATTTTTCAAGTACTGACACACCATCCCTCTAACCAATGTGGTAATGAATGTGCTAAATGTTTGGGGATTTTTTCTCGTCCATCCCTCCTTGTTGTAGGTATGTCTATACAAGACCTCCTTGTGCTGCACTCATCCTTACCCAGATAGTCATCTCTTCAAGTACAATTGAACAGGCTTGTATATAATTGGGATGTCTCACTAAGAGAAAAACTGTATGGGAACTTAAACAAAACTAATGCTGAGACTTCATTGTCAGCAGTGAAGTTTATGAGCTGCTTTTGACCAGAATTTGACTCCCACAGATGACATGCTGTAGAGCTAGCAGGGAGAGAACAGAAGCCCTTCCATTTCCAGGAAGCTCTGTGGGAGAAAATTAACAGGAAACTCTAGTGAAAGCAGTCCCCATTCAAGAGAAGACTAGAACAGAAAAATGGGAACATTAAAAAGTTCCACCAAAAAAAAGTATTGTCACTTTATGAACTTGACAGCCAAGAAGTGCTGCTTTCCAGAGTTTTCTTTGTAAGAGACCCTGGCTCTCGGGCAGATACAAGCTCTACTAAGAGCTCGTTGCCATTGTTGCTAAACTGATTACGAGAGAAAGTGTTGAAATGTTACTGCTCCTGATGGTTAGTTGTCCAGTTTCTTAAAATAAATAAAACTGTTACTGTCCCCTTGGAGAGTGAATGGAAGCAGATTATAATGAAACAGATGGTGCAGAGTTTAACTTGAAATCAAGATTCTTATTGAGACCGTTCTGTCTCAAGCTGCTCTTCAGGCAAATTGGTATGCAGAGACATTAAACAAATAATCCCAATGGTCACCCTTGGATCAGTTTCTTAGTTAAAGATTTCAGAGTGCAGGACACATTGCTAATTTTTTAGGAAGGCATCTCTTGTTTTTCTTAAGGTATAGTAAATACCACCTGTTTTAAAAGGTGGATCCCAATCTGTGGATTTATATTGTGTAGAAATAGTCCTTATTTTAATTTAGTAAGACCTATCAAAACCAACACTATTTATAAACCGTTTTTGTCTTCCGACCATTGCCA
This sequence comes from Poecile atricapillus, assembly GCF_030490865.1. NCBI lineage: Eukaryota > Metazoa > Chordata > Aves > Passeriformes > Paridae > Poecile > Poecile atricapillus. The sequence continues at coordinate 133,047,354 of NC_081250.1, read as the reverse complement.
TTTTCTAGTTTCTCCATTCTTATGGCAGTCTTTTCTTTATCCCCATTTCCAGCCAGCTTTCTAGGAGAGCTGTATTAAGTCTTCCCTCTCCAAAAACATGAGAGAGCTACTGTTTTTACTCCAAATAACTCCCCAGTCTTCTTCTTTACTGTGGAATAAATCACAGCCACTCCCTCTGACATTTCCAAGTGAATGTCTAACCAAAAGCTGTAGCTCTGTACCCCTGAAAGAAAACTCTTAGCCCACAACTCTTCTACCCCTTAATCTTTTTTGCAGTGCTAGCATGTCCCTTTGGATTGCCCATGAGCCCTTGGTTTGGGTCTCCATCTTGGTCCCTCTGTATGAGTTAGAAGTCTTGCCAATTCTTCTGCCTTCCTTAGTCAGTGCTTTTTTCCAGGTCCTGAACATCTCCTCTTTGCAGCACCTCTTCCTGTAATGTCCAGCCTTCACATATGCTGCCTGGCCCTGTTCATTTCCACACTCTTGGAGAGTGTTGGTGCAAAAAGCTGCCCAAAAGATCATTGTCCTCATCTGTTGTTTCCTGTATTCTCATCTCCTCCTTCTCACTCTCAGTCTGAACCTCTCTTCCTTCCTTCAAAACCCTTCTTTGCCAGGAAGCATCCAGAAGCCGATAGCAGCTGTCAGGCAATTCTTGCTTTCCTCCCAGTCTCTCCTATTTTCCAGCATCTTCCCAGCCCTTTGCAGCATCCACCAGTGCTGACTCTAATAGCACCCAGCACAGTTGTCTCCAGCTCCATGGCCGAACTTCCCAAATTCTCACTGGTCACAGCCACACCGTCCTGTTTCTCAGGTCACATTGACAAGTCTTTCTCCTGCAGAACTTACTGCAGCTGATAGATGCTGAAACAACTCAGTCTCTGCCTCACTGTGCTCCTCACTGGATAAACAGCTTGTGAGCAGCAGAGGAGCTCCCTTGCTCCTTCTTCACTGAGTTAATAGTTTATTCCACAAGGTCTTTGCTTTTCAGACTATATATTTTTTAATTCTGATTTACTGCCTTGGCCTTTAGCATTCAAATTAATCTCTTTTTTTTTAAGACTACATTAACTCTGCCATGCTGCCTTCTCCTTTCCATCCCTTAATCACACATGTCTTTATTTAGTCACAGGAAACTGGCAAGTCAGAGACGTAAGGGCAAGACTTGGGACCAAATGGGGCAGAGAGCAGGGTTGCACATCCACAGCCACCACCACACGATGCCCTCTGTTCACTGTTTGCTGTGCAATTGGCAGTATAGCAGCGGACAGGTAAGTTTTTTACTGCCATATGAATGTGCAGCTGGTAGAGTTAACCCAGAGAGGAGGGTTTGAGAGCAGCCCAAACCTGCTCTCCCTACATTTAAAATCACTGTGAACCCAAGCAGCCCTTGTTCTGAAGTGAGCAACCAGACAGCTCTTTCAAAAACCTTGGGTGTGTTTCACAGTATGTATTTAACATAATTAGTTCCCAGGTCAAGGCTTACCACTCTGGTTTTACCCCCAATGAACCCTGAACTGACAACTCCTTGCAGATGGGCTTTGCTGAATTTCCAGCATCTCCTGCCCAACCTGCTAACTTCTTCTTCTTCCTTGTGCTTCATCTTGTTTATTTTTCATTGAGTGTTCTTCTGTCTGGAGGCACTTTCTTGTGTGAGGAAATGAATCCCCAGCCCACCTGCCCTCCTCCTCAGCACAGTGCACAAGTGAGAATGGGCACTATAAAATCCACGTAAGGGATCCCACCTATGCAGCTCAAGTGCTGAATAAATCTTAGGAGCTGCTGAATCCAGCCTTTGGATTTTCAATGTCAGGCCAAGAACTGGTCCTTGTTTTGTGAGCCATCACTTTTCCCTTTAGCATCCTCTCAGGATCATTAATATGCCTTAGTCCACTCTGTTATCCAAAGTGCAGTTTGCATGTGTGTTTTGCTTTATCCTGTATTTTCCAGAGCATCATTACTTTCTGGGCACAAGCAGCCAGGTGCTGGATTTGATCAAATTGACTGTGACTTTGCATAAGTATAATTCATGTATGTCTTGATATGGCCCTTTCAATTGACAAAAACATACTTTGGATGCTGATTCAACTTTAGTTGTAGGATTAGCTCAAAATTTGTAATTGCCTTTGTAGGTGCCATTTCTTCCTGCACATACATTTTCCATTAAAAAAAGAAATCCTAGCTGGTTATAATCACAATTTATAAAGCTATATTTTCAGTCTTAATCTCTTGCCATTTCAGACAGATCTGCAGGAGTAATTCTTCAAGCAGCTACTAGAGTATTCTCTTCTATGGTGATTTAAGTTAGCCAAACAATAACCACTTCAGTAATTAAAACACCCGAAAAAATCAGAACAAAAGGCTTCTCAATAAGTATGTGTTAAACCAATTCATTGGAGTGACACAGTTAAAATCTTGGGGCCAAATCCTGCTTGTCCTCCTCATATAAGTGCTGCTTTTGAGAGCAAATGGATGAGTGAGAGCAGCATTGAGTCTATACATTAATAATGTATATCCTTTGACTGACAGGGAATGGGCTGACAGAACAAATGAAAGCACCCTGGGGTAAGAGGAAGAAAGCCTCAGTTTGTTGCTTCAAACTGCACAGGAATAAAAGTACATTTTGTTCCACTATTAAATAAGGAGATTGGGGATATAATACTGTCTCTTCTGCAGCACTTCCATTTTTTGCTCTTGGCAAAGAGGATAAAGCTGTCCACAGCTGTAATTGTTCCATCCAGCACTCACATGCCTGGGAGAATTAATCGTGATATGCAAAATCTAACTCCTCTTAGCTGCTGAGCAGCATACCCGTGTACAGCCAGCATCTATTGGCATGTGAGTCTGAGCCACCACGGACTGTGTGCTCCGTGTCCGCAGCACCCTGCGAAGCTGCCGGCTTCACGCCTGGGGTAGCTCGTGCTGGACATCCAGAGCCTCCTTTTTTTCACTTAGCTTTGTCCTGGTCAGAAAGGCATTCAGCTGGTTGGAAATGGAGACAAGAGCTGCAATCCTGCGTGAGCAGCCCCAAACCTTGTGGCTGCAGTGAGGGCAGGATGCACTGGGAGGGTGCCTCCAGTTGGTGGCACAGGGCTCCTGCTGCCCACGAGCAGCCAGAGCCAGCCTTCCTGGCTTCATCTGTCTCAGGGGGTTTAATGTTAATTTGAATTGGATTTACTGATTACCTTTCTTTGCAGGTTGTTTGTTTTGGGGGAGATTTTTTGCTTGTTTGTTTGTTGGGGTTTTTGTTTGGTTTTGGTGGGGTTTTTTTTGCAAGAGGAATTCTAGACAGAATTAATACTAAGAGAAACAAAGAAAATTCCAGGAACAAATTACCTCAGATTTTGCACAGTGTAATAAAAGTGCACTTCTACCATCTTTCCAGACATTCGATAGTGATTGTTATAGTTTGAATTATTTCATAATGTTCTTGTCTAGCACTTGCCAAAGCAATGCTTCCCTTGTCATTACTGGGCTGTTTCTCTGGATGACTGTTGTATTCCTGTTGTACCTGATATTTTTCATGCCTCCAGAGCAAAGCCAGAAAACTCCTGCATCGGTGCTGAAGGTAGCCAGGGAGGGTGAGTCAGCTTTTCACTTCCAATCACAAAATTAAGACTCAGTAACCGATGAAGACCTGCTAATCAGGGTAAGCACCTTGCCATTTCCTTAGTTTTGAGCATGTAATTTCTACTGAGATACAAAACATATTAAAAGAAGCCTGTTTGGATGCTTCACCACCCAAAGGCAGAATGATGACCTTGCACCTGGGCACCCCTTCAGCAGAGCAGCTGAGCTGAGCTTTATGCAGCTGCATTTCTTCACCAGCTTGCCCTCACACATGGTCATTGCTGGGACATGTGCCCAAGGCCAGCTCATGGGAATGTCTGCAGCTGTCGAGCCTTGTGGATGGATTCCACAGTCAGGCAAGCCTGGTGTTGAGACCCAAGAGCATGAGGGAGGACAGCAAGTATTCAAGACAAGGGTGTTGACTGCCCCATGTGACATAGGATGTCCTTGGGGTGAGGTGGGCATTGTGAGGGTTGTGAAAAATAATAGCCCTGCTGGTTAAACATGAATATGTAACATCATAAATTCTTTATAACACATAAAAAAACTACTAGGAAACAAAAAAAATTGGTTATAATCATGTGCACTAGTTTCCAGCCTACCATTTGAAAGCTTTCTTCTTCAGTGGCTGCAAAGCTAAGGGCCTGGATTGAGGTCTTCCTTTGGTCAACAGGAGAAGACACATCCCTGAAAGGCACAGCTTCATACCCAAGGTAGGGCTCAGGATAGGGGAAGATGTCTTCTCAAGGGATTTTACTCCTGTATTTTGACAACTAGTTTAGAACTTCTAGAAAGTCAGTGTACATGAGAGCAGTCCTGCTCCTGAAGTCTAAATGCCTTTGGAGCATGACCCAAGCTCCTGGGTTTTATGGATAAGCAGATACACTTCATTTTAAAAATACAGGTAATTTTTAAAAAGTATTTCTCTTGCTAGAGTTTTTTTAAGACTTCTTTAATCCTACTCAGTTGTCTGGCTTCTCCAAAGCCAGCCAAGCTCTTGTTGAGCAGAAACAGGGGACATTGCAGCTCTGCAATCCCAGCAGCAGGCTAAAACTCAGGGCAGGTGGCACCAAGCAGCCACTGATGACCAAAGCATGCTCAGGCCAGGGCTGCCTGTTGCTGGGCGTGTGAAATGATGTGAGGCCGTGCAGCCCTGAGGTCTGGGGAGCCTGAGGCTGGCTGGCAGGAGATGGGAAATGGCAAAGAAAGCAGAGTGGACAAACCAGCAGTGAAAGCTGGGGTGATTGACTTAGAGGAGAGAGAGGAAATGGGAACAGGCGGAATGACTAGAGACTGACATGAGTAGGGAGTTGAAGGAAGGGGGTGCTGCTAAGCTGGGAGCAGGTCATGGCACCCTTTGGGGATGTCCCCTCCCAAGCAGAACATGGGGCCCAGGAGTCCTCTGCTGTAAGCAAGCAGTGAAACTGGGTGCCCATAGCAGGGCAGGGTGCCAGGACCATGGATTGGCCACTCTGTGCGGTGGCCCCAACCAGCACTGGAGCTTCATTGTTTGGTCGTGGAGGGGTTAATTCCACATATGAAACCCTGTGGGAAGGTAGCAACGCCAGACACCCACAGCTGGGAAATACCACCTACACAAACCTAAATTCAGTCTCTGGAAACCAGTTACTGTGATACTGTCTCTAACGGCAGCCCCGCAGGCATCCGTCCCTGCAGCGCAGGGCCAGGCATACTCCTGCTGGTCCTGTGGCAAAAGGAGATGCAATCCCCGCCCAAGGACACATTATCTAGCTCAAGGAGAGAGACAACCCCATTCTTCCATCATTGCTTCATTAGAACCTAATGTAAATTTGAAGTGATGAAGCTGTCAGGAGTTGACATTCATTCAAGTTGGATTTACTGCTTTCCTTCCTTTTCCCCAGGACACCCTCAGCTGCTGGTCCATCAACAGGGGAAGGTACAAGCTCTCCATAGATGCTGGTGCTCATCCTTGCCCTGGTCCCTGGCTCAGCAGCAAAGCTCCTGCCAGCCTAGGGTAATGGATGGTAGATAAGCTAAGTTATGCCTGTGGGGGAGTTCAACCAGGGACGTTCCTGAGCTGAAGATCCCATTTGTTAGTACCCATGTTACTATATAAAAATCAGGAAGGGCATGACCAGCAGATCCCAAATTTCTTCTCCAGCAGGTCTTTAGGTAGCTGACCACTAGCAGCTGATCCTCAGGACCTGTGTGTAAAACTTATTTTTCCCAGTAAAGGGCTGGTGTTAGTTTGTGATTAGTTCCTTGCATTTCACTCCAAGGCAGAAAAAGCAGATTTGGCCATAAGGTATGACAAACTGCTGGAGTGTTTGAAAAATCAAGAAGCTCCTAGAGTTGTCAGATGCTTGAAAATGAGACTTTAGGTTTTATTTGGATATCTGAAATTATGACTATGTTCATAATTTCTGTGTAGCAGCCCCGCTGCGTTGGGCTCACAAAGTTAAGGTACTCTGTCTGACAGAGGCAGCAAGTAAGTGAGTTTGTGTCCTGATCACCAGCAGATCAACATCAACATTCTAATGGTGGGACTGAGAGCTGGTGCCTGCTTCCACACTTCAGGATCTAGATGGGTGCTGCCCGGTTTTCCGAGCCCAAGGGTTAGAGGTGTAAATCCGACTGACCATCCCAGGGCTGTTAATGAGGTCTGGCCTATGTGACACAGTGTTTTTGGGGTGACCCAGGCCAGGCACAGCTCTGTAATCAGGTATTCTGTGACACTATGACCCATCCAGCACCAACCATGGCTCATGTATGTAAGAGAGCTTGAACCTGGAGCTGGTGGCTGCCTCCAGACTAAGAAGGACACGCTCCTCTCACTGGGTACACTGGCCTGAGCAGGAGAGGTGGATTGACCAGCTGGTCCTTCCAAACCAAAAGGAGAGTTTTGGCATCCTCTCAGAGATAGTAACAGTCCAAAAAATTTTTGCTTGACACCCCTTTCATTCCAGCTCTGCTCTTCTATCTAGCCAAAGGTGCAGTGGAGGCAGCAGTCTCTCCAAGGGCTCCTATGGGCTGCACTGCTCCCCGTCCACATGGGGATCTCCTGTGGGAGCTATCTGCTTGCTGTGCTTCAGAGGGGGTGGAGGTTGTGCTCTGTACACAGTGAAGGGAAGCAGAGGGATGCTGTGCTCATGGCTGATTAGCGAGCTGGCTCAGCTGTGTTAGTTTGTTCCTTGTTTAATATTAGATTTTAGGAATGCTGGATGTATTAGATTCTCAGAAAATTAATTGTCAGGGTGATGCAAGACCTCTGTGCTCTTTACTAATCAAAGCTAAATAAATAGTTTTTTTCTTGAACATTACAACTTTAAGATTTGTTTTTTTTAGATTTTAAGACCAAGTTCCCTGAATGTCGCCATGATGCAGTCAGTGGCACTGCTCTTGCTGGTGTATTGGCGTCCTTTTCTCATCCTTCTTCCCAGCTCACTCCTCTGTTGAGAAAACGCTCATGGCCCCACTCTTTTGCGAAAACTTATCTTTATGCCCATAACCTGCTCATGCTTTCCTCTCTCTCCTTTTTTCCTCACACAGCTCCTGGGCCAGGGATCCTTTCCAAGCTGCCCCAGACCTCTTCAGTACTATACTACCTTTCTTCCTTTCCCTCAGTGCCTCGGGTGCCCAGGAAATTCCCTTAATTAGGGCATGCCCAAATCCCTCCTTTCTGAAAACCATGAAATACTTCACCTATGTTGCTAAAGCACAGAGCCAAATCCACAGGGCAAACCAACCACCCAGCCAGTGTACTGCCAACCAGAGTCTGCTGTAAGGCAGGATTTTCCCTCCTGCCCTCCCCTGCTTTCACACCCTCCTTTTGTGTCAGAGCTCATTTCACATGGCCCCAGCATGGGCTGCACAAGAACCAGCTCTGTGAACCAGCACCCGTGGCACATACCAGCATATCGGAAGAACGTGCAGCATTCTGGCTGACATCCCACAGTATTCCCGATACTTGCATGGAGCTGGGGCTCCTGCACTGTGTGGTGTTCTAGAAGGCATTGGGGTTCAGGGCATCAGCATCAAATAGGGCTATTAAAACATTCCTGTTTTATTGCAAAAGCTCTACTAAATGCTACAATTTGCATCATGATGGACATGGACCAGATGCTGCAAATAGGGTTTAGGCTACATATGTATTTCAGACTCAAGGCAATGAAACAGAGAAGGCTGAAAACATGCCTTTATCCTTTGCCTTCATTGGGGAGCTTTCACATGGTGGCATGCTCTGGAGCTTGTGGAGCACTTCTGCTGGAACATCAGGTCAGGACCCCAAGATGCCAGTCTCCCTGCCCTGGTGAAGAAACCTCACCACAGATGCTTCATGAAGAAAGAACAAAAACCCACTGAAATCCACCTTTTGTTGTCATTCCTGGGTCATGGTGAACCTGGTGTGGTACTGGCAGAGCAACCAGTAATAGATAGTGCTGTATAAATAACTACAAAAAAACCAAGAAAAAACCAAGTTAGCTAGGTTTGTCCAAAATGACACAGTCAGTGTGAATCCTGCCTTGCAGCAGCCTGCTAAGCAGTAAGGTATTCCAAGACACTGCCAGTTCTGTTTTCTGTGGTTTCTATTTGTCAGTCTCTCCTTTAATTGTCTCATCTTCAGTCTGGGGCTCTGCCTGTGGCTGGGGCTCATCCTCCTCCATGACCAGGTCCTCAGAGAACAGCCCCTCTGGCTTAATAGGGCCAGGAGGTGCTGGTAGGAGGTCTTATCCTGCTGGCAGCTCCTAAGGAAGGTCTTGTGTCTGTTGCTGGCCTTCTGGAACACAAAGCTAGGGGAATGTTCAGTATATTTTATCTTGGTAAACATTCCTGGGGAAAGTGGCACAGCAGCAGTTTAGCACACACTCCCTTAACCTGGAAAAGGAAAGGCAGCTTTGGACAAAAGGACAGCGTTGGCTCATCACAGTCACAGGTTCTGATTTGCTGGTGAGGAGAGCAGCACCAGGCTGCTGTGTAAGCAGGTGCTGAGGCAGAGACAGGGCATCTCTCACCTCTGCAGCGAGGCAATGGCTGTGATCCAGCCATTCCCTTGGCCAGCTGAGCCCCTGGGTTACTCTGAGCACAGTGGCCTCAGCCCCAAAGCCCCCCAGGTCGCTATGGAGAGGCAATATGAGCCCATGTTTGCACCAGGCAATGACCAGCAGTAAGCTCCAGAAAGGCACCTCTATTCTCTTTGAATCCTGCCCTCAGAGAAGCTGAAAACACTTCTGCACCATGTTTGACAGCTTGGGCATCACTTCTGAAGGCTGCCAAGCTGATAACAGCAGCAGAACCCAAATAAGCCACGTTTGCTGGAGCTGAGCTCCCACCCTCAGTGCTGCAGAGATGCTCACTGTTCTGACTCACACGGTTTATCACAGGGTCTCTCCTCAATCGCTGTATTCTGCAGAGCAAATACCTGGTCCCTTCACTTTCCCATCTCTTTACCTACTATATCTAATACATATTATTCTAACAAGATTATTTTTGCTTTGCCAGAGGTCTCTGGTTTAAGAAGGCCTGTATATCTAGCCTTGATCTACAGTAGCAGTTCTTCCTAACCTCACTCATTGGAACTGTATAGCATAGCCAGGGTTCAGCAATATCAAGGCCTGTACAAATTTGTTTTGCTGTTAAGTTCTTGTAGCAGTAGTTAGTTTAAAGAAACCAAGGGGTTATGAAGTGGTCCCATGAGAGCAGAGGTAATTGGCTTAGGTTATTACCATGATCTCTTGCAAACAGCTCCCCAGAATATCTCTGCTAGCAAGGCACAAGACTAGGAAACAGGGACTCCTCCAGACTGGCTTACCTGTCAGGTGTCACCACCCCCCTTGCTGGCCATAGCAACATCTCTGATCAGATGATTCTTCCCCACAAGAAAGCTGAGTGATATGCTGGCTATGATGCTGGGACAGCTGTATCCCTTGGAAACCAATAAGCTGAGTTTCATAACCCTTGTTCAGGAAGTTCCTTTACATGTAGTGAGGTTGGTCACTCAGGATTAGGCCAGCTGGGCATGGGAGCTGCCTGCAGCAGAGCCCATGTGCTGACTGGAGCAGGGTGTACCCAGGAGGCACTTGTCCCAGCACTCCTCCAATTTCCAGCCATTTCAGGTGAATAAAACAAGCCACAGTTGGCTGACAGTCTTTTTTTTTACCTTGTGCAAATTTCCCCTGAGCTGCGCTGTTGTTATTGTGCAAAAAATAGAGCAAGATATGTATTAACTCTCAAAGGAAGGGAACTAGAAAAGCAAGCAGGAGCAGGGCACCCTCATTAACTCCTTTGGCTGAAAGTGGGACACTCACCTGCAGCAGCAGCAGCCTCTGCCTGGGCTGGGGGAGAACATGTGGGGGCCACTCACCCATCACCCATGGGCAGTGGGTAGGTGGGTGAGAGGGGTTGAGGGTCATACTGAGATACCAAGCCATAGCCCTGCTGCAGTCCCAAAACATGAGGGACCTTAAAGGGCCATGACCTGGCTGACAAGCCCACCGGGTGCCACAGAGGGCAAGTCCTGGGTCTTAGGTAGGGAGATAGGCAGGGATGGGTGTCTAAAACCATGCTAACACTCTGGTTCTGGAGCACATGGTGTTTCCATGAAGAGCTCAAATAACCTTTTCTTACAGCTGAGCAATAATAAGGGGATTTCAGTGTGATGTGGCCTCTGTTCTGTGCAGCCCCTCTGTGTGAGTGCCCATGGTGAGGCAGCACCGAGTGTTCCTCACTCCCGGGCAGGCTGAGCTGTGGCAGCCGCTGCCAGGCTGGAGCTGCACCAGCCATTAACCAGCAACAGTGCTGCTGGCAAAGCAGGCTCTGGTCTGTGCAGCATGGGGCATGTCTGCTGTTCCCTGAGACACCTACTGCATGGCATAGCCACCTGCCTGTTCCCTTGTCCCTCCATAAACACAAGTCTGGGCTGAAACAAGGCCAGAGACTCAGCCGACTCAGACTGACTTCCCTTTCTCCAAAAGTTAGGTGTTACCAGTATCCTAAGGGCCTCTACTGTTTCAAATTGAGATTCAAGGGCATGGTACAGCTGGAGAACTGCAGCCAGCATCTAAGCCAGCTCAGATCAGAATCTGGAAATCAATATGGGTCAAATTTTATTCAGGTCCATTAGCAATTGCTCTGTTGGATACCATGATAAAAATAAGGATGGGCATTCAGCTGGTGAATCCCTGCTTTGTTTTGTGCTGGTCTTCTGAGATCAAAGTTACTGGTGGCTGCATTTACTCTTTAGCCTAATAATGGCAAAATGTTTAGTATATTTTATATATTCTGGCCTCAGCTTTAGACTTGGGTGACAGACAGTACTTCCCAGAGAAGCAGCAGCCTTTGAGCAGCCCAGCATGATGCATTGCTGCAGTGCAAGAGAGGATGTAGAGCAGAGTTGGAGCAGTAAGAGAAGCCTTAACAGGAAAATAATGAAGCTATAGCACAGTTTCTGGTTATTACACAAGCAATATTTGGCCAAGGCACTCAAGCTTTCATATCTATCTCTGTGAGAAAAATTCACAGACATTTTACTCATATATAAACTGCCCATCATGCATAAAACAGGAAAACTCTGCTGGGACATCACAAGGGAATGGAAAAATTACTAAACCCAGCAGAAGGTAACTGAGCATCATCTCCTTGTGTTCTGGTTTGCTCAGTCATGTCAGGGAAGAAGTGGTTCAAAAACTCACAGGAAGGGCTTTAATTCTGTGCAGATCTGGGAATTGGAGCCCAGGGATGCTCAGCACTGTCAAGTGGGGTGCAGGTCTCCAGCCACAGGCACTGCAGCGTGGGGAAATGCAGCAGTGGGGTACAGGGCCTCGAGACACCCTGGAAAGAGGCATGAAATCGCTGCTCTCCTTTTGCGTAGGATTTTGTGGCTCTCCCTGGATATATGTACACAAACATTTAATGGGAGTTTTGTTTGCTCTGCTAGCAGAGCATGATACCATGCTGGGACCCCTCAAAATTCATCCCCTAGCTAAAACACTGGGAATTATTGCTCCTACCTTCAAGGTGCAAAGACAGTGCTGCTGGCAACAGGGCCATGGGCTGGCAGGGGGCACAGGCTGGGTGGGGTTCATAGGTATGAGCCCTTGCCAAATGCAGGGCTGGGCTGCAGGGCTGCAGTGCCTGCACACGCTGGGGAAGCCATATATTTGTTTACTGCAAATGTCTCCATAGAAACTCCTTCTCCAGGGCTGAAGATGTGGATCCTGGAGCTGTGGTGGAGCAAGCTTCTGCCCCTGGCACACCTCGAGCAGCTTTGGCAGTCTTCACAGCAGAACTGTTTGGCAGGAAATAATTCAGACTAATGTATCCCCCTGTGCTCCTAAAATTGTATGGAATTTAAAATGCTGAATGAACTAAATCATTCTAAGTGTGCAAGCAGTGTAATTGTGAAGAGAGGCAAATATGCCTGCCTGTTCCAATGCTTTCCAGCTATAATTCTTGAAACCATATAGCTTCAAAACAAAGCAAGCTGAGAAACAGAGAAATTGCACCAACAAAGAACTGTTCCAGGCTCTAAAAAGGGACAGCAAACTTAGGACTTTCAAAGGACAGAAACAGCTGGAATGGTTGAATTCTTATCCCTTCTTCAGACAAACACAGAGTCCCATGCTACCAGGAAGGTCTCAGTTGCTGACATGGGCATGATAAAAGTCCCTTGCCACATCTTGCCCTGTGATTGACCCAACCAACAAGCAAGAGAACACATAAATCAAAAGAAAACAGATTAAAATGAACAGGATATCTAGAGAAGCAAAGGTGGTAACTGAACTCAAGTAACTTTTCAAGAGGCTGCACTGGGAAAGGGAAGATGAAATGTATGAGAGCAGGAAATTTGATGAACAGGGCACAGCCTTGGGTGTCAGAGGGTGTTAGAGGCTGCAATACTACAATGGGTTAATGAGGGAGAAGAATGCAAAAGCCTAGGGCAGGGGAGGGAGCTAGCTGGCATCCCAGGTAATTAAGCAGCAGGAGAAGGAACAGTTCTCCTTTGGACTAACTCCTTTTAAAAAAAATAAAACAATTATGACCCTGTTCCATGGCTTCTTCCTCCCAGGAGAAGCCCTGGGGACAGGCAGGGTGCCTGAGGCAAGGAGCAAAGTCAAGGAAGCACATAACCCTCTTCCCTGGGTTACACGGCCAGGTGGCTGCTGCAGCACTGTGCCTTTACCCTCACCCTTCACAGAGCCTTGCATTTGGAAAACTGCTTTCCTGTTTTGGACCCTTGTATTTCACTGGAGAAAGAAAATGAGGGAGCTTCAAATGCAATAACTCATAAGAAGGCTGTGCTCTTACACCAGGCTGCACTGCATGATAGCTTTAAAGATGCTACCACATAGTAGCCCTGAAGTGACCTTTTAATTCTTCCTCCCTCTGTTTAATTACTTTATGTATATATAGATAGATCTGGATTGTATCTGCTCTGAAGTCTCAGTTGCCATCCTGACCCCTCCAGTCATCCTGACCCCACTCATGGCCCAGTGTTGTCTCCCCCTGAGCTGGGATTTCACTGTGCCACCTCTCTGGGGAGCCAGAGCTGCCCAGCAGGAGAGATCACACAAATATAAATGCTCAGCTAAAAATATAGCAATAAAAAATAATAATGCTAACAACGAGTTTCAGCCTCACACAAGTGCCCATCGTAGATCACAAGCTTGTCTTTGCCACACGTGGGAGCAGGAGCTGACCCTGGCAGCACCCAAGCCCTGTCCTGCCACCTCCAAGGGACAAATCCTGCCTCCAAGTCCCTGGGCTGGCTGCTGACAAGCTGTGAGTAGGAGGGAAGGGAGGAGGATGAGAGCCAGGGAGAGGCTCTCCTCTCCTTGCAGCCCCCAGAGCAGCTCCACCACTCTTGTTGCCACCCTCCCCGCCACCCCAGAGTGGCACCTGCGCCCCAAATGCCCTTTTCCCAAGGGGACAGCAGACCCCTACCACTGTGTCCACATGAGATGCCTGGCAGAGGGAGCTGAAGGGGAAGACAGCTAAAGTGACACACCCTTGCCAATGTCAAGTCACTCCTTGCCCTCTCCTATTGCTGGAAGCATCACTGGCACAGCAGGCGCTGGCCCCTGCTGCACCTTGGGCACCAGAGACAAAGGTGGACTTGGCAGGCCTTGTTAGGGCCATGGCATGTGCCACTGTGAGCAGCTCAGTGGGTGTAGTACAGTCAGTGGTGCTCAGGCTTGGCCCCATGTCGCTGGCAGCTGCCAGCCTGGGGCAAGGAAGATGAATATGGCTGCTTTTATTTTGGTTCCTCATGGTTCTGCTGCTTTTGGCCTTCACCCTGTCCAACATGGGCCTACGGGACAGAAATTAAGCCTGTCTGGGCGTTGTCTTCCCTTGCTGTAGGTTATGCACCACCAGGCTTTCCCAGGCTGGTCCCTGGCAGTGTCCAAGTGTGAATCTGCAGCCCCAGGAGGTGCTACACCTGCCCCGTGGTTCTCCCATAGATCTTGCAAGCTGCTGCCGGCGACAAGTTTCCCCTTTTCATTAGCCACATGGATGCTGACAGCATCCCACATCCTGTACTACAAATAGATTATTTGTGGCCCCAGCCTCCCTCTCATCAGGTACTAATGAGGTTTTTGTATACAGCCGCAGTGCCTCGTGTGGCAGGTGGTGCTGGGTTATATTTGGATTATTCCTGTTCTGCTGGTTTGTCTCTCCAATATGCTAACTCATGGATACCTTGGCTGTGCTTATTGCAGGAGCTGCATCAAGGACCTTTTCAAGACACACCTGCCCAGGTGTTGGGTGGGAGCTGCAACTTTGCCTAAAATGGAGAGCAAGGCCTTCTGGTACTGTTGAAAATAACAATTCAGCTCAACTGCTGCCTGGCTGTTGAGGCACTTGGAAAATATTGATTTTCACTACTGCTAAAATAAACAGGTTTTATTGTGCCTTGTGATTTCCTTGTGTGGAAATCAGTATCGTGGGTGGGCTGCACTATGCCCGGCTTTGGGGCTAAGTCAATCACCACATGTCCATTCCCACTGCTGGCAAACAGTGCATGGGCAGAGCACAGAACTGCAGGTCCCACAGAAACACACCATGATCTCTTGCTTTGAAGTTCAATACACATGCTAGGGAATTCTGACTCTCTCTTCTGTCTTTAAAAAGAAAAGGAAACATAATCCTGTAGCAGCTTGCTTGTGTGGCTGAACAATCCTTCAACACAACCTTGCTTTGCCACCCAGTAAAAAACAGCCAGAGCACACCAGAACTGACCTGTGGCTACTCCACAGCTGGCTTTGTCTTCAAACACCGTGACACTAAAGCCTGGCATTGGAAAGCTGGGCAGAGGGCTCTGGGCTGTGGCTGAGCCAAGGGCAGTGGGCAGGAGCCCCCCAGGCTGCAGGGCAGCTGCATCGTGCTGCAGGCTGCCCTGCAAGGGACAGGCTCCCTGAGCAACTGGCAAACTGCTGACATCTCAGGGCACACCAACAGGCACTGTGCTGTCCCCTCGCCTTCCCGTGGCACCATCCCCACATCACATTGGCTGCTTGCTTATTTCTCAGCACATTCATTATGCTGCTTGATGGAATCTCCAAATTCTTCTGTCAGTCCTCATTTTTTTCTGTCTGCTACTGCTACTGACATCGAGACGGGCTTAATCAGTCTCGCAGACTTCACCTGTCCCATAGCTCCTGCACCTCACAACTAATACTCAAATTGTGGTAACTCTCATAAACATCAATCTTGTAAATAGCATGTAAACAGTATTTCTCCAATCTTGCAACAATTATATTTGAACTATACACCATTTTTTTAGGGTCAGTTAAAACTGTGCTGAAAACTGCTGGGTTCTCTCCAGGACCTGGGAACTCCTTTGGAGGGCCCATACCTATCCTGCCATGAGGCTATACTGTACTTTTTAATTTGCTTCCAGGTTGAATACTGATGATTAACACACAAGAGGTTTGACTCCTAAAGGGTGCTATTCAAACAGGAAGTGTGATGTGCAAGACACAGGAATTAGATTCTCAGGAATCTAAGTCCCTGTAAAAATGCTTTGAACAGGTCATCCCTCGCCGTCCTGTTTACCTACCTATCCCTCCAATAATGGCTGTACAAATACCAGCCTTGCTCTCCAGGCTCCTGCTCTGTGTCTCTCTGCTGAGCTGGCAAAAACAAAGGGCAGGATTTGTGCATGTTGCTGGGAAGCTGGAGCTCCTGTTCCTAACTAATCCACACCACCAGATTCACCACAAATCATCATTACTCAGAGCTGCTGATACCTGTGCTAGGAACCCAACAACCCGAGGCCCTAGGATCCCTGGTGATCTGCCAAGATCATCCCCTCTCCTTTCCTCCATCCACCTCTCATCTGAAAGTCCCATTTTGGCTCCTGCCACTGCAGCTCACAGTCATTTCAGGATAAGCATCTATTCGTTATCATTCATTCCAGGTTGCTCACTCTGAGAGGGAGGACAAACAACTTCTGCATCAAGAGATAGCTTGCTGCTGGGGTCACATACCTTACAAGGAAACTTTTCTTCTGTAAAAGTAACCAGAAATTAATCTGAGACTGCTTGACCTTGATTGCGTAAGTCACCTCCACTTCAAAACCGAACAAATATGCCCATTTAAAAGGAAAAGTTTCCTAAAGACAGTCATAAAGCAACCTGTAACTGGAATAAAGCAATGTATCCATGCTCCAGGGCCCTCTTAAATCCCCCTGGTCACTCTATGTTATAATGAGTTGACTCAATTATAAGAAGTTTTGCAGGCTGAGTATCAAGACAAGAGGTGCTCCTGATCGTGGAGGTGAACTTCAGATACATGCCAAGCACTATCTCCATGGGAATTCCTGCAGACTGCACAGCAACAGCCTCTGCCTCCTGCACGAGAGTGCTTCCCCCAATGCCTTCTGCTCCAGCACAGCCCCAGAGACCAGGCAGGCCTGAGGCTGCCCATGCTGGCCAATACACCGTGCCCTGAGAGTCCTAATGTGCAGAGCCATAAAATGCTATTGTGAAAAGAATCTGCTGGCCCCAAACATGTACTAGAACTTAAAGCCAAACCTGATTCAAAGGGCTGCATTAGCCAGCCTGTTCAGATTAAATATATCCCATCACACTGCAGGCTCCACAGGAAAAAGTCAAGCAGCAATTTTCTTTACTCCTACACAGGCGAAGTCAGAAGGACCTCCAATAAAAGCGACTGGTTTGCTCCACTATAAGTAAAACCAGCCTGGTACAGTCCCATAGCTTGAGCATTAGGTGATATTTCAATGTCCAGAGGTTTCTTCTGTTCATGGGAAAAACTGAGGTGCAGAGTGGGGCAGCTATGGTGCAGCTGGCCATTGAAGGGGCCCACAGGACAGAGCTGCACAGAGAAAGAGGCTCTGTGCCCCAGCTCTCTCAGCTCCTACAGATCACTGCTCCTGCCTGTGTGTTCACCTCCTCTGCCTTGCTTCTCCAGTAGTGTCCTGGGGTGACACATCTTCATGCTCCTCCACCCAACATCCAACACCCTCCCCAATGTATGTGAAGAAATCCCATTACTCCATTTATCCACATTAACCTGCATGTTGAAAAAGGTCTTGATTATCATATAATCATAAAATAGAATAGTTTGGGTTGGAAAGTCATCTAGGCTGAGCCCCTGCAATGAGCAGGGACATCTTGCTATATGATATTTTATTTTATTGCTGCCCATATTAGCTGCAGTCCTATACAACTGCTGGCTGCAGCCCTGGCAGGGATGGCTGTAATGGAAGCATAGGTCTAGGGCTAAGTCTTTATTCAGGTATAGCCAGGGCTTTGATCCCAGCAGGAATTTTGTTCAAGCATCTCTCAGGGTTTTCATTGTTCATTCCCAGTAAAGCTCTACTGGTATTTCACATCAGAAAAACCTGAATTGAAACCACATGTAAAACTCAAGAGTTGAGACTGAAGAGCAAATGGAACTGGGAAGGGAAGGGCAAAAGAGGGCAGACAGTAATAAGTGCAGGCAGATGTTGTCATGCTGCATCCCACAAGCCTGTAATGAGATGGTCTTCAGGTCACTGTCTACTCACACTTTAGTACTATGTCAGAGACAAGACAAGGCTGAGCTTGAAGAGATCTGGAAGAGGTTCATTTTTTATTCCTGATCTACCTGGGAACACCAACAAAATTTCTTCTTATTCAAATTATGACAAATAACTTCACCCCAGTGTGGTTATGGAAAACTGTATCTCACCCTATGTAAAGGGCAGACTACCACAGTATGCTACATAGCCTTTGGCTTCTGAGCCAGACACCCCAGGATCCTGGAAAGCCACACTGTGGGAAGCTCACACCCAGTCTGGAGACACATGTATCAGGCTCTGGGATGGAACTTCCACAGTTTCACTACTGCCAAGACTGTTGCTGCAAGTAGATCTCTTGTGCTTGTGACTGACCACCATCCAGCAGCTCTGGGGCACTGTGAAGGGGGACACAGAGCCATTAAAGTAAGATTGCTAATTCCAGCTGGTAGTTAATGATATGGCCTCTCGAGTTACATATTTTAAACAATCACTGAGTGCAAAAATTTACAATTCTGGCTATGAGAGACCCACAAAGCCATGGGTATCTCCTGTGAGAATCAGAACTATAACTCAGAAAAGGTGATTTTAAAGTCAATCCAGGAGACTTAGAGCTCTCTGTCCTTTTAGAAACACCTTATGAGGAACCAGGCCACTCTGGCTGAGCCTGTGTAGCTTTCAAGACTTTCCACTTTCTCTTGAGACTCATTTAAGCAAAAAAAAAAAAAAAAGTATGGGAAAACACCTTATGGTCACAAAGATACCTTTTAAAAAAAAAAGTGTGAACAAACACAGGGGTTGCACATATGGATAATATTGGCTTGCATACCAATGATCTGCCCAGTTCCCCTCATGCTGGTCAGCACTGCCCTCTGCCCCTGGTTAATTATTTTTCCACCCTATTAGCAGGTAAGGAGGACAAGTGTTTTGACCTTGCTGTAAGTGGTGTTTTGTTTCTCTCTTCCAGCTTGATAGAGCTTGGGTCAATCTGTTTCAAGTGTTGCCATGCAGGTCTGACCATGGGGAACAGGATGATGGGTGACATGAGCAGGAGCTGGTGCCCCAAAGCACGGAACACCCAGAGCTGGGGCTGCCCTCTGGCATGACAGGAGCAGTGACCTGTGTCATGTAAACAGTCATGCTTCAGACTCTGGTTGGCAGCTGTGAGGAATAAAATCACTGAATTTTACAGTGACAGCTCCTTTGCTGGTGCTCTCAGGAGCTGGGTTAGCAGTGCAGCACACACACATGCATCCACATACAGGTATTTATCACCAGTCATCTCTTTTATGGTGTTAACACACCTATACAACTAGGAAGAGCTGCATGGAACATTCCCTCCATGATGTATCTATTGTCCCAATAGGTTTTGTTTTATTAAAAAAAATTAATGTTTTTCTTGTTAAACTGCAGATCTTGGGTACAGTAACTCTGTGCTGATTTTCTTCTTTTGCTTGTAACACTTCTGCAACTTAATGCTTCCAGCTTTCATTTTCCCTTTTTGTTCCCCAGTGACTCATCTAGGCAGGTATTTTCTTACCATCCTATGCAGCCTCTTAAGAGACACTGTTCTTTCCAGGTATCAGCTGAAAAATGCAACTGCTCAGAATAGAGCAGAAATGGGAAGGCAATCTGTCAGTCTGGAATGAGTAATCCAGTTCTTTGCAAAGCAGAGGTTGTTTTCGTTGAAAGCAAAAAAGGGTGAAAAGATCTTAAAGGCAAGATACCTTCAGAGCAAGTTTTACATTCCTGCATTTAATTTGCTCCTCAGATGGAGTCACAAGCAGCTCTTACTCTCCAGTACTCTGCAGTGATAAAACATTGAGAATCTGTAACTCCTGTGTCATTCTCCCTGCCTTAACATCCCAGGAATATGATTTTTAAAGAGATAGGTTCTTCTTGGAAATATAATTAATTAATTAATTTCTTATACAATTTGAAATGCCATTTCCATGTAGTTAAAACCACACATAAAGTCATCTCCTTAAGGAATCATGCAGATGAAGAGTACAACATTCTGCTTTTACACATCATATTAAAAGAGGATCTCAAACGCTGTCTTCTGGTGTCCAGGTCTCAGCATGAGCACTGCCTGTCTGTGCCACCACAGCACCAGCCACAGGAAGTCTCATGGAGACTTCATCCTGGTTTTGAAGGATTTTTTCTGTAAGATGACATCATCCAAACTAATCGAATCCCAATTATTTCATAGTGCATGCCAACATAGAACAGGAACACCAGGCCAGCCTTGAGCCCAGATTTGCTTGTCTCTGATCATACAGAAATAAAAATTACTACAAGCCATGAGGTTTTTTGCATGGGAAAATTCCCATGATGAACAACCACCAGTGCTGAGGTCCCAGCCAAAGACTTGAGCTCCCACTTTTGATTTATGGCATATAAATCAGGATGGCTTATGTGATGAAAACACTTTTATTATTTGTCCATGCAGAGCTGTCTTGCTTTTTTAGTTCTTTATTAAAAAAAGAGGATTGTAAAGCTCCCTAAGTGGAGAAAATTACATCTCTTATTTCCTGATGGCATTCAGAAGGAAGATTTTCTCATAGTTTTTAAATTGCCATGTCCAAACCTAAATTAAGACTATCCATGGATGTTCCCAGTGCAGTATAGGAAGCCTCTGCAAAGCAGGTAATCCTTCCTCACCTAACCGTCTTGGTGGAGTTCAGCATGTTTTCTCTGGAGCCGCCTGACAGCTGAATCCAGTCCATCAAGTTGTGGTCTGTCTTAAATACCTGGCAAGTTTCCTGCCTCATTCACCATCCTAATGAACATCACACTTTCTGGGAAAAATTACTTCAGCTCTCTGAAGATGCAGGGGAGCCATGAAAAACTTGAATAAGTCTCTTACATTCTTCAGAGCTCTGAAGAGAGGGAAGATTTCCAGCTCCCTGACTAGCAGCTCCCTTGCTGAGATGATATTTGGCACTTTCTCCTCCTCTTTCTGAGGAGAGGCAGCCAAGGAGGAGCCAGCCTGCTTCTGCTCGAGCCCTGGAGGTGTGTTCACACACACACACAGATGCACACTTGCACACTCTGCCACGGCTCCCCTTCCCCCAGCTCCTCCTGGCGCCTCCCCTGTATGTGGCAAGTGAATAAAATGAACAACTGCAGCTGCTGCAGCCAAAATAAGGCAAAAACATGGAGAGGGGAGGAGCAACAAGAAGAGACACAACAAATGCACAGCAAATACATGAAATCAGGCCAGGTGAGGGGAGGGAAAGGGGCTAACCTGGTCAGATTATTTCCTTTGGCTCCCAGCAAAACTGCATGGCCTTGCTGGAGGCTCAGCAATCAGGCCAGAGGAAGACAAAGGCCTTGCTCTGGAATGGCACAGTTCTGGGAGGGATGTCAGGTTTGCCATGCCCACAACCACCACACATCCCATTTTTGGCCATGTTACCCCAAAGCCACCCCACCAGGGATGCTTCCTGCAGCCCCTTGTTGTCCAGCCCTGTGGTCACCTCCATGCCACAGCCGTGTTCTGCCGGGTGGCTGAGGCCCTGCTGGGTCAGTGTGGCTTCCAGGTTTCTCATGGCTAGCACCCATCAACCTGTCCTGCAACTGCCTGTTCCCACCCCGATGGAGAAACAATTGGCTTGAACTGCCACTAAGTCTAGGCCTTTACAATGCCTTCCAATCCAAACCATTCTATCACTGAGAAGTTTCTTGTGTAGGCAAGCAGTTCTTCCCCTGAAACCCTTGGTCTGACTACCCAACAGGAAGTTATGTTTCTCAGCTCTTGGTGTTTTCTTTAAAAGTTAGCCAGATTCTTGGCACCTTTTTCCCACTGTTTTCCAAGTTTATTCTGCCTAACAATTCTCTACACAAGCCCAAATCTGCTCTCCTGAAGTAGAGACTCCTAAATCTGCAGCTTGCCTACTGAGTCTTCCTCCAGAGCCTGCACCCAGTCACCTCAGGATGAGGAGATGGCCCCATGGTCTCAGCTGTCAGCTCACACACCATTAGTGATTTTCTTTCCTATTTTCATTACTCTCTGAGTTTAGGTGCAGACCTGCACTGATGTCTGGAATTTCAGTGCTAGAAGAGGTGCCTTTCTGAGCACTTCTCAATGCACGCTCACAAGAGACTTTACCTCATCCATGTAGCAAATAAAGACTGAGCTACCAGAGGTACAACACTGGCAACTCTGACAAAATGTTAAAGAAACAGGCAAGAAAACAAACCATCACTGCAAATGGTTTGGGAAAAGGTGCTTCAATACTCCTCACCAGGGTATGTGGTGGGATCAAGGCCTGGGGACAGGAGCGGCTCTTCTCTCCCCATAGTTTGAAAGGGAAATAAAATCCCAGCATACTTTTCTCACTGGACTTGTCTTCCCCAGGAGGAAGAAGCATTTAAGTTACAGTAATCCCACATTTCAGTGTTACTAGCTTTGCACCTTTCCTTTTGCTACCTGGTTGCCACATCCAGTCCTCAAAGACCTTACTCCTCTGGTTTCTGCTATGAGAGGGCTCCTGCTGCCAGAAGCTGGCAAGGGTCAGTCTGATTCAGGATCCAGGCCCTGCATAGTCTCCTCAGGCTTCTCTCTGAATCAGCAAACTTGTCCTTTCTCAGCCTTCTTGCAAAGCAGGACACACAGTGACTGTGTGTACAACTCAGTACTCTCCCTTAGGGCTGCATCATCTTTGCTGCCTCCTCTTCCAGGGATCACTCTTGATTTAACTGCTTCCATCTGCTTTTATGCCCACATAATTTGCCAGGGTAAATCTGGGCCATAATTAACCTATTTTCTATTATGTAACTAGCTACACCCATGAACAAGAAATAAGATGGGTTTTATCCAGACGTCCTGCCTGGGAGCTTGGCCTCAAAGTGCTCTCCCAGCTCTCCAGGGAGAGAGCTTTCTGTGGTGCTACATTCTAGGAGTCAGTTCCTGTCTCTGGCTCTCAAGGAGCTGCTGTTGGAGACCCAGCCCTCAGAAACCTAATTCTGCAAGCCTGTGCAATCAATTGACCTAAATGTCTACTGGCATTTGGTAAGGCAGGTGACTAAACCCAAGGGGCTGCAGCTGACAACCGTTCACCCTGAAGACTAATAGCTGGGGACAGCATGCGTGGAAGTCCTTGAGACTTCCCTACAGACACCCACTGCAGCAAAAACAGAAAGGATGGGGAGGTGATGAGAGGTGTCAGAAAGACAGGCAGCCTTTTGCCTCCTGGGGAAAAGGTATCTCCTGGGAGGTTGGCATTACCCAGGGCAAGGGGAGGCAGCTTCTTCTGAGAAGCCTTCTAAATGGTGGCAGCCAGGCTGGCCCCATGACCCTGCCTTGAGACAGGGAGGTACTTGCCTGACCACCAGGCTCAGTTGTGTCCATTTTCCTTTTCCTATTTATTAGACCAGTGGGTGCTTGATTTCACTATGTAAAATAGGAGTTTTGGAGCACTAACTCTCCCTCCAATGGTAAGAGCTGATTGGCCAGTTGGCAAAAGGTTCTTGTAACAAATGGAGATTCAAATTCCTTCCAAGAGAGGCTTGCACTCCATTGGAAAAGGATTGGTGAGGCATCCCTTCCATTCTGAATGGCCTGGTACTTCCTCTTGTCTAGGTTTGGAATAAAGATTTTGGGATGTAACTTCAGGGCAAGAGGGAGATAAGGGCACCAGATCCCGAGTGCAGGATTCATACCTCCCTCAGATCTTGATAATGGGCAGAATCCAGCCCCAAGAGCTGTCCTACATGTTCCCTGCAGCCACCATTGGGGGAGTCCCTGCTTAGCACGTTGTTCTGTGGACCTTGCTCGTTGGACCTTTCTTCCCTGCCTCCAGGTGATCTGTACTGCATATGTTAGAGAATCCTGTAAGGGCAGAGTGTCCAGCCTTGGAGCATCATGGCCTGGTACCAAGTTTCTGAATTTCCAAGCCAGAGGCATGAATGGAGTAAAGCTGTTGCTGGTACCTTCACCCAAGTGAGCACAGCAAGGTGAAGTAAATGCTGTTTTACTCAGCCTGCTGGTGTTTGTCCCCTGTGCCCCACACAGCCCCACACAACACATACCCACTCAGGTGCTCCATGCTGGGCCCTGCAGAGGCCACTGCCTGCTGCAGAAGCTGCCAGCATGGAAGAAAGTAGAGGAAAACCAGAACTATACAGAAGCACTGTGAGTTCAGGATGTGGGCTTTCAATTTCTCCACCCATCTCCAGACTGGGAACAGAGTGCTCATGGCATTAAGTGCTTCATACACATTTCCTCTGGTCTTTTGACAGTGAAATATGAGCATCATATTTGTCATTAATATGAACTCGCTATCCTGGAGTTATGTGAGCAAGTTCAGTGCATAGCTCTGGGGATTCGATGTTTTCCATGCAGGACACCCTTTTGCAGCTGAGCCTGCACTAACACCTTTAGGCCTTGAGCTGGAGTTCTGCATTGCTGCCAGGCCTGCAGGAAACCTGTTTTCTTCTCCCTCTGAGGCAGCCTTTTCAAGCCCACCAACCACCTGGGATCTGAAATGATGCCATTTTTTCTCATGCTAATCCTGATGTTTGTACTGAATTTCAGCTGGATGACCACCAGTCCTTCTGGAGTCAGGCTGAGCTGTAGTACTGCTGGGATGTGAGGAGGGACTTGTGTCCCTTGGCTGCCAGTTAGGCTTCTGGAGATGTAGTTTTCGTTCCTGTCTTTGTTGCACAATATTAAGCAAATGATCTGCAGTCAGGTTTTTCAAACACCCAGCATTCATCAGCAAAGCTCAGTCTTCAAAGCAAGCAGGTCTTGCTAATGTATCATGATGGAGGGACAGATTTTAGTAGGAGATTTTACATACAGAATTTTAAAAATTTTTTTGCTGACCAGAGTACTGATTTCTTAGAGCAGTCTGGCTCTCTGTACTCTGTTTTCTCTCTGGTTAATCCAGATAAAATAAAGGTGCACACATCACACTCAGAATATGAAATAATACCAAGTCAAAAATACAAGTTCAGGCTTTGTTGGTTTGAATGGTACTCTCAGGCTTTCCTGAATGTAATTGTTATTTGTAAGTGTTCTCAAACACTTGAGAAAAAAAAAAATATGCTGTGGGTTGTCTGCAAATGTTCATTTTGACAAGTTGCTGTCTGTTACTGGTATTGGACTAGTCACACAGTGTTTCTTATGTTCCCTAACTGGGTGACAAGCTTGGAAAACAGAAGAATAGCAAGTGACAGATACTAACATGATTTCTGGTAATTTTTTATAGTTCCTCATTTCATGGGCACTGGAAGCTCTACAAATTTCATGAACAAGATCTTAGGAATGAGGAATTTATTGGGAAATATGGCAGCCATGGCAACTTTGTCAAAAAATGAAAGGCTTAATGATGAATCAGGTAGCTTCTCTTCATACAATGGCGCTCAGTTACTGAGATGTATGAGGAAAAGCTTCTAGGAAATAATCAGTAAGATACAGTAAGGTTTGATATGTGAAAGATTTGCCTAAATACTCCTGGCACATCAGAAAAGGTGTTTCATAGGTATTTCTTACTTACTTAAACACAGTGGAGAAATAAAGGAAACATCCTTAGAGCTCAAAACAACAACCTAGCAGCCCAGACACTAATAATATTTTTTCCCTCTTAAAATGTTCTTCGTGCCCCTCTCTTTCCACTCTAATAACTTCAACACAGTTGAAGTTCAAGCTAGAACAGCAATCTTACAGAGGCACCTTGTTCTCAGAAACTTCTCCCTAATGTGTACACAGAGAGCACCTGGTTTCCCAATCAATTCTTGTATAGAATTGCAATAATTAACCATCTGATTCCTGGGTTACAGTTCAGTGCAGTTTACTGGTCTGACAAACATAGGCCATTCATCAATCAAACAAGCTATTTAAATTAACTATAAGAGTTATAGTTAATAGAATTTTAACTGATTTTTAAAAATGCATTTCAGAATAAAGCTCAGGCTTAAAATATTAATGTTTAGCTTAAGGGATTGTAATTTGTTCCAAAGAGAAACTGCAATATGGGATATGTGGCTTTGGTGGCTCTCCTTAACCACAAGAAATTTGGCTTGGTAGGATATTCTCCCAGAACTTCTGTTGCAATTATTCCCCAGACTCAGTTCTCCTCTGCTCAAGGCTTCATATTCTAACCTGTGAGAATCATGGAAAGGGATTTTGAAGCTTAAACATGACCTTGAAGTCAACACAAGAGTGTGTCCAAACTGAGAGGTGGGTAGTAAAGGAAAATGTTCATTTCAGGCCCCTTTTCATTAAAGCTCCTTATAAAGAAAACAGGTCTCCTTCAGAGGCTTTGGACCATGGCATCAGCACAGAGTGATGGGAACCTCTGGCTGGTATCAGTTGGTCCAAAAGGTGTAATGTTTTACCACAACCTATGCAGTAATAACAGATTTGGCCTGAATTAGGGTTTTGGAATAAGAACATCATTTCCACAGTTGAAAGACCATGTCCATATTATCCACACTGGATAAGAAACATTCTTCCTATCATCCATGCAACTGAATTTTCTGGAACTCAGACTTTATGACTTTTGGTGATTTATGTCAGATGAAGGTCAGGTAAGAACATCCACACATGTCAAAAAAGATACTCAAAATAGTAAATTTGTGACCATAGTGGCAAAAAGCTTTGAAGAACCTAAAATAACCTAGCTGAAAGGCAACTCAAGGCACAGGAAATGCAATGCAGATAAATGAAAGAAAGCACCTGCTAAAAGGAAAAAACCCTATACATTGCAGAGTCCTAAATGAACCCATTAACCCTGTAAAGACATGTGGATGTAATGCTAGGTCTAGGCAGGGGCCATATAAGTAGCACATAAATGAAATGGGAAAGTCTGCAGAAAACCAGAACATGATTCATATACCACATGGCCCCTGCCAGTCCACTGAACATGATGGGGAGCCAGGATGAGGAAACACCATGGGCCCAGCAACAAGGCCTCTCTGCCTCTGCTTGGCAGACATCACAATTTAGAAAGGACTTAGAAGGCCCCAGTAAAGAGCAGGTATCTCCCATAAATGCTTTCAGCTTGACTAACACTAGGCACACTAACAATAGGCAGCTCTCAAAGATGAACAGCACAGGCTTAGAGAAGTGAACCAATTCAAATTTGCATGTAAGTTGTGAAGAAAAGTCAAATGAAAAAAGAGGTTTCCCAATGAACTGTTTCACCCTCTGTGCCATTGTTTAATTCAAATCTTATTAATCACTATAAACCATATAGGTTTAAAGGCAGAACTACCCATTTCTGATGGGGGATAGTTACTGAGGGACTGCAAGTGTCATGGCCCTCTCTGCAAAAGACAGAAAGTCCTAAAAAGTACAAAATTTACCTAAGTTGAGGTGGTTCTGGACCTCATTCCAGAAAGGGCTTCCAGCAGCTAATGCTACCTTAATACCATGTATTTAACAGGGAAGGACAGAGTTGTTATTCTTTGCCTGCCACCACCACAGACAAGGTGAAGTCACCCATCAGCAGAGGCAGAATTCACCTAACTCCAGGCAGGGAGAAGCTGGGCGGCTGCCGTGTGTCGGCTCCCTCCCAACTCCTCTGCAATCAATGGAGAGAGATCAGGCACTGTCATGGGTGACTCACCACTCCTGGGAGAGGTGTCTGAAGTAGGTGGCGTGACTCATCCTTGGGGTGCTCCTCTCCACAGATGTTCACAGGATCCTAGATCACAGCATAAATTACATGCCTGCCTTTCTGTCCTGTCTTGCATGACAAGACATTTCTTTGTTATCTGGCACGTGCTTAGGACTTCTGGAGGAATGCACAACCTTGTCTGGGACTTGATGCACTCGGTTAAGGCCTTACGTATGCAGGAGGCTAGAACTATAAAATGGTTTTCACAACTTCAGACAATCTGTGCTTCAATTATGTTACATCTCAGGCCTTTCCTTTCATGTGATGGCAGTATCAGCAAGGTCAGGGTGAGAGTGAAGCCCAAACTCTGGCAGAGGACCAGTGTAGGCAGCAGGACACTGGTCATCATGTTCTAGCCAGGAGTGCAGAACATTTTATCACTAAGGTGGCAAAACATGGGACATTGAACACAGAATGTTTTGACATCCTATCCTGTGTTTTCCATCTTCCCATGAATCCACAGCATCGTTAGTAGATATGCTGAAGAGTGGATTGTCAGCAAGTCTGTAGTCTTATATTTATAAGAGCTTGTTATGTAAAGACTTAAACTGAATAAATTAGAAAAGCTTAATAAATAACCATCTTGCAATATTAGAGCCAAGAAAAAGTTCTTATGTTAGGTCAGATGCAAAGAGAAACCAGTAATTATCTGGAAGTTGCACCAACTCAATAGGCCTGGGCACCTGTGGCCAGATGTCTCCTCTCCACTTAGAGGCTGGCAGAACTGCTTACATAGGACCCAGAAAACAAAAAGCAGGACTACAGAAAGAGTACTAGGATTTTCTTTTGGGGAAATCCAGAGATCTGCCAGTGGGACATGTGGGATGCCACCTCTACTCTGATCTTTTTGTGTTAACACATCTCTGAATAAAAACCATAAAGCCCACCTAAAGGAAAAAAAAAAAAAATAATTACTTCAACATTTATGGAGTCAGGCCACAAGGAAGGGATCCAGAAGCTTTGCTTTACATCCAGATGTGCTTTTTGTTGATATCTTCCCTAAGGGGATAAACATTTTTCTGTCTGTCAGACTGTGGTTATGTTAAATGCTTTAAACCCACATCTCATAATGAGCACCACTGAGAGCACTGGCTCTGTACAGCAGATGGCTGCAGAACATGAGTGCCCTGAGAAATCCAGGGGATGGTTTTGAGCTGTGTTTTTATGTTATCTGCCTTCAACTGGCACTGGAAAACCCAGTACATCACTTTGACACCGAGGGTGCTAAGCCTCCACCAGCATAACAGCCCAGCAGAGGTCCTGCCTTCCTGCACGGATTGGAAGTGTGATTTCACTGCTTGTACACTGTAGTCGTCTTCACCTGTGAGGAAGGATAACTTCTGTGCCTCTTATAACCAGCTGGTTTTTTCTTGGCACATTTCACAGTGACACCTTTCTGGGCATCTTGGAAATGAAGTGAATAAAGAAGTGGATCAAATTTCCTGTCTTTGAGTAGAGGGACACAAAACAAGCGCTATATTTCAAAGCTGGTTAATAATGTTCATGGAGGGCTTGATTCCACCAAAGTTAGTCATGCTGAGTAGTTTCTTTTTCAACAAGTAGCCTATTCATCTCAATTAGATTAGTCACAGCATGAGAACAGAATTGGACTTTGAATAATTTCAATTAATTTTCTGCTGTAAAAAAACACTATTAATTAATATTTCCCGTTTCCTCAGCATTTGGCAAATATGTTTTAACTATGCATAAATATTACTCATTTTCTACATTTTCTTCACATAAAACATTTTTGATAGTTTGTCGAGTTCCACTTAGCTTTTTAATACAGTTTTTTGTCTAAGCATAATTCACTGCATGATCTAAACAGAAGTGCCAGCCCAGAGCAGGCATTGCTTTATTCAACTAAAGTTTAGAGTACTTGAAGTGAGGGCCAAATTTTTTTTGTACAGAGTTAGAATAATTATTTGACTGATCTAATGAAATTACTAATTTAATGTTATATTTTCTATGTCTTTAATATTAATTTTACCTATGTAGGGAAGTGCTGAGTTCTGCATTTATGCTTATGGTTGAACACAACACAATTGTGAATCAAAACTCTCTTCCACTCTTACAGGTTGCTTTGGGTCTTCTTCCATGAGGGTAAAATGTCCCCTTCTTAAAACCACAGTGTGGTAAATAAATTGCAGAGTATCAGTGTGCAGGTATCTCTAAATATAAGAGAAGGGGATCTTGTGAAGTATCTAAAGCATACATATGGCCTCAGGATCAGAGGTGGTGACTTTGCTCCAAAAACGTAACTGAAGGAAGGAGCTGTGCTTCCAGAAAGAGGTGCTACAGCTGGATGAAGTTCCTACATCAGACGGCAGTGCTTCCCCTGCACCCAGACAGGAATGGAGGGGGTGTTGACCTCCAAAAGAAGGGGTGAGATGTTCCTGAGTTTAGCCCTGCTGGTCCCACATGCTAAAGGGCTCAGTTTCTCTGTCTCTGTTCTGATCATAAGCAAGGGCATGAACAGCTTGATGAAAGGTTCAGAATATGCTTCCAGAGGGAAATGGAGGGAGATTCATCTGCCATCAACAGCACCAGTGGGATTCTGAGGAGGTCAGGGCAGTCAAGTGAACTTTGGGATTGGGATTCTGACCAAGATGCTCCTGGACCACTTCTGCAGACAGAGATGTTCCATGACTTGGTACTGTGGGGAAGGGGCAGGGGGCACAAGTTGTTTGTCTGATCTGCTGCCAGATAAGTGCCAGTGCTTAGTGGCACCTACACAGTTTTCCATCAGAAGTATCTTTAGCTAATGAAAATATCAGGCCAGTTCTGCCCAGGGGAGTCTTCTGCAAGAGCCTCTGGAAACATCTGAACAACAAGTTCCACTTCCTGCCTGCATATCAACAGGGATTTTAGGTGGCATTTGATGAAGTCCAAGTCTGTGCTCATGTCTAAGAGCTTGTCTTTGATGTGCAACATGTGAGTTATAAAGGTTAGGAGAAAATCTCAAAAAGGGAGAAACTGGTTTCACTCGATGCTTAGACATCTCTCTTTTTAACTTCTCCTGTGAAAGTGATACCTGCCAGAAATTTCACACTGTTTTCCCACATTACTATACCAATTCTCTCCCCTGCATCACTGCTCCTGGCAGACACAAAACCATCTCCTCCCAAACAAGCAGCTAATCTCCATGAGGCTAACCAGAAACTTAAGGAACCATATCGAGAACCACAGATCAGAGAAGCCGAAAGATATCTCACTTCCGTTAATTTCTACGGATATTAGGCTGTGTTATAGATCACGACCTTTGTTATTCTGAACAGAGAGCGTAAAAAAAGAAAATAAAAGAAAAATATAAACACATGTTATGAATACCAATGAGGTACATTTGTTTCACAATGCTGCACTGAGTTATACACATGACATTACAGAGGAGTAGCTTCAGGGAAAACAATGTTTGTCAGCATCCTTGAATACCGAAAATTTAACATCCATGAGCGGAGAAACTAAAGAGATGATCAGACCTCTTCAACCAGTCATCCAGAATGCAGTATTAATTTACTGCTCTACCAAACCCTGAAATGCCATTCTTAATAAATGGGGAGAGATTTGCTAAGATCCATGTTATTTGCCTCTGGGATTTGTAGAGATAACAGCAAGATCAGATAGAATTAACACCTTATCCTATAGTATCTCATTTCTCTGAGAACATCTGAAAACACTTTACAAGTAGCAGTGATTCTTCACTGATGCCTGGTACACTGAAGACACTCTCACCTCAGAAAAACAGACAAAGGATCTCTGTTCCTCTTCTCCTTAGCAAATATATTCATAGGCAAGAAACAAGTACTTTTCATCACTGCTTTGCTTCACGGACATTTCTTTTAGAGTATTCCTTGTAAAATAATTAAAAATAAATGGTGTACATTTGGGAACTATTTTTCCTTACCATGGAAAAGGTCTTCCCACAGGACCAGTTATGGCACACTACAGCAGTGATACTGGCCTCCATTATCTCAGAAGCTCCATTTTCTAGTTGCTGACACTGAACAGCTGGTCTGATTAGACAGTGTAAATTAAGTTGCCATGTGAATCAAGAGTGAACCCCCTCCACAAAAAGATATGCAATACCTTTTATTTAGCTTTGCTCACTAAAGTGTTCACAATACTGAAACCTACCATCCTGCAATGAGGGAAAGATACATATTGAGGCATTTCTTTGAATACCAAAGACATTCCTTTAGGCTTTGACTTCAAGAATAGGTGAATCCATATAAAATATGGATTTTTATCTTTACAGCTTTAAAGAAATTTCTGCAGTATAGCTGTGTCTTTCTTCAACAGTGTAGATTTTTCTCCTATTTGTCATTCACACAAACACAGTTATATATGGTTAATGAATATCCAGTTTGCTGATGGTACCCAAGGGACCTGTGTTTTTATTGTAAGGATGCCCTTTCAACAGATATCTCACTTAACTGTCAACTTGGAGGTGTAAAACTAAGGATTTCTGTATTCTCTTTTCACTTACACCACTACTGTTTTTAAAAGAAATTTTTTCTGGCAGTACTCCACTGGAGTTTCTGAATGACCTAGTTCCCTCCTGAGGCATGACTCCTAAAACCACTTAATTCAAAGGCAGTTATCCTTAATTCTTTAAAAACACTTTGAAAAAAAAAGAAGAATCCCAAA
Organism: Poecile atricapillus; assembly: GCF_030490865.1. Classification (NCBI taxonomy): domain Eukaryota; kingdom Metazoa; phylum Chordata; class Aves; order Passeriformes; family Paridae; genus Poecile; species Poecile atricapillus. The sequence continues at coordinate 133,015,509 of NC_081250.1, read as the reverse complement.
TTTGGTGTTGTGTTTATCTGGCAGCACTTTTGTGCTGGCTCAGAAATACCTTCAAGACAAAGTTCATTTTAGCACATCCAATCAAGTAAGGGATTAATGCCTCTCGTGTGGGAAAAAAAAACAGGCAGTTTCATGGAGGCATCACACCACCTTGCTCTTCAACCATTCTTGCTTTATAATATTGGCTTTTTTCTGCCCTTCTAACCACCAGCAAGGGAGGCAACTGGAACCTCGCAAAGAGAACAAACCGAGCCTAGCTGGATCACCATCTCCTTTCTCCTTTTTGAACAAAAAACCTCTCTGAACCCATCAGAAGGACAGGCCCTTCCTCTCAGATATTTGAGCACATATCTACATCATTTCCTCTTGTGGAACTCTGCCATCGTGTTTCCCTTCTTGGGAGCATTTTCCCAGCGTGCAAAGGCCCTTACCGATGTGCAGCGCCCAGTGAGGGATGTGCTGATGGCTGTAGGGTCTGAGGAACAGCACGACTTCCGTCCTGCCCACAGCCAGAACCTGCTGCATGGGTGCCCCCAGCTCCCTGTGGGATCACAGGGAGCTTTTGTGGAGTGAAAGCGCTCTCTAAATCCTGCTTATCTAGCAAGAAGATTTGCAAAGAAGGAGCCCTCTGCCCCCTCATCTTGCACAGACGGTCTGACTCACTGGACTCAGGATTCCCATCTGGATGTCTCTTTGAAAGATGGGTGCAAGCCAAGGAGTTTGTCTATTCTTAGCCTTATCTGTTATAAAGATAGTTTTCCCCATAAAAATCTACTGTCGTTCAGCCATCTCAGAGAACACCTGTCTCTAAGCAAAAACAGCAGCAGCGTGAATCCTGTTCCCTGCTCATTTTAATGCAGTGTTAATATCAGAGCCCGATGGAGATTATATAAGTGCTGACATAGCTGAGGAAAACCGCGAAAGAAACAAAAATAAATGGAAGTCAAATAATTTGAACCCTGTCACCATGCAGTGCCAGCTACAGGAATGTGAATGGCACTCGGAGGCAGAAAAATCTTCTTACACCTCCTGTACTCCAGAAATGACACCACTTGCTTGCCAGCTTCTCCGACCAGCATCTTCCCACTTTCTCCTATGCTGCCTGAGGACATGGCATGTCCTAGCTGACGTGATCCATAAAACCGTGCCTCTCTCTGGTTCTCTGCAGCTTTGCTCCCCTCCCCTTGCACTCCGGGCTGCTGAGGGAGCTTGGCCCCTGGCAGCCAGGCAGCAGCAGAGAGGGATGCCAGAGGGGGCAGTGTATATTAAAAAACAACACGCAGCCTCTTAAACCGCCTGGAACAAAATTGTGCAATAATTGGCTTGTGCAACCATGTGATCTTATCACTGTGAGCCAGGGTTTTCAGAGGAAACTGAAAGGAGTGAAACACCCACTAGATCCTGCTTCAGATCATCTGAAAAACTCGGCTGTTTCTTCATCCTCCTCTCTTCATGTTTTACATTTGCTCGTGGTGGTATTTCTCCCTGAGCTCCTGGGAGGCCAGGCTCATTGCCAGATCTGTTTGTACACACTCCCAGGGTGGGTTTGGGTTGTTGGCCAGTTTCCCTGTGTCCTGGCTTTCCCTGTAGCTTGGAGCTGAGGCAGCCCCGGTCATCTTCCAGCAAAAGGCTGGTATTGCCTGGCAGGGCCAAGCAAGCACGGGGTGGGATTGGCCCTCACTCTAAAGGGCTCTGCAGGCTGCCACCCCAACGGGGCCAGGGGCATGAGGGGCACCTTGAAGAGTGATGTCTTGAGACAGACAAGATATGGAGACTTAAAAATCCTGGAGAGAATGAGGAAAGAGAAATCTTCCTCACTGCACAGTTAAGGCAGAAAAATAAGTGTCTGTAAAAGCAGGAAGAAATTTTAGCAGAGCATACTGGTGTGCTGTGTGGTTCCTGCGCTGGTTTATGAAGAACATTCCAGACCACTGTGTTCCAGTCTCTTGGCTGTCCATGACAAATACCTGAGTCTCTCCCTTCCCCACAGATGTATCTTGCAGCTTGCCCCACCTTGAGAAAGGCTCTCTGGTTGCAGTGCTGTGTGTATCTGCTGGGGTTACACGCTGTGGCTGGCTGTGTTTCCTGCCCACATGTGTTTCCTGTGGAAGCTACGATCGGTCAGGGACGCAGGGAGATGTGAGTCGCATGGGAGCAGGAGGACTGGGTGCTGGGATGGCAGCTCCAAAACAAAGCTCTGGACTATTCTGATAGTCAGGGGAGAGAAATCAACATATCCAGAAACTGATGACTCTTGTCCTTGTGCACATGCAAAAAGATCGGGCAAAACACATTTTAAGTTTTTTTGCCGGTTTCTCTCTTAACTACAAAGGGAGCCCAGTTGCTTAACTGAGAGATAAGATGTGAAAAGCCCTGAAATCAGGTGGTATCAATCCCACCACAGCTTTAAAAATCAGGGCAATTTCACACAAGGACTTGATATATGGCACTTGTATGTGGACACAATTATGTGTGGAGGCACTTGCATGTGTAACATTATACCAGTGCGCATGAGGAACTGTCATCCTCAAGGTGCTATAAACTTACCCTTAATAGCTTTACCATCATATGGCCACTTAGTGCTTAAAACTCTGTAAAACACCAGAATGACTTTAAAGAGTCATCAGGATAATGCCTAGAAGTGATCTGGGATAAGTGTGACCCCAGAGCTGCCAAACCCCAAATGGGAAGCGTGTGGGACACGAGGCCTCATCTAGAAGTCATGTGTTTGCCACAAGTTTTTTTTTTTCTTTTTTAGTACAAACTGCCCTTGATTAGTCATCGACCTGGTTTAGAAGCTACCACTACCACTCAAGCTGTGAGTGGAGTACATATTTAAATATAATAGACTCTGCAATAATTTTGAAACTGGCCTAGATCTAGGCCCACAGGGAGCTATAACTAATTTGATAGAAGCTGTAGCTTCTAAATAGAACCACCTGAGACCTCTCCAGAGTTCAGCTAGGGGGTTCACTGTTCCAGCACAAACTCTCAGCTCAGCTCCCCTGACTTCTTCGTGGCCATTCTCAGCAGACTAAGGCCAATGTGGGGAGCAGCAGAACTCAGTTTCCTTCCCAATGGGAATTATGAACCAGAGGGAGGAGAGGAATTATGATTTCAACTCCCCAAACCATTGGAGGGCTGCATTTTTGCACAGTTTTGAGTCAAAACCATATGCAGCTCCACAGTTTTGGCTGTGGTTTGCCTTAGGTTTTTTTGAGCTCACTGCAATAGTGACTGATCCAAAAGGTAGGAGGAAGTAAAGTCACTGTATGTTTTAAGCCTTCTATACTCGACTGTTTTTTGCAGCGTGCAAGTCCCGTTTTTAATGTCAGAAGCACTTCCCACCTTAGATTTTCACTTCTTCAGCACTGACTAAGCACCTCTGCAAACTCAGGACTAAATATCTGCCTTTTATCTGCAAGCACAACACTGTCAAGCAATTAGGTTTGTGTATCTATAGTGATTTTGGCTGAATTATTTGCAATAGCTGATACTCCTGTACCTTCCAAACCAGAACATCACAGGGGCTGGCTCTACAGAGTGAACAAAACTTCGGCTGATGGTGGGTGGCACTTCAATGCTACTGAAGCAAAAGCATCAGCCTTCAGACAGCACCATAGCTGAGATTGCCTTGCCCATCTCTGATGTCTGCTGAAGTGGAAATCAGCCATTGCCCCAGGCTCTTTATTCAAATTTAATTTCTTTCAAATTTCATCTGTTCCCTCTCCAAAAAAAAGGTTTAATGGAAGCTTTGTGTGAGAGTGCTGCTGTGTTTGTCTCTTTCCCACTCCTGTACCATATTATAAATACAACAAATCCATGAAAAAAAGACACAGTAAAGCAAGTGTTAGTGCTACTGAGTTCTAAGATTGTTTTTACTCACAGAATCACAGAATGGTTGGACGAGACCTCTGGAGATTACTTAGTCCAGCACCCCTGCTAAATCAGGTTCACCTAGAACAGGTTTCATGGCATCATGTACAGACAGGTTTGAATATTTCCAGAGAAGGAAACTCCACAACCTCTCTGGGCAGCCTGTTCCCCAGGTTTTCTGTCACCCTCACAGTAAAGAAGTTTTTCCTCCTATTCAGACAGAACTTCCTGTGTTTCAGGTTGTGCCCATTGCCCTTATCCTGTCATTGGGCAGCACTAGAAAGAGTCATGTCACATTCACTTGACACCTGCCCTTGAGATATTTGTGTGCATTGATAAGATCTCCCTCCCAGCCATCTCTTCTCCGGGCTAAACAGGCCCAGCTCCTTCAGCCTTTCCTCATAAGAGAGACGCTCCAGCTCTCTCATCATCTTCACAGCCCTGCACTGGACCTGGTCCAGTAGTTCCTTGTCTTTCTTGAACTGGAGAGCTCAGAAGTGGACATGGCACTCCAGATGTGGCCTCACCAGGCCTGAGTAGAGGGGCAGGATCACCTCCCTTGACCTGCTGGCCACACTCCTCCTACCACCCCAGGGTGGCCACAAGGGCACACACACTTCTGGTTCATGGACACGTCACTGTCCTCCAGGACCCACTGGTCCTTCTCCACAGAGCTGCTTCCAGCAGGTCAGCCCCAGTCTGTGCTGGTCCATGGAGTTACTCCTTCCCGTTTATCCCTCCCCAGGTACAGGACTCTGCACTTGCCCTTACTGAACCTCTCTCCAGCCTGTCCAGGTGTCACTGACCAGCAGCACAAGGCTCTGGGGTATCAGCCACTCCTCCCACTGTGGAACCACCAGCAGACTCACTGAGGGTGCACTCTGTCCCTTTGTCCAGGTCACTGGTGATGAGGTGACCGGAGAGGGCCCAGGACTGACCCCAGGAGCACCTTGGGCTGCAGCCTCCAGCCGGACTTTGTGTCTGACCACAGCCCTCTGAGCTCTGCTGCCCAGCCAGTGCCCAGACACCTCCCTCTCTGCTCACCCAACGCTCCTTGAGCTTGCCTACGAGGATGTTATGGGGGACGGTGCCAAAAGCCTTGATGAAGCTGAGGTAGACAACATCCACTGCTCTCCCCTCATCTCCCCAGCCAGTCAGGTGAGCACAGCAATCAGGTTGGTCAAGCATGATTTGCCCTTGGTGAGTCCATGCTGGCTACTCCTGATCACCTTCTTTTCCTCCACATGCTTAGAGATGACCTCCAGAATGAACTGTTCTATGACCTTTCCTGGGACTGAGGTGAGGCTGATGGCCTGTAGTTCTCTGGGCCCTCCTTCTAGCCCATTTTGAATACTGAAGTGACATTAGCTTTCCTCCAGTCCTCAGGCACCTCTCCTGTTCTCCAAGACCTTTCAAAGATGATGAAGAGCAGTAACATTGGCCAGCTCCATCAGTGCTTGTGGGTGTGTGTGTGACAAGTTTGCCTAAATGAACTCTAACCTGATCCTTCTCAAACAGAGGGAAGTTCTCATTTTTCCAGGCTTTGTCTCTAGCCACCAGGGTCTGGGATTCCTGACAGCCACCTCTTGCAGTAAGGACTGAGGCAGAGAAGGCATTCAGTAACTCCACCTCTGTATCCTCTGGCATCAGGGTGCCCACCCCATGCAGAAGCAGGCCCACATTTTCCTGTTTTCTTTTTGCTACTTATTCATTGCAGATGACGCTACAATGCACATTCTGAATCCAGCACTTCACAGATGACCAAATATTCCAGTGTAGGTAAGGTTTACCTATAAAAACATGAATACGAAGTGCAACTTACTTTTGCTAACGTTTTGCATCAAATGAAAGCAGACATTCATAAAATGTTGATTGTCTTATGCCCTCTCCACACCAGTATAATCAGTGCTGCAAAGTCTGCAGTATTTATAAGAAGCTACACATCCCATAGACCCTTGTCATCAGAACTGTATCATGCCCTTTCTTGCCTGGGGCACAGGAATTATGCAAAAGGGAGTCCTTCCCCCCAGATTTGGATGAAGGATGGATGTGGCTCACTTGACATGCAGACAGGGTTAATTTTTACTTCTTCCTGCATTCTTCTGAACAGCCATCCTGAGCAGTGTCATATTACCTTAACTCTCACTCCTAGGCTTCTAAGTCGGACCTGGATTTGAATTTCCCTGGCATTAGAGAGGAGTCTCTGTGTTTTGATTTGGGTCCATCGCACAATGGTGGGTGGGAACTTCACATGAAGGGAGTTTGATTTGCTTATTCCCCTTCCAGCCTCTCGTTTTTCACAGATCCTCTGTCTAGTCTCCCCCTTTTTGTGCAGCTGTGGAAGATACAGGGACGAATCACCTCTTTAAAGAGGAAATGAAGCATTGCCTTCCCACGGGAGAATTCCTGGACACAGAAAGACAGGGGTGGTTAGCACTGCAGCCTTGTCCTGGCTTGCCTACACATGAAAGTTATTTCAGAATAAGCCAGGGGTTGAATGTAAAGCAGCATAGGCATTCCACAATTGCTGTGTGTGTCACTGAAATCCCAGCAGAAGCAATGGGCTGAAGTAGCTGCGTGCTGATTCATTGGGACTCCCCTGTGTCTTCCTTAGCTGTGTCCAACAGAAAGAAACAGGTGAAGATTTTTGGAACTTTGTGTGCGGTACAATATATGCAAAAGAAGAAGTAAACTGCTGCAGAATAGTCAGGATTAAATAAAGAATTCTTATTTTCCTAACTTTATAATACTGAAGCAATGAGGCAACTCTAGGACTTCGTTTCAGAGTAGAATGAGAAATCAAGGTGAAGATACATGGAAAGGTGACCTGAAACCGTTTTGTTCATTCTGGGTCCCATACCAAAGGTATTTCAGTCCTGCCTGTGTCCCCTTCAGCTGCACCATGCCTGGCTTTAGCACAGCCAGTGGGCAGCTCACAGGCGCTCTTCACCACTTGAAAGGCACGCTGTGGTGCATGATTGCTCAGAGGAGCCAGATCACACTCCAGAAACATCTACTCCATTTCCCACATCAGCACAAACACTGCCTGGCATCAGTTTAGCCAGATTTCACCCAAGTATTCTATGCTAACCTGAAGCATAAGTTTTACAGAGATGGCTTTTAACAGCAACTTCATGACTACCATTTCCTGAACAGTCTGGCACTGCACCCTTGACTCCACCTCCATCCCTTCCAGCTGCTCGCTGCAGGACAGAAGGGCAGTCAAACCAATATAAACCTCACCTTGAGGGTGGTGAGGCACTGGCACAACTTGGTCAGAAAAGCTGTGGCTGTCCCATTCCTGGAAGCGTTCAAGCCAGGCTGGATGGGGCAACCTGGTCAAGTGGACGGTGTGCCTGCCCATGGCAGGGAGTTGCAACCAGATGATCTTTAAGGTCCCTTCCAACCCAAACCATTCTGTGATTCAATGGTAATGTCTTGGAATAAAATGTTTTCAGAAGGTTGACTGCTGAAATCAACACCATTCAGTGTGTTCAGCATAAAATTAAATATGTTTTTAACATACTCTCCTCCCCTGAATGTGGAAAATTCCAGACTTCCCCGCTGGCTGAAGCAGAAGCACTTTATGCCCCCCAAATTTAGGAAATATTTCCCCTGGATTTATAAATATGCACTTTTTTGTCTTCCCTAGAATGTGATCAGAGACTAATGAACAAAATTTAATGTAACAATGGCTTAAAGACTTCTTGTGATTTTTTCCCCCAAGAAGCCCTAGGTTATGTCTTTACCTGGAATAAAAACATGTATTTTAATGTACCTATAAAGTCCAAATTGAAATAAGTTTTCCTACTGTTATGCCACAAACTGACTACTAGAACAGGGGTTAGGTTCAATTTTTAGAGGGTCTATCCAAAAAAATAAGAACACTTAAGCATTTTTTTTGAGCTTCCATGGAGAAATCTGGGGAAACTGCATTATATTACCTGGGCCTCATTGTGTGAAACAACTCCAACTGTGAGCAATAAAGTAAAAAATGTATTTGAACAGACATAACATTTTTGGAGGGGGATGAAAGAAAAGCTCAATAAATCACATCAATTTGGTAAATCTGAATAACACTCTCTAACACCTTTCACTTGGCACATTGGCAGTAGTCACAGATATTTTCTCCTCTAGCTCTAAATGCTCTGCAGTGAGAAGCTCCTGCCCTCTCCCCTCCCTGCTCTCCATAGTACTTTTTCTCCAGCTCAGAGAAATGCAGTCAGGGAACATGCTGATGTCTTGCTCCTGTTTTCTGCAGCAAAGATATAATTCTTCAGTCAAACACATCAATTCTATAGAGGTAAAGCTTCAAAAAAAAAAAGACATACGCACAGTGCTCCAGAGAAGATGTACCATCTGCCTTCCCCTCTCCTCCTCCTCAAAGGAAGGAAGAAAGAAATGTAGCAGAGGCTTAGCTCTTCATTACCTGCTTGCACTGACATTCATGAGATTCCCTGCAGGATTTTTCTTGCTAACCAGGCAGGATGAACACCCACAAAAATTGGCAAGGAGATGACTTTTAACTCATTTTCACAAACTGGCTCTATTTCAAGTAGACAGTGTCTCTCTGGTATCAAACCAGGAAAAAATTTGGTTTTGCTTTCCTCTGAAAAATAGAAAAGGCAAGTAGCCATTCTACTGGTTGCCTTGAATACTAACAGTGAAACATGATGTTTCAAGGATTAAAAGGACTCCAATTTCACCTCTCAAACCCTGAGGATGAAGTTCCATGTTGGCCTAATAATATATTTTAGCTGAGCATAGTAAAAACCTGAAATAGAATTTGCTTTCTGCATTGTCTGCCCCCTTGCCACTACTCTAGAGGTGCAGGCACTATTGCCTACAGCAGGGACCACTCAGATGTCAAATTCAGAGCTTGGACATTGTGTCAGGAGAGAGCTGTCACTGCTACACCAGTTGTTAGAATGCAGCATTATGCATACACAGGATATTTGTATCCTGGGAAAAATTACACTCCTGGTACAGAAGCAAAAACATAACTTTGTTTGGATAGGTTTTTTGGATTGAGAAAAGTTAAACCATCTCCTTCAGAAAAAAAAAAAAAAAAAGAAACTCTGAAAAGAAAACAAAATAAAACCAACCAAACTTCTTTTATCCAATGTACCCTGTGTAAGGAAATTTACTCTCTTGGCAGAACTTTACAAGGCTTGACAAGGCTTGAGATAGACTTGACAGATGACTCAGATCAGAAACACAAAGAAGCAGTGGGTAAGAAAGTACTGTTGTAGAAGTGTGGCTGCAGAGTAAAGGAAAGCATGTGCATTCTCAGATAATATAAATCTTAATTAGCTTAAATTTAAGTCAATTTGTTGTCTGGGCACTACCAAGAAGTGTTATGCCAAACAGGTTATCCAAGATACTTCCTTATCTAGGAATGGTTACTTCTGGACTTTGAGTTACAACTCAGCTGATTTGAGTCCTTGGGCAGAATCTTGAGGTTCTGTGACTGCACATAGGAAGTGGCATGTTTGAGAGGCAACAACCAAGCTCTGCTTGGAAATGACCAAATTTGCTGTACACAATCTCTTTTGTATGGCCCTATTGCAAGATCAGCTAGCAAGGCTCTGGGAGGAAGCAGCACCCAACAGAATTACATGATTGAGGCTTTTATGAGTTACTGGAAGTCTTCCACAGCCTGAAGAAACAGTCACAGTTTATTGCATCAATAAGAGTACAGTTCACAATAGAAAGTAAAAGTGCATTGTTTGTTACAGGAAATTATTGTCATAGCTTGACACCACTTATTACCTTGAAGGTGAAGAGCAATATCACTACCTTGTAGTCATTAGCAATAATTCTGAACAGCTCATCCACCTTAATACCTCCTGTGGCAGACAGGGAAACTTTGACTGCAACTGCTACCATTTACAAGTATAGATAGCAAGTAAACTCCTGAATATTGGGAACAGTGGGATGGATGACACTTTCGTGTTGCTACAAATATATGCAGCACTGGAATCAGTTACATTCCACCACTTTTTCTTGATCAAGAATGAGATTTTTGCTTACTATAGGAATTTATATGGTTGCCTTTCACCTATACTTGTCAAAGATATAAGAAATGTTGATGTTTCCTGTTTAAATACCCTCTGTTTCCTGGCTTCTTTTATGTTTCTCCTATGCCATGTTAGATGCATAGTCTTGCTCCAGGCAAACACCAGTTGAATCAGCTTGTCTTGAGTGTGCTTAGTTAGCTCTAGATGGTCCTGCCACTGCATCTGGCTGCTCTTTCCTTCAGATTCAAGAAGGATTCAAGATAAATCCATTGTTCAGATTTACAACCACTTCTGGCCTGTACATGGTCTAGAAACAAGAAGAGATTCTTTGTATTTCATTCATATGCAATGACGGCTTGAACCCAAACTTCAAATCCACATACTCCAGTCACTGCAGATATTTGCATTTTTGATCCTACACTACAAAAGTTTTGTTAATAACTATAAACACAACTTCCCTGTAGGATGGAGAACCATTTTACATTAGCAATGGAGACCTGTTGCTGCTGACAGAGTTAAACCATCTCCTTGAAAAATTCAGGCTATCTAGCTTTTTTCACCTTTATGTGTTGTGTCTGATTTGGCTTTGAGTTCCAGGAGAGGTGCCAGAAAATCTTTGTTAGTGAGAATATTGGTTTTTTCTACTCCTGAGCCAGTGGGGCTGTGCTGGGAAAACTTGGTATCCAGGACCTGCCTAGCATGACTCCAGTCCACTTTCACCTCTCTCTGAGCAGACTTTACAACAAATGATGTGCAATATCTCACTGCAGGCAACTCACCATGTCTCCCTCCCCAGATCACTGCAGCTGCTAGGAAAACTAGGAAAACCAGTATCCCTCAAATTAGACACCTACTTTAAAGAAGAACAGTGTGCTTCACAGCAACAGACATGATAAATGCTGTGAGTAATGACAGATCCATGTGTTAAAAGCACTATCAGCCACCTACTGGCTCCTTTCTTCTTTTGATAAAGGCTTTTCTCCCCTGGTTTTGCATGAAGCACCTACTTCTCGTGTCAAGGTGGATCTCTGCAGAAACAGTGGGAGCAGAAGGCAGAAGTTCTGTAGTCCTGACTGCAGCAGTGAAACAGGCTCAGGGCTGATCAAACGTATGGGGCTCTTTGCCTCAGTTTGCCCACTTTTAATAGGAATAATGTCTGCATTGCAATAATGCTGTAAGGTGCAGTTAATATTTGCACAGTGGTGCTTGGGAGATACCAAACATCAGATATTCCCAGGATCCACCAGTAAATCAATTGTATCTACACAGTGAACAAAAGCAGGCACAGATGCTAGCATAATGTTATGTATTTTGGTACAAAGCAAAATAAAAATCTTGCCTTCTGTCCTCGGATTTCTTGTCAAACATCCATTGTTTCACATGCTGAAGCAGTTAGTAATACAAAGCATATTTCTATCCTACTTTATTTTACACTAAAAAGTGAAAAACCATGATTGAATCTTAATACAAAAAAACAGCTTAAGTTGCATTCTCCTGGGATCATCTGTAGCAAAGCATAATAAGTTTCTCAATATCTGACCTAATTATATCTGTCCTTCTAAGTTTTGTTTCCCATAAGAGCTAAATGTCTGGTTAAAAATAACATTTGAAATTCCTCCAAGTTCCAACAGAACTTTTTTAGCCTCTCTCAAATTTAATACCTATTTTTGCTTTAATTTTCACCCAACTTTAAAAGTTATGGTTTGAAGGCCGGCATTCTGTTCTGTTATCCAGTTCCTAAATATGTTTGCATCAGATAAACTTGAGAAATATGGGGGAAAATCATATTATGTGTGTTTATTTCATGTTAGAAAAATACAACAGCTATCGAAACAAGTGACAGATACACATGGGGAAGGAAGGATGTCTTTGTGGTTGGAAAGGAATTGGCTGTGTTGGAAGTGTACCTTCTGATTCTCATCAAGGTCTCTTGACAGAAAACACCAGGCGATTCTGCAGTGGTTGTTTGTGTCATCTGTCCTACCTGAGCACCCAGTGTGAGTCACTGCCCCAGAGCAGTGGTGATGGAAGGTGAAACAGGCCCCAGACCCTGTGACACATCAGTCCTGTTTAGAGCTCCCCATATCCAGGCAAGAGTTGGCAAGTTGCTCTACTGTTGGGATGGTGGAATTCTTCATACTCATCTCTTCCTGCTGGCCCTGTTACGAGAGGGCTGGCACAGACCTGATGCTGGAATGCTTTGCATCTAAATCCACTTTGTACAGCAGGCAGGGATGCCAGTGGCCACTGAAGACCTTTGTGCCTCAGTTTCCCACTTGTAATCCATGGATAACAGCAGTGACCTTCCTGAAGAGACATCACAAGGCTGAAGTGTCAACATTAGCCAAGAGCTAGGAAGCCAGGTCCCAAGTGTTAAAGAAATACAAAGGATTATTTTAAATTATTTTTATTTAAAAACTCCATTCCCAGAAAGATTGATAATAAATAATCTTTATTCAGCATTTTCCATTGTGAATAGGCCAAGAAACAAGAGAGACTGCAAACAGAGAAACAAATGGGATTTTTGGATGGGAAATTCAGAGTAGCCCTTTTCTATTGAGAAGCTTTTTAGGCCTTGTGTAAGGAAGAATCTGGAGATCAGACTGACTGAACATCCAGCTTTGTGCACCTGCAGGAGTTCTGCATCCATCATTGTGGACGGGCCATAAAGGCCCATCCTGGAGGTTTATAAATGGTGCTGCCTGCTCACAGGAGCGGAGCTGGAATGAGCTCTGTTTTCACGGTTCAGCTCACGGGAGGGGGGCGCAAGCTGAACAACAAATGCAGGTTATAATTGCCCAGTCGTTCTGCTCCAAGGGTCTGGGACACTTAAATGTCACAGTATATAAATGGGAATTGTTGGAAGAAATAGAACAAAGTGATTTCAAAGGCATCTGAGTCCAGTGCTTTTGCTAGTTCATAGTACAGGTTCAAGGCTGGAGCAGATTGCCTAAATTCCCTCAGAAAGAGGCAGTGAAGGGCTGGAGGATGAGGCAGCAGCTCCTTAGTGAGTCCCGTGGTGAAAAGGTCTGGTTTTGCTAGATGGGCAGCAGCACAGTTTGGTGGTTATGGTATTCCCAATGAATGTGTGCATTCAAATCCCTGTTCGCTGAGATGGGCCGAGCTCTCCAGTTTCACTGACCTTGCCTTAGCCATGAGGTTATTCTGCCGGTGCAAAACCTGATTGCAAGCTCTGAATCCTAATATAACTTGAGCATTTGGCTTTTCCTTAAGAACTCCTGTGAGGGACACATTCATACGTTTCCTGTGGCTGCCTTAGGAGCAGGGACTGCTGTGAGTCCCCAGCTTTAACTGCAGCACTCTGCTATGGGGAATTCAAGGCAGAATCAACCAAAGGCTCCTCAGAAGAGCTGGTGGCACTGAGAATTGCTATCCTGAGAACAAGGGCCCAGGGCTGAGTTGCTCCTGCCACAGGAAAGGGGAAGGAAGGGCAGCACTGTGACAGAAAACCAGGCTTGCTGCTGCCACCCCTACTGCGGAGATAGAAAGGGTGAAGACAGAGATGCTGTTGTAGGATGGGGCCCTGCCTTTACCCTCAGCAGGAAACACTGCCCTGTCCCTGTGTCCTGTGCTGGCTGCTGCAGCCATGAGCACCAAGCACCAAGCCTGGCAGAATTCAGAAACTGTTTGGACAATGCTCTCAAGCACATGGTGTGACTCTTGGGGATGGTACTGTGCAGGGCCAGGAGATGGACTCGATCCTTGTAGGTTCCTTCCAACTCAGCTTATTCTGTGATTCTGTGATTCTCTGAGCCTTATTTCCTGGGGCTGATGCCTTGTGTTTCTGTCTGAAGTCCTGTGCCTGTGCTGTTTGTGCCCAGCATCCCCCAGTGTGGGGGGCATGTGGCAGTGTACATTTCCCTGGGGAGCTGGGGGTCTGCATCTGCAGCATGTCTGCACTTGGTGACAAAACGCTGTCTAGCCCCTGCGGAAGGCTTTGCTAATATCTAATATCTGCTTGGACTAGATGATCTCTGTAGGTCACTTCCAACAGAACTGTTTCATTCTATTCTATTCTATTCTATTCTATTCTATTCTATTCTATTCTATTCTATTCTATTCTATTCTATTCTATTCTATTCTATTCTATTCTATTCTATTCTATTCTATTCTATTCTATTCTATTCTATTCTATTCTATTCTATTCTATTCTATTCTATTCTATTCTATTCTATTCTATTCTATTCTATTCTGTTCTATTCTGTTCTATTCTGTTCTGTTCTGTTCTGTTCTGTTCTGTTCTGTTCTGTTCTGTTCTGTTCTGTTCTGTTCTGTTCTATTCTATTCTATTCTATTCTATTCTATTCTATTCTCAGAGCCATCTTACTCTTCCCAGTAATAGGGTCCCATACAGCAGGCACTTTGCAAAATATCTGGAATCAAGGTCTCCCTTCCCAAGACACAAACCATCATGGGGTGGCTGGGGCTGGCAAGGAGCAGAGCATCCCATGTTCATCCCCAGAACAATAAAACCACCAGGCAAAGGAGGGAAGGAGACAAGACAGCAGAGCTGGGCTTTACATGGCATTCCAGCTAACTGAGGAATGCAATGCAACGGTGGTACCCTGTCTCACTTCTAATGCAAAGGGTATGTTACCTGTGAATCAAATACAATGTGTTTCTGTTCTCCATTTCCTAGCTATTCTCCCCTGTATAAGGTGTTGATCTGAGTTTATTTCTTTTATCCATCTTCTTTTTTTTTTTTTTTTTTTTTTTTTTTTTTACAGTAAAGTATAGTAGAAATTAAAGATTCTAGACACTTTTGAAGGTTTAAGTAGCCCAAATTTTGGAAATTGGATTGGGGGGGAGTTTCACTATTAGATCAGTAATAGTGAATATAACGGAGTAATCACTATTAGATGTTTTCTACTTTAAAATGGTTTGCAAGCACTGAGCCCATTATGTTCTTTGATGATCTGTCACAGCTCTACCACTACTGCTTTGGGAAGCAGTACATGGGGAAACGGCTGTTGTAGAAAAGCCAGTGAGATAAATTTTGAAATAATTTTACCAACATTAGGCATCCTATTTTGGGAAGAAACTGAAGAGAAACTGAAGAGAGGAGTTTTTTGGTTTTTTTCACAGAAAATATTGACATTTCCAAAAGCAAGATATTCATAGGTGATAAGACTGATTTACAGCAATAGTGCACACAAACATTCACTTGCTCCTAGATTGTGAGCAGAAATGTCAGACTCATTTCTAAATTGGGCACTTGCACCTGTATGTGTAATATTCCAAACATAGTAGGTGCTTCTTACTGTTTCCCTATGTTTGACTTTGAAAAATCTGTTCCTTGCTAGATTGAACTCATTGCTTCTCAAGTATCTTCTCTAAATACAAGTTTGCATGTGACATTCATCCAGGAGTCCTCAGCAGATTCAGTTCTGATGCTGTACTTTCAGATGTTATTTGTTTTCATTCTTCCATAACATTTTTCAGTCCTCCCTTTCACTTCTATCTAGCTCCCAATAAACCTTTATAATCCTGATACGGTGTTTTCATAGTTTCTCCAATAATCTCTTTGAAGAGGCTGGACAAGCTAGACCATCTCTCAAATGATATAAAACATTTTCCTAATGTGGATATTATGTGTGCCAAGAAATTCCTGTGTTAGTTTGAGTACTCTCATACTGCATTCATGAATGTCAGCAGCAGTCACAGGAGCTGTCTGTCCTTGCTGGAGACTCCTTATTCCCAGGAAGGATATTTTGCACTTCTAGGTTACCACATCTGCCACTGCCAGTTCTAATAAAGTTTCCCATCCATGAACAGGAAATATTCGATCACCCACCCAAAGCCCATCAGGACTAATTCTATTCAGTATCTAAGCAATAATTCAGACAGCGAGTGTTGTGGGGGGGGAGGAGGGGGAGAAATTTATGGCCAAATACTGTCCCAGTGTCACTTTTTAAACATGACCTTTTTTTTCTGCTTCTTGTCTAGACCAAGTTCTGATCATCCAGGAAAGGCCAAAGCAAAGACACTTTAAGCAGAGAGACGTAAAACCAGGATCATGTCCCATGGTGATTTTGGATTTCCAGCAGAGCTGCTCTTCAGCTGTTTCAAGAGCCTTTACACAATCACTGTTCCCCTGCTCCTTTCTCTGCCCTGTAGGGAGGTGTCAGCACCGTGCCTCCCTCAGCACCCAGGCTGTCACAGCCTGGCTGGGGCCGTATGTGGCCGAGGTGCAGAGCAGTGCTGGGCCTGGGAGCTCTGCTGTGCCCTGGCTGGGGGGCAGAGCCCTGCCCGCTGCACCCCTCTGCAACTGCTGGACCTGTGCAGGGCAACCAGCTCCTGCTGTTCTGGCTGCTGCAGGCCTGCTAAAGGAACCAGGGCTTGTTCTGCTATCTCTATTTGTCAGAACGTTCAAATACCAAAGTTAAATCCAGGCTTATCCTCTCTTTTCTTTACATAAAAGCTTTCACTCAAAGCAGATGTTCTCAAATCTATTATCCTCTATATTGTTCATATTGGTTCTAATTTTTCCCACGTTGCTCAAAGCTCTATCCTCAGGTGACTGTTCTCTGAGCTTTCCCAGCTCAGCTTTACCTTTCAAATAAGATTTATCCATTAAAAAACAATTCTACTGCTTTTTTGCAGCTATCATTTTGTCACATATAGATTTATTCAATAAATGCTTTTAATAGCAACATTTCTAGGCTTTGTTTGTCAAGAGCTGCCAGGCTTTTACAAGCCAGGGCTGGCACAGATGCTGAATTGCCTCTCTGTACCCAGGGGAGAATTTCCTGCTGGTCATGACAGAGGTCCTGCACACACAAATAAATGAAAGGAAATTAAAAATATGTGTAGCTACATAATTCACAGCCAGTAAATGGTGAATAGTATTAGTCTTCCAGCAACTTCTGGACCTCAGCAAAGCTTCCAGTAAAAGCACAGATATGTGATTTTAATTTGCAGTTCCAAGATCTAGTGAAAAACCTAAAAGCCCAGTTTCAACACAAGCACCAGGACAGTGAACCATATAAAGGCCACCAGCAGGAGCAAATTCAGCCAACCCAAGGGCACTGGGAGCTGACAGGACAGAAGAGAGGTCAAGATCAGTATGACAAAAATATTTTGTTCATGGGTTAGCCTGAGATTAAACAGCATTGCTGTTGCCTGCCTGCTGTGTGCTGCAGGGCAATGGGTGCCCAGTATTTGTGTCTTGGTGCACGTGGCATCCACCCATGCAGGACTTCATGGGTGTCTCTTGAACAACTGTGGAAGGTGGTGGTTAAGAAAAAAAGAGGGAGTTTTTCCCTCTTTCCTGTTTCCCCAGTCCCTTCTGAGGTCTTCAGATGTCTACTGCTAAAGTGTCCTCCTTGGAAGCGCCACTGTACTAAGTTTGTCTAAAGCAAAATCAAAAGAGAAAAGAAAATACATTGCCTAATATTATTTTTTAGGTTTTTCAAGAACTCTAAACTTGTTTTGGTGCATCTTTTTCTTTATTTCAATGAAATATTTAATACAGTCACACATTTATAGGATTTCTTTTTGCTCATCTTCCTCTATTCTTTCCATACTTACCCATTCAGTCCCACAAGGACTTATTAATTAAATTCTCTCAGTACAGTGTTATCTCTCTTTAACTATCGCTATTTTCTGTACTGCAACTTGTGTACTTTGTAGAGAGGAACCAGAAAGAGCAAAGAACGAACTAAAAAGATCCCTCCAGGAATACAGTATTCGATTATACAAAGAAAACCAGCAGTTCCGATTGCTCATCCTTATTTCCCAGAGGAGGCCTCAAATGTCTTTGTTCTTTGGGTCTTTAAAAAGAATTTCTTTTTCTGGTAAAATCATTTTACCTGTGAACTGCAGGCCAGGCTTTTGGTCACATTCACCTGCTTGTGCATTAGCAACTGTTAAAATAGTTCTTCTCCATGCTCAGCCTCCAGCAAACAACTTTGGGGTATCTTGCAGCTCCACATGGCCCAGGCTCCAGGACCTTCCACCAGACCTGGGTTTCCAGGGGGGAACATGGCCTCACGTGAACCACACAGTGGGCTCTTCCCACAAACATCAGAGTGTCATAAATGTGTTATTGCTGACAACAGTGATGATGAGATCCTGGAGAGGCCAGGAAAGGAATGAGCATGGGGCCCCGCGCCCCCTCTCATCTCCTGAAGGGCTGTACTTGTTTTATGGACAAAGAACAACTCCTGCCCCCAGAGCTGTCAGTCAAACTCAGCTTCACAAGTGCTAAAGTGGCCACAAATAACAATAAGTCTTACAAACTTAAATGGGAAGTACAGTAGTATATATAATTAACAGAGCATTTCAAGCTGTGAACTCTGTCTCCTTGAAGTCCACAAGCTGTATGACTCACAGCCATCACACCTAGGGTATATGGGCACACATATACATGTCTTGATATGTTCAGTATTTTGTTCTTGTCTAAAAATAAGGTTGCAAAATGGAATGGGAAAATACACCTGTTCCCTTACACTAGGAACCTGGTATTGCCACCAGTTTACCATTCCCCAGCTGGCTAGATATTGTATCATTTATGCTGGAACTTCCCCAAGATTAATGGCATCATCTGTACAGTGTTAACAGCCTAATCTTGCTAAATCTCTTTGTTTTGAAATTTGATTGTGCCTGATCTTCTTTATTTTAATTATTTAATACATTGTAATTAATTAGATCTAACAGATTACAATTCAACCCAACATATTCACATCTGTCTGCGAGCTGTGGGAAGCACAGGACAAATCAGGCTGATTCCAGGATTTTCATTCCACAGACCAGGTACTATTTTTGCCACTGTCTTGTTTATCTGCAGGCAGATCATCTATCTTTCTGTTTCTCCAAGGGATTCCAGCTTGCTGTGTTTTTAGCCTAACTGTATCTCAGCACAGGTTGACATCTTTACACACAAGTGTTATGGAAGTATCAATAACATCCCACAGCCCATCCCGTACCCAGCTGCCTTCTAAGTGGGACTGGCTCCTGTTTAAACCGAGCACAGCAATAAAGACCACGAACATGGACACTTGTGAATATGTATGTTGTTTCAGCATAAAACATGGAAACCTCCCTTTCCTCCCCACCCACCTCACGTCAAGTTCTGGCAAGATTTTGGTACTTCCTAAAGGACAGACTTTCTGCCTACACCTTTTACTTGCTGTGCATGACAGAGCCCCATCAGAGTCATGTCAGTTTTTTCCTGAAAATGCTGCTGCTGCTGCTGCTGCTGCTGCTGCTGCTGCTGCTGCTGCTGCTGCTGCTGCTGCTGCTGCATGCACAGGCCTGGCATCCACATCCTTTGCACCATCTCTCCAACGGTGCAACTTCATTCTGCCCACATCCAGGCTGAACGGAAGAATTTCTTTTTTGCCAGGGATTAAGAGTTGTTTCTTCTGAAGGTAGAGCTGTGAGAAGAGCAAGCTTTCCTTTCCAACTGTGAATGAAATTGCCTACCTTCTCTTCCCCATCACCTTAACACAGCACTTCAGTGGGAAGAGCACCCACCCAGGACATGGAAGACCCAAATTCAATCCACTCCCCCACCTGAGAGAAGGCAAATCCATTTCTTCAGGGTGCACTCTTGCTATCAGTCTCCACAAGGGGATCCTTAGCTCCTGCTAAATGTTTGTCATATTTGTCCAAAACTTAATAACAAAGCATTGATCCTAAGGGCAACAGCAGCTGGTCTGCTGTCCAGAGCTCACAAACAAGGGTGAAAAGATTTGGTCCTGCTCTGTGCCCTAAGGACTACTTTTGCATCTTATCTGGTGATTACTGTGTAAAATAAACTCAGGATATCTTTCTGAGGAGTATCAGGGTTCCCTAGCAGCAGTAGCAGCATGACAAAATACAACCCCGCCCCATATATATAACAAATCAGACCTTGATTAAATTCATCATGAAAAGGATGGGAAGAAACAAACATGCAGAAACCCACTGCTGTTATCTCCACAAGAAGACCACATGTTAATGCCCCCCAACCTGATAAAAGACATTCCCTTTGGCGGTGTGGACAGCCAGCTGCCCAGGGTCCCTTGACAGTAAGGAACAGATGCTCCAAGGAAGACACAGCAGGTGTGACATGAAAAGAGCAGCATGTACTTGGTCCAGCAAAGATCCTGCCACGACGTTACCAAATAAGCCCCCACGAGTACCACAACTCAGAAATACTGCCTTTGCAGTATCCATGGTTTTGTGGCAGCCAGCCATCTCTAAAAATGTCTAATCAAGATTAATTAAGACCCTCCCCAAAAAAAACCCAGGAAAAACATTATCTTACTTGGGGACCTTGGTACAAAAGAGCAGAGAAAAGGACCTCTAACAAACATGGAGACTGACTTCAAAACACTCAGGGAAAAACAATTTTTGAATCCTTTTAATAATTGTCAGATCTGTAAAAATATTCAGTTAGAACAACAGTAATCTAAATAATATACTGTGCATTTTTGTCATCTTGTTTGGGGATTCTTTTCCACTCCCAAAACAGCAGAGGCTTAGCTTTAGGTAGATACACTTTCTTTTTGTAATTTATTTTTCCTCTGAAGAAAATGTGCTTTTGAATTATATGTAGGATGGATTCATGAATTTGAAGCAGTTTGCAGGCTGTTAAGGGTGAAAAGGGAGAGTTTGTGGCATTGGGGCCAGGTAGGCTCACATCCACCCCAGTAGCCATGACCACAGACTGGGAGGAACCCGCCAGGAGCTATTGTAGCCAAGGGAGAATTTGTCAGAGCAAGGAGTTTGCTGGGGAAGGGAGGAGCAAGACAAAATCACCAGCAAGGCTGGTCTGTGGGAGGAAGATCACGGCAGGAGGGAGGGCAGGAATTTTTGGTTGGTGGCAAAGCACCAAGGCACAGGAAAAGAGCACTTTAGTGCTCCATATATCCAAATGAATGTATTGAGCAGTCCTCAACCACCCTCTGAGCTGCTATGCCATATTTACTTGGAGAAGTGATCTGCTGGGGATATAAATTGTTGTATGAATGTCAGAGTGGTGCCAGGAAATGTGTAAGCCAGGGGCAGGACACGCCAAGCAAAATCCCAGATCTTCCTGGGAGTGGCACACTGCACAAGTGCCAGGAGAGGCTTCATTTACAGCAGAGGTGAAGGTATGTCAGTCTAGCTTGTTACCAAACACTTGTAGGCAAAATCTTCCCTGAGTTTGTGTCCAGATGCTGGTTTGGTGTTGCAGACGAAGTGCCTATGCACCAAGAACTTAAAAGCGTCATCAGAAAGAGAACTCCTAACTGTGCTTTCCTCATCACCAGTTACCAGTAGGAGATGGAGAAAACAAAAAGGTCAGAGAGTCAGAGAGTTTCTTCATCAGTGCTGAGCAGCTGTAGACTGCATTGACAGACAGATATAAGCCTGGAATTCAGGACATTTTGAGAACTTCCTGCCTGAACATCAACCATAGCTCTAGCTGGACACCTCCAAATCTCCACTTTGTCTTATAAACTGCTTCTTAAAAAAACCCTACCCCACATGATTTCTGATAGTTGCAGGATACAGTATAGACCTTTCTACATCCCATGAGACTATCTGTGGATCTCAACTGTAATAGTGATTTTTTCTTCAGCCAAATTTTGAAACTAGATAGACTTCATTCTTCTTTTATTACCCTCCTTTTCTGTTTTCACAGTAAATGGAACATTTTCTTCACCTTCTCTGAATAATTGGCTTAATCCATAGCCTAGCAAGTCTTCCTGTACACTGTTGTCTTCATAAAACTTTTTGCATTTGCAGGCGTGAGCTGTAACCAGCTCTGGTGACAGTTTTTCTGTAAAAGAAGAAAAATGACATTGTAAAATCTGGAACTGATCAACAAATCTGTTGGTGAAGCTCAGAGCAACTCACAGCATGCTGAAGTTAGTCTACTGCTATTATTGCTGCTCACATGTTGCTTATCATATCATAAAGATCATCTGGTTACAGCCTAGTTGCACTCTTAATTAGCCAACCCAGAAGTCTGCCAAGTTTGA
Source organism: Poecile atricapillus (assembly GCF_030490865.1). NCBI lineage: Eukaryota > Metazoa > Chordata > Aves > Passeriformes > Paridae > Poecile > Poecile atricapillus. The sequence continues at coordinate 132,993,638 of NC_081250.1, read as the reverse complement.
AAAAAAACCAAAATAGTTTAACTGAGAAGTGAGAGATTAACTATTTGAGAGATAATATCATCTATAAACTTGGTAGTCTTGTTCAGGAGTTTAACCTTTTTCTCATCAAAACATCCTTTTCAAGTTAAGTAATACAAAAAATAGAACCCAAAAAGTTGGGTGAAAAAATTACTCCCTACTCTGTGAGACCTTAGACCTGGATTTTTTTCCTTCAAATATATTTCTTTTGGGCTTAGGTTCAAAGTTTACCCTAGATAAATGACAAGAAAGATTGGCTTGGTAACTCTGGCGCTGGCTTGCAAATATGATCTGAGCCCCTTTTTCAGCCTGAGGTTTTTCCATATGGACACAGGGAAATCATATGGACATTTGTCTGAGAGCTCTGTCCCTACAAAGCCTTTCCCTGCAGGACTGGGTGTAGATGTCAATTTGCTGCTGACCTTCAAACTACTATAAAACTGTAACTTGGCCACACTGCAACTACTCCCACTAATTTTATACTTCCTGGGGCTTATCTATTATGCAAAACCAGTCAGGTTTCACAAGCTGGAAGTTGTGTAGAAGAGCGGCTTTTATCACAGCCCAGTACTATACATGTGTGTAGTCTTTGTTTTGACATCAGCTTAATTGCATCCTGTTTAGATAATTGACCAGAGAAGAACTACAAAAATTTCCAGGCCAGATATGTTATCCATCTTGTGGAATAATCTGATAGAAAGGACAAAGGAGGCAGGGCATTTTTCTTTGTTTCTCTTTTCTCATATCAGTTGATTTATAAAATATACAATTCTCACATGTTTTTTAGAGTAATACAGACCCTGTGGGACAGTTGTAAAACCCCATATAAGAATATTATAAAACCATTGCAATGTACTATTTGAAATGTGCACATAGATTAAAAGGTAATAATTTGCTTCATTCTAGTTAGCCTCTCTTAAAGTAGACTCATTAGCTCCCACACACAACAGCTGGGTCTTCAAAATGTCAGGTAGCTGACTAGGGGGCATGATAAGAATCCACAAATGTTTGAGGAGTATAAATATCAAAGCCGGAGATTCTCCAGTCAGGATGGAAAGGAGTAAGTACCAATTAGTTTTGTTACAACCATTGACAGGAGCACATCCTAACAGCCTGGTGGAACTTCCTGGATGAAGAAAAAGCCAGCCATTAACTGGCTCACACCAGGGTATATCTGAGACCTCATTTCTAAATCAGACAGGATTCTTAGACTGGTTAAGTTACAGGAATTGAAGCTGAGCCAGGAGAGCAAAGGGAATACAAAGATAGTAACAGACTCCAGAGATCCTGTGAGGAAAAAAGGTGTTCAGGGCTAAAAGGAGGAAGAAGAAGCAGGGCAAGAGAATCAAGTTGTTCTGTAAGAAATTAAACAAACAAGGTGGGGTTTGATTGATTGTTTTTATAGTCTTAAGTTCCTTGTCTCCTAAAATCTCCTGTGCCATTACAACCTCAGGTTCTCTTCCAAGGCCCACTGTCTCTAGGGCACGTGCTATGCTCAATCAAAATACTTTGAGCCCACTCCATCAGGCTGGAAGCTCTCAGCCACTGTGTAAGGGCTGCATCCACCTGCCTCTTCCTCAGCACAGGCATTTCATTACGCGTTTTGTCCTCTGTACAGCTGCAGTTTTTCACAGACCTTGTTTATCTTGAGATTTCAGCTCATCTTTCAAATTTGCTGGAAACCCAGTCCTAAAGTTTTTCAGGGGAATTGCTAAATGTACAGAGAGATAAACAACACAATCTCACAAACCTAACTTCAAAGTCAACCAGGCTAAAAAACCACCAGGTTTTAATTTCTGATCCTGTTCATACTAAATGCCGTCTAACACTTCGGCAGCAGTTTGTGACCCTGAGATCTTCCTTCAATATTGTATCAAGAATATAAAAGAAATTCTGATAAATGTAGTCAGTATAAAATAAAGTGAGTTGAAATTGGTTGCTGGGATGCAAAACTGAAGCTGACAGGCAGTTGTGAGGAAACTTGCAAGAAAATGCTTATTTTATGTATTTCTTTGGGACTTATCAGCCTGGAGCTGTCAAGATGGTTTTGCACATGCTCGGCAGTGAAAACAAGGGAACTGAGCAATTTTACCAGTAGAAAATGTAAATTCCTCCTGCATTAAGAAAGCTTCAAGATTAGAAGTGCTATTAATGCCTATAATTTGAATAAAGTTACTTTAGTATGTATTTAGAGGCCTAAGTTTTCCTTGTAAAACTACATTCTGAATTTCTTTAGTAGCCTGTTGTGATAATTTTGTCACGGGCTTGTGGAAATCTAAGTAAAATATATTAGTAAATTTACCTCCATCCACAGTTCTATCAGACTGTTCAGATACCAGTAAGTGATTAATGAGGTTTTTTACTCTTGAAATAAAAAAGCACCACCTTATAAAATGACCTTTGAAGTGCTGTCTCATTTTATTTTTAACTTCAAATTATTATCTGATAAACAATTCACTGTATTAAAAATTCCTTGGATTACCTTATACAAATATAGGTTAAATACGTTATCCATTGATCCTTTTAATGGCAAATGTTTAGAGTGAGAGTTTAGAAGTTGGTGTGTATCCTATAGGAGCTATGCTGTTTCATTTTTTAGGTCCTCCAGAAATCCTCAGAACATACCTTATGAGACGTGCACCTTAGTATTTTCTTTCTGATCCCTTCAACTCCAACAACTATGTTCTGTTTCTAAAGAATGCAAAGAAAATAAATAATTTATCTTTAAAAAATAGGAGACAAATTCAGGATAAATGCATGCAAGATAAGAAACTCTGAAATTAAGTGGCACAACTGATTTGAACCAAGACATTATGGAGCCTTTCTCCTGACAATCAACATTAAAATAACATTAGCTAGTAAGAACAAATAAATAAAAAATAAGTCCAAAAATAAATCAAAGTAGGTATAATAGGATGATGTTAGACTCAAGTTTGCTTCAAGACATCCTGTCTCTTCTGGCAACACTTTTTAAGTGTTATCCTGTTCACTCAAGAGCAGTTACACACAGCAGAAATGAATACAAGCTAAAGAGTTCTGAGTTCCCAAATCCCAATGGCTATTGTTTGCAAAGAGTAAAGAACTGTATTCATCTACAAATGAACAGGATTACTCTGGATTCAGTAATGCAGTAACTCAGCCCCGTGTGAAGGATTGGGATAAGGCTGATGCCCAGTTAATTTATCAATGCCATGCTAAACTCGTACGTGCAGCCCCAGAGGACTCAGGTTCAGTCAGTGCTCCCAGAGGAGCAGGTGCCCAACCACCTTCATGCATCTCAGGGCACAGCGTGCCCATCTTGGCACCATCCCTCTTGCTACCTGTAGGGAGAAATGGTGAAAAAAATAGATGTGATGGGCTCTTTGGAATATATGCAAATACCTCAGCAGTAGGCAAGCAGATAGGAATGAGAATATAATAAAGTCATAATCTATAAACCATGTATATTCTACTTGCAGGCTTCTGTCTAGCCAAGTGTTTTCAAACATTCATATTAAATCTCCTTCTTGTTGCTGATGGTGGAGATATTTCATTTTGCTTCTTCAAAGTTCTGATGACTACAGCAACATCCCTAAAACACTTGCTCCCTTGCTGAATCTCAAAATAGTCTGATTAATCAACCTTACTCATGAGTGATGAACTTTGTTCTTACATGCAACTTTTGAGTTCATATCTAATATTGTAAGATCAGTGCAGTTACAGATACAAAGTGGATTTTCCCTGAGAAAACAGATACACCCAAAGCAATGGTACAATGCCTTTTTCAAAATGAGCTCTCTCAACAACTCAAGAATTTACACACTTTTACAATGTCACTAACGTGCTTGAACACTACAATAAAATAAATAAATGAGATTCAGGACCTATACAAAAGTACAAAAATGCATATATGTATGTGACAGCCTCACCACCCAGACCTCTCAAACCCTCCTTTCTGAGTCATTGCAGCACTGTAAGTGCAGCCAATTCTTGATGTTTTCCCCCAACTCATACACTGAGGGTCAGAAATAAAGTTCTTTAGAGTAAATTCAGCTCTTAGTGACCTCTCTGAAAACTTACAGTCTTTCATAAGTTTCAGGAGCTTTTTCTAAACAAGGAAGACCAGCATCTAGCTTTCTTTCTCAGAAAGGTCAGTAGGAAGCAAAGAGCAGTGCTGATTTATCTTCATCACTTGGTGACAAGTTCTGTGAAGGCAGTTGCTATTTTACATTACTTTTTTTCAGAATCAGGGGATGTGGTAACATACAATTCATCATTTCTATGGCATTTATTTGTTGGGTATCCTGACATCCTTCTTGGATACTTGTCACTGCTGACAAGATGTTTGCAAACATTTTAAAATTATTTTGGTGGAAAATATCTTTGCATTTTACTGACAGGTGAATTGGAGGAATGACCCTCAGGGACACTTCCCACCATGCACTAACTCTCTAATATATATACCTAAATCCATCCATATACAAGACCACTTGAGGATTTGAATCCAAGGTAAAGGATTATTTATGCAGGATTCACTGGTTTGTTGATTCTTTGGCTAAATTTGTAATTTTTATTAAAGAAAACTAGACTACAAACAGACAGATGAGGAGATTACAGAATGTTTGATGAAGCAGAGAGAAAGGCCTTGTGAGATCGAGCAGCTCCAACTACTTTCCACTCAGTGATGGAAAATAGTAGCGTTATCCACAATTCATGTTTTATCACTGGCACCAGACAGAGAGTCAGAATCTGACTCATTTTAGAACACTGGGGATGGGGGAGGGAACAAGAAAGAAAAGAATACTCTAAATGCATGCATCCTTCACTAAAGTCTTTCAGGTGGGTCAACCTTCAAGAGTGTCCCGAGGACGAAGGGTATCTGTTGCTCCAAAAGCACCATCGGACTACAAAGGAGGTGAACAAAAGATCTCGTTCCCTTGTGCAAAGCTTGAAGTTTGGCTTGCAAATCACAGGCAGTGGCCAAGGAAAAAGATAAAGATCGGTACGATATAATCCTAAAAATGTCAAGAAATGTTTTTATTCTAGAAAGGTTGTAATAATTGAAGGATCTTACTTTTGCTAAGTGGGGGGAAGGAAATTCAAAACCCTACAGAAGCACACAAAGGCTGCATAAAAATACACCCATATGCATATGATTATGTAGCCTGAGAATCAGCACATAAAGGTATGTAACAAAATCACAACAGTCAGGATTTTTAGGAAGCAACCTTTAACAGTAGGAGAGCACACGACAGAGCTGCCAGCTCTTCTTTTCTTCCCTCTGCAGGCCGTAAATTTGCAGAATCATCTCCTGGTCTCTGGGGAAATGCCCTTTGCTAGGCTGCCTTTCCTCATTTTCCTGTTCCCAGAAAAAAAAAAAAACCAACAAAAAACAAACAAACAAACAAAACACCAAGAAAAAAAGTCCCACAAAGACTAACCGTCAGTAACTCAGAACATCTCCATATTCTAGCAGCAGCCTGGTTAGCACCAAGAGTCACCACCACTGAGCCTTCCAGTCCTGACAGCACTCACCCACTTCTAAGAGCTATTCCTATGGATTTCCTGGGTTGTCTTTCCTGGTTTGTGTGAGGGTGACCCCACAAAATCCTGTCATCCTCTTCCAGTATGGAGATAATCCTACCTTGTACTCATCTACTTTTAATTAATTACATTTAAGCACAGGAAAGAATAACTAAGCACTTGTGGAGAAAGGATGGGAGGGAAGAAGAACTAAAAGCTGTTTTAGAGGGGAAATAAAAGATATCTGGAGTAATTTTCTCCCCTCCCCATGCCTCCATTTCTTCTTCTCATTTAAGAAAGTAAAGTAAGAATGAGTGTAAATAAACATGAATATATGTACTTTTATATGCAAACGTTTCTAACTCTACAAATGAGTTTTTGCTGCTGGCTGTCGCCTGACAGTCTGAGATAGTGAAAGTGCAAGTCATTGAACAAAAAGCTGTGAGGAGAGCAACACAGAAAATGCATCTGAAGAACAGAAAAGCTGCTTAAAGCCTAGGTTTTTGAGAGATCGAGTTCCCTGGTGAAAACTGCAAGAAGCAAGACAAAATAGAACATTCCACAATGGGGGAAAAGTGCAGGAAATATATGAATAGAAGACAGCAGGTGAGTATCTGTTTAAGAGACAGCATATGCAAAGGTGAGTAATGTCTAATTCCTTGGATCTGATTCAAATGGCAGCGTTCATGAAATCCAGAGGAGTGGAAATAGTGTTTGGCAAAAATAACCCATTTAAAGGGGAAAGAGGGCAGCATCTATTGACACACAGGGCTGTTAGCAAACAAAGCTATGGTTAGTGGCAATTAGGGTTGTTGCAGTAGATGCTCCGTTCACTCCAAAACCAAAAATAATGGAAAGGACAAAATGGAAAGGCTAATGTTTTCCTTCCATAAAACTATTAATGCTGCCTACAGTATTGCAGCCTACTTCACACGGGGTTCCCCTATATTTCCTGGAAATATCAAAAAGCAATACACACTTGTGCTTCATCTAATGCATGCTACAGTCTGGGTTCTTTATGCACTTTTAAGGATTACAATTTTTCCTGTATCAGTTAATTTTTCATCGTGGTACCAGAAAATATTCAAGTACCTCTGAAAATGTATGCTCTATATTTGGGTGGTTGCCATTTCAATGAGACTCTTGTACAAAATAAGGGTTTTTAGCTTATGTTAAAAATGAACTCTGTAACATAACTTGAAACAAGTTGCAGCAAATGCTGTGCCATCATACCATCTGTGTTCAAGTACAGCTCTAAAGCTCTTCTATTGCTTCCTAAAGTGGAAAATAATGGTAAAAAATAAAAACAGATAAGATGAAGTATTGTGTATTAGAATACATTATGAACCTGAGCCTTACAATGTTTGTTTCAAAATCCCCCTCTGTACCTGTATACTCCAATGAAGCATTGTTTGGAAACCAAAGAGGAAGGTTATAGTCTTCACATTTAAATTAAGCAACAGCGATGTTCTCACCTGACACAGCTAGTAAATTCTGGTGAGCTTCACTCTACACAATATTGCCTATTTTGCTTTTTTTAGCTCTTTTCACAGGCTTTCCAACAATATTCCATAGGAACATGAGTGAAATTCATTAAACCCTGGAGTTAATTGAAGGAACTAAAACTGATGAGAAATATTTTTTTTAATATCCCACTGTTAAATTAACGTCTAAGATAACAGAGGTTGACGGACAAAACTTACGTGGAGTACAATATATATTATGACAAACCCCAACATACATCTTAGGCCACAAGGAAGTGTAGTAAGAAATCCAGAAACAAACTCTGCAGGTAAAATGCCACCACGGAAGAACTAACTGCTCTTTATATGATACAATGAAAAAAAAGCCTAGTTCTTGAAAAGTCAGCTTTGCCATGAGGGTCTTAAAGTGGCACCTTTTTGATATTCAGTCAAAATACAGGATCACTGTTTTGAAGATGGAAGTGACCCTGTTCTGATCACTTTATCTCACTCTCAGGTCTACAGTCACTTTATCACTGCAGGGTGCAAGGAAAACAAGGACTACATTGGGAAGCTGTCCTGGAACTGCCTCGAAAAGACAGAGAGAGGCGTGCAGGCAAGAGCAGGAGGCAGCGCATCTGCGGGAGAACCTGTAGGTGCTGTTTTCTCTGGTACCGAACCAACCTGCTCCCGGCCACTCTAAAACACAACTACGTCCATAACTTCCTCTTGCTTTCCCGGAAGCAAGCACCTCACTCTTCCTACGCTATCCCCTCACTCTGCCCCACCGGCAGATTTTTATGACTGCAGACATAAATACAGGCCCCTCCTGCGCCGGGGCTCTTCCTGCGGGAGCTGTTCCGAACAATCAGTGAACGAGTCCGGGTGCTCCGGCGGGAGTCGCTCGGGGAGCTGCGGCCGCACAGCCGGGATAGCCCCACAGCCGGGATAGCCCCACAGCCGGGATAGCCCCACAGCCGGGGTACAGCCCCACAGCCAGGATAGCCCCACAGCCGGGATAGCCCCACAGCCGGGGTACAGCCACACAGCCGGGATACAGCCCCACAGCCAGGATAGCCCCACAGCCGGGATAGCCCCACAGCCGGGATAGCCCCACCGCCGGGGTATAGCCCCACAGCCAGGATAGCCCCACAGCCGGGATAGCCCCACAGCCGGGATACAGCCCCACAGCCGGGGTACAGCCCCACAGCCGGGATAGCCCCACAGCCGGGATATAGCCCCACAGCCGGGATAGCCCCACCGCCGGGGTATAGCCCCACAGCCAGGATAGCCCCACAGCCGGGATACAGCCCCACAGCCGGGTTATGGCCCCACAGCCGGGATAGCCCCACAGCCGGGATAGCCCCACAGCCGGGATACAGCCCCACAGCCGGGATAGCCCCACAGCCGGGATAGCCCTACAGCCGGGGTACAGCCCCACAGCCGGGATAGCCCCACCGCCGGGGTATAGCCCCACAGCCAGGATAGCCCCACAGCTGGGATACAGCCCCACAGCCGGGTTATGGCCCCACAGCCGGGATAGCCCCACAGCCGGGATAGCCCCACAGCCGGGATACAGCCCCACAGCCGGGGTACAGCCCCACAGCCGGGGTACAGCCACACAGCCGGGATACGGCCCCACAGCCGGGATACGGCCCCACAGCCGGGATACAGCTCCGGGCACGTGACCTCAGCCCGAGGTTTTCTGTGAGGTTTGCACCGACCAGGAACCGGGCGGAGAGCTCGCCGGGGTCTCCCGAAGGCACGGCAGCCTGCAGCAAGTCCCCGGGAGGGAATCCCCCTCCCACTCTGGAGATCTCTTGGCCCATGGCACTGCCAGATACAACGTGAATCTAGAAGAGAACCTTTAGCCTACCTGGCCCTTTTCACAATATATACCGGCGTGCTTTCTCCGTCTTACTACTCTCCATTTTATTTCTAATCCTGTGAGACAGTGCTGATCCCAGAGCTCAGGAGAAAGCGGGAGAGGTCAGGACACTGCATACTTGAGACAGGGATTCAAGCTGGGGCATGCTGTTCAGAGGGGACAAGTGAATGCCGACTTCCAAGACCTTTAGAAAACAGGGTGGGTTTTGTTTTGTTTTTTTTTTCAGAAAATGAAAAAGCATTTCCAACAACAGCAGTGTTTATTAATTGTCTTCCTACTCCTGTCAGCACGTTCTCATCAACGTTTGGGTGGTGCTGTCCGAAATGCCCGCTTGCCTGTCCCAGGGAGAGGCTTCCAGAGGGACCGTCCTGCGCCTGCAGAGCCGCTGAGCGCCCATCCGCCAGCCCTGGGAGGGTCCCCCAGGGCCCTGCCGGCATCCCGGGTCTCCCATCTTCTTCTGGACATCCCGTTTTTAACCCTCAGCATGTGTCGCGCTCACGGTGCAGGATGAGGCTCGGGGGCGCGGTTCGATGGGGAGCCGTCCCGCAGCCGCGCCTGTACCGGGACAGTCCCGGCCCCCCCGTACCCTGGGGGCTCAGCCACCCAGCCACGCACGGGGCTCGGCGGAGCTTACTGGGGACACTGGGCGCTCCGGGCGGCACAAAGCCTGGAGAGCCCGCCGGGGGTGCGCGGGGGCGGCGGTGACATCCGCGCACACCCCGCGGCCGTACGAGGAGGCGGTGCTGCCTCCCCCGCTCTGTGCCGCAGGCGCGGGCAGCGCTCCACCGCCCACGGGCGGGTGCGGGGGTCTCCCCGCCGGGCCGGGGCCGGTGCTGCGGGAAGGGCGGGACGCGGGCCCGAACTTGCGGCACCCCCGGGACCCCCCGCTCTGCTCGGGGGTGGGGGCGGGGGGTGCAGGCGCGCGCTCTCGGGCGGGGCCGCCGCCGGCTCTGGGCGTGACCGCGGGGTGGGGGAAGTGAGGGGGGGGGAGGTTCGCGCGCGCCCTCGCGCGCCGTTGCCATGGCGCCGCTTGACGTCACGGGCGGCGCGCGGCCCGCGCGGAGCGGCGCGGTGATTGGCGGAGACGCCCCGTGCGCGGCGCCGGGAGAGGGAGGGAGGGAGCGAGGCTGCAGCGCCGCGAGCGCCAGAGCCGCACAGTCCGCGCCGGCCGCCCGCCCGCACCGACGCACCCGCGCCCGCCCGCCCGCCCGCCGCGCACAGGTAACGGGGCCGCCGCCCGGGACCTGCCCTCCCCGGCACGCGGCAGGTCGGGAGCACTGAGCGGGGCGGCCGGGGGACAGCGCCCAGCCCGCACTGCTCCCCCCCGGGGCGGCTCCGTGGGGAGGGAGCGGGGCGCGGGGGCCGCTGCGTGGGGCGGCGGGGACCCTTCTCGGCCGGGGATAGGAGGGAAAAAGGGGGAAGCACCGGCGGAGGGGGCGGCAGGTGAGACGACCCCGCGCCCGCAGGGAAGGGAGCGCCGCCCCCGCCGGGCGGGGGCCAGGGCGCGGGCGGCGGGCGCTGCCGGGTGTGGTCTCCCGCCGGGAGCCCTGCCCGGGCGCGGAAGAGTGGCGGCGGCGGCCGCGCTCGCTTCCCTCCCTCCTCCCAGGCCTCCCCCCAGCCCCCCCTTCCGCCGCCCAGGCCCCCCCCGCCTCCGCCCATCCTCCCCAGGGGTCCGGGCGAGAGCGGCGGCTCCCCCGGGACTGGAGGGGGCTCCTCCTCCGCCGCTCCCCCTCCCCCGCGCCGAATCCCCCGGGGATGGGCCCGCGGGCTTTCCCTATTCCGGGGCGGGGACGCGGCATCCTCCCCCGGGGGCGCTGGGCGGAGGGGAGCGGGATCGGGGCGGGCCGGGCTCCGGCACCCACCCGCCGTGACAAAGGCGGCGGGCGCGGCGCTCGGTGTCCCCGCGGCGGGCGCGGCGCGGGGAGGGAGGGAGGGAGGGGCGGCCGCAGCGCCCCGGGGCCGCCCGCTCGCCCCGCCCTCCGCTCCGCCCGCCCCCGGGCCGCTCCATTTTCTGCTGTCACCGCACTCGCCGTGCTGGAGCCGCGGCAGCGCCCAGCCCGCGGGGGCGGAGGGCGGCCTGTCCGGGGATGCTGCCTCCCGGAGATGCTGCCGCGGCAGCCTGCGCTGCCCCGGGGATTGGCGGTGGGGCCGGCGTTGTGGCCACGCTTGCCCCGGTCACGGCGAGTGGTAAATAACCACCGCCAAACGACTGCTTTAAAATGGCTCCTTAACCCCGCCGCGCGCGGTGTGGGCAAGCTCTTCAAGGCGCGTTTGCAAACAAACGGGGGTTCGTGCCCCCATGTTGGGGACAGGAGCTGTTAAAACTTGCAGTCACCTGGAATGTTAAATGTGCTTAATTTATTCCCAGAGACAAAACATAGCCCTGCCATTGCTTCTCCACATAAAATGACAAAAGTCTTCGTGGTTAAAAATGAAGATGCTTGGTTGGGGTGTGTGGAACAATCAGAAATATATGTAATGACCAAAACTGGTTCGTGCTTTAATAATCTTGTTAAACTTTAAAGGATAATGTATCCCCAGAGCACATTACCGGTTCCTCCAAATGATCAGGTTAGGATACATGGAAGGATGGGGGGTGAAGAACAAGTATTTTTTCTTCCTGTGCCAAAAGAAATTTCTCAATACCTCTGCTTAGCAGAGTTTGATTTTTTAACTTTTTTTTTTAAGTGCTGATAAGACAGATTATGAACCGTTTCAGCAAGATTGTGCTATCTGAAATACTGATTTGTAAGTAGTAAAATTTTATTTTGTCTCTGAAAACAGAGCCTTCTGGGCAGATCAGCAATACCTGACACAAAACATCCCATAGTGGGGATTTCCATTTTGGGAAAGGAAGTTAGCATTGTGGGAAAGGTGAACAACTTGCAATTTAGATATTAGTTGCATTCTGACTTTTTTAACATCCGGTGCAGGATTTGATTTGCAGATGTTTATGTGAAGTACCTCTGCATGTAACTGTATGATTCTGTGAAGAATGCTGCTTGGTATTGTTTGTCCAGCCTTTATTTGGTTGTCTTCTGTGGAAAACTTACTATTGGATATTTTCCTTGTCGGTTTTGGCACACTGATAATGTAGTCTTATGAAAGAGTGGTGGCAGAGAATTAGGGTAATTTTTGTGCATAAGAGAAATTATTTGGTTTTAGTTCACCTTTGCTTTTGTTTGTGTTTATTAAAATAACATACTTTTAAAAGTTTACCGTTTTTCAGGAGGAAGCAGTGACTTTAACTCTCTACTCCATGTGTTGGAGCATCCAGTGCTGCTAATATGCCTTGTGTTCTGGATTTCAGTTGTACCTCTTACAGTTCCAAACTTCTTAGAGAATACAGGTTGTTCTGCCTATGAAGTTAAAACATCTTTGTCCTTGACCAATGTCTGAATAATGCCTCACTATTTTTCCTCTTTAGAAATATCAGCATGGATAAAAATGAGCTGGTGCAGAAGGCCAAACTGGCTGAGCAGGCTGAAAGATATGATGACATGGCAAGTTGCATGAAATCTGTGACTGAGCAAGGAGCTGAGTTGTCCAACGAAGAGAGGAATCTTCTCTCTGTTGCCTATAAAAATGTTGTAGGAGCCCGTAGGTCATCTTGGAGAGTCGTCTCAAGTATTGAACAAAAGACGGAAGGCGCTGAGAAAAAACAGCAGATGGCTCGAGAATACAGAGAGAAAATTGAGACTGAGCTAAGAGACATCTGCAATGATGTGCTGGTGAGAAATAATGATACTGTTGATCCATTTTTACTTAGAGTTGCAGAGTAAATGGTGCTGGGCCCTCTGGGACTATTTCTAGTCTGTCAGTTAAGCTGTGGTCTCCTATGCCATTTCTGACAATAAGGTTTAAAAAATCACTGAATTTTTCTTTACATCTGATGTGCTGATTATTTATATACAAATTATAGTTATGAATGCTAATAAATTTGGAGACATGTAGAAACATTATTGTACATAAAGTAGTAGTTTTGAAAGGTCAACTTATTTCCCTGAGACTGAACTGTATATGGGTTTAATTTGGGGGTTTCTCCTCCCCAGTGCTCTTCCCCCTTCATGCAGTATTTGTATCCTATATCTCTTTGATTTCTGCAATTTTAATATGCTACTGTAGTTGCAAGAGGTAGTTCTTACTCTATGGAAATTGTGCCCCTCCCTGGGTAAGATGATGTAATGTTAGTTATGACTCAGCCGTGCAGAAAATTGCCTGCAGGAAGAGGCAGAAGAAATGCTGTGATACCTGCTTAAGCTTTTTTGTAGCAAACTATAAGGGTGGTCAAGTTAGGCATTTTCTGAGACTTGTAGTTACATTAAAGTGTGCCTGTGCACAGCAAACAATACTGTATTTTCACTGGGAGGCCAGTTTATGAAATCCAAACCTCTTTCCAAATGCTTTCTCCAGATTGTCGAATTTTTTCATGTGCACATGCTTGTGGTGCTTCAGTGAGCACACAAGGAGCAGCTGTTTCAGTCCTGTAACCAATTGTGAGGTAGAGGTTACTGTTAGCAATAGAGTTGTCCACTGCACTATGGGCACTGCTGGCTGTCATCCCATATGTGACAAGGGATCACCTGCAGGTGACAGAATGACATGAGACATGAAGGAAGTGCTAAATAGCTAAGTGTCTGAAGATCTGATCTAACCACATGAAAGTTAAGATCAATGAATAGCATAAATTTTGCTTGTTGTGCAAGACAACTAAATGATATGGGTGGTCATTGCTTCTAGAATACTGGTTCTCCAAGGGTTTGTTAGAGTCAGAATGGATAACTGAGTCTTGGCTTCCAGTTCAGGCTGGCTGCTATGGTTATTGTAACACACCCAATTTTGTATATTATGTTATCTTGTGTACAGATAACTCTTCTACTTTGAAAATGAAATACAGAACTTACTCATAGGAAAGAACTGATTTACTAGTACTTGTGTTGTAAACTAGTGGCTCATCTATTCAAGCCAAGGAAATGGGGATCCAAATCTGGCATTCTAATTGGTTATTATTTTTTTCTTTAATTATTTTACTAATGGGAAAGTCAGGGTGGATGCTTTCAGTTCAGGGTGATCTGAAAGTTTTTTGCCAGCTACATTTTGGTTTAAGAAATTATTTTAATTAAATCTGGGCTTAACAACCTTAGAAGAATTTAGTGTTTGCTATTAGTTTTTTGTCTGATAATGGCAACCAGGTTGAAAGGTGAAACTAGCTTTTATTGTGCATGCTAAATATAAAGACTAAAACAAAACCCAGCTTTTGAGTTTGCTGCAGCAGCTAGAGTGCCTGGGCGGGGAGCAGTATGGGTGGAAAGTCTTGTTAAATCTGAATCCCAAAATGGACTTGAATTTCTCTTTGTGTTAATGAGACATATATTATTCAAAGAAGTTACTGGTTTTTGACATGTTACTATTTTTAAGAAGCTAATGACTGACTAGTTTTTAACATTGCCAGTCCCATTTTTCTTAAAAATGTTAAAGAAAAATTACTGCCCAGAAGAAACAATGCCTTGTGAAGCGATTAGCAGTAATGAAACTACTTTTTTAGACTTGCATTTAAAAAAAAGTAAAATTTTTGTATTCAAAGGATAGAATTTAAAAATACTTAAATGATACATGCTGCCTTTGATACTGCCAATTACATTGAAGATTTAGACTTATATTTTAAAACATACTCTTGTTTTCTTTCTTGAAGTATCCTATGCATGTACATTCTTACCTAGAAATATGGCTGACTGTATTGCTTTATCCACTTTGCTTTAACAGAGAAAAGAACTGTGGTAACAGTTGTTTATTATGAACAGGAGTCTGCACAATGCTGCATGCAAATGTAGAACTAGGGTTTGGGGTTTTTTTCAGAAGATCTCTGTTACTTTAATGCACCATAATCTAGTCTATACTGTTTACAGAAGTGAAAAGCAAGGTTTAGCCAGTCTTAATTGGTGTGAAGTATGGCATTAACTAATAAGACCTGAAATGTTAAACTTTCAAAGCTTGTAATCATGAGCCTTACCTACTAGCGTACAAAAGCAGTTCTGCAACTTCTGTATCTTTTATTGAGGCTGTGGCTCTGTTGGAGCTGTTGTTGTGTCTTCAATTGTTTGCTAGTGTCTTAAGTGATATTTAATGCCCAGGGGTATTACATCACAGCTGAGTATGACTGCTGTCCTAACTTCAGTGTTGAAGGGAGGAAAGCAATTTAGAGGATGTGTTTGTGACTAGAAGAGTGTGGCCAAAGCTGGCTCCTCTGCTCCTCTTGCAGCTTCCTGCTCTCTTCTCTCACTGGAATGAAATCTAGTGTACTGGAAGAAATAGCTCCTCTAATCTTGTAGATACTGACTATACTAAACTCTGCCCGGGCTTTGTTTCCATCTCTTCTACTGATTTACAGAGAGAATAGAAGCAATTAATGATGAACTTCTTTCTTGCTTCATCCCTATTGTGCCCAATGATAAGTTTTAATAGTTAAGTGGCCGGGTCTGAATGTTTGTTTTTCTCCTTTACACCAACCTCGCAACAGGAAAAGATAGCATCTGCATCCTTGCTGCTTCCTGAATATTTTTTTCCTTCAGCCTGCCATGGAGTGCTTCTACAACTCTACAAAGAGTTGAACTCATCCTCTTGTTTCGTGCAGCATCAGAGTGCTGCTGTACAAAGAAGAGACACCTAAAATACCTTGTTTCTGCACCAATTCTGTCAGATATGCATTTAAGTATATCAAAGTGTAATATAACCAGCTCTAGTTTGGAGTTGGTCTGGTAGTG
The DNA here is from genome assembly GCF_030490865.1 of Poecile atricapillus. Lineage (NCBI taxonomy): Eukaryota > Metazoa > Chordata > Aves > Passeriformes > Paridae > Poecile > Poecile atricapillus. Next base: position 132,978,006 of record NC_081250.1, on the reverse strand, counting down.
GTGGTAAACATCAAATAATTGTGACACGTTGTGTGTAGTGCAAGTTCTCTGCACCATGGCAATGAAGATGGTATTTCCAAATTCTTCAATAGTGATACAACGTGTGTGATGCTGTGTGTAAGGAAGTACATTGCCATACTTGAGTATCTGAAAAGTGCTTTGAGTATTATAGAAAATTTCCAATTGATATAGAAAATTAAGCTTTTAGTTAATTACTTTCCCTCATGTTAGCTAAGTGTGTGCTTCATGTTGTTTCAGTTTTTATAGCAGAAAGGAAGGTCTGTCTAAAGTACTAGTATAATGATCTATAATTTTTTTTGTCATTTCCATAATAAAAATCGTTATTAATATAACAGGTGTGGATTTTCTTTAAACTGCTTTTTGCTGTTAGTAGAACAGTGAGTTGCAACTGAAGTGATTCAAATTTAAACCGCAGTAAGCTGAATTTTTCAGCTAACAAGGGTTCTGAAGTACAGAGAAGAATGGAGGGGCCTTTGAATAGGTAACACCCTGCACTGCTTGTATGTTAGAAGTTCTCAGGAGCTCAGCTGGCTTTCAGGAAGTCTCTTACATGAGCTAAATGTAAACTAATAATTGAAAACATGACTGGCTATCTTCACATTAGGAGGAATGTTGTTCCAGACAGTTACACTCTTCCCTAGGCTGGCACATACTGCAGCAGTCCCTGCATGCCCTCCGAGTGCTCAGTATGTGACAGTTCCTATGTTCTTGCCTGATGCCCAGTTTTCTGGGTGATGTTGCTTCCCCCTCCAAGTTCCACCACAGAAGTGCCCTAAGTAAATCTCCTCTGGCAGTGCCCAAGCACCCTTTCACCATTTCTTTGCCCTTTTAGTTGTTAAGATCTGGAGAACTTCTGCAAACCTTGGCTGCCCTTCAGCTTTTTGGAGTTACTGTTACACAAAGATGCTAGTCAGCGCTTTTCCTCACTCCTTTCCTGCCAGAAAAGCAGCAGGTTAATGGTATTATTTAGGGCTTTCCAGTAAGATGAATTTTTTGCTTTTTTCACTACATTATTTCTTCCAAATGTCACCCTCAGGAGAGTAAAAGGGTACTCCTTGTGTGCTCATATTTGAGATTTCTTTGCACTTGTTATGGATGCTTCACTTTTTACAAGTGGTAATTGTGAGAGCAGAAGGTTCAGTGATATCTCAGATTAGTGACTTTAGGTTTACATTTCTTTTTTATGTATATTGTTGAGAGGGGGAGTAGAATGTTTAGTAACCTGTCATGGGGCTGCAGTTCACTGGGGGAAGGGAGTGTAATTCCATTCTGAATGCATCTAAATGGCTTTTTAAAGAACATACCACAGAATTAATGTTTTTTGCCATCAGTCTCAAATTACTGTGGCACTATTTTCTAGTTGCCTGCAAACATCTAATAAGTTACTATGTTAACTTCGATAAAATGTTTAGTAATTCTTAATGACAGGGTTAGGAAATTTGGTCTTCTACAGGAAGCCATATGGCTTTTGACATGAACATGTGTAAATTGTCTTTTTAAAACTCAGCCACTGTATGCTTAATGTGTTCTCCTCATGGTTAAAGTGCACAGCTAACTAGTGAACTGGCAATACCATACAACTGTCTTGCTATGATGATATCTAATACTAACAGAAAATTCAGTATTCTGGCTGAAAATCACTACCTTCAGTTCTGTGACTCCTTCAGGCTTGCTTAATTATTTTTTTATGGCACTTTGTCTTTCAGATTTGTGTCATTTTTTTAGAAAAAAGAGGAGGCATTTGTAGAACCTTCTATTTGAAAAAATGTCAGTCACAGATGGGGGTGGCTGATGTGTTGAAATCTAGGAGTTAGGTGCCCAGAAGAATTTAGGTTGGAAGGGAGGTCATTGTGTTCAACTCTGCTCAGAACAGATCTGGTTTGATCACTTTGCTCAAGGCCTTGTCAGTCAAATTTTTAAGCATGGAGATTCCACAGCCTCTCTGGGCAGCCTGTCTTAATATTTGTTCATGCTTACTGTTAAGGAAAGAATACTTGTGTGTGTTCTCATGTTCCAGCTTGTCTGCTGCCTCTCATGATGTCAATGTAGACCTCAAGGAAGAGTCTGGTTCCATCTTCTCTCAGCAGCTGTACACAGCAGTAAAATCAGCTGGTTTTCTTGGGGCTGAAGAAACCCATCTCTCTCAGCCTTGCCTTGTACCTCATTGTGCTCCAGCCCTATAGTCCCTTCAGTATATGTGTGTTTTTCTTATGCTGTGGAACTCAAACCTGAACATAAAAACCCAAAATGTCATCTCAAATTGTTAAAATTTGCATTGAAAGATGGTAATTGGTAATGTGTTAGTGGCATATGTGAAAATATGTGAGTACTCTGGTTCACAAATGCTTCTCTGAATGAACTTCATATATTGCAGAGCACAATGTTGCAAGGACTTTCTAACTTAAAAGGGTGATTATAATTCAAGCTTTTGATTAACTCTCCAAGTCTGGCTTTTTCAGTAAGGGTTTGGTTGGTATCATTGCTCATATATATTGAAGGTAGGAAGCAGAGGCAGTTTGTATCAACCTCATTATTTCAGTAATTTCCCTGATTGTAGCTACACCCTTTCAGGTTTGGGGTTCTAGTTGGTTTTTCTTTTTTGTTTGTGTTGTTGGTTTGGTTTTTGTTGGGTTTTTTGTTTGCCTGTAGTGAAAGCAGTGACTAAGCTGGAGTAATTTACTTTACCTTTTTAAGCAATTAGATTGTTGGAAAACTGTTGAATCTTTGATAATTAAAACATCATTCATGGATCACTTTAAATATGAGATTACTTGTGTTGTTTTTGATGTAATCTTAGCAAGAAGGGCATCCACAATGCTGACATGTATGTTTAATGCTCCCATTTATCATAAAATCAGCTAAAGTGCTCTGCATAAATGCAGCTACTTAATTAACTCTGCTTTCACATGTGTATACACATATGTAAATGTATCTACATCCTCTTGATTTTATTGAAAGTAGAAAAAGCCTTTATTATAACCACTAGCCTGCTGTACTAACTTCATTTGGCATTAATGTTTAATAATTTGCTTTGATTTACAATAAAAAGGTACAAAGTGCTTATACTGTTGAAAAACGTTGAAGTGACAACTTGCTTTATTTGACAGCAGCCTTCATTGTTCAAGTACTTCATGTACCTACTGCTGATACTCAGTTCTAAACAGCAAAATAAAGTTGATAGTTTAGTCACCTGTGACAGATAACTCTTCATCTTCTTTATGCTGCCTAAGGAAGAACTTCATTGGTTGCTTAGAAGTCTAAGAAGCAGAAACACTGCATTGCTAATGTATCAGCTTCTTCTTGTGCCTGTGGAAGCTGTAAGTGATAGAAACATAAAATTTAGAATATTAGCAGAGTTAGTGCATTAGCTCTGCACATCTGTATGGACAAATACTCTCGATCTCTGGTTTTATCTGGAAACTTCTGTCTCGTTACTGTGCGTGTGACAATAGTGTGTTTCTGAAACAGGTTCTCAAATGCTTTACTTGTACTTTGCTGTGGACAGACATCAGGTCCTGATGCCTCCGAAGCTGGTTGTTCCTTCAGGCAGTAGTTGCCTACCATTGTTAAATATTTTGAGAAAGCTTGTGCTGTTAAAGTTGATTGAAGAGAATTAAGATTGTGATTATTTCTTAAACATGTTTGTTGTTTTTTTTAACTGAATGTTAAGTCTTGCGCAGTGGATTATTTTTCTTGAAATCTGACAGAAGGTTGGCAATGCCTCTTCAAAGGAGAGGTAATAATAAGTCATGTTCTGCTGAGACTAACAGTAAATTCTTTAATTTTTTTATTAGATAAAACATGTTGGACTCAATGATCTCAGAGGTCATTTCCAACCTACTTGATTCTGTGATTCTATAAGGCAGCTCAAATGAGGCAGAGAAAAGTTGTCAGTTGGTTTTTGGTGGTGGTGGGCTTTTTTCTGGATATTACCCTTTGTGATTATGTTACAAATGATTTGACAGATATAATCTGATCTTTTAACTGGTTATTTTCTCCTAGTCCAGATTAGGTTTACATTGCTAAAATGGCATTTTTCCTAGTAAAATGTTTTTATTAACATTGTGTGCTATAGCAAACCCGTAGTCAATCCATATTCTGCTTCAGGAGATTTGAAATCTGCCCAGAGTGCAAGCTGCTAAAAGATAAATGGCTCCTACTTCTGAGCAAGGATAGAAAGTGTTACAACATGTTTATGGGGAGTTTTAGAGACCAAAACTGTAGTCTTAAAGCAGCTTAAGATGTGTTCTGGTTTGGAGTACAGCTGCAATAGCTGTAGCTGAGACCTACATCCTGGGCAGAAATTCTCACCCAACTCAGTTGGCTTCAGTTTTTTATTATGTCAAGTCTCTCAGAGGGTGTTGTGAAAAGAATAATGATTGATGCATCTGATACCATTTTATTTTGATGCAAGTCCCCAATAATCAAGAAGCAGTTTAATGAGGTGATGCTGAGAAAAAGGCCTAGGTAAAAATTGCATATTGACTTTGATCCTCAGTGGAGACTGTTTGTTAAGATCTATAGTGATGCCTCAAAAAAATTAAGACTTTAATCCTAATGTTTTTCTATTAAGTATCTTTACAGCTGCTGCCTTTCATATGAGTTTCTTCAGAGTGGGTTACTAAATTGGGGAGGTATTTTTGCCTGTACTTCAGAACTTGGTTCCTTCATTAGCATGTTTATTACACATGCTTTGGTAAAAAACAATAACAATTGGCATGAAACACCTGAGGAGTCTTTTGAATTATCTCAAGACTGTATCCTGATACGAGGCACACTTGTCTCCCTTGCCATAAATACTAATTGGAAAGCAAAACAGTAGAAGAAACTAGCTAGTAAAGGACATGGTAGTCGAAGTTGAGGAAGACAGATCTGCAAAGGTTAGCTATGTATGGTTGTAAAAGAGTGAACTGAGATGATGCTCCTCATTGCCTCAGGTGCTATCTGTTTCTTGTTTTGCTGGCCAGTGGTGTGTCCATGCCAAGCATCCTGTATGCATTTTTGTGCATACACCTACTCTTACTGACTTGTATCTTTCCCCTGGCATGTATCTCCGCACAAAGATGATTTTTCAGGGTGTCCTACTAATTCCATGTTTCCTTTGCCTGCCCATATGTGATGCCGCTTTTGTTCTCTTTTCTAAGGAAACACATTTACACTGTTTTAGTAGTATTTTTATGTATAAACTAAGATTTCTTGCCATTGTTTCTGTCATATGGGATTTTCTTCTGTCCATTAGTCCTTTTATATATTTTGTTTTCAGTTACTGTCTTATTACTCAGACTTCATTTCCTCTACTCGTTTCCTTTCTAGATCTTCATTAGATTGACTACAGCAAAACTGCTAATCAGGTGTACCTTTCTTCTGCTCTTAGCAATTCCTCATGTCCCTACGCACATCACATCTCCCACTGTTGCATAAACACTGCAGATTACTCCACAGTCAAATTCTTCCTTCCCCCTTGAAGGTTCTTTGTCCCAAATTCTGAATTCCTCTCCTGCTGAGGGCCATGCTTCTTGCTTCATCTCTTCTAGCCAGCCTCATCACCTTTCTCAAACTGCTGTTTCTGTGGGCAGCCAATTGGATGGGAAGAAAGAATAACTGGTACTGACACAGGCAGCAGGCTGGTTTCCTTCTTCAGCAGATGTTTCAGCAGAGATCTCCAGTGCCTCAGCAGCCACTAATATTGACAGCTTTTCTGGTATTGCTATTCTAGTGAACAAACTAGTAGAAAGAATTCTGTGGCTAACTTTAAAGTGTGGCTTCACTTTTGGCTGGAGTAGAAGGCTGAGAACAGTCCTTTTGGTTTTCACAGGAGGGTTGGAGGTTACCCATGAGGCAGCAGTTGCAGAGCCCTTAATACCAAACTCTGGGCAGAACTGTAATCAGGAGCAGCATAGTAAGCCTGGGTCAAAACAGGCTTTGGGGAAGGGATTGTCTAAAAATACACCTTTTAAAAATGCAAATATGTATCTCTTTTCTCCAGCAATTCAGATGGATGTATGTAAATAAAGTGGCCACAAATTATTTAATTAAAGCCTTTATAGTATGTGTGCCAATCTGTGCAGTGCAGCTAATTGCATGTGTTGTTTTATAGCTTGTAACTTTCCTAATCCTCCTATGGAAAACAGTCATGGAAAATCACTTGCTAGATTATAATGGGAATTGATCAGTGTCCTTTTTTTTTCTTTTTTTTTTTAATGAAACTGAGAAGTAGCTTAAAGAAAAAAGTAACACTCATGTACAGGTAGACAGGTATCTGCAGCTTCCTCTCTGGTGCTTTGTGGGTATTAAGGTTATTTTGATGTAATGAGAGTTTGAACAATGTATGTAAAATGGACAAGAAGCCTGCTTAAGGTTACTTTCTCCAGAGAAACCACATCTGGCTCAGGAAGTCCCTGGGCATTGTGGAGGCTAAGAGAAGCCTGACACTTTCTTACTTTGTTAATGTGTTTTCCTAGTGGCATCCTCTTTCGGGCAGTGTTGCAGTGAGATTAGCAGACAGAGGAGTCCTGTCAGCCAGTATGATCCCTCTTGTGTTCTTAAAATGTCTTGGAGAAAGATAATGGAATGCTGCTTACATCATGAAAATACTAGGCTGTTGTCATTAAATTAGTTTCAGGCTGAGCTTAAAAAACCAAAAGTTTCTTTCATGAATTAAAAAGAAAAAGAAGCTCTTCCATGTCATCTTCATCCCTATGTCATATACCAGGGGTGGGTGACAAGTGAGTTGAAGTTCAGGTAGTACTCTTGCGTAGTTTATTCTCAAGATTAGAAAAAACAAAGCTATTGTTAGGTGTCTTTCAATACTGCATGAAAACAAAAAGCCTGCTTATTTATTAAACAAAAAGTGAGATTATTTCAGAGAACTGATACTATTTAAAGTACCTAAAGTTTATCAGTGTATTCTTTTCGAGTTTTGCCATTCTGCACCTTGGTTCTTTTGTGCAAGAATATCTTTTTATTTCTCCTATAGTTCTAGAATTTTTATTCAGTTAGATATCTTAATAATTTTTGCGTATTTAAAAATAAGGCTTCTAGTTCTCAGTACTTTTAACTACGTATTATATGTATTATGCTACTTGCTACTACATTTTCCTAGAATCTGGTGACCATTCTTTTTTTCCTGCTTGTCAGGAGGGAAATATATAAATAGAAAATGAAGTTGTTGGCACAATCATCTCTAAAATTCATAGGCAATAACATGTACTGAGACCAAGCCTTTAATAAAGGGAAATAACTACTGAACTAGAAGCACCAAGGCAAAACTGAGCATTAAAATAAAATTATTTAATGCTCTAATGGTGGATTTGGGAATAGATTTCTGGCCTACACAAGTCATTTGACAAAGATGCAACTGCTTTTAAAACAAGAGTAGTTTTAGTCTTCAAGTGTCAGGAAAGGACTCTCCAAGTCTTTGTGTTGGCTTCCCATCTTCAGCTGCAGGCCTCACCTTAGTTTGACAACTGAAGCATGTCCACTTGCACTAAGAAGCAGGCAGACTTTTAGGAGAGGGTTGGCTGTTGGGTTTCTTTTGTTACTACTTTTTAGGCTTCTTTCACGTTCCTCCTAACATTTCAAACTTTATCTTGCAAAACCACAGGAAGAAGTACATAGAGCCTTTCATCAAAGTGGCTCAAAATGTGATGTGCTTCATGTTGCCACCTGTTGACTGTATCCTGTTCAGGCAGTAGAATATGTGTAAGAATGAAGGAAGTTGTTATGTTTCCAGTTCAGTGTTTAGAACAAGCCAGGATTGAAGTTCACCATTAGGATAACTCAAGTTGTATGCAGATAGTTTCTGGTATGTCTTTGAAGACAAAGACTTTTCTCTAGTACTTGATGAGGGTGAGGGAGCATACCAAATCTTACCAATGGTATGTGTGAGCAGAGCTGGCATCTTGCGAGTTCAAACATGTTTGTTGGCCAGTCCAGAGAACCAGAAAGCTGCTGACTTAGTCATAACCAGAATTGCAGGTGTGAAGTGTTGAAGCCTGATCTTTGAACGGCCAGCATATTAGTAAGAGTTGATATTCAGATTTAAACACATCCTTTAAAAAAAAAAAAAATTAAAAAAAAAATTCTTATTAAATCTTTCTGAAAAGACTTACAAAAAGTACAAGGTGTTACAGGTTTGGGCTGAAAAGTGCGCTAAAATGCTGCTGGGTCTGCCTAGTTGATGGTAGTGGTATGGTTTGTTTCACAGCAGTTAGATCCTTGCTGTCAAATTAAAAGCTCTGCCAATTACTGCTGTGTCCTTGGGGGGAGCGGGGTGTTTCAAGGTCAGGGAATGGTTGTTTAGTTTTCTTCAGAAAAATGTTCCTACCAGATGCTGATCACGATGCTATAAATAACTGCCCATGTATTCATATATATCAAACCTGTATGGGAGTTTCATGTCATAGCAGGAAGATCACGAACAAGCATGAAACCTTAACTACATATAATGTAATCACAGACATGTATGGACTGCAGTTGTCAAGGCGCTGTACACATTGCAGTGATGCAGATCACATCAACATAGTAAATCCAGTCTTGGACTTGCTGCTACCACTTCAGTGGCCTGTATGGTGATCAGCTCTATACTGATAAACACTGCCCTGTCCACTGGTAAAGGAGAGAGAAGGTGGGCAAGTTAAAGCAAAAGCTATTAAAAGAATCCACAAGATAAACAGTATTCTCCGTAAACTGATGTGTTGGCAGATAACTAGTTGTTAAATTTGCTGTGCTTTTGATTCTTCTATCTTCTGTAATTGAACAATGAAGCTTAGTAGCTTCATTGGTCTTACCTGTCTGGCTTTCTGTAGCCATACCACCTCCATGCAGGTTATGCTTTCACAGCCACTCTCTAGGATAAATCTGTGTACCCTGAACCTTCAGGCTAACTTTAAAGGAGTGGTCTGTGTCTACTTACACCACTAAAATAAAATAGATTCTGAAATAAATGGACTAATACAAACAGAAGAAACTGAATTTATAAGACTAAGTAAATAATAGGGAGGAGATCTCTTTGCAATCATTTCACATGCTAGCTTTTAAATATTCATCTGCTTGCAGGTTTTATTGTTGCTGTTTGTGAAGTATTTGGCATAAATCAAATTCTTCCAAAGATATGTGGCACACCAGTCCTACGTGTTGTTTGTATAGAATAGACTCTTTCATTCAAATCTGAGTAAGCTCCCAGTTCAGTTTGAGTTGGAGTCTCTTTGCATGGGCTATATTCTGTGAATAGCTGTTCAAAGGGACTTTTTCTCAGTTCATCAGTCTTTGAAAATCAGCATGGCTTTAGAACTTTCTGCAGTACAAGATTTACAGCGTTCAAGCTCCTTTTGCCCTGCTAGTGTTCGTCTGTTTAAGATGACAATTAGTAGTCTTTCTTCCTATCTGTCTCCTGGTGCAATTCACCCATTCAGTTTGCAAACTACTTTACCTCATTTGTGATCTAAGTGAAGTTTAAATCTTGGAGCTTGCTGTGTAGCTCAGCTCAGCTGTGTGCTGAGTAGAGCTGTACATTTTAATCAAATGACCTTCTATACAGAGGAGGAATAATTTCTGTTTGTGGAATCACTGGAAATATTTTGATCTGGCCAGTTAATGGAGGATGCAGAAGGAGAGCAACTCCCCACAATGCCAGAATCATAGGTGCAGACTGACATACCTGGATTAATTGAAATCTCACAGATAAAAGCTAATAAGGAGCCTTGTTCACAGCAGCTGGTAACCTTCAGTTGTCACTGGAACTTCTTGGCACTCAAGAAGATGTAGCTGCAAACCTTGAAGCTCTCTAGTGAGGACAGAGTGTGTAAGGAGTTACAGAGAGCTAAGGTGTGTGACCCATAAACCTGCTGGCCTCCTGCTACGTTCCAGCCTCACTGGGACAGAGCTGGCTCTGAAGCCTTCTGCCTGCGTGGTGGGATGCCCTCAGAAGGGTGCCTTTGGCATGAGGCAGCTTGGCAGCCCATTTGACTGTCTCCAGAAAAATACTTGTGCTGCTGACTGGCTTGTGTTGAGTTCCTTCTGTTGCCAAAGAATTGTCTCTGCTGTCATTTGGATGGGAAGTGAGGACATGCAGTATTTTTCAGTGTCTCCCTGTGTTGTTATAAAATAAAGTTATATACCAAGTCCCACAGTACTGGAAAGGCCTAATTTTAAAGATGAACAAATAAATCCACTCTGTTGAAGCCACTAAAGAAAGTCCACTTATAGGTTTATACCTCATTGTGGCATAGGTGTGGCTGAATGTTGTCTGACTTTCGTGCCTGTCAGCCTGATTTCTTTATTCTTTCTGCTGCAATAGAAATGATGAGAGATATGCTGTGATGAGTCGCTTCATTTTGAGAAGTTTCACACAAGTTTAAATCTACCAGTAGATATTCCTTATTCATATAAATGGATTAGCAGGACTTTGATTATAGAAGAAAGCAACCAAAACAAAAACCAAGACCAGATTTGCTCTTCTTGCTCTTCCTGTGAGTTTTGAGACAGTTTTCTGTGGCTTAATGGCTGGCCTGTTAAGCAGAGCAGGTACTGCAGGTGCCCATGTCACAGTGCAGTAGTTGCAGCCTACCATGTCCAGGGTATGCCTATCCCAGGAATATGTCCTGTAAGAGGCTCATTTAACCTGCTGAATGGCCTTGAGAGAAAGTGCTCTAAAGCAGCCATCATTCTGTAAGTTGGAACTAAATCAGTTTGTCCTTTTCTGTAGTATCCTTGGAAATAAAAGCTAAAAAACTGAAGGAAAACTGTAATGTCAGTCATCTAATTTACAGGGGAGAAAAAAAAAGAGATGGCCAAAAATTTGTACTAAAACCTCTTTTAAAAATTACTCTTTGCATAGCCTTCACCAAGTATATGTAACAGCTTCTGATTCAATTCTGACTATTTAGGCATGCTGTACCTTTTTTGACTTTTAAATAACTGGCTTTTCTTTTAAAGTCTGACTTCAAGCACTCAATATCACAAAGTTTGACAAGCCTGTACCTAATTTGACTGAATGTGTTGGAGCTAGCAATTTTTTCCCTTTTTTTCCCTTTTTATCATAATAGAATTCTTGTTAAATTACATGACTGCCTCAGCTATGTTAACTTGCTATGTTAACAAGCAGTTAGAATAATCTAGAAAAACCTGGTCTTAACTGTCAGCCCATGGGGAGGATTTGGTGGAGTGACTCCAGAGAGCTACCTTTGCTTTGGAAGATAAAGGAAATACCTGTTAGGGTAGCACATTAAGTCAAATAGAGGTGCTACAGAGCTGAATGCCAGATTGTTAGCTGACTGGAAATGGAAGAATACAGGTTCACCTTGTGGTTTCTTGCTAGTGATGCCAATAGAGCATTCAAGTTAATGGGAACTGGGCTAAGGAGGCTTATTTATTGGCTGTGTATGTAAAATAATTTGGTCTCTGATTTGGCAACTGATATATCAAATCCTTTTATTGTATTTTGTGGATGCAGACTTTCTTCCATGGTATACCCTCTGCCCAGAGTCTTTGGACTGCCTTATTTTTTTCCAGGGTTCTCTATAATGGCTTATAGAAAGCCATACTTTGGTCGTATAAAACTCATCTGCTAAATTGACACAGCCTCCTTCCTCCCATTAAGGCACACAATGCAGCATTCCTTTTATATCTGGAATTGGAATCCAGAGCACGTTCTCTAGCTGACTATGTTATGTAGGATGTGAAGAAAATAAGCAAGAAGTGAAGCTGTCTTGACTTTGAAATAAATTGAAATATAATTGAATTGTTGGTTCAGCATATGTTCAAAACACTGTGTTCTTTGTTTCCCTTTTAGTCTCTGTTGGAAAAGTTCTTGATCCCTAATGCTTCGCAAGCAGAAAGTAAAGTTTTCTATTTGAAAATGAAAGGAGACTACTACCGTTATTTGGCTGAGGTTGCTGCTGGAGATGACAAGAAAGGTATTGTATGTTGGCTCATGGATAAACATTGTCCAGCTAGATTGCTTTTGGTGACAACTCTAATTTTAGAGTAATTCTGATCTGGATGTAAATTTCTTTAGTAATAGGCTTCCTGTTGTCTGAAGGAAAATCCTAGATTGTTGGCTTTCAAAGGAGTTACAAAAATTTCCACGTACATGCTGATGGAAGCACGAAACAGACACTGAGTCACAAAATCTTGATATTGTCTCAAACTTCCGCATGTATTTATCTGGTTTATCACTGAAATACCAATTTATGCATTTCTGTCTGGCTGAATGTCAGGGGTTTTACCTCTTTGTCGTCTTATAGCTTTCTGAAGACTTATTCTTGCAATTTCTCCTGCATTTCTACATACTATAAGAAGTCTGCATAGGTTCTGTGGGCAAAGAGGAGAAAAGGTTTAATAAAATTCATCTTACTGTTAGGAAAATTTCTTCAGTAAATTTTCTGTAATTTCTTCTGGTAGTTAAATGTCCAAATGAATTGTTTTCATGTAAACAGCTTATCATACGACAGGTAAGTTGCCTTCGCCTAAATTTAGCTTAAAAAGTTAATATTGGGTACTCAACTTTTTGAGGTCCTTAAGTGCTGTGGTTGGAAACACCGTAACAGCATTGCTGCCTCCGTGCAGAGTGCCCTTCAGTTCAGAGCAATGCATTAGTTGAGATCCAGCTCACTGCAATCAGTGCCAGGCTGTTTCCTGGAGCCACTTCAGGGCTGTTGGCAGTGTGCCCTGAGGAGCAGCACACTTGAGTACAGAGCCAGCCTGGTGTGTCACACTCCTCACTTGGGCTGCCCTGAGGCTCACAGGAGTTGGGGATGCGTGATGAGCTGTGCGGTGCCAGTCTGCCCTCGGCAGCATCTGCTCGGCTCCTTGTGGGGCTCCTGAGCACCTGCAGCCCCTGGCTTGTGCTGCTCTTAAGCTAATAAACCCCCCAGTACGGCACAGAATGATGTCTGTGGGACTTCAGAGACTAGATTGAGTTTGGCATAGATGGGAAACAAACATGGAATAATTTCAGGGGGATAGATGTGTCTGCTTTACTGGCATGTGTTGTATCCACATTACACAGTGAAGCCCAGTTTTCCCAGCATGCTGGACAATGGAGTTACACAAAGATCCTCAGACTTAGTATGTAAGGCTCAATTTGATTTCTGATGTTTACTGCATGCACACTGACCCAGTGTTGGTGACTGCAGAATTGTATGTTACCAGTGCTTTAGATCTGTTGTAGAGAGTTACCGTGTTTTCCTTCCGTAATTTTGGTGATCTCTGTTCATATGCATAAGAGGTATGATATTTTGAGTCCCAAAGTTTCTTTTTCTGTTGAGGATTAAGTTACCGGCTCTAAAATTAGACTGTGAAAATCTTTGTTTAAAGTGCTTTTAAAGTTTATTTACCCAGTCTCCTGTCTGAGCAGTTTCCAGTGGGTTTCCATTTTTTCAATTCATTTTGAAATTGCCCCACCTCCAGTGTTTCATGTCACATGTCACATGTTTTTCCTGTATGTTGTCTGTGACCTTGAAGAAGAGCAGTTGATAATTATTGTTTAGGAAAGAATAGCTGTTGAGTTGGACACTATTCTAACAGCCGTTTGCAGTAAATACAGCAACAATATAAAGCTTCCAACTCTAGGAATTGGATTTTTATCTTCATAAACCACATTGTTTATTTTTATGGAATGGGGCTTCCTTATGGCAGTCTAGCAGACAGGAATGTCAGGCAGGTACCTCACTCTATTTTATCCTTGAACTTTGGAACTGCACTTTCTAAAGAATTCAAGGTTAGAAACTTTTTTATACTGTGTGACTGATTTAAAAATTAACAGAATACATCGAATTATACACTGAGTGCTCTGAATTGTTGCTCAAAAGGTAACTGTTTTCTCAAATAAGGAGAAAAAAATACACTTTTTGTTTTGAAAATATGTTAAAGAAAAATTACTAAAACATAAAACTCTCAGCTTCATTCCCTGAAGTTACATATTTTTCATTCTGCTTGTTTTGTCTTTTATAAACAGTACCATTTTCTAAGGATTTTCCATTATGACAAGAATTAAACATTTCTCACAATTTTTACATTTAACTTACAGTAAACCTAATTCTTCTCAACTGTAATGTACTAACTTCTGGTCATTTTCAAGGTATTAGGGCAGCTGTCTGATCTGAAGCATTCCATTATTAGTGATGAGTGCAGAGAGACCAGTGTTGATGACTGTGCAGTGCATGTCCTCACACTTCCATTTGGAAGAGAATAATATGATGCTTTAATTTTTGTGAATATCTAAAGGTGAACAAATAGTGATTGTATAGACATCCTGAGTATTGGTGTTGTTTTCAGACTTGGAGTCTGAAAACTTCATCTTTAAATCCTGCTGTACTTTTAAGTCCTTACCTTAAAATTCCTTTCTTTGTTTTTAAATACATGTGACTGCACTCTTGCAGACATCATGCTGGATGCATTTCTGGTTTGATCTAGAAATGTTAGATTGGAGTGATTTTTGCATCTGAATTGAATGACTTTCTGCCCACCTTTTTCTCAGCTGCTGGTGGAGAGCTGAGGAACAAGTGCCCCTTTGTACTCAGCGTCTCCCTGGCCCCTGCAGCTTGTGGGCTATGTTGGGCCATGAGCTCTGACTTGTGCAGGCAGAACCAGCTCTAAGTTCAGGTGCCTTCAATGAGAAAGGAAACTGTTGAGCTCTTGAATCTTTATATAAACATTGTAGCTGCTGGTTTTTTCCAGGTGTTAATAACTTGTACAACTGAACTAATTAAGAGGGACATGAGATTCACCTTAAACATAAAGAAGCCAAATTATTAGTTTTTCTCCCTTCAAAGTTTGTAGGTACTAGAACTTCTAAGTTAGGTAAGAATGCTTTCCATATCTGTATAGGAAATAGAACTATGTTTGAAGCTTTTAAAAATATATATTTTATTTGAGCTGGGGTATGCCACGCTATCTTTGCAGAGCAGTTTGAATGGAGACTCATAGATGGCTGTTACTGAAAGGGTTCAGCATGACAGGCAAAGGTCATCAGTGTTTCCTGTGACTAAAATGTGGCTCTCTAATGCACTGCAGTGTTTAAACACATTGAAATTGTGGTACTCCATCAAGTAGATGATGGGTTTTAACTTCAGTGTGAGAAAACTGCTGCAAACATTTGTAAATGCAAGTAGTCACAGGGTGTTGGGAAGAGGCTCAATCCTGTGATTTGGTCAGTAACAACTTCCCTCCTTTTTAATAATTTAAAAATGTAATTTAATAAAATCTTTGCTAAATTGCAACTTGTTTGATAAAGTGCTCATTCACAGGCACTCCTGACATGGTTTTTTCATGCAAGTGTGAGCACAGTCCTGATTGTATGTCTGGATACAGTGTGTGAATTACTTACTTGTTGTGGGTTTTGTTTGTGTTTGTTTTTTCCCCATAGGGATAGTGGAGCAATCACAACAGGCATATCAAGAAGCTTTTGAAATCAGTAAAAAGGAGATGCAACCAACACATCCCATCAGACTAGGTCTGGCTCTGAACTTCTCCGTGTTCTATTATGAGATCCTCAACTCCCCGGAGAAAGCCTGTTCCCTTGCAAAAACGGTAAGTCAAAGAGGGGGAAAATCCATTTAAATTATTTGCATAATCTTTTGTCACATGGCTAATGGAGTTGTTTGTTTTTATAACACTAGGCTTTTGATGAGGCAATTGCTGAACTTGATACATTAAGTGAAGAGTCATACAAAGACAGCACGCTAATAATGCAGTTACTGAGAGACAACTTGACAGTGAGTATCATCAAACTTTGCATATGGATTACAGGATTGGTCTTCCTGGCACTCCAAGTTATCCTTTTTGTTCCTGGCCATGGAGTTGTGTGTGTCACTCAGAAGCAAGTCTATAGTGCATCACCCTGAGCTGAATCTTTTTCCTGCCTAGTTAGTTTTTAATTTTTTTGTTGGTATGCTAATTAACATGATTTTCTGACAAATGACGAGTTAACCACATTTCAGGTTATTTTAGTCAAGGAATCTAGCATGTTTAAATGATGAGTCTGGACTGTGACTAGCAAACCTACTACCCAATGTTAAACAGCATTTGAGAATACAGTAGCGTTTGCCTCTTTAAAGCTTATGTCAGATTTCATGTAGCTTGTTCTGCATGAATGTATCTGCAAAGAAGAGATTCTACATGAAAACTGGAAACAAAGCTAGCAGCTACCAAGTCCATTTAAGGACCTGTTGTTAAGAGGTTTTTTGTTTGGCTTCAATTTTGGTAAAGCTGAAATGGGAATCAGTGCTATTTCCATGGCAGTTGTAACATAACTGTCTTAATTCCTTTTATTTTTTTTCTCCTCCTTGGACTCACAGCTGTCTGTGGTATAAGTTATCAGAATAATCAAAACCTTGATCTTGTGTGTGGGCTTTTTTTACCCTACTTTGAACTTTAAAACTGGCAAAGATAAACATCTAAAGCAAATGAAACTTGAATATAAGCAAACATGCAATATTGTAATTAAATTGCTTAGTTCGCTCCTTGGTCTGTGGGGAGAAGAGTTGCAAACAAGAAATTAAAAACTATGAAACGCTTCTTGTTGCCACTTGTAGCCCCTTGTTAACACTTTGTGCTTCTGATATTAGGGACCTTCACAAAAAAAACAAAACTACAAGTAAAATTGTACAATTGCATAAAATTGGAGTTGCCATACTTTCTGCTTCGGTGTCTAACATTTAATTTCTCTTGTCTTTTGGAACCTTTTCCACTGAAATGGCAACTTAACACTGCAGCAAAAACTACTTGTAATTGTTCCATTTGCTGCTTACAAAACAAATGGAAGTGATTTCTCAACCTCACTATTGGAGACAAATACAGGGTTGGCATTGCTCTCAATGTCTGTACTGCCCCTTGAGTGGGATTGCTCAAGAGCTGCCTTCTGAATGAGTGGTTTTCAAACAGAGAGTAGAAGCTGACTTTAATTGCAGGCTTCCCAGTAAAAATAATGTAAAGCTTGTCATAGCAGTTAGAAAGCAAATTGTTTCACTCAAGAACAAAAGTTGGACTGAGCTAGCATAGTCTGTGAGTTAGGGAAGTAGGCCTGGTAATTGATGTGAGCTTTCCATTACAAGGGATAAAGCTGTAAACAGATGCAAGATTCCATATTCTTGAATGAATGATGCTTAGCATGATCTGTAAAATTGCATTGATTCCATGTTTATCCACAGGTTCTTGAGGTAGAAAATAACTTTTGATATATATATATATGTGCGACTGACAAAGACTATAGTGAATTTCATAAACGTACAAAAGGTCTGTTTTGCTAGTTATGCAAGTGGTGGAAGTCTGAGGTATGTGGGCTTTAGACAGTGGTTCATGTTGATCAGTTCTGTGCAGTAGCACTTTCCTCAGTTATTGGTTCTGTTTTACCTCAAATCTCATATGGCTGAAGAAGTCTGTGTTCATTCTCAGTGGGGACTGAAGACAAAGAAGTGTTCAGAGGGCTGTTTAACATACTGTCAACATCTATTTTACTGGAACTGCTAGATAATCTTTTTGCTCTCTTATGAATTTTTTTTTTCCTAAATAAAAGACATCCCTTCTTCCTATGCCTTTTCCCTCTCAGCAGATTTGTTAAATTGTTCTTAATATCTCAGTTGGTAAAATTGGTAATGCCCCTTTCAAAGCACTCAGGCCCTTTTACCTTAATTGATGTGTATTTTAGATGAGGAAAGTTTTCATCACTAAAATTATCAAGCATTGGAACAGGCAGCCCAGGGAAGTGATTGAGTCACCACCCCTGGAGGTATTCAGTTTGTGTAAATATGATATATGGGGATGTGGTGGACTTGGCGGTGTTAATGGTTGGACTTCATAATTGTGAAAGTCTTCTTCATCCTAAAAGACACTGTGACTGTATTCTAGGGGTGATGATTTAGGATGGAAACCTCTGATGGAATTCTCATAAACCTGTTCTTACTAACTCTTCTTTACAAGAATAGTGCTGAAATTGAGACTAATGTAATATTACAATGTAGTAAAGATTGCAGTGCAGGTCTAGAAACAGACTACTGGTGTGCTGTTGTCTCCAGTGAAATAATTTGTTGTTTTTAATGCCTTCAGCAAGGAAGATTAAGTGCAGATACCATGCATTATGTTCACAGCAAGGACAAGGCTACTGGTCTTGTGCAGGTTCACTGTTGCCTTCTGCTCCTGAAAGCATTAAATGTTTCTTAGAATGGATTTTAAAAATAAAGGCGTTCTGTAAGACTTCAGTGGTATAGCACTGTAGGTGGAGAGAATTAGTTGGCTTTGTGTTCCACCATCTTATACTATAGAGCATGAATGATTGCATTAATGCTTCTCTGACTCCATAAAGTGAGGGATGACAAATTTGTACTGGGCTGGGAATAGTTTGGAAGCAGGCAGCGTGGAGATACTTGTTTCACAAAATAATTTTTTGGCCATGACTATCACTCTGGAACTGATGGTTAGTTTCCTTAGCTAGTATTTAATCTTGATATATGGCTCCTTAGTATGATTTTATGGAGCTGAAAATAAAATTTTGTGCATGCTTAGCCTAATTTTCTTCCCTGCTTACCCTGCTCAAGTTTAGCAACTTTCAGTGTTCTGAAAGTTGCTAAAGGGGAGCACAACTAACTGAACAGAGCCAAGGGATAGAGATTTTTATGAAATATTTTGGGGTTTAAAAAACAGAAAAAAACCTTCAGAAAGGGATGTAAAACTTGCTTGAGGAGAAAGAAAAACATTTAGCTGATCAGTAGGTCTGATTCTTGCCTGCTTGTTGTTAGTCATATTTTAGTGAGCCTTGTGAGTAAGAGGCTTGGGTTTTGACTGTTCATAAACTTGCTCATTAAATGCAGTTAGGGTTGGGTCACCTAGAGCTGAGTTTCCATCTTGCCATAGCCAAGAAAGAGATTCATGTTACTGAATCTCTTTCTGATTCATGTGCCTTTTCTTTCTCCACAGTGCCCAGTAGGATCTCTTAGAAGTTGTTATTATTAAGACATAAGCCTTCTTTCTAAAAATTACTTACTAATTATTAGTAATAAGTGTATACTAATGTACCTGTTACTCTGTTTTCTTTCCTAAACAGTTGTGGACATCGGATACCCAAGGAGATGAAGCCGAAGCAGGAGAAGGAGGGGAGAATTAACCAGCCTTCCAAGTTCCGTCTGCCTCATTCTGAAATTTAAACAGTAGACCATTTGTCATCCATGCTGTCCCACAAATAGTTTTTGTTTACGATTTGACAGGTTTATGTTACTTCTATTTGGATTTCTATATTTCCCATGTGGTTTTGTTTAATATTAGGGGAATAGAGCCAGTTAACATTTGGGGAATTTATCTGTTTTCATCTGAGGTGGCCAATATAGGGTTGTGAAATTTTTATACAAGTTTTACATGTTTGGCATAGTACTTTTGGTACATTGTGGCTTCCCACAAGGCCAGTGTTAAAACAGCTTTCTATGTCAGGCAAAGATGACTGCTTGCATATTGGTCTGTCACGATGGAAAAAAGGGATAATCAATGTTGCAGCCACAGGTGTAGTTAGTCTGAATATCCAAGCTGGAGCACACATGGCTGTGGATAACTGATGTCCCATAGATATTGCATGTCAGGTGTACATGTGACATCTGTGGAATATTCCAATCAAGTGTACATCTTTGATTGCAGCTGAAGTGTTCCTTAAGACAGTTGGATAACCCAGTCAGCTTTCTCTAGAGAAGGACAGAGAAACGGTTCACATTCCATTATTTGTAAAGTTACCTGCTGTTGCTTTCATTATTTTTGCTACACATTTTATTTGTATTTAAATGGTTTAAGCAACCTAAGAACAAATGTACAAGTAAAGATGCAGTAAAAAATGAATTGCTTGATATTCATAATGACACTGTATATCGAGCACAGCAGTAAAACAAAAACCCATGTATTTAACTTTTTTAGGTTTTTTGCTTTTGTGATTTTTTTTTTTGATACTTGCCTAACATGCATGTGCTGTAAAAATAGTTAACAGGGAAATAACTTGAGATGATGGCTAGCTTTGTTTAATGTCTTATGAAATTTTCATGAACAATCCAAGCATAACTGTTCAGAACATGTGTATTAAGTTGATGTAAGTGGAATAAAAGTTTTATGAATGGACTTTTCAACTACCTTTGGTGTAGATTTCATGTCATCTGTTTCCCAGACTTTTTAGAGGAATGGCAGTACTATACAGAAATTCAATACGAAAGTGTATTTCTGTTATGGAAAATTTTAATACACATTAGGTAGGCATTTAGTTCATTTTAGGGAAGTTGAGATTGAATACCCCATACCCGGTTTTAAGATTGCTCTAATTGATTAGTTTACAACTTTTAGGTGCCTGAGCTTTCTAACTGTTCCTGACCGGAACTCTGTAGATTAACAAACATAGGTGGTCCCCAGACTTATAGCAAAAGGCGTAAAAAATTCTTTAAGAGCTGACCTTTTGGAATAATTCTATTTATATGGAAAACACTGTCTTGCTACTGTTGGGCCTTTAAAGCAGAACTGAGTGGGAGCCTCCAAATTGTCCGGAGGATTCAGACACTACAGCTCAGTTTGTGGAAAAGCCCAGAGTGATGGAGCAATGATGCTCTTGCATTCCCAATCCCCAGGGAGGTGTGCACCCATGGTATTCAGAGTAACTACAGCATTTGTGGATACGTGGTGTGAAACTGAATTAGTTATAGGGAAATTGAGACTGATTTTCAAACAAGTGTCATATCCCTGTCAAGTACCAAGGATCTTGGAAAGTAATTGAATTGTATTAAATTATTCATGTTATACTTACATAGTCACCATGAGGGAGGCTTGAGTGGCTTTCTGTTGACTGAGCTGCACCTGTAAGCACAGTGAAAGTCTTGTCTAGTTTTACATACTCTTTACTGGGGTGAAAAGTTACCAGGTTAATCTTGATACCTGGAGAAAACAGTTGAACCACCTCACTGAACATGAGCTCAGTGGCCTTACCCATCTGCATATGGAATTGACTTCAGCAAGTTACAGATCTTACTTTTACAAGTTATTCTTGTATTTAAAAAAAAAAGTTTACATCTTTGCATTTGGATCACGATGTTCCGTTTCCAGAAGCATCTGAGCTCTTGATTTTGGTATTTAAGGATCGAGATTGGTAGTAAAGGTTGTTAGGGTAATTTTACACCTTTGTAAAAGTAGTTAGGGACATAGTCACCATTATTAGAATTGGAAGGTGATAATCCGTTAGAGTACATAATAAAAATTAAAATCTGATTAAGAACAGGAAAAAGGGAAGTGTATGGAGGGCAGAGGTTAACGAGGCTTTCTGAGGAGGGCTTGGTACATCTCTGTCACCAGTGAAAAAGTAACAATGACTTCTTTAATACATGAAAGCACTTGTCAAAAGGAAAAAGCAGTAATCAAATACATTTACAAAACAAAGAGCTACATTCCAGTCTGGAAGCAAGGCGAGTTGACAGACCATGACTAAAAAAATTCCAGTGGGGATATTTGATCCACTTTTAGAAAGGACCACAGCTCTGTAGCATATGTGAGTTCTGTCTTGGAGATGCTTTAATGAAGATGTTGCCTGCTTCCCCGACTAAGAAAATTTTGAGTAATAGGGTTCTGTGAAGTAATTCCATGTGCCTGAAGAAATCAAGGTATTCCTGAAAACTATGAAGCACGTATAATCAACCAAGTGGAACACAGCAGAAGAAATATTTTATTCCTGTGCCTTTAAGTACAAAATGCAAAGGTACCTTTACATAGGTTACTGAATGGTACGGTGGGTTTTGTTCAAGAAAGCCTTCTCTGCTCTCAGCAGTTATGCTGATCTTTTAAATACCACAGAAGGTTCACATGGAGTCTTCATTTCCCCCATTCTTACACTCAAGTGATCAACAATCTATGATGATGAAAAATGTCCTGTATTGAGCGATCAGCCTTCTCTTACTACAAACATGTTTCCATGTATTTTGAGTCTTTGTTCTGACTCGAAGCCCCTGAAGTGTTGCAGCGCCGCCTCCTGCTTTGCTGAGCAGAAAATGCTGCTGTGGGCCTCGCATGCCGTGAGTGTTGAGTGCAGGACTGACACCACATGCTGCACACCCTCCTGGGGTCTGCACAGGGCTACAAATGAGGGATGGGCAGCACAGCTTGAGCAGACAAAACCAGGAGGGATCGGGGGTGTCTGCATGGATCCCCACCACTGCACCTAGGGCAGCCAAGCCTCTCTGGCAGCCTTGTTCTGCTCTGATGGGGATACCTCCCAGGATGGTGCCACGGCCACACAGAAGCTTTAAAGGCACGAATTTGGGGTGCTGCAGATGCAGCCCTGACAGCCCAGAGAGTGCCTGTTGCACTTGTGGTCACTCAGCTGGCTGCACTTTCTGCTGAGGTGTGCAGCAGGCAGCGTGTGGTGGGGTATAATCCCCTACTGCCACTAAATCACAGCTCAGCCAGGTCCTGAGAGGCTGGCATTTCCTGATTCTGGACAGAGGACAGAAAAAAGAACAGACAGCCCTTTGGATAAGAAAATTTATTGAAAGTCAAGATGTAGCCACTTTTCACAACTCTCTTGGGATTTTTTTTAATGTTAAGTAGTTTTGTTTTCTTCCAAAGTACAGTTAAAACTTGTTGAAGGGGAATTTCAGCCTTTTGGAAAATGATCGCTCAAATCACCTTATAAACGGGATTTTTTTTGCTACTGGTATGGTTTTAAGGTGCCTCAAAACTCATGTGGGGAAAGCTATTCTAAACAATCACTATTATCTTTGAGCAGTATTCAGCGACCTTACATTAATCCTACGTATTTCACTGAAAATAATTTTTTTGCCTACTCAACCCTTTGAAAAGCTGTCATTGCCTGTTAGCTGTAGTAGTAGGAGCTGCTAGTTGTGATGAGACCCAAGCAGGCTTTTCAAGTCTTGAGGTTACAAATTCTACAGCAAAGGTTGCTTTATTTGTTTATTCTTCTGTTACAAAATCAGTTGTCCTAAGGATTTTTCTTCTTTTTTTCTATCCTCTTGTAGCTGGGTTTGAAATAACAAAAAACATTTTTAAACCTACCAAGTCCTAAGTGGTACTTGATGTCTGAAAAATTCAGAAATATTCATAAGACACAACTTCAATATGAATCCTGGTAATTAAGCTCAATTCAATGTTTTTTACATTGTGCTCTGCTGTGTCCAAACTCTGCTTTTGAGAGATGAAGACAGAAAAGTGCTCTGAAGGTTTTCTGTCCTGTGTAATTCAGTTTCCAACTGAAAGCAGAAAAGCTGAGGCAGCTCCCCTGGTTTAGTCTCAGGATTGGTGTGATTTTCCTGGAGTCAGCACTTCACATTATCACCAGTCTTGGGAGCTGAGAGTCAAATTACCTCTCCTCAGTGAGGCTGAGGCGTAGCTTCAATAGATGCAAAGCATTTCCATCTTTAACTGTGTGCTTGAAGCAGAAGGAGCTATTCTAGAGGTGTGGATTTGCTCCACAGATGAGCAGGGCCACGAGGGGCACAGGCCATCCCATCAATACTGGCTGGAGTGGGAGGACTCCTGGATCCTGGGGTGAGGCTCTGGCTGGGCCTTGTCTCCACCATTCAGGTGAGGGATGCACCTGCTGGTTTTCAAGTGGGCTAACACTTATTAGCAGTGAAATACAGGGAAGAGCCAAGTCAATCATGCCACATGCCAAATTGCTTTTTTAGAACTAGGGAGAAAATGACAACTTCAGATTCTGGTCTCAGTCAAAATAGAGCAACAATTATGGCTTAAAAGTAGGAGTTCCTAAGGGCTTTGGAGGTTCACTCTGCAAGCCACGCAGTTTTGCTTGGCCCCTCAGGAGCCCACATTTCTGGAACATTCGAGGTTCCTGTAGCAAACAAGGCAGTTTTAGATATCTTTGGAGAACTTTCTGGTAGAGCTGTTCTGCAGAATTTTTTTTTTCCCCCAGAAACCCTTTAAGATCACTACTCAGATGGTTGTTTCGCCCTCCTGGCAACGCCTCCAGATATTACCAGACTGTAGTGTCTGAAAGTAGCTGCAACAGGGTCCCCCATTTCAGCTACTTGATGCAGATCTGGAATGCTGTAATTCATTGCAGACCCATTACTTTATGTGAGGTCAAAAAGAAGAGGTTTCAAGGACAGAACTTCAAATATATCATGCCCTGAATTACATGTCTGAGGCTTGTCTTGAAAAGGGATTGGAAAATAGTATTTTCAACCATAGACTACCTTCTTTTTGTTTTGCTCTTTCTTAGAGTGTGTGTTTTATGGTGGTTTGTTTCTTACTACAGATATGCTTCTTCTCTGAAGCAAATTATTTTTGTTGACCAGATATTTCTTGCCTGGCAGGAAACATCAGTTTGAGTGGGAGAAATTACTCCTTTACAGTTTGTTTGCTTTATGGTCTCCTTGCTTTTAATCCTGGCCCCTTGTATAAATTGTACTGTAGTGTTTTAAAGTTGGACCATTTCATCAGGAATCATATTTTGGTGAGTAAAGTGGTATCTGTGTATTGGAAGCATCCAGTGGCAGTGCCGTTAGCTGTAGAGGAGTGTGCAAACCACATAAAATCTGAATATCATACACCTGAGCTGCCATCCCAGGCAGGCTGTGTGGACCCCAGTGACCTGTAGGACAGACACATCAGCTTGTCAATGTGCAAATTTGCAAAGCCAAGTCCCTGCTGCTGAATTTTTTAGGTTCCTTAAAGAGGAAAGAATTGCATAAGTATAAATCAAGGTAGAATATCCTTATTCCTAGATTAATATCAAATTTAATTCCATTAGGGTTTTTTAATCTAAATTTGATAATTTTATTTCTTTATGTTTCAAAAGTAACACTTGGAAATGTTATCCTCTAATGCTCATTCTTTCTGCTGCTGTATAGCCACACAAGGAGGTGAGAGGAAGATTGATCCCCAACCTTATGCCACAGAGCCAAGTGCTTGCCCATTGCACTGAGTGTTTCTTAAGAGGCTCATTGCAGTTTAACCTTCTGGGACAGGGAATTTAAGCTGTTCTGCTGCTAATGCTAAGCCATTTAGCATCAGCATGTCTAATTCCACTCCTATTGCCAAAACAAACTGGAGAACCCTTCTAGGTCAGGGAGATTGTCCCTGGATTGGCCAGCAAGTGGCATTTCATGAAAGAGAATTCTTCTGACCGAAGGATGTTCCTGGGGTGACCAAAGGGGAATCCAGTAAGCTTTGTAAAGAAAACACTGATCTTCAGCAAAGCACATTTGTGTGGTTTGAGACCTGGCAGTTTTTCTTTATGTGCCTTCACTGTTCTGTTCAAGGTAGAGGAAGGTTAACTCCTCAGTGCTTACAGCTGAGCTTTCACCCAAGCTAAGTGATGTCAGGGTTGCAGTGTAACTCCAGACCTCCACGTGGTCATCATGCTGTGTGTTGAGGAGCAGTGACCATGGAGGGGTGATAGGCTCTGCACTAGAGCAGAAAATTACTGAAGCAAGGTGCCTACCCGGTAACAGGGAAACAGAAGTGTAGGTCTATTACCTAAGGCAACAAACATCAGCAATGAGCAAGTTCCTCCTCCAAGATGAAGCAGGTTGATGGTCGTTCTACAAGTCCAGCACAGTTTGATCTGCTGAAGTAAGAGGATGGAATTTACTTTCTGCTGCCCATCAGTAGTATTAAAGAAGTTTAACATCTGCATAGCAAATTTTGTAGACTAGCCATCTTTTCCCAGTCTGTTTTTGTCATGCTTGAAATTCATTGTGTGCTATAGCCCCAACAAAACAGCAGGTAGCACAGCTGGGCTGAAAGTGTTGAAGTTTTAGGGAAGATAAGTCTGTGGTGTTGAGTATTCTGAAAGCTAAATAATTATTTTCCAAAGAATGCAAACAGACACTTTGGTGAGGTGAGCAAAGAAAATGCTGACGGCAAGACTAAAACAAAAGGAAGTAAGAAGACTTGCTGAGAGACATAGGGAAGTGAAGCAGCAAAAATTCAACCTCAAAGCACAAAGGAGGTTACACAACCCAACTTCCAAGCCAGCCCTCAGAGCTGGGACCATCCAAATAGCACATGCAGTGGGACCCTCCATGTTGTAGGACTGGGATGTGTTTCACAAGCTGCTCACAAGTGGACTAGACACATGAAAATTTTTAGACCGAAAGACACCTAGAAAAATGGCCTGGACTTAATGCAAAATGGGATCAGGTTCGCTAAATGTGACCTTCAAAAGTACAGTTAGATTTGTATCTTTTTTTCTTTTTTTGCCACTCTTTTCTAAATTAAGAATTTATATTTTAAGCATATATCAAGCCTGTGTTACTGACAAAACTGATGAGATGTTGATGAAAATCTGGTTTTGGTTGTACTGCTATCCACAGCAGAAATCTAGGTCACAATTAAGGTTCATGGAGAACCAGTAGAATGACATCATCATTATTGGAGTGAAGATACCAAATGCTGAACAAATAAGAGTTTTAAAGGGAGTGTCTAATTGATTTTGAGTTTTCTTAGCTAAAAAAACCTGCCAGTGCCTGGTCAGTGCTGGGGCATGTCATCACAGACTCCTTCTCCATTACTGCAGTAATGGAGTTTCTCCTTCTCCATTACTGCAGGAGCTCAAAAGGATTGTCCTGTGGGGTTGGTCAGCTAGCGGGGTTCTGCTTCAGCAACTGTTTCAGTGGTACAATACATACCAGGAACAATTCTTCCCCACTCTGGAACCTGCTATATATGCAAGGCCCAAGGTTTTGAATAAGCTTGCAAAGTGAAATGAAAACTGGACTTGACGTTCCAAATTGCAGCCTGCCCAAGCCAAGGACAATCCCCAGCCATCATGTGGGAGCTACCTGCCTGCTGCCCACCCAGCTGCCTTCCCTGGCTCCTGCTGCCAGGAACAACTGCCCTGGCAGACAAACCACCTAAGGAAGCCCTGGGCTTCTCAGCATTGTTCAGCAGATTGGGAGAGAGGTGTGGGGTTAGGAAAGCAGAAGGTGATGGATTTTCAAGAGGAGGAAGGGAATAGTTCTAATGGTTGGGGTGCAGTGGACAGTCTTCCTACAGTGGGATAAATGTAATAATAGCAGGGAAAAAAACTCCAAAGTCCCATGTTAAATATTTTTGTAGTACCTCATGTTCTAAACCCATGGAAATGTAAAGGATGGATCCAATATGCTTTCTAGTCAAACTGAACTTAATTAGTTAAGCCTCTGGAAGTCATATGAAAACCTAAAATTCATGCCTAGAGGGCCATTTGGTGGTGACAGAAAATGTATGTTTGGAGGGGAAGAGTGGCTTCCAGTGATCACCTGGATGAAATCTGTGATGATTTCGAAGCCTCCCAAGACTCATACCATGAGGCACACTGATTCATGAGTCACCTTCTCCTTTATCCTACTAATACCTTGGGATTGATAACAAAGGGAAGAGAAAAAGAAGTTGCTGGGCTGGTTTTAGTCTAGTAGTTGACCTAAAAAGAAACTTCACTGTAAAAGCTTTAGACTAAAAAATATCTAGATTTTCTATCTCTGAATTTCAATATTTTCCTTTTTTTCTCTTTTTGTTATCAAATAGATGAAACAAGGTGGCGAATTACTGAATTGCCTGTTCACTGGTAATTCTATGTATGTGTATTTTGTTGCAATAGGATAAGGAATCTTCTAAGGAGAGCTCATTCTCTTGGTTCTTCTCCTTAAGCTGAGCTGCTTCCCCATCTCCATGAGCACCTGGAGGGGGCGATGTGTGTGTAGATCACCTGCTGCTGACCACAGGAGAGCCCCAAGGGCTGCTGTACCCCCAGCTGTGCCTCACTTCTCTGAAACACAGAGTAAATTCCAGCAAAGCCATGGAGATCCCCTCCCAGCAGTCCAGCACAGCGGGCGCCTGAGGCAGTTTTGCAGTTCAGCCAGTTAATGCATTATGGTCATTAAGGTTTGGGACATGAACATCCTGTCCGAGGCTGACAGTGTGAATGACAAGTCAGCCAGGAAATGAGAGCCAGTCCTGAGCCATCAGGAGAACGTAAATGTATGGCCAACACTGGCATCGCTGATACTGCACTATTCTGGACTGGGCCCCTAGGAATTCAGCTCATTTGAACCTGGAGTGATAATGTGACCAATCTCCTTCCCCTGCCTGTCAGCTCCTCCTCCAGAGGGGAAAGCGCTATGAGGGATAAACCCGCAAGAAGCTGGATGGATTTCCTGCAGGCCTCCAGTGCTGACTGCAGGTGACACAGCTCATGGCCCATGGAAGGCCAGCCAGAGAGAGGGGCCAGCTCTCTGTGCTGCAGTCACACCGACCCTCACTGGTGCTCTCTGTGTTTTCTGGGATGCTAATAGGAAATTCCATTTTCTTGGAATGATAATGAGGAAGCCTAAACCCTTCTCTGCCCTTAAAAGCTGTCCTTAAAAGTTACACCTGAGACATTGGCAGAGAAATTCCAGGTGGCTGACTGCCTTGCTCCTGCTCCTATTCCCTGGCTAAAGAATGGAATTCAGTCTGTAGGGCTGCCAGGTTTGACTTCAGCTCATGTAAGAGATCTTTTAATTGAAATGTTCAGTTAAAGCGTTTATTATTCAAACAGGGAACTTCAAGATGTAATTAAAATCTTATACAAAATCACAGATATTTTTGAGGGTGTGTAAGTGGAATTTGGAACAGACTCCATGTCACAAATGGAGCAAAAGCTACATCACACTCTCCCTAACAAGGTTCCTGGAACAAATTAAAGAATCAGTTAAGAATTCTTCACAATGAAATAAAATGTCCTTGAGAGATGAGCCAGATAACCTTCGCTCAATTCAAGAAAGGTCTGTTACACTCTGATGATACATTTTTCTTTTACTTGCAAGTCCTGCATAATTGACTCTGATACTGGTTTTTTGTGGCATGATCTTCTTTAAATGTCTCTTCTATCATGTGTCGTGTGCTAAGGCTTTCAGTTGTGTCATAGACTGAAACCCCTTGTTATAAGACCATATGCATCTAACAATAAAAAACAAAACCCACCAAAATAACAAATGGAGAAGTTATCAGACTCACTAATGCAATTTCAGTGGTGTGTTACAGCAAGAAATAAAATCTATGTTTAAAAAATGAGAATGTTACTTATGTTGTTGATGAAGAACAAAGTATTTTTGTAGTTACTTAAGAGCTAGTGTTGAAAGTATTTGACACCCACCTTCAGCTGCCTCTCTGAGAAGAGCCTGAGGATGCTGTGCAGAGGTCTGACTGTTCTGTAGCTGAGGATGGAGCACTGAGAGAAGGGTGTGTTGTTTCTCAGAATTCTCAGAAGATGCAGAATTATATGAGAGAAGAGGAAAACCTCTCAAGAAATGCTTCTGCTGTTGATAATGGTAGCAAATGATGTGCCGGGCTCTACAGGGCATAGCAAACACATGCCCTGGGGGCTGATGCTCTCAGCTGTAGTTCAGTGCATCTGCAGAATTCCTCCAGAGGCTGAACATGATGCTGAAGTTCATTTCTCTGACTACAACTGCCTGGCAGCTCCCTCTGCTATATGTAACCTCAGTGGAGAAACATCCAGAGACTTAAGTACTAAAGCCTCAGTGCCTGCAAATGAGCCCTGTTAGCAGTTCAAACTGAAACTTCGTTTTCTGTATTCAATAATGAATTCCAGCTCTTTTGGTAGAGCAGCAACATGTTTTCTATCCGGAACACCCAAAATCTTTCTTTTTGCCTTGCTTATAGGAAAGCATCATTATCTGTCTCATGACAGCAAGTGTCTGATGTGGTAGGTCATGGTCTAGAAGGATGTCAGGCTCCACATTTCAATACCACATCCACCCTAATGGAGCAGTTTTGAGCCCAAAGACCCCTGGACAGTAGTCCTCAGCATTGAACCATAGAAGAGGCCATGGTGCTGAACTGTAAAGCATCTAACCTTTGGACTTGGTACTGTAAATGGAAAAGGCAGAGCAGGAGTGTCCCCTCCACCCGTCTCCAGGAGCAGGCTTCAATATGCTGAGTAGTGATAATCCCTGTGGCCCCCTGTAAGGCCAACAGAAGAGAATGGGTCCCTCTACATGGGTCACTAATGCTGAATGCAACAGACACAGGGATCTCCTGGAGACGCCCTTCCCTCCTGTGATGGGCAAGTGAAGCCATGTTTTTGATGGCTGAAGTCAGAGGAGCTACCCCTCTGCATCTTGCTCGTGCCTGCTCTGTTTTGTGTGTGCAGCCTTGTCCACCGCCCTTTGGCCCCACCTCAGTGCCGGGCTTGGTGTGTTTAAAGGTCCCTGTCCCTGTCCCCGGAGCAGCTGCGGCAGTGCCCTGCAGCTGGTGTACATGAGGCTCTCCGGAACGGCACCCTCTGCAGGGCTGGGGACGACAATCCGAGGAGCAGGGAGATACTTAACCCTGGTTTTATAACAAATTCCCTTGCTGCCAAGCAGTGGGGAAAGCAGCTCCTGCAAAATCCTCCAGGTTTCTTTCAATTCTGTCCTTATGTGGCTGAAGCAGGAGGGCAGGGTTGGTGCCTGCAGTGACCCTTGTGCCTACAAGACAACCCAGGGCCTCAAGAAGCTGTTTATTGCCAAAATCATAATCTCTAGATAAACAGAGGAGCTGTGCAGACAATAAACCTTAGATTCAACCTGTCATACATGCAAATCCAAATGCTGCTGAGAGTAAGTATTCAAGCAGAATATTCAGGAAACCTGCAAATGGACCTGGACACATTTTTCTTAATAATTCAAAGCCGTCTGCAGCATGTTGGTGCTGCCTGCATGGAGTGGTGCTTGCCAGGACACCAACCTCCTCTCCCCTGTCAAATGAAAGGAGCCCTGTTGCCCCAGGCAGCTCCCACACAGGCAGGACAGGCCAGGTACAGAGGCTGGTCCTTGCACTGTGCTGTGCCAAATCCCAGGCAGGGAATTGGCTGTTTCTGAAATCAGCACAGGCCTTGCTGTTGTCTTTCAGAAAAACTGTATTGGAAGCTCAACAGAGCAGAAAGTACGTGCTGCAGATGGAGATCAAAAGCATCAGGGCAAAAGTTGTAGTTTACACTGCAGGGTAAGATTTACAGTCCTGATTTTTCTTTCCCAGGAGGACTGGGCTATCCTACGCATCTCTTTATGTAGTTTCTCAATAAGAAAAATGATGCAGCTGAAAACCAAGCTGTATTTTCTGCAGTGAGGTCCCTGATTGCAAGGGCATGAGGCTCAGCACCGGTACTGGGGGCCCACCCTTTGTGATCACAGTCCTTTAGGGAACACAGCCTGCATGCAGAGCCTGATCCTGCAAACTTGCAACAGCCACATGCAGTACTCGGCTGCTCCATCCCATGGAGCAAAGCCATATTTTGTTTGAGCATTTATGATCTAAACCAGACTGATTCATCCATGAGCCACTCCTGTGTGAAGCAGAGGTCACTCACTGCTGGATCCTGTCCTGCATACACTCTACTCCTGCATAAGATATAAATTGAGGCTAAAAATGTTTACAGTTTTTTCTATTCTTGAAAAGAAACTAGGTTAGGCAATAAAAAAACACTTTGCTTCATCATTTTTTTTCCCAAAAGAAAAGAGGAAGGTGAACTTTCTCTTTATAAGCAATACATATGAAGGGTTTTCATAGAAGAGTTTCTCTCATTCTCCTGTTGTGTTGTTAATGAAAACAACATGCTTTTGAGATCTCTTAACATTTGCTGCAGGATTATGATTTTGGGGGCATGCTGCAATAACTAGGATGAGCTGGAGGCAGAAGCCATGAAAGGTTTGTAGGGAAACAACCCTTACATTGTATCAGACCAAGTTTAGATCATAAATGTTGGGCATAGCATCTCTTGGTGCATTTTCACTTGATAATCTCTCCATGATACATAGCCAGGATCCTGGGTGAATAAACTGAATTTTACAGTGTTTGCCATCTCCTACCAGCTCAGTTCCAGGAAAGGGGATGGGAAAGGGAGAGTGGAGGATTAATTTGGTTTCCATTGCCCTTCACAGTACTTCACGCACTGAGGTGCCCAGACTCGAGCACCTCTTCCAGAAACAACACAGGATTGTTCCCACCTGCCCACATCAAAAACCAAAACTCTGGCATTGCCTGCAAGTGAGGGGGTTGCTGCTTGTCGAGATGAACCATGGTAACTGAAAAGAAGGTAGTCTCTAGGGGTTCTTAATATTCCTAAATTCCTGAAGTACATGTGCAGTAAGATAAAAAAAGCCTAATTTATTTTGCATTTGAATAAGTCCTTTGGTGAAGAACTTTCATTTCACGATCAAGAAGACTGGCAACAGCTGCCAAATCGATGTCAGTATGGCAAAAATTTAGTGGCACCTCTCACCTGAGAGCAAGACAGTCTGAGAAATTGCTTTTGAAAAAACACTGCCAAAGGGAAAGGTACAATCCAGACATTGTTTTTCATGCTTTATAAACATGATGATGTAGCAGCTTCAGCAGTTGATGTTAGGATTGCAGCTGCTTGGCCGATGCTGTGCTAAGCCACTGTGACCTTGGGCAAGAAGCACTTTCCTGAACAGTACCTGTGGGAGGCACGAGGAGGGGCCACATCTCCTGTCCAGCTGTTGGCATGGCAGAAGTGAATGTCCCAGCTCCTGCAGCCCCTCTGCTCCCCTCACCAGCTGTCAACCACCAGACCCCCTGAGAGACACTTGTGGATGCTGAGGCTATGGCAGAGGCCCTCGGAGGCTGCCACAGAGTGCTCCTTCACCAGCAAGAGCAGCAGTTGTCCTTCCACACTGAGGTTTGCTGAAATGGGCACGCTCATGTTGGAGTTAAATCCCAGCCTTTTGGGTGTTAGCAATAATTTACACTGCTGAAAAGGAGACTCGTGAGATCATCTGAAGTTGCCTTTTGTGAGAGTTTAAAACTACACTGTCTGGGATGTGATGAATACTGCTCACAAAGACTCAGGCGACCACCCAGGAGTTAATATGATTAAGATCATTTATTCCTTTTGTAATTCTAAGAAAGCTTTCAGGTTCATCAAGTGAGTGGCTTCTGTTCCTTTTATCCTGAGATGGCTACACCTACTAGTGCTTGCTGTGTGTCACTTTGACAAAACACATTTTCTGTGCCTTATTTACATGAAAAAAAAAATACAGATTATTATAAACATTTCTATTCACATCAAAAGCATTTTTATTTTGCAAGCATTTCTTTGTTATTTCCTTTGCTACCGAACCACAGCTGCTGAGAGGGATGCTGGCATGTGGCTCAGCCTTCCTGCCCACCGCTGCTGAACCAGTGGGGTTTCCATTCCTGCACAGGGATCAGCTCCGCCATCAGTGGCTCAGGGACATGGGCACACTCAGAATAACCCCTGGACCATCCAAGCTGGAAGCTTCAGCCCCAGGAGAGTCAGGGAGAGATGCAGAATCTGATGTCCCAGAATTGGTCTGCCCAGGTTTCCCCATGTATATGTGGGGTGACCATCCCTCCTGCCCCACCATAAGCATTGATGACCAGAGATGAGAGACAGACACCAAAGTCTCAGCAAGGAGCCAGGAGGAGGAGCAAAAGCCAACAGCATCCAGCACCTGCTGAGCTGCAGCTCCTGTGTCTGCTGGGCACTGATGCAGCTGGGCAGGGGCAGCAGGAGAGGTGTTGCTGGTGGGTGACACCAGCCTGAGCATGCCCTGGGAGACACATCACCTCAGTGGTCAGTGCTGTGATGGTGGGACATGCCTGACATCTGGAGAAACAGAGGAGACCAGAAACTCCTTTTCAAGATGATAACCAGCTCTGGTCAGCTCTGGAAAGAACATGGTAACATGGCTGCTGGGCCTCTCCTGCAGAGCTGAGCTGCAGTGAAACAGGACATGGCCACGGCACACAGGTACAGGTGCCACTGCATGGCAGCAAAGTGGCATCTGTCCTTGCAGTGTGATTCCACTGTTCACTGTGGGGTATGTTCTGGGCTCCTTTTTCTTATTCTGCTGATAGCACATTTGTTTGCAGTTGTTTCTCTGTGAAGACCCTGCAGTCAGTCACACGAGATGTTACATAAATCAGTTACTAATTTCTTCAGTGACTGAAATACCAGCCGGCCCCCGGAATGGCTCAGCTAAAGAAGCAAACCCGGCGGGGGTGAGAGGAGGGGACAAGAAACCCCCCACAAGCCCAGCAGAGCGTGGGATGCAGGCAGCAGTGGCAGCTAAGCTGAGAACAGGGTTTGCTCCTGCCCAACAGAAGGAAAAATTAACCCATCCAGCATGTTTTCAGCACAGCTGTGAGCCAGCATGCACCTTGGCATCAATGCCAAGCTGCTTCCTGCACCAGTGCATCACTCTCCTCCCTCGTGCCTGGGAAAGCTTCTTTGTAATTCTCACTGCAGTGACCACATAAATTTCTCAATCTTTCAGATCCAAACAAGGTAAGCAGGCTGCAACCTGCCTGGGCAGAGGGGATGCCACCTCCTGTCCCTGGGGAGGAACAACCCCAGGCACCAGCACAAGCTGGGGTCTGGGATCAGATGGCTGAGAAGCACAGGGCTGCTTACAGTAGCCTTCTGCACCCTTTCATTCTTTCTTTCTTAAGTAATTTGTTTTATAAAGCATTAGTTTCTCAGCCCATACCCTCAACAGTTTGATATTGCTAAGCAATACCCTCTGGCAGGAGGCTGCTCCCAGTGAGCATGGGATGTCAGCATGGTGGGGCCTTGGAGCTGGGAAATCCAGCCTGTGCCTCTGCAGGTCAAAGAAATCAGACTGGGAGCACTGGGGATGCAGGATGGTGAGGCCTCAGCAGCCCAGAGAAGCTGAGATAAAGTCTTTTGGCTGGCAACATCTCACTGCTGGAGGTCATCCCACTTCTGCCTGGAGCCTTGTGCTGTCCTCATCCCTGCCAGGTTTGTGCATGGTCTCAGTAGTAGGGTCAGTTTTTTGCCAGGGGTCCCATCCAACTCATGTAGCCCTGTGACAGCCTGACAAGGGTTCTCCTGGGTATCTGCAGCATCAGAGGCTGGCTAATAACAGAGTAATCATACAAACTAATTACATAGTTACTTTTGCCCACTACAATATAGTGCTACCTCATAATTAAAAATAAAGAGAATGGCAATCCTAATTATTAGGCTTTCATTAAGCTGACAGAGGTATATATGGCACTGCAAGGACTGTTCTTGTGACCTGCTCTCAGTCCCCACCCACTCCTGCCTATGACACTCCTGGGGAAGCCCAGAGCAATTTCTCCCACTGAAAGCAGGGTGTGAGTAATGCATCTCCATGTAGACCTTACCAAATGTCACATAGATTGGAGGATCAAGAGGAACCTGCCCTTGAGCATTCCTCAAACTTCAATGCCTGCTGCAATCCGACCTGCAGCCTGCTGCTGATACTCAACCATTGGCCACCTTAGCAGCTCATGCACTGCAGTTTTAGCATAACCATAAATTACACCATGTTTCATGTCTTCACATCCACATGGAAAATAATCAAATTTGTGCTTAAAATAATGCAGCAAATACACTGTGTTGTTCTTTCCAGCTTTCCCGAGCAGCCTTACCCCTGGCATGCTGGGCAGGGAAGAGCTGTGTGAGCTGTCTCAGGCTGCCTCTGCCAAAGTGCCAGGTACAGGCAACTTCTCTGGAGGTAGGAGGGCTTACAAGCCTAGCACCTGTAAGTCTTGCTCCCACTGATAAATGAAGTGACAAAATATTGTGTTAAGAAAAAGTTAGCACTTCGGCGCTGTTTGTAAGGCAGCACAGAAGAGATACCAGGTTATTCCTATTCAGCAAACTCACATTAAGATGCTTCCATTATAGGAAAGACTGTCACAAGGTCTGTCCCTACCTTTCCTTTGCAAGATAGGACTCTAGCCAAAGACTTGAATGTTTCAGATGTAAGCTGAGCTAAGGGAGTACTGCTGCAGTCAGAGGTCAGGATGTGAAGGACAAAAATTTGGTTCTCAGAAGCCTCTCAGTCTGGGCATCAGTGGATTTTCCCATATTAATGAGCCTCTTCAGGTGTGCATACAGGTCCCATTCACCCAAACAGGCAGCACTGCCCACCAGCAATGCCTTCAATTTCAACTGGACAAAACATACCAGAGCTCCCTGCTGAAGAGAAGTGTATCCCAACCTTCAGTCTATAAGAAAGGGAATCTGATACCATCTCAACAGACAAGGTCAGACCTGCAGAGGCAACTCTGCTTTCTGGGAGCTGAGCTGAGCACCTGAGGTTAGAGTAGCCCCATGGTTTTGCACCGTAACCAAGCAGCTCTGGGGTCTGTTTGCCACGTGGCACTGAAAACAGCCAAGCAAATCTGAAGCTGCTGCAGCACTGCCTTTGCCACTGTGCAGGTTGGAATGCTGAAAAAGAGGAATCAAAATGATGAAGCATAAATGTCTGAGAACCAGGGAGAACTGAGATAAGGTATGTTCTCAAGGCATCCCTGTAAGCCAGCACCCCTTGGGGTGACTGTGTTTCACTGACCCTGCCCCTCCGCACCTGGTCCCTATTCCTTCCTGCCTAAGGCCAACCCTGCCCAACCCTGATGCTTTTGTGCTGTCTACTTAGAAGCAGCCAGGAACAGCTTACTCCATGTGTCTGAGGCCGTGACTGAGGAGCACCCTGACCTGAACACTCTGTGCTTGGGTACTCAGAGTGCACGGATATGTTACCTGAGCTAGCTTTCCTTTTCTTCCTTATTAATCAGCACTAATTGATTGCTTTGGCCTCATCCCCCCCCCCCCCCCCCATATGGAAGAAGAGAGGCAGCATCACTCTTGATGGAACACATGTATTTACTTGCCTTCAGAAAGCCACCAGCATCCTTTTGAACATAGCCAGGTACATTACCCAGCATAAAAAGGAATTATGTAAGACAGATGGAAGTTGCCATGTGCCTGCCCATCACTCCAGCACCTCTGCTTGGAGCAAGACCAACAGCAACATACCCAAGTATTGCTCAGGTGTGATGCCCAGCTGCTGTCAGGAGCCCTGAAACCCTCTTCTCCTTGTGCCACACCGAGACTTCCCTCAGAGCATTTCACACATACCAGTTTTTTCCTTTGTCCTTCACCTAGGGATGCAAGAGATCAGGAGCAAAAAATGGTGTGGGGGACTTGGTATTTTTAGCAGGGGCTGGAGGTAGCACTGGGGAGATCAGCAGGCATCTGGCTACCCCAAGGAACAGGACAGGGTTGGGCCGGAGTGGGTTGTGGAAGGAAGCAGTGGTTTTCATCAGCAGCAGGAGGGGAAATCCAGCAAGACAGCTGCTTCATCAGTGCTGGAGCCTCCCAGGGGCCACATTGTCTTGCTAAAAAGGAGCTCATGTGCTGGAATAGTAAAAAATTGACTCTGAGGTTATTTAGTCACTGGTCACAAGCTGGTGGTGGAGTTACGAGCATGAACACAGTGATTCCCCAGCACTCACAGCACAGTGCCTGCAGGACAGGCTGTCTGTTCCCACACACCTCATTCCCTCTCATCCCCAGCAGTGTGGTGGTACAGGAGACATGCAGTGGTGGACTCTGAAAGGCAGATCCAGCCAGCCAGGAACCCTGTGCTGAGCTTCTTTGGCCACAGCAGGTGGTAATGTCAACATCAGCCTCTCCTCTGCCTGCACCCAGCCCAACTGCAGCCCAGGGGCAGGATGCCCTGCAAGCAGCAGCATCACCTGGCAGCCTGCAGAGAGAGGGGCTGTGCTCTGGGGACATGCCTGGGGAACCTGTCTGAGGGGATGGACTGGTGGGAGCAGGTGGAGGCTTTTTGATTCAGTTTGATTCTATCCAACTGGGAGCAATCTTGGACATTCCTTCATGGCACGACATGGTTTAGAGGAGAAGCTGTCCTCAAGAGTAATCATTTTGCACATTTTAACACAGAGAAAAGAGCAGCCTCCTGCCCTATGCCACAAGAAAGTGGATGGCAGGAGACCCAAGAGATGTAACTTCCCCTGGGCAGAGGGGCAGTGCTGCCAGGAAAATGAAGTGAATTTAAAATCCTGGTGACATCCTTCCTTTCCTCTGTGAAGGTTGCAGGACACAGCCATTTGGAGATCAGCAAAGGGAGATCAACATTTAAGGACAACTTTTCCTGTTCTGCTGTTACCTTCTTCTACAACCTTTAAAGGGTGTGAAGCAACAGGAAGGAAGCCAGAGAAGCAGTAAAGGCAGTGAGATCTGTGCGCTGTTAATTTGTTACTCACAGAAAGGGGATGAAAATCAACTGTTTAAAAAGTGGAGGCTGAAGGAGAACTCAGGAAAGGAGCAGTCAGCTTTTTGCACAAAAATATAAGCTCCTCTGGATTGCTGTGGTCACCTGCATGCGAGACATCACAGGGCAACAAGTTAGGAGAGACAGCTTTCTTAAATTCCCTTTTTTGTTACACACCCTAAATGTGGCTTTCCATATTGTTTTGGGGTGACAAGCTGCCTAGGTCTGCAGGGAGGATTCTGCCACTGCTGGGAGAAAGGTCTTCTCAGGATACAGGCTGGAGTAATAGCTGTACAGGTGAAATAGGAGAGGTGACCAGACCCACACAGCTTGGACTTCAGGGGAAGCAGAGCCCATCCTCCCACATTCAGTCCTGAGCTACAGTGAAGTGGAAACTAGCAGAAAATTTTGGACACGAATCAGATGTTTACAGGAACATATGCAATTTTTGAGATCCCAGCTTCCGGATCAAGCTCCTCTGTAAATTACAGTTCTGCTTCTCAAAAGACAAGGTAGGCAGTGTTAATTAGCCAAAAAGTTCTTGCACTAGTCTTTTGTAAATAGTGTTATAGGGCTATAATTTTCCATTCAGCTCTCCAGGCAAGCTCTTGCAGATCTCGTTCCCTTCTGGATTGTTACTGGATTTCAGAGAAATGTTTCAAACCTTATTGCTGTCAGAGAAACTA
The DNA here is from genome assembly GCF_030490865.1 of Poecile atricapillus. Taxonomy (NCBI): domain Eukaryota; kingdom Metazoa; phylum Chordata; class Aves; order Passeriformes; family Paridae; genus Poecile; species Poecile atricapillus. Next base: position 132,939,233 of record NC_081250.1, on the reverse strand, counting down.
ATGACTAGACAGGTCTACCTGGCAGGTTCTGTCATTTAGCACACAAAGCACTCCAACCTTGGTCCAGCAAAGGGACAAAAAAGCACATGAAGATTCCCACAGAAGTCGGTGTAAGAAGCCAGTAACCTCTGGATCAGGCCACCAACAGTGCACAAAGGAGGAGCCATCAAATGGCAAATACTGCCCTCTCTGGATGTGGTTCTTCAGACTGATGAAGTGGTCAGTTCGCAGTCTCTACACCTCTGCTCTGTGACACTGGATTTCACTGAATATGTTTTAAGTTTCTCTCACATGTGCCTCACCCTCCTTGTTTACAGAAATTAGTGAGACATTTAATTAATAATAAAAAAAGCTTCTTATTAAAGTAAGGAAACCACGACAAAGCAAGATATTTCAGTGGTAAAAACAAATACAGCTTGCTTAGCAGAACAGCTATCCTATTATCCTATCCACATGGCACAGGTACGGGAAATTATAAACAGCGGCAGCAGTAGTGCCTGGGAGTTGCATCTTGGCACCAGTGCCTCTGGCCACCTCCTTCAGGCTCCAAGAGGTTGACTGTGACATAGAGGGCAGGGCACAGCTAGAAAATCCCTGTCAACCCTCTGCCCCCTGCTCAGGCAGGGCAGGCCCCAGGCTGAGCACTTCTGGAGGATGCAGTAGGCAGGCTATCACCAACCTGATCCTGGTCAAAACAGCAGTGGAGAACAAGGCTCTTCTGAGAAACACAGATTTTCCTGGTGCAATATCTGAAATGCACAGGGGGAGAGAAGGAGAAGGTAACTGTTTTTAACTGGCTGAACTAACACTTGAGATAATGGAATATAAATGTAGCCTTGGGTGTGATCATCCCTGCTCACAGCAGGGAGAAAGCCTCTGTACCACCACTAGGATAGTGGACTAAAGAATGGTAGGAGGGGAGCCAGCAGAGCCAGGAGACCCTCTTTGGGCTGGCTCTCACACCAAAGCTGGAAACAGAGATTACCAACTATTCATTCATTTTGGGACAACTTTGTTAAGGGTGCAACTACATTCATGGAGAATAGTGAAGAAAATAGCCTGAGCACCATTCTGTTGCTTACATATTTTTTCAAAGACATTGAGAGACATGGGTATACATGAGCACTTAATTGCAAGACCCTCATGATACGGGACAGACAAAGATCCAGACCCAGCTCAGTATTCTTGAGTGGTTCCCACTTCCTTTTGGGTTTCAGACTAGCACACTTCACTGGCAGCACGAAGAGCACATTAGTCACAACAGATGGTTCAGCTAATGGACAATTTGGAGCAATTTAGGAGCTTTGGTAATCTGAAATGTGATACATTGTGTAGGGTCAAGCAAAGCTCAGCATACGGGATGGAACTTAAGATATAATGAAGAATTTTTTTATGATGATGGTAGCAAAACACTAGAACAGGTGTGCAGAGATGTAATGGATGTCCCATACTTGGAAATATTCAAGATCAGCTTGGAGTTCTGAGAAACCTCCCTATACTTGAAGATGTCCCTGTCCCTGGCAGCAGGGTTGGACAATATGAATATAAGAGGTTCCTTCTAACACAACCTATTCTATGATTCTATTCTAGAACTAACTTGCTAACTTGCCTGCCTCAGATCTGTATTTAGTCCAGATACTCACTCCTGGCTTCACAGCCAAGCCAAACTTCGTCTCCACCACCTATGTGAAGGTCATAAGGAGGTGGGTGTGATACCTACTGGTTTTCAGTCTGGGAATCATCCCCAGGTGGAGATTCAAAACACAATCCAGTTAATGAGCAGCACATGGAGGCAGAATGTTCTCCAGCACCTTGATGAGGCATGGGACATTCTACACCAAATAAGACCAAGCTGGGACCCCTCTGCTTCCAGTTTGCCTTTCAGGCTGATTTCATTAGTGACTGAGAAAAAAAAATCTTGCATAATCTCCATACTAACAATAGGGAATGCTTAAAAAGTATGGCTGTGGCTTAAAACAACCTGTCTGGTAGCTGTTTGCAGGAGAAGGACTGGGACACAGGAAACTGTCAGGCTCTAGAGAGCAAGTGATTCATGATCTGCAACCACAACCTGGCCACAAACTTCTGTGTGAGCAAAGAATGGGGCAGCAACCAAGGGTCTTCAAATGGTCCAAGCAAACAGCTAGGGATCTGTTAGGAGGCTAAGCAAGAAACAATACAATAATTAAAGAATTTTTTTTTACTTTTTTATTCACTTCCTCAGAGAACAGGAAGCTCTTGGATAGGACTCTTGCTCTGATCATTTTGCAAAGGGGGAAAAGGTGGACGAAGAGAAGCAATTTGCAGATGCATGTGGTGTGAACAGTGGAGGAAAGGGGAGCCACAGAGTGCCTCACCACCAGCAGCAGGCCTGGCAGTGAGAGGTTCACCCACACAGGCAGCTGGGTTCAGCTGGGTTCACTTCTCCGCATGGCTCTTCAGCTGGCATCAAGCACTTCCTGCAGGTAGCTCAGAGGTGCTTGGAGATGGCCCAAATCTGTGCCCTGCCTGCACAATGTGCTAGCAGCCTGTTGTCTTAGCCAGGACTCAGCATTACCACGCCATCTCCTTCTCCCCATTTTCTTCCCTCACAGCACAGCCAGGAGACAGCAGTGTGGAAGGAGAACAGGGTGCTGGCTGCTTGGACTTGCTCTGTTTAGGTAACGGCAAACTCTTCCCTTCAGGGAAGGGAGTTGCACAACCGGTTGTGTGTTTCTGCCTTCCGCAGTTTTTCACCATACAACCCTGCTTTCTGACAAGCCAAGCAACACATGTCAGGGCTCCTGTTTGCACTCTGGCAGTGGGAATTAGTGGTACATTCTGGCTATAAAAAAAACTGGTTTTAATGTGAACCCAGCAATAAGAACAAAGATGGAAAGGGGACAGGCAGGAAAATTGAAGAGCAGAGATGAGTGACAGGTACAGGTAACTGGACATCGGGTAATTCAGGAGGCAAATCCCTTTCCAAGGGAACAAAATGCAGAAAAGAAAGCCATTCATCACCCAAACTGCACCATACTGTAGCATTTCGCTACAGTTGCAGAAGGCTTAATCTATGAAGGTGGAGCAAACATAAAATTATACAGAAAATCAGGGAAGCCAAAGCTAATTAGCAGCAGAATTTCCTGTGATCTGTTTTGAGACACTCATACCTTCCTGGGTTGATCCTCCTGGAGCAGAATACAGGATTGTTTTCACTCTCAAAATGACAGAATCACTCAAAAAGTGAGAATGAAGAGCCATGGGAAGCCAGCCCTGTTTTTCTGTTTCACATTCTTCACAGAATCACTTCACAGAATGGGTTAAGGTTGGAAGGGACCACTGGAAATCATCTGCTTCCACCTCCCTGCATGAGCTGGGTCTCAAGAGCTCATTACTCAGGACTGTGTCCAGGTAGCTTTTGAGTCATTCCAGAAGGAGATTCCACAGCCCCCCTGGGCAGCCTGTTCCAGTGCTTTGTCACCCTCACAGTAAAGTTGTTCTTCCTCATGTTCAGTCAGAACTTACCGTGCACCAGTTTCTTCTTGCTACCTCTTGTCCTATTGTTCAACACCACCAGGAAGAGCCTGGCTGCATCCTTTTGATACTCTCCTTCTCCAGGCTAAACAGGCCCAGCTCCTTCAGCACCTCCTCAAAACTGAGGTGCTCCAAACCCGTATTCAACTGGACTAGATGATCTCCAGCGGCCACTTCCAATGCTAACCAACCTCATGACTCTGAATCATCTTCATTACCCTCTGCTGGACCCTCTCCAGTATTTCCTTGTCCTTCTTGAACTGGAAGTCTAAGAACTGGACCCAGAACTCCAGGTGAGGCTTCACCAGGGATGAGCAGAGAGACAGGATCCCCTCCCTCAACCTCCTGGCACCCTATCCTAATGCACTCCAGGATAACTTTGGTTTTCTTGGGCACAAGGGCACTGCTGGCTCACGGGCAGCTTGTTGTCCACCAGGACCCCCAATGCAAAGACTTCCTCCTTGATTTGGGAAATTTTTGGATAAAAAGCCGGCAACATCTTGGTTGTGCCCTGGGGAAGAAATTGAAGCTGTTAAGTCTGAGCTGCCCAGCCAGCTCTTATGAAGATAGAGGGGGAATTGCTTTTATGTAAAACAGCTGAACAAGTGACAACTTATTTTTGAAGACCAGTAAGCTGGCTGCAGCAGCACTATTGCAGGAAGCAGAGACTGTTGTTAACCTCCTTTTCACTCTAGGGAAGCTGTGTCGCTGCCATTCGAAGCTGGCTGCAACCCTGAGGAGCACAGGGACTGCTGAACAACACCCAGCATGAACCCCATGGGGCACTGATGTCAGAAAAGACATGGAGGAGTTAGAACTCCCCCATCCCTCCCTGCCAAGCTACGCTAGCTGGCATCGGTGCCCTTGGGCTTTGTTCTTTGCCAACATGATATGGAAGGTGATTTTGGATCACTGTGCTCACTGTTTGCTGCAGATCCCTTGAGAGCCTGCCAATGTGCAGTACTGATACCTGCTTATTCATGCCCATGCAGCATGTACCACAGGCAAAGAAAACAAAAACATCAGCAGCAGAGCTGAAAAGTGCAGCTGGATGAAACAGACTTGTTCTTACAGAGAAAAATACCTGGAAAACCCCCTTAGCCAACTAGAAGAAACCAGCCTACATCCATGAGTAAGTCAGATCCTTGTGATGATCAAAGACCTGTTGTTTGACTTGGAATTTTTGCCCCTCCAAATCCAAGTGCACATTCATAGACTTTCACACTCAAGGTCACTGAAGTACCTGAACATCCCTTGTCTTAGTAGGGGCATCTGACCTGTTGAAGGCCTTCACACCTCGCACACAATAGGCACAGTCTAGGCTGAGAGCAGCAGAAAACAGCAGCAGCAGATTCTCACTAGGTGAAGATCTGCATTGTGATGCCCATCCCTGTGCTGGCTGGACATCCCCTCTGGTGCTGCATGCTCAGCTCAGTGTCATGTTTGGCAAAAGTACTGTGTGCCTCTGTGCCACAAAGCACATTGCTTGTGTCATTCTCTGGCACCCTGCAACAGCCAGAGGCATTTGCTACTTTTCTGAGCTCTGGATTTATTTTCAGTCTGCATTTCATAAAAGCAAGAGACTTGTATAATCCCAAGGCCTGACTGCCTGTTTTTTCCCCCAGTATTACTAGGTAACCTTGACCAAATTTGACCAAGATGCCTCAAAGACAGTGGAGTTCTGATAAAGTTACTGAAAATTGGTAGCTGGGCATAGAAGAAATAGATAGCAGCAGCCCTGCCCATGGAAGGCTGAGCTCACCTGGTAGGAATGTGGTCTGGTGGCCACTCAGCAGATGCCCCAGCCACCCCTCAGCACATGGGTTGGCCATGCCCCCGCCTGCCTCTGGCCCAACAGCAGCATCACTGGCAATGAGACTTCATGGGCCAGGCAGCTCAGTAGAGCTGCATTTTGGGAACCTGGTTTTAGCCATTCCAGTGCTCCACAGCTTGTTTCCTGATGCTTTCAAAAACTGGCAGCTTGCAGTATATGAAAAGGCCATTATTTTTTCCTACATTTATATAATTCTTTAGGTCGTTTTTGCAATGACATTTTTAGTAGCTTTTCTATTTAATTTTCCCTTTTGTTTTGGGTTTCACTGTGCTCATTCTACTGTAGTTAAGAATCACCAGCCTTGTAATGTTCATCTTTCATCTTAAGCAGGTATGTTTAGAGTATTGTTTGTCCACAGGCCTTTGCCACATCCTCAGTGGATGACAGCTAACATCCTTTGCTTATTCAGAGGGTCCTGTCACTTGTACCAACAGAGCAAGCACAGATCTGGGGGGAAGGCTGCATGTAAGTGTTGTAGGAACCAGGATGGAAGGGTTTGCCCCAGAGCAACTCAGGATGCTCCCCAGACTATGCAGGCCAAGCAAAGAGAGTATCAGAGATGTTTCTGAAGCTGTTTTGCATGAAGTCTGCAGTGCTGGGCTAGATGCAATTCCCTCCATGCTCCATTTCTTCCAGTCCCCTTTTGGATGGATTATACACAGCCCTGGTGCCATGCTTTACCCTTCCCTTCTCCTCTCAGTCATCAGCTATAAGTTGATGTGTTGCATATATGTAAAACCTTACCAAAGGAAGGCATTGTAAAATCATGGCTCAAGCCTATTACTTCAGCTAAGTAGAAAAGGACTGTGGGAAAGAGACTCACCTGAATTAGACGTAGAAAAATAAGCTACATAATTATCATGTGTTCACATTTTGGTGTATAGTGGTTGGTTGAATTATTTTTGTTATGATTTAAAACTATGTAACTGATAAAGGCCTAACTGCTTTTAAAGGCCTGGTTTTTGCAATAAAGTGGTTCTCCTTTGCATTTGGCTGGGGACACTGCATCACTACAGACCCTTCCTCACAACTGTGGAGCAGAGCTCATGCTGCACCATAGAACACCCCTGGCACCCAGTCATGGCCAAGGTGGAGCAAGGCTGATGCTGCAATGAACCACTGGTAACTCACTTCTCTGGGCCCAGTCACCAGGGTCTGCCTCTTTTACTGCATCCACCAAACACATCAGCCTCAGAGAGGAAGCCCTCACCAGGCATTCATCATGAGGCTCTCCAGTGAGTTTGGATGGAAACAACACAACATCATAACTAAGGGTTTGGGATTTCTCACTAAAACACCCATAAGCTAGGCAGCTGCATGCAACGTATGGATTGACATCAAGGTAAGGATGCTTAGAGCAGGATGAACATTTCTAGAAGCAGAAAAGTACCAAAATGTTCAGATACCTCTAAGCCACCCACAAGCAGGCAGCATGTGCTGCAGGCTCCAGCAGCCAGTGCTTTTGCTCTGCTCCTCTGCAGGGATGGCTGACACTAAAGCAGTCCCAGTTCAACACATGCTTCAAAATAACAGTCCAATTGCTTCAGCTCCTCGGTCAGAGGCAGTGAATTGTCATCTTGCCTAGGAAGGGTGGGAAATTTGTATATTGTTATATATTTTGCTAATTTTTGCTTTACCTGGCATTTTATTACCTTCCCCTTGGGGCTGCAGGTAACTGGACAGGTTTGACTTCCTTGCACCAGGGGAAGAAGAGTCACTCGTAGCTAGGAGGAGAATAGCCCCAGCTGCTGAGGGGCCAAGGACCACCCCCAGATGGGTCCTTTGGCTTTGTGGTTATCTTGGTTGGCAGGAGAGTTCCTGCTCCACTTCCAGCCCAGTGCTCCTCTTCCTTTGCCCACTGACTTTCTTTCTTGGCAGACTCATACAAAGCCCAAGGGGAAAGGTGCAAAACTGGCAAGAGGGATGGAGGCAGTTCTAGAAGTATAAATTGATGACCTTACACAACAAAAAAAACTAAGTGTGTTTTATTGAACACCAATAATGTGACAGCAGTGGGAGAAGAATTCAGGTCTTCAGAGAGACCCAGGTGCTCAGCCAGAGACACATCTATTTTCCACACCAGCTGGGCCCTGTCCTTCTGTGAGGACAAAAGGGACATGAGCCAAACATGTTGGACATTTAATCCTGCCCTAGACACCTCTTACAGTTCTTAGTGAAATCCCCCTTACTCTGGACAGTCATTGAAATCCTCTTTCAATCCCCAGCCCCAGGATCTGAAGCCCCTCATGACACATTTCTCTCTTCAGTCCTTCCACCATTACTCACCCCTTAAATGTCCCCTTCCCTTCTGCTCTCCCCCTTTGTTAGGCAAAACAGGGTGACCAAAATTAATTATTTCTCCAGAATTGTGCTGCAAATGACATAATTCCACAGGAGGCCATAAGGTCATTTAGCATTTTATCAGCACTGCAATAGTTTCCCTTTGTCTCTGGGCCACACACCCTGCTACCATCTTGTGTCAGCTCTGACTCTGGGAGCAGATCTAAATCACTAAAACATCCCAAATTAACTCAGTGCAAAGAATAAAAACCAACCCTGCAACCAACCAGCCCTTAAAAGGGAAGTAATCAGGACAGCATGGGCTGGAGAATGGAAAAAAGCTCTGGGTACAAGGGAAGAAAGGAGCAGGAAAGGGGAATAGTCCTTCTCTCAGTGGCAACAAGTCCCTGGGCACATTCAGCAGATGATGGAACCACAGTCAGTCAGTGCCCTCTAAAGGATGGCCAGGCAGGGCCACACTCCCAGTCTGCAAAAACACCAAGTTTGGCCACAATGGGTCCCAACTGTAACCCCAAGTGCTTTAGAAGCCAGAGACCACAAAACATACCTCAACAGAACAGTTATCACAGTATGTAACAACGACAGCACACTGCTCCCCACCCCACACAGGTAAAAGCGGTATTTCAGGGCAGTGGCTGATGGCCAGTCACATCCCCTTGAGCTGAGACAAGAACTTTCCTGTGGTGTCAGAAGTGGAGAGGAGAACAGCATCAGCTTCAGCCACAAAACCCATGTCATGCTATGGGCAAGCAGCCTGGCTCCTTTCACAAGCAAGGCCCACAGTTTAGCAACACGATAAATTGAACTGCAATGTCCTAAAATTGGATTAAAGGCAGAAGCATTTACTGAAATAAACTCCTCACAGTGGAACACATTTGTCCAAACATTTGTTTGTTTAACTTACATGAGCAGGGGCTTTATGCAGGTTCTGTCATCTGTGCCTCAGTCAGAGTTTCATGGCACTTCCTATGTAGAATCTTAGAATATCCCGAGTTGGAAGGGACCCACAAGAATCACTTATGCACAAGAGTGCAGGCCAACCCCTGGCCCTGCACAGGACCTTGGAGGTTTTATGGTCTGTTTCTTTTTATTCTCCATCTGCCCCTTTATCCTCCATGTCACCAGCTCCCTTCAATCACAGAATCTTTCAATCCTGTTTGCACCTTCTCTCTGCTATTTGCACGTCTGTTCCTGCCACAGATCTTGGGTCATGTGTCCAACTCCAAAACATGCTTGCCCAGACCCTCCTGCCACTGATGCAAAGTCACACTGGAAATGGGAGCACAAAACAGAAATTGGGCTGGCAGGGGAAAAAAGGAGCTTGGCAAACAAATCCACAAGATCCTTGGGTGGGTCTAGCATTGCGGAGCCATACATATTGACCACCATGAGGTGTGAGAGCTCAATAAAGCCAGCAGAGAGTCAACAAAATCTCATTCAAGTATGTGTCTCCATGCCCTGCACCCTCCTTCCTCAGCAAGCATCCTTCCCATGCCACATTGCCCCTGCCCAGACCCACCCCAGTGCTCAGCATCAGGCTGCAGGAGACACACAGTCCAGCCCTGCCACCTACTCTGCCTCTCTGCCCTCCTTCAGTTTCACACAGGCCTGTGAATCACATTCCACTTCAGTTTTATTTTTACTTTTCCTCTGTGTACTTGGTTTTCAGATGGTCCCTGCAGTTTTCTTTGGCTCACCGTGTGAACTGGTATAATTAATCACAGGCTGGCAGGGCCTGCAGGGCTGCACTAGAGGAGCTGCAGGCTGGTGTCTCAGACCAGCAGGATTGCAGCACTGGGTTAGGAGATTACAGGCTACTGATTGAAAGGTGGCAGGACCATAATAAAATGGTCAAAGAGCCTGGACTGAGACCTGTGAGAAAATTTCAGGGGAGACATTATCCATGGACCACAGAAATTTGTCCCGTATATGGGTAATCTCAAGTCACAGTGAACAGCTGAAGGACTTTACCTGTTGAAACTGACCAAAGCATCCTTTGCTATTTGGTCCTTCTGGTTCTCCTGGCAATTGAATGACCTGCAGCTGGTCCAGTGAAAGTTCATGTATTCTCTCAAGCAACACACTTTTATGGTATTACCATCAACCTTTTGTAAAGGGAATAGCTACACAAAATCCCCACAACATGAAAGGTCTGGCACTTCACCATGCACAAGGTGTGCACATAGCACAGCAATAGCAGCTTCCTCTGGAACAGGGAATCACAGATTGGCGCATGCTGGCACAGGAATCACTATCCTATACATGTGCTACTTCAGCAGTGCCCATCTGAAGCAGATTATCTGTTCATGCCAGAAGTCACTCTAGTCTGACCTACTCTCTGAGTTAGCACCACAGACCAGAACACTTTCAAATGCACACCCTGGAAAAGCAGCATGGCTCTGTTAGGAAAAAAAAAAAAGTAACAAAGAAAGAAAAGAAGAAAAAAAAACAACAAAAGAAAAAATATTCTGCAATTCCACTGGGGACAGAATGAGAAGGAACTGCAAAAATAGAAACTTGGGTCAGCCATTAGAAAAATATTTTCCAAGTTAAGGAGAGTAAGGCCCCAGAACAGCTTCTGCCTTATAGAAGACTGAGCTGGCATCCTTAGAGGATGTATATGAAAAAGCTTGAAAGATCCCAGTTGGAATAGCGTTCTCACCTGGGGAGAGAACAGGGTAGGATACTTACTATGCTTTCTTCCTGTCTCTTCCCTACACCATCTCCCCCACCTCCTCCCCAAAATTCTGCATCTTTAACAGTCTACAAGCTAGGTGCTTGAATAGAAATATGGCAATAATTTTGTCTCCTCAAGTACACATTTAACAGTCACTGTGTGGCACTTATGAGGACACTCAGGAACAGCAGCACAATACCCAAATGTTTTTGATTAAAGTACTTCAGGTCTTCAGGAAGAAATACTGCAGCTACTGGTGAAGGGAACAAACCTCAGAGTTAACCAACTCTAATTGTAGCTAATAAAAGGCAGAGGGAAACACCAACCTGGTTTTCACAATACCTTGATTTGGTGGTTTCTTAGTGAGGAGGGCAGACTGTATCAGGCAGAGTGAAATGAAGCAGAGGATGTGGCTGAGAGAAGGTGCTGTACTAGGGACAGGTATGGAACAGAACAAAGCTCACTCATGGGAAGGAAGAATGGGTGAGAGAGAACTGTCAGAAGACCCAGAGCAGCAGAGCTTGTCCTCAGTGCAGTCAGTGACAGCTGGACATGGACTTGCCCTGCTCCTGCATCACACTGTTCCTCTCCTCCAGACAGAGTCTTCACAGAACAGCTTCTTGCCCAGCCCCAGCTCTAGTACCTCTTCCTCTGCCCACCCTTTTCAACCCTGGTAGTACCTCCCAAGGCTCAATAATTAACTAGTTCTTAAAGTGAGGAGGGGAAGACAAAGCATACTTGAGGCAATATTCCTGACCAAACTTGGTTCAGTACATTCCTATTTCCTCAGCTGCACTTGGCATTGGGGAAAACAATCCCACTGCACAAACCTGTTGCTTTATTTGCTTCAGGCACATTACAAAGTAATTAACTATTACCTTTCCCACGTCATGACTGCTTGAGAATGACACTTCTTTCCCTGTTCTGTTGCCAAAATTATTTCTCCTTCACAAGTTCTGTAAACAGACATACAGTTCTTTGTATGAATGAAGGACAGTCCCAAAAAGAAGTGAGCAAAATTGTTTCTGCCTACATTCAAGAAGACTCAAAATACATATCTCTGAGGTCTTGACATGTATTTTTTTCCCCACTTTTTCTTTTTTTAAACAAATTACTCAGAACTTGGGTTTGGCTGGGCTCAAAAGATTATCTAGCACTGAAAAGACTATCTGGACTAAGTAGGCTACCAAAAGCAAACAGTGTTATCAGTCAGGCACTTAGTTTAAAGAAACTGGCACTCCCCTTCAAAAGGTACATGTTCTTCCTTATCTCTTTAACACAGACCATCAAGGTTTTAGCTTTCACAGTGCCATTTTAGCACATGGCAGTGCCCTGTAGCTGAACAGAAAAGGAAAATGCTGAGATGTGAAAATGATGGAGCAGTTCCTGAACTCAGAAACAGTGTCTGTATTCTAAACAATAAGACCTTAATTATCAGCTCTGTTAATTTAAAAAAAAAATCTTCAATATTAGCACTTTACAGATACTATTTAAAAATGCTTCCTGTGGCTAACTATAAAGCTGGGGAAACAATAAAACCTTTTTTACTATCAGGCTGTGTTAATTAAAAGAAAATCTTCAATACTGGCACTTTACAGATACTATTTAAAAATGCTTCCCGTGGCTAACTATAAAGCTGGGTTTGCATAATGTCCCACAGTTTAGTACAATCTATCATGTATCAAAAGGTCATAATTTCTAGGCAAGAGAGAAAATTTATTGAAGTCTGAATTAATTTCAATAACTTCCCTATTTCCATTATAGCCTAGAATAAAAACCAATTGCATCCACTAATCATAATACCACTGGAACAAAATAAAAATCTTGTATCGGCTTAGAGTTTTATGTTACAAAGGATCTTTATTTAACTTTGGTAGAGCTTATGCTTAGAAATAATGTATCTGTGAACTCTGAAATATTTCTCAATTGCTGTCATTGAAAAACATTGCGTACACTTTACTTTTCTTCCTATCCGTTAGTTCTATGAACATTGAGCTGAAAGGAGGCAACACATCCAGGTAATTTATCTGGATTGCAAAAATACTTAAAAGACTTATTATTAAAGAATTGTCGCCCCTCATTCAATTACTATTTGACTGCAGTTCCCTGAAATTGACAAGGAAACACGGAGCTATATATTGTAGCTAAATCTCAAACCTGGGGTTTCAAAAAAGTAGTTTCTGCTAAGAAGGCCAACTTCCAGGCCCAGCCACCCACATGTAGCACCTGCAAGGACAGGACACACACCAGGTCTGGGCAATAAGCCCAGCTGACGACACAGGCTCTCCACAGCAACTTTTATCAGACACCACATAGAATTCGAGAGCAGCAAATCTAAAATGGATCTTGAAAAGACCCAGATGAGAATATCAGGTAATACTCAAAAAGGGCTCTCCTGCCAGGAGCCCTCGCAGACCCCAAATCACACTCAGGGCTCTGGACTGCAGTTCTGGTGGGCAATCAGCAGAAACAAGCACACAAACATCCAGGTCCCTTGCAAGGTTCAATCCTAAATCTCTAAGATAATTTTGCAGCACCAGAATCTAACATTTAATGCAAATTCTGTGCCTTAAGCATAAAAGCATCCTTTCCTGTTGCCTTAAAACACTTAGGTCACATCTTGAAAAGTCAGTTTGTTACAGGAGGAGGACGAGATACTTGTTTTGGGCATCATCAGAAGGGCTATTCCTACCTCCTACTGTGACAAGGCCTTTATCTAAAGTATTTGCTGCTTTGAGGAGGGCAGTGGAAGGAATAGACAGTAAAACTTCTATTAAGCTAGATCCTTGTTTCAGGTCAAAGCCAAAGGAATGCAATCTATGAGAACAAGACCCAAGAATATATTATTTTGCTGAAAGAGCAAACCCTAGGCAAGTTTACTTAGAAAGCCACAGTGCTTTTAAACAATAATTTGAAGTCCTTTGGATATCCATAAAAGGCTGAGAGTGCATTTTTACTGCCTTAATCACATTTAGTGTTAGAAAATTCTGAAATCATACCATGTTAAGAGACAAGATCACCAAAAAGTCCCTCCCTGTGCTGAGCAAAACTCGCAAATTTGATTCCTTAAATTGGGTTAAAGAGACATATCTTACCATGCTCTGGGCTCTATCTTGCCATTGTCCAGGAGTGCCAAGGGTAGAAACAGAGCAACTTAACTCACTAGAAAGAGTAAGAACATGCCAAGGGAAGAAAAAACTTATATTAATATGACTAAGTGCCAATAACAGAAAAGTGTGGAAGAAGAAGCAAGTACAAAAAAGGACAGTTTGGGGAAAGGAGACATGGTGAAGAACAGAACCATGTAAGGAAAGGAGAGACCAGAAACAGTACATAGTACATCCTAGGGAGGGCATTATAAACCAGTATTTAAATGAGAGGAATTTTATTTTTCTCTAAAAATCACCATCTAAATTTTAACAAACACTTCACACCTCACTGTAAGACACTGCTGATGCAGGCCATCTGCTGTATTCAGTTGACAGAAGCCACCACTGCCATCTCAGGATGTGTTCATTTGTCAGCTGCTTCAGATTCCAGTCATTACCTCAGTTTAAAGCCAGGGCAGGGTGGAGGCTGAACAAAGACGTCACATTTTGCCATGGGGGGATGCCAGCTCTGCCGTGGGTTTGGTCACCTACAACAAAAGGCAGTGAAACTGCAGCAGCTGCTGCGTGCAAGTGGAATCTTCACACTTGACAGCAAAATTCCACAAGTACTCCCCCCTAAGGCTCTACTTAAACCCATAATGGCAAATGCTAGTCAAAGAAAAACAAAACATCATCCAAAATATAAAACAAGAAAACAAAACAAGATGCAAAACTGCAGACCATTCTTTTTCTTTATATTGAAACTGTGTGAACAGTAAGAAGACAGTAAGAAAAACAACATTAAATATAAAAGAGCAATTACCTCCAAGACTTCTGCAAATCCATGATATGGCTTCCTGCGTTACACTTTCATTAATGTTTAGTGTTTAGTCTAAGTGCAAGTACTTGTACATTTGTTTAGCAGGAATGAAGTACATGTCATTTGATTCTATTATTTTGTGAGAGTCTGAAACACGATTGATTAGCTGGTAATAAAAAGCCCCATAGAATTCTATTTGATAGGAAAATATATTGCTTTCTCACAAAAGGATTAATGGGATTTTTGAATTAGAAAAAAAAGCCACCTAAGAATAAAACAAGGTTTTCCAAACTCCACAGGATTGCTTTGGTGTTTAAGGAAGTACTAGAGGCAGCACTTTGTGCCACGGTGTGATTGACATGGTGGTGTTCAGTCAAGGGTTGGACGCGATGATCTCGCAGGCCTTTTCCAACCTAATTCGTTCTGTGATTCTGGGTACGATTCTCCCTGAGAAATTCTGTATATGGCACAAGTCAGGACACTGAGTTGGCAGGTTTCCAAAGGCAGTTTGGAATGCGGCCTTACACCACCTCCCCAAACTGCCCGGGATGACGGTGGTCACCTCACCCACCCACAAAGCTGCAAGATGCCCAGTCAACTCCCAACCCCCTTCAACCTACAGCCCGAACTTCTTTAGGGTAAAACACAGCGATAAAACACCCTTAACTTAAGGAGCGACCAGAGGAGAGCCTAAATGCTAACCCTGCTTTATTCCCGGCCTAGTGACAATATTCCTCCGGGATCCGCACCTCCAAACTTTCCTCCGTCGCCGCCCCACCCGCCACAGCGCACGCGCCCAGCGGCCGCATCAGCCCCGCCCCCTTCCGGCCCCGAGCGCGCGACCTCCCCACGGCCAGCGGCGGGTGGGGCGCGCGGAGCTCGCGAGGGAGCCGCTAACGCCCCGCCCCGCGCCAGCCGTTGGTCCGCTCGGCGCGCACGCGCCCTTCCACCCGCCCGCCCTCCCCAACCGCGCACATGTGCGCGCCCTCCCGCGCGTGCGCCCAGCCGCCGAGCCGCCCCCACACTCACGCCGCCCTTCGTGACGCCAGGCGGGCGCAGGCGCACTCCCCGCGCGGCAGCCCCCCCGCCCCGCCCCGCACTCGCGCATGCGCTGGAGCCACCGCCCCGTGCCGGCTGCCGCGCGTGTCTCCACCCCCGCCCGCAGGTGCGCGTGCGCGGTGCGCGCGGCGCCGTGCGTGGCGCGCGGCGCGGCGGGGGCGGGGGGGCGGGGCGGGTATATATAGAGCGCGGCCGGGGCGGCGGCCGCCCCCTTGTCCCCCGGCCGCCGTCGGAGCTGTGTGCGCAGTGCGTGTGCTCCGGACCATCCGGACACGCCGGCCCGGCCCCGCAGCACCATTTATTACTAAAAAAATACCTAAAAAAGCCAAAAAAAATCCAAAAATCTTAAAAAACCTTTTAAAAAAATAATCCTCTTTCCTCATCCAACCTTCCCGACAACCTTTCTGCAAACGGCCGGTTTGATATAAAATAACCCGGTGAAGCGAAGTCCCCCGGACCCGGCGCAGCCGAGAGGAGACACACAGCGAGCCCGACCCCGCCGAGCGCACCACCCGCCGCCACCAGCTCCACCCGGCCCGCACGGAGCGACCCGACCCCCGCCCGCCCATCCGCCGCACCCACCGCAGCCGTTGAGTCCGAGCGGCCCCGCGCCGTCTCCGCCGGCCCCGCTCGCACCGAACGCCGCGGCCTCCGCCTCGTCAGCGCCCCCCCCGCGCCGGGAGACGGCGGCAGGATGAACCCCAGCGCCCCCAGCTACCCCATGGCCTCGCTCTACGTGGGGGACCTGCACCCCGACGTGACCGAGGCCATGCTCTACGAGAAGTTCAGCCCCGCCGGGCCCATCCTCTCCATCCGCGTCTGCAGGGACATGATCACCCGCCGCTCGCTCGGATACGCCTATGTCAACTTCCAGCAACCCGCCGACGGTGAGTGCCGGGCCGCGGGCGCCGGCGGAGCCATGTTTGTCCCCTGCCCCCCGCCCCGGCCGCCGCCCCGCATCCATTTTGCCGCCCGGGACGGGGCGGACCCGGCGGGGAGCGGGGGGAAGTTGGCGGCGAGGCCGGCGCTCGCACGCGGCCCGGGCCGCCCGCGCCTCGTGGCGCCCGGAGAAGCGGGGGGGAGGCGCTTCCGCGGACCGAGAGCGGCCGCAGGGCCCCGGCCATGGGCTGGAGAGCGCCCGGGGGCCTGGCGGGGCTGCCCCGGCTCCCGGGGAGGGGATTGAAGATGAGTGTGCGCGCGGCTCTTCACGTCCGACCGAGATGAAGGGTAGCGTGAGGAAAACATCGCAGTCATTAGCACCTTTTAATAACCGCGCAGGAGCTGGGTGTGTGTGAGTGCGTGGTTAAGAGGCCGGGAGAAGGAAGTAGGACGCACCGGTGTGGCTGGGTAGTTTCACAGGCGTCCAGGCCGAAGCGTTTGTTGAAACACCATGGCAGGTCCGTCACGTGCAGGGAGGGCATGAAACTATTCGGGCCTCCTTGTGCTTCTTCCTCATGTAGCTGGAGCCCTAGCTGTGTTCTCATTCGTGTCTCTTCGCCATAAATTCTCTGACATCGTTTTTCCCAAGTCGCGTTTTTATGAAACTTGTGTTTTCACGAAGTCTTGTTGCTTCTCTAAAGTTATAACGGTAAAGAAACTTTCTCTGTAGTGCTGTCATGTTGGGAAACACAGTGTGATCTATTTGGAGGGTGTTTCACTAAAAGAACCGAATGCGACTGGTTCTAAGTTTTGTGGAGTCCAGTTAAAAGAAAAGAAGTAATTGCCCAGCTAGAAGATAACGTGATTTCAAGTAGAGTTAAGTAAGCAGATTTCTATTATAATTTTATTTTCAAGCATATGAAAGTGAGATACTTAAATTACAAACTTTTCAAGCAATTAGATTTAACTGGCTTTCAGAATTAGCTTTAGCATACAGCCATTATCACATCAGACTTTGGTGTACCGATGGTATCTGTATGTAAGTAGTAGAAGTTACTGTCTAATCTTGATAGACAGATACTCCACCTGTTATCAGCTCTCTCAGTTCAGAGAGCTTTTGATTTATTCAGCCATTCTTTAGGGTGAGATGATTTGAATGCTTGTTTTGACATACTTTGTTTTCAAAAAAATAAGGGGTTAGCACAGGTCAGTACTGTGGTAGAGTAATGTCAGGGCATAAGGTGAAGGTGATTCAAATACTGCTTCTCCTTAGTATTGCCTGAGTTCCATAAGGGCGGACTTTATCATTAGTTAAGCAAACAGTGCATTTTGTGGCTAGTTTTGAAATTTGTTACATGTGGGAACAAATAGCGCTTTTTCACGTGAGCAGTGCTTAATTCAGTTTTTGAATATGCTGTATTTTTCAGGCTTTGGGAGACACACGTTTTAGTCTATAACTAGTCCAGTTCAGCTAAAAGTATTTCTTATCAAACCTGCATCTGACACGTATCTGGAAGTAGTTGTTTAAAATACACTTCAGTGGTGTTGCACAATTATACTTTTTCAAGATTTTCATAATTTTCATATTCTTGGCAAGTACCTAGAAAGCATTTGCTGGGGGCGTTTTATGGGTCATCACATCCATTTACAGAAACCTTGAAATAGGAGTTTTGAGGATGAATGGTTTTTCTTACAATCATCCTAGTTTTATTTTGATTCCAAACTAGATACCTTTTATTGGTCTAGCCAAATTTTTAACTTCATCTCAGTCTATGCCTATTAAACAGCTAGTAACAATTACCTTGGGTTTTGAAAAATAGTTTTGGACATGTGCTTGACATCACCAGCTGTCTGTAAACCAGGGATCGAAAAGCCCTTCTAAAAACTAATTAGGCCTGATGACACATGTGTGAGGTATGCACACATTTCAGAGTTGTGACTTTTCTGAATTTGAGTCATAGTCTGGAGTAAAGCTCGAGCAATCTTGTTTAATCGCTTAACTAGAAATATTCTTGAGTAATCTGAAATGGCATCAGAATCCTTTGGATTTCTAGAATAGTAATGTTTCCAGAGGTTTTTTTTTCATAGCTATTGCTGTTTACCTTTAACACAGGTTGGCATTAAATGTGTATTCTGAGTGATTTTGAAATTGTTTAAGTGGACTGTCCAGTTGCACACGACTAAAATGGGAGCTGGTGAGTCATTCAATGAGAGCTCCAGCAGAATCAGCAGAAGTACAGCCTGGGTAGGTGTGTCCATTGGTAACAAGTTCGCTGCTGAATGGGGCTGCCTCCTGCAACCGGCACAGCCTTTTATGACTGAAATGTAATGAAAGTGAGCCAGTTTCACTCGTTGGGAATTGTAATGTGTGTAGCTTGTACCTGGTTGTAGATGAAGTCTATTCATGTTTTAAAAATCTACCGTGGAATTACAATGTGATGTTGATTAGGCAGAAAAACTTAAATTTCTTGTACTTCTGCTCAAAAGGAGAGACAAGGAGAGCTGTTGAAGTTTCATGCTGTCCTCGTGGAAGAAATGGTGCTGGTCTAAGACACAGGCTCTCACAATTTGTTAAGAGTAGTAATGTTTGGTAAGGACCCATGGACCCACTTTCAGTCAGATGGTTGGGAAATGTGTTTAGGAACACACATTTTTGAGGAGTGTCAGGATTATTCTAGAAGCAATTAGCATGAATTAGAAAAGCCTCTTTTCTAGTAAAGGAAGCCCTGTTACTACTTCTGGAAATAATGAACTGTTTGTTGCTGGCACATCTATTCGTGCTGGCAGTAATGATTCTAATGACTTCCAGGGCAGTAGTGAAGTCTTACAAGTTTCTACTGTGGCTAGTCTGATATCCACAGGGTTTTATTATTTTTTTCCTTTTTTTTTTTTTTTTAATCTCCCCCCGCCACTTTTGTAGTATAGAGCTTTCCAATGATTTTTTTTTTCTCTTTAGCACTATCTAGGTTGCCTTTTCTCTCCTGCTTAATTTATATTAAAGTTTTTGAAAGCTTTATTAACTTACATAGAAGACTGGCATGTAATTTTTGTGGCTTTACTTTAAGTAACTTGCTGAGCTGCTACTGTCAAGTGAATATGGTAATAGTATCAATAATCTTTTTTTCCCTGAAAATGTTAGATGTCCATCTCTTTAATGCCTACAGATGTCTTTCAGAGAATATAATCTTCAAATTTATTTCTAATTTGAAAATGTCACAAGAAAGGATATAAAACATGGTATACCAGCAGAATCCCAGGCTCACTGCAAATTGTCTTTGGCCATGACATGCAACAATATAGCTCAAGACAAAAGCAGCACTTAAAAAATAAAAACATTAAATAGAGGTTTTCACAATGGGATTGGCCCTTGGTCCTCCCCCAAAAAAATTTTAACTGACACTGTTGCTGTTTAAAAAACTAGTGATCTAAAAAACTTAGTGATCAAAGCTGATTTCAGTCTTGTTAAGGTCATACTGTTCTGATACTTGCAAATTACAGTGAAGTGAGTTAGTACCCAGGGGTGTGACTTCAGGTATTTAGTGGAACTTTTTTCAGTGTTCTTCCAGACTTACAGGAACAGGGATGAAAAGGAACTCTTATACTTGAGAACTATTGCTCTTTTGTGCTTAAATACACCAGTTGAGTTATAAGATCACAAACATATCTTGTGGCTTTGAAGAGTCATGTGAAAACTGAGCAAGTCTTGATACTTCCTCATCTAAATACACAAGAGATTTTACATACAGGATTTGAAAAGTTAGTTAGGGAGTTCTACTGGAAAAACTACTCCATTGGAGTAACAAAACCTGGTTTACATTACCCTGGTTTGCTCTTTTAATGTTTGCTTTTTCATTGAGCTCATATGTATTTCATTGTGAGCTTTTAAAATATATGTATCATTTCAGATTCTCTGAATTACTAAACTAAGTGCTAGTTTTGAATCCCTTTGAACTGTCTCTTGCCCAGAATTTCATCACAGATCTTTTTGGTCACTGAGGAAGTTGTGTGGAATAGCTGCCTGAATGAGGCTTGAGCATCCACCTAGAAAAGAAATTTTGTCAGTTTATGGGTACTGACATTGTAGGTGTTCTTATGTTAACATTTGCAAAAGGGCTCGTATATGCACAAGCAGTACCCCTAAAAGCATTTTTGTTGACACAATATACATCTGTGTAATATAGGAGAAGCCAGCTGATTTTCACAAATGCTAAAATTTTGTAACAGCTGCCACTTGCTGCATTTTCTCCTGTCACCTTACTGTCTTTTCATAGATTTAGTCTTATGGGCTGATGAGATTTCTGCAGCTTTCTCAGCTGGTTTGTGCTCCTTCCGAAGTGCAGCTTTTGCTGATGAGTTTTTTCTAGTTCTTCCTTGCATACAACAAGAGTACACTGGAGGCTTGGGTTTGCAGCTTGGTGATGGTGCTGGACTTGAAATAGTAAAAATGTTACTAAGAATTGTACTTCAGCTGGTATTTGTGTGCTTATTAAGATAACTAGAGTTTTCTACTAATTCCATAATGTTTTTCCAGCTGAACGAGCTTTGGACACCATGAACTTTGATGTCATTAAAGGCAAACCAGTGCGCATCATGTGGTCTCAGCGCGATCCATCTCTACGCAAAAGCGGTGTAGGAAACATCTTCATCAAAAACTTGGACAAATCAATTGATAACAAAGCTTTGTATGACACATTTTCTGCTTTTGGGAACATCCTGTCTTGTAAGGTTAGTGGAAAATAAAAGCTATTGACTCACAAATTCTTCAATTTATGCTGGAAACATTCCATGAGTATTACAGCAAGGTTTTTCATTAATAGGTGGTGTGTGATGAAAATGGATCCAAGGGTTATGGATTTGTACATTTTGAGACACAAGAAGCTGCAGAAAGAGCTATTGAAAAAATGAATGGTATGCTGCTTAATGACCGCAAAGTGTAAGTACATAAATAAGTATTTAGGGATCAGCAAACTGAAATTCATTTTATGGCAGACAAAGATTTAAAAGTTTACCTAGGAAAGGAGGGTTGTTCTAAATTTTTCTAATTTCAAGTTGTAGAGTTTTAGTGTTACAGATTTTATGAATTGTGTCACCTGCCTATTCTAGAGGCAGCCTGAGTTCAAAAAGACAACTAATGGACTCCAGAGGAAAAAATAATTTCATTAATTGTCTCACAAGCCAATATTGTAATAAGGATTTAGGATCTTCATGGTTTTCTGATCTTAGTGGTTTGAGATTAAATACAATCCATTGAGTATTCTGAATAATACTTCCTTTATAAGAGTTGTAAGATAAGTGTGTTACCCGTATTTTGGAGTTAGCTGAGAGTTACTTGGCACTAAAGAGTGGTCAGATTAGACTAATATTTTTGTATGAATGTCTGTTAATAGGCATATCTAGGGAGTAGAAAATAAAACTTAGAGAAGTGTAATGTTTTAAACATTATCACTGTTCGACATTGTAGGAAAAAATGTTATTTGGCAACTTCTAAAATAATATTTAAGTTGGAGGAGTGAGTGTGCCTCGCAGCTATGCCTAAGGAATCATTATGGTGTTTGGTATAATTGCAAAAGAACAGCTTTTTAAATACTTAGGAGGGTTTGGAAAAATAATGACAGAAATCAGCATCAGGTTACCATAATGGATTATTTTTACATGTAGAGATGGATAGATCAAGACACATACAGGGAAAACATATATTTTGAAACTCCAGTTTTCCTGATTCTTCTGTTCTTGACTGATATATTGTGGATGTTTTTATTCAGTGTCCGTTGTTACACAGCCTTAAATTAATAAACATGGTTAGTATGCATTTATAACAGCACAGGGGTAAATATGTTTTATATTGTGAGAGTTAATTTTGCTTTGAATTTCTGTTCAGGCTAGTCTTTTAGAAATTAACTAAAACACTTCACTCAGTATCTAAATCTGCAGAACATATTGCATTCCCATTCTTACTGTACTTGATTGCTATAAATAAGGTGAAATAATCAAAGTTTAAAAATTACTGAGGTACTGGATGCACCTGTATTGCATTTGCCAAATTTGTGACTTTAAAGTTAGAGCCTACAATAAAATTTGAAAGCAGGAATCTGCTACAGCCAGAAATCTGTGTCAGATATGTACGGTCTGGTAGGGCTGCAGAATGTTATGTTCAGGTTCTGCTCTTTTCCTGCCAGTATGAACTAACCATTGGTGTTTCCAGCCAATTTGCAATGGTATTTGACTCAAGAGCAAGTTGAACTATTTACTTCACTATGCCTAAAAACAGTCTTGGATGCAGGCTGGAAAGGTGTGTTAGGGAGTGAGGACAGTTAGTTAAATATCCCTTGCTCAAAACAGAGAGCAGTAACTGCTTTAAGGCTACCATATTTTTAGTATGGCAGGGGGATTGAGCTGTTACCTAGAATTTCTATTTAGCCTCTTTACTTAGTACTCTTTCCATTGTCAAGCTCCTGTTCTCAGAGGCTGTTTTATAAAAGTGAACAATCTCACCAATGGCTTGAAAGTATTTTCATGCCTTGTAAATTGTATTTTCATGGGATAAACACTCTGATGTAACAAAGGACAGTGGAATTGTTTTTCTGATTAAGGTTTATCATAAATATTTTAACTAAAGAATTTCATACCTATAGTGAACAAGACTGATTAAGAATAAAATACAATGCCGGAGGATTAAAGTAAGTTTTTAAACCTTGAGACACACTTGCTTTAATCTGTATTACTCTGTTCTTCCTACAACTAGATTTGTTGGAAGGTTTAAATCTCGCAAGGAACGTGAGGCAGAACTTGGAGCCAGAGCAAAAGAATTCACCAATGTTTACATCAAAAATTTTGGAGAAGACATGGATGATGAGAGACTTAAGGAACTCTTTGGCAAGTTTGGTAATGTCTTAATGTTTATATAAACACAAGTGAACTTCAATTTACTACTTGTCTCCTATCTGTACAGTTCCTTGAAATACAAGGAAACAGGGCTGCCTGATGTTGTTAAAACGTAATAAAAGTTACTGAAAAATTGGTACCGAATTCTAGTTTCAGATCTAAAAGTGCAGTAATATCTGAATTTTAAATATGCACAATTTCATATTTAATCCTGCCATCAGGACTGTTTTCAGTAATCTGAAGATAGTGTGTCTATGCGTTTTGCGATTTTTTAAAGTTGTAGATAGAAGTGTTCTCTGGTTTAGTACAGATTAATTTTATAAATGCACCTACAGGATGTGTGACAAATGAATTTACTATTGCTTTCATTGACCTGCAGACTTACCTCTGTTATTCAGTTGCATTGTGGTGGTTGACGTAGTACAAAATTATAAGGAACTATTCCAGCACCAAATTATGAGATTCTGCCTTGATCCTCAGTTAACGCACAGGGCAAAATGATGGTGGATGTAGTAATGTAGATGATGTGTTACCATCAAAATAGGAAATGGCAAATCCTTTAATGCCATTGCAGGTTCCCCACATTTTATTTTCAATCTCACCTTTTTTTTTTTTTTCCTTCCCTGTATGCTTTTTCTGTTCTTCAGTGGATATTGTGTAAAGCAAGGGAAAGTCTTGTACGAGAGATACCCTGTAGCAGCCTTAAACAGCATGTACAGGAAATTCCTTTCTGCAGTTCAAGTATCTGTGGTTGAAACACTAGCAAATTTAGCTGCTACAGCTAAATTGGCTACTTCCAATTGAGTCTGTGAACTACAATTTTTCAGAGGTTATGAAATTGCTGAACCAGGATGGCCTTTTTCACGAGGATAAATAGGGAAACGTATGCCTAATTACAAGGCCTTCCTCTGGCTTTTTCAGTACCCACTTCAAAGGGTGGAAACACTAATACTTTTCAAGTGTCATAATTTTTAATGATAAAACAAATTTCATTTATTTTGTGGTGAAATTTTCTTTCACTTTGAAGTGGAATTTTGGTTGAAAATACAGTAGAAAAGAAATTCAGCATGGCGGACTTCAGCCATAATGGCTGAAGTTCATCAGAGCAAATTAGTAATTTCATATTAATGGGTGACATTCACTTGATACTATTATTGGTGCGGGCGTCTTGTAATACAACTGAAATAAACTAAATATTATCTTCTAAAGTTGTTCAAAAGGTGACAGGAATACACTGTATATGAAGCATAAGTATTTTATTCTCTTTTTAGGTCCTGCTTTAAGTGTAAAAGTTATGACTGACGAGAGTGGAAAATCCAAAGGCTTTGGCTTCGTTAGTTTTGAAAGACACGAAGATGCCCAGAAAGTAAGCTTTTGGACTTAATTTTAGGAATCCTGTAACTGAGACCAAAATAATATGTTTCATTGAATGATTTAGTTTTTTTAATTGGTCAAGGCCACTGCAAAAAGAAATACTCACTCCTAAATTACTTAGCACAGTTTCTGTCATTTAGAATGTTTTCCTATGAGCAAATGTCAGTTGGTCTGAGAAGCCTATTAAGTCAAGATACTCTGATACAGCTGGAACTAGTGTAGAAATGGGGAATCTTGAATACTTTAAAAACCTGTTGTAGTTGGGCTTAAAGTTCTTAATGATACGTGGACTTTCACATGCTGAGCAATATACAGCATAGCAAATTACTACATCTCCGAATCATTGGATCCAATTTGGTTGCACAGAATGTTTGTGCAAGGCAGAAAGAATTGTGTTTTCAAACTGTAGCTCTGCAAAGTCAGCAGGAAAGCTATTAGTTTTATAAAGCATGTTTGGTATAACTGTGAGAAAATAGTTCTAGAGCCCTGTGATATTGCTTTTACTTCGAGGGGTAACTTTGGAAAAAGGGTCCTTTTTATTCATGTATATGTCTATAACATGCCAGTATGCTGTATAACTTAATTCTTTGTCAACTGGTTGCTTTGATATGTCAGTTTACTGTGACACTAGGGCCATAACATCAGGAAAAAATGCAATACTGAACAAATCATGGCAACAAAGTTTGCTTTTCAAAAAGCATTTTGGTGGTTTGTTAGTACTGCAAGTGAACAAGCAAGAGATTAGAAAAAATCCTGTCGCTTAACATCAACATTTTTCAGTCTTGTATACGTTAATTGGTGAATAGTTTCTTTACTGTAGTCAGAAGGACATGTTGGGTGTTTTAAATAACATAAAATTCCAGGATCTCTGTAAAAATGTCTAATGGCTTTGATCCTAAACATGTGCAATAAACTGGTGACTTCTGGTTTTAAATTAATCGAGTAAATATGTGCTAGAGATTTTACATCTGAAGAGTTGTAACTCAAAACAGTATGAAGGGAAAAAGTTCACATTTTCATACTTTAAAGTATTTCCTTAATGAAAGACTAAAAATGACAAAAAAGCTCTGTATGTCATCCGTAGTTTGACGCTTAGTATAGAAAGATCTGATAGGTACTATGGTTTCAGGTGTTACTTTTAAAGATGGGACTAGGTAGACTAAAGCCTTTCAACTTCATTTGCTTACTTTTTCTCTGCCATTAGTAAGATAAGGCTGGAGAAATAGTTCTTGCAATTTGGGTTTTTTTCCTCCAGCTTCATATATAAAAAAAGTGGTTTGTATCCCTTGTGACTTGTCTTCAAGACAAGCATACTTGGGAAGCAGTTTTCATGTTACCACAAGTGGGGAAGTCTTGGGGTATTTTGTTTCAATTAGTGGTATTTTAAGGTGGATTCTCTCTTTTTCTAGAATTCTTATGTAGACAGGATTCTTATGTTTTTATGTTTGAAATGCAGTTTTTTTGTGTGTCTGAAAAGTGCTGGAGCACTGCTAACTTGTTGTTTGTTAATGAAGGCGGTAGATGAGATGAATGGGAAAGAGCTCAATGGAAAACAAATCTATGTTGGCCGGGCTCAGAAAAAGGTGGAAAGACAGACGGAGCTGAAGCGCAAGTTTGAACAAATGAAGCAGGACAGGATCACCAGATACCAGGTTCAGTTTTAAATCAAGAGGGCTAACTGTATTATATGACATTTTGAGATTTACACAGAACGCTTGCTTTTAAAAATAACTTGCCTGTTTTCTTAGGGTGTAAACCTTTACGTGAAAAATCTTGATGATGGGATCGATGATGAGCGTCTCCGAAAAGAGTTCTCTCCATTTGGTACAATCACTAGTGCAAAGGTAAAGTTCATAGATTGTGTTTATCTGTTTTTTGAAAATGTGTAATGATCTACCACCAAAGAAAAGTTAATTTCATTAGTAACAGATGTGACCCACTGTGTAAATGTGGGTGTCAGCTTTCTTGATTATTGTACATGTCAGGTTAAACACAGTATGATCATCCTTTCTTGAAATAAATTAAGTAGTGAGACTAGTGTAAGAAAAATTACATCTTTCCAGTGCAATATTGTGCTCATTGTTATTTCAATGAGATTTTTAATCTCCATTCAGGTGACAGTGAACTATTAATTACACAATAATATTCATTTTTATAAAATACTCAGTAAAACAAAATTGTGGTCTCACTTGTAATGAGCTGGAACAAGAAACTCATGCAAGTTGAATAGGTATATTACAGAACATTTAGTTTTAAAACTAAATTTTGTGTTGACAGGTGATGATGGAAGGTGGCCGCAGCAAAGGATTTGGATTTGTGTGCTTTTCGTCACCAGAAGAAGCCACCAAAGCAGTCACAGAAATGAATGGTAGAATTGTGGCTACTAAACCATTATATGTAGCTCTAGCCCAGCGTAAAGAGGAGCGCCAAGCTCATCTCACCAACCAGTACATGCAGAGGATGGCAAGTGTAAGAGCAGTACCTAATCCTGTAATCAACCCCTACCAGCCAGCACCTCCTTCAGGATACTTCATGGCAGCTATTCCTCAGGTAAGTGTAGAGATGAGTTAACTGCGTATAAGGTCTGCTTAGATTTAACTGTAAATATAACTGTTAGCATGTGTCAGTGATTTCAGCATTTTGATCTCATGGTGGGAGTGTGCTGGGCTGTTCAGCATGCCCTTCACAGACAACAAAGTTAAGTGATGTTGTTGTGTTTGGCAGACTCAGAACCGTGCTGCGTACTATCCTACTAATCAGCTTGCTCAACTTGCTAGACCTAGTCCTCGCTGGACTGCTCAGGGTGCCAGACCTCATCGTAAGTCACTTTTTTACCTCTGTCCAGTGATTGCTGTAAACTCTGTAGCATTTACCTTTGCACTTTCAAATACATTTTCATGGCATTGCAGTATCAGTCTTCTGTTTGTCATGTTGTCACCACTCCCTGTTTCAGCATGTAACAGTATCTTTTTTCTAAACCATAGCATTCCAAAACATGCCTGGTGCTATCCGCCCAGCAGCACCCAGACCACCTTTCAGTACCATGAGACCAGCTTCTTCCCAAGTTCCACGAGTCATGTCAACACAGCGTGTTGGTGAGTTTGATTTATGCAAACTTTAAGTGTTAGACTTCTGTTCCAATTTTGATGGTTTAGCATGATCTTGAAAAATAAACATTGGTAAGTTTAATATCACAAGTGATATTCCTAATGTAATACCACTTTCTAGTAATTACTTTAAATACTGTCCCAGCAAAGACTCCGGCTGTGATCCCATCTCTTCAGGATGAAGTACTTTTGTGTGTGCTTCAGTAATACTGGATGATGGCTTCTGTCATTTCTAAACATAGTTGCAGCAATTGTAATAATAGGTTGCATATAGAAATACTGACATGATACAATTTTAGGTCTTAATAATTTTGTTATATTTCACATATACATATTTTATTGTTGTGAGACAGTATCATGAATGCAAAATCTGCACATCACTGAATGAACCAGGACTGACTGTATTCATTGAATGGTTTGGGTTGGAAGGACCCTTAAAGCTCATGTAGTTCAACCCCACTGCCAGAGGCAGGGAACCCTCCACTAGACCAGGGTACTCGGAGCCCTATCCAGGCTGGTCTCTAACATCTCCAGGCATAGGGAGTCCAAACCTCTCCGAAGGCATAATTCTCCCAGAATGTATCAGGCAGCCATTTACTTCCTAAAAGTATCTTTTTTAGAATGACTGATGTAATGTGCTCAGGAAATCAAATGTCCTTTAGCTTATAATGGAATTATAATAATACTAAAAAAAAGTGGTTTTTTTTATCATGGATCTTTTTTCAGTGGCATGTAAAAAGGGCAATTCATGAATGAAGTGACTGGAAAGTAGCATCCAGTAAATTTCAAGGTTTGAACCTTTCTATGTGACCAGTGATGTGACAGTTGACAAAACTACTAAGATGAATCTATAACACAGTACCTAAATTAGGTGTTTGGTTCTAGTTGATCTGTTGGGCAAAATAATTATTATAAATAATAATTCACATATGGAATTCTGTTACTATTTTTTCAGCTAATACATCAACACAAACGATGGGTCCACGTCCTGCAGCAGCAGCTACTGCGGCCACTCCTGCCGTGCGCACAGTACCACAGTACAAATACGCTGCGGGTGTTCGCAATCCGCAGCAGCACCTCAACACGCAGCCACAGGTTGCTATGCAGCAGGTATGTGATCTGGGGAACTGCTCTGTGCTTTTACTGATGTTCTTTGCAAAGGAAGGTGGCGAGGGTGATGGGAGGGCAATTCAGGCTCTGCATCATGGCAGTAGAGTAAAAGCACTAGAGAGTTAAGTATATTTGAAGTTCACCTGGGACAGGATGTGATCCCATGTTGCATCATACTTTCCAGTTCCGTCATACCTTAGCCTAAATTCTTGTGTTTGCTCCTCAGTTTCTAATATTCCTCAGCATCATCCCTCAGCTCTAACCAGTAGCTATTTGATTAAATAGACATAGCTGTTAATTTCTTTGATGTTTCTGACACTGTAGGCATTGTGTATGCTGAGTTGTGAAATATTGGCTGTTTGAAGCAGCACCTAATTATGAGCCAGGGTTTAATTTTAAAATGTTACTAAAATTAATTTGCAGCCTGCTGTCCATGTGCAAGGTCAGGAACCCTTGACTGCTTCCATGTTGGCTTCTGCCCCTCCACAAGAACAAAAGCAGATGTTAGGTATGTACATGATACCTTTCTCTATGTATTATAGCAAAGGGACAGTTAAAAGTACACTTTTTCAATCTTAAAATGCAGAGTAAATGGTTTTAGCAGTAGAACAAGTTGGTTTCTCTTATCCCTTCAATTTAAGCTGGATTTGTCCCTGCTTAACTTTTCTCTCTCTAGGTGAACGTCTATTCCCCCTTATTCAAAGCATGCATCCTACTCTGGCGGGTAAGATCACTGGTATGTTGTTGGAGATTGACAACTCTGAACTCCTCCACATGCTCGAGTCTCCTGAGTCTCTTCGTTCGAAGGTAGGTGGACTTTTGCCTTGACCTGCTTCTGTAGGTGGTTAAGTCTACGCTGAGCTAACAGCTGTTCGTGCTGGCACAGTGGAGTAACAGCAATGCAGCAGTGGCTCAGGGCAAGAGTATCCTCTTCCAGAGGGTGACACTGACTTACATGGATGAACTGGAATTGTAATGATCTCCTTTATCTTTTCAACAATGCAGGCATTGTTTATATGTGTAATTTCCACTGTATTAACTTAAATATAAACTGCTAAGCTTCCCTTCATTTATTTCTCATTTGTACATAACAGGTTGATGAAGCTGTAGCCGTACTACAAGCCCACCAAGCTAAAGAGGCTGCTCAAAAGGCAGTTAATAATCCCACTGGGGTTCCAAGTGTTTAATAGGTAAGTTTGGCCCACTGTAGTTCCATAGGTTGACTGGGACAAATCTTTGGTCCATGGCCTTGTAAGCAGCGTGTGTCCAGGCTCTGTGTCATGTGCAGCCACAGGAAGTAGCAGCTATGGTAAACAAACTTCTGTGCTCAGTTGGTTAGCAAAAACTACTGACAGGTCATTGTTTCTAACAACACATTTATCGAATTAGTTCTAGGCATGTGTGCAAAACCAGGCAGTTCCACCAAATGCTACTGTTGGGAACAACTTGTGGAATTGAAATAAGCTTGAAACAACCCCCTTTTTCCACAGAAATTAAAGAGTTTGTTTACACTGTAATTTGTATATAGTTACCAAATTCTAAAATTCTACAGTAAGTGAAAACTAAACTACATATTGTCTTGACTTCACATTTGGGTGAATTTAATATCAGTCAAAATAGTGATTTTTCTTCATTGCCTTCTGTGGGGCTGATATCTTAATTGTGCATGACAGCGGCAAATGGTCTTACCTTAACAATTTTGACAGGGAAAAAGTGTGAAGTTGAGGATAAAAAGGAATCTGTTATCTCTTCTGTCTAGTTAGGTTTTGCCTGTGAATGTGCTTTCTGCATTTGTAGCTGTAATTTGAAGGTGCTTTAACATTTGATCACATAAAAATTTTCCTTTTTTCTTGATATTTTAATTTCTGCAAGTTTCCTTTCAGAGGCAGAATTTGAGTAATGATTTTTAACATTTCTGTTTCAATACTTATTTTTTGCTAGTGACACTTTCACTACAGAGATAAGTGCTGAATAGGTTGTTTCTCCTAAACTAAGGTGCCCATACTTTGAGACCATTACTCTGTTTTAGTAATTGGAAATTGAAAATACTGCTAGAGTAGTTATTTGATGAGCCTCAGTCTGCTGGCCTCAAGAGCAGAGGTGACCTGTGCTCAATCACAGTAACACTGTGCTTAAAGTGGTGCTGTCTGAGGGACTCTTCTAGAGTCAGTGTTGTCTTGCCAAGGATCACAGACTTCTGAATATTTTTGTGTCCCTAAAAAGTGGGAGGACTTCGGATATTCTGTTTCTAAAGAACTTTGGTATCGTTGAAACCCAGTGAAAGCCCAGAGTGCTGCATGGCATACAGTAGTAGTAAACAAGTCAAAACATACAAGGTGCTGCATTTGTTTTAAAACATAACAGCATTGTTTTTCTTTGCAGAGCTATCCGGGACTACAATCTAGAACTTCGCTTCACCGAAGAAAAAAAAAATCTAAACATGGAAAAACTATTAAATATTGAGAAAAACATTGCAAAATATAAAATAAATAAAAAAAGGAAAGGAAACTTTGAAGCTTACGTACAGAGCAACGCCGGGGCTAGCAAAACAAATGCTAGCCCTAGATTACTTATTGATTTAAAATTTAAAAAAAAATAGTAAAATAAAAAATACAAATTAATGTTTTATAAACCCAGGGGAAAAGAATTTTCAGCACAGTACAAAAATTTAAAGCATTCCTTTCTTTAATTTTGTAATTCTTTACTGTGGAAAAGCTCAGATTATCACCACTGTTTTAGTTGACAGTGAGAATTGATAGCTGAGCAAAGAAACGTAATTTGGATTATAAAATTCTTGGTTTAATAAAAATTCCTTAAACACTGACTTACTTGTGATGGTTTCTTTTGTACAGTCTACTTTTCATAAGCTTGTCATCCAGAATGCCAGGTTAGAATCCCACTCTATAATATGTTTTAGTGCATTGTAGAGAAGATAAGCCTACAACTGTAGACTGTCTTCTAAATAACAGAAGTGAAGGGAGGGGGGAAGTGTTTGGGTTTTTCTTAACAAATTGCTGCTTGACCTGACTCTGGTCTAGTGCACAATAACACAGGAATAATTCTGTCTTCCCTCAGGGTTGATGGGGTCATCAGGTCAGTTTGTGTCCCTAAAGGGGGTTTGCAGTGAAATGGCCAATGACACTAAAGTGGGAAGAGGGAGCACTAACACCTGAGCTATTTTATTTGCTACAGAACTGTACTGAGATTGGGAGTTTTACTTAAATGTGTAATCAACCTAAGTGTTAAATGCATAAACAAGAGACAGAGTAAAAGGGCTTTTGTTGTAAAACAAACTTCCACTGTCTGAGTTAGCAGATACTCTGGAGTTTGTCCATCCACAGATGTGTTATCCTACAGTTGCTGCCTTGCTTTTTTGTTTTCTCCTTTCTGCAGACCTGTGGAATAAAAAGGGGTATTTTCTACCCAGTTTAGCCCATAATTGGCTGTATAAGTTGCTTTTTCAAAATTGATAATGCAGAAATGAAGAAGTGAAAATGGCATGCCCTGCCTTTACAAAGAAGAGGGTAAAACCTGTCAGGCTGGTCTAGGGAAGAGGCACAAAGATCTGTTGGTCATGGAGGAAGATGTGAGAGGTAACTGCTGCCATCTCTGGGTTTCAGTTGCTATATGTAAAGAATACAGATTCTATGGAATTCACAAATGCCAGTGTTCTCTGATCTGTTGCAGTCAAAGCCCTTCAGTATGCTTTCTGAAGTCCCCCAAAAGACAGTTCAGGAGCCCCCTTATTTTACCTCTCTTGCAAAGGGGAAAATCTTCAGTTTTCCTGTTACAGAATTTGAGAAATAAGCCTAACATAATAAGGTGAAATTGATGGGTGTAAATGGAATCTAACTAAAATCCTTTGCTGTAAACGCATTAGGTTAAACTTGTGTAATTCTTACACTGAGTCCTGTCCTGATGGCAGCAGACTGGGATAGCCTTTAATTTGTGGTCTTGCTGATGTGTGTGACTAGAATTAAGAATATTTGAAATTGCAAGGTAAATCCTACAAAAGAGGCAGTTCAAGTGAGATATGTACATGTTAAGCGGCTGAGTGTATAACCTTGATTTTATGTGATGTCAACTATAAAAACATTTAAACTTTGGAGACTGTTTTAATGACCTAAAAATACTTAGCGCCATAATGGGAATGCTGAAGAATCAGATGATATTAAAGGTTTAATGGCAGGTCTAAAGGATATTACAAAAACCTATTTTCAGGATTCTCAGGGCACTCGCAGGAAAGTAAGAGGCCACTTCTCACTTCTCCTTGTTTTCCTAGATAGGTTGTGTGTTCTGTGAGTCTGCTGGAGTTAACCAAAGTAATTTTTTATAAGAATGAACAAGTTATTTAATGTCTTGCCAATGGGGAAACTGAAAAAGGAGGACAGGAAGTCTTTCCATTTGTACAGGACTCCTGTAGGTGTGTCATGCACTAGCATTTGTACCAGCATGAAATACTGGGTAACTTCTGTGATGGAGCAGTGAGGCAATTCTGCTGAGGTGATCATGGCAGCCTAAGAAAACAAAGCTTGATTTGGTTGGTGGGTTGATTTGGTTTATTTCTTCACAGTCTTGATTACATGGTAATTCCCTGCTGTATACCACAGATGCTTATTCAATAAATGTCTTCTATTTTATGTCTAAATCTTAAAGTTAGCAAATAAGGCATTTATTGGTGCCTCTACCACTGCATCTTTGAAGCACTACTGTAAAACAATGCAGCATGCAGAAAAATAATTTTTTTCAATAGTGGAGAACTGGACCTTTGAATTAATAGGCAGCCTGACTGGCAGGCACTTCTGCTGCCACGCGTTCTCTCTATTATGTGTCTCAGAAGCTTACACTGATCCTTTGCACACTGCAGCCAGTCAGTGTTAAGCTGATTTTGCTGGAACCTCTGGCATTTCTTTCCTTCAGTCTTTCTGTGTCTTCCATCCTAACCACAGCAAACACTTCAGAATTTAGCAGCAGCCAAAAGCCTGCTTGTGAAATTGGTAGTGATTTGAATGAATGACATGGCTTTATGAGCAACTAAATCAAAGGTTTGGTGCAGAGGTAATCTGGATTGTGTGCATTCTCTTTGCTGCTCTGCTGAAGTCTAGGGAATTCTGAGTTCACTGGGTCCAGGGGAAGAGGGGGCAAGGTGGTGGAAATAAAGATGTTCTAGAGTCTGACAATGTCTTATTGCCAGTTTGTGCTGATTGGGTGTCTACCCTTGAATAAATGGTGTCTTCAATCCTTGCATCTTGAGTGTCCTTGGTAATGTTCTTATGACTGTGATGGACAACTGGATGTTCAAAGGTAGCCACTTAACATTTTGAGTTAGGAGTCTTGGAAAAAAGATTTCCTGAAATCTACATCTAGTAGACATATTTGTGCTTGGGATAACTGGAAAAAAGAAAAAAAAAAAAAAAGGTCCAAAACAAGAAGGATTTGTATTTTTTTTCAATAGGTTTAGGAGTTGTGATCCAAACTAATATACTAGAGAAGAGCCCATAGTCCTTGGGATCACAATTCTCCCTAGACTTTTGTAGTTATATGTGAGTCCATGTGGTGTGACTACCTCTGAAGAAAGCTTTTAGTCTCACTTTTTTTCTACAGGATGTGGTCAATGAGAAAGAGTAGATGTATGGAAATGAAAATGCAGCTGGCAGGGTTACAAATCCTTAGGATATTGCATTTGAAGTGAATACAAATTTAAAACACGTTTCCAGCTACACTAAGAACCCAAGGTGTGCATGTAGTTACAACTTGGACAACAAGAACTAAGGAAGAATATTTTCAAAAAAAGAATTTGAAATTTAGGTTTCTCACTTTTATTGGGATTGAAAGCAATCATTAAGAAAAAAAAATAATTGACAAGGCCCAACATAATGGCCCTTTTGTGCATTAAGTACTAAGAGCAGTACATCTGCCAAGTGGTCTCCTATTTCCCATGTCACCTGCTAAGGAAACATCCCTAATCCTGTCATGTTGCAATTGACTATAGCTGGCCAGACATCTGTACTTTTTTTATAGCTCTGAGCATGTTCTAAAATATACCATGTGATATCTGAGCATTCAAAAACCAAAAATGATGCCCTGGACAGGCTAAATAGCTGTGTCACATTTCAGTAACTGGGACCTTGGGTTACATGTGTTCTAGGTTAAACCTGATATAACATAAAACAGAGGTTACTCTTCAAAAAGTAAGCCCCAAGCATATTATGTTGTCACATCTGTAAGTGGAAGCTTAGTTAATCCTGTCTCTTACCACTGCTGGAGATTTGCCACCTGTGGCAAATTTCTAACACCAAAGATTCAACTGTAAATAAGTCACCTACTTCCGCCCGCCCCTTTGTCCCAGGGTGGGACAAAGGCAGAGACTATGGGTTGGGATAACAATTTACTGAAAGCAACAAGCAACGGAATAAGAAACACACAGTAACAGCAGCAATATTAGTAACAAGAGTATAAAAAAAAGAAGATGCTTTACCCACAAGAAGATGTTTACCACCTCAACTTAGTTCCATGTGGCCCTGGAAAAGCATGATAGTGGCCAAGATGGTGGTTGTTCTCTTGCTGCCAGCTCCCTCCTGTCCCAGCTCTGCTCAGCTCCTTTCAGCTCAGCTTGGCTCAGCTTCCTCCAGCTCAGCTGGATTGGGGCTCACCCCCACTCCTCAGTTCCCCAGCACTGTCCTTCAGCACCACATGGATTCTGTGTTCTGATGCTTTTTCTTTAGCACCGTGTCCTGTAGCTGTGTCTCAGAGAAAAAAGGAGGAGATAGCAGCGATGGCAGAGGACGGGGTCCTCAGGGCTGATGCCGACAGCCTTCCCACTGGGGAGAGGGAGGCAAAAATGGTGCACTTGTTGGAAATTTTACAACTTTTAAATTTTTTTATGTAACTTTAGTCAGGGGATTGTTCACCTTTGCCCCAGGGAAAGGAGAATTGAAGTTTCTCTTCAAAAGGCTGTTCACCAATGCTGTTCGCCCGATGCGTTTAACATCTACTGTTTGGGAGTAGCCACAAGATACACAGGAGATAAATATTAACAAACATCACCCTGTGGTGTGGTCAGAGACACTTGGTTTGGGAAAAGATTGGTAAGAGAACCACAGAATGAGGACCATCATTCTATTAGCATCAAAGGCAAAGGGATCAATAACCAATAGGAGATTGAATGTTAAGAACTGTGTAATTTAGGCCAAATGAATAATTTCTTTGGGGTTTTATGTATAAATATGTGAAAGGTCTGGTAGAGAACTA
The DNA here is from genome assembly GCF_030490865.1 of Poecile atricapillus. Classification (NCBI taxonomy): domain Eukaryota; kingdom Metazoa; phylum Chordata; class Aves; order Passeriformes; family Paridae; genus Poecile; species Poecile atricapillus. Next base: position 132,903,334 of record NC_081250.1, on the reverse strand, counting down.
AGTATGATGGAGTGATTTTCACTAGGTTCAGTGCAGAGCCCAGGCATGTGTGGATGAAATTATTTCTATTGCACATCCAGGCCAAAATAACATCCTGGCCAGAATAACCTAATGCTAAGTCTCTAACACTGAAAATATGTTGTTGGAGAGTTTGTTTTCCCTGCATTTGTGGTGACACACTCACCTTTGCTTCCCCCCAAAACTGTGTCCCCAGAAATGACATGTGGGTGGTATAGAACAGCAACAGAGCCACACCATGTCCCCACCCTGCAACCAGGACACCACCAAAATTAGTTGTTCCTCCTATAGTTTTCAGGAACCAGACTTAGGCAAATGAGAAGAGACCAGCAACCTAGAATGACAACAGTAGAAAACTCCTGTGACCTGGAGTGTAGATCTTTCTTCTGTCTTCCTATACCTCACATTTTCCCATTAAACTCATTCTGCAGGTGCTTAACCTTCCAGGTTACAAAAGTGGATATATGGATTGGCAGAATGTCTTGGGATACAAACAAGGATGCACACAGCAACCTTGCTCAGGAGTGGAAGAAAAGCTGTTCCAGGGCTCCTCAGGGTGTGCGGAGCCTCATCTCCCAGATACACCAGATAACTGTGACAGCAAGGCTACAAAGTTGGCTTTGTAAGAGGATTGTTGTGGGCTGCTCCTGAAGTCACCAGATTGGTTACATTTGGCTGCACAGATGAAAAATAAATCAAGTTCTCAAACACATTATATAATTTTATTTTACTTATTCTTCTCCATTTAATTCACAATGCCCACAGTTAATCCTATTTCCTGAAAAATTTGTATAAGCCTTATTTTATTGGGAAGGGGTTTTCCCCATGTCATCCAGTCAATCACAGCCTTTGCAAAGCAATTTTCTTCCTCTGAAAAAGGGCCTTTTGGTGAGGCCAGCATAATATGCTCACATCAGGCCCTTAGTTGCAGGGCAGGCATTGCAGTGGCATCATTTCTCTGTTAATGAGCTCATTCCACATCTCCAGCACTGTTACTTGTATAAGTCTACACGGAGTTCCACATGAGATGACCCAGCCCTGCAGTGCCTTTCCCTCAAGGGTACCAGAAACATGAAAAAGAAAGCTGTGAAAAACAGCAAGAATAAATCACCCTTATTGTTTAGGAATTAGCGATAAACAAAAGTCCCAGGCCAGAGATAGATGCACCATTTTACTACACTTGACCTCCAGTGAGACACTTTGTGAGAAAAGGATTTAGTCTTCTTACAAACCTGCTGTATACACCTTTCACCAGATGTTCACTAGTTCATGTTCCTTGAGAAATAGTGAATTACTATCACTTCATTGTAAATTACCACATTGAAGGCTCCTTCTTCGAGCTATTCTGCACTCCCGCCCTGCCCAGCCCCAGCTCTTCAGTGCCGGTGTCGCTCCGCAGGCTCGATCTAAGGGAGCAGTGTGAGGGAGCGGTGTGAGGGAGCGGTGTGAGGGAGCGGTGTGAGGGAGAGGTCGGAGGGAGCGGTGTGAGGGAGCGGTGTGAGGGAGAGGTCTGAGGGCGCGGTCTGAGGGAGCGGTGTGAGGGGGGCCCGGTCTGAGGGAGCGGTGTGAGGGGGGCCCGGTCTGAGGGCAAGGTGGTGCTGCACGGCCCCAGCGGGACCTGCGTGTACAAAAGGGCTCCTGCTCCGCAGGGCACGTCCGCAGCTCCGAGCCGCAGCTCTGAGCAGGTGAGGGTGAGCTTGGCGCCACCCCTGGCCCTGCCCTCACGCCCGCCCCTCACACCCGCCTGAATTTCCCGGTGCTGTGCTGTCGGAGGGCCGGAGTGCTGCTTGTGGAGCACACGTTTGCACACGTTTGCTGGTGAAATCCAGCAGCCACTGAGAGGTACATCAAAAAAAAAAAAGCCAAGGCTTGTGGCAGAAGTGTATGGTAAGCTGTCTAAATGGGAAACAATGGCCAAGCAGCAGCAACTGTCAGCTCCAAGTCCCTCTTTTCCTTGGCCTCTGGGAGAGAGGTGCAGCTGCTCAATTTTGGTCATTAATCCCATGAAAAATGCTAGAAAGTTTATGGAGATCAGGCCAGGCAAATTGCAGAGTCGAATGCAAGATTTTTTTTTTTTTTTTTTACAAGCTGGGGATTAATCAAGTGTCGGATCTTGAATTTCCTACGTCAATACCTCCAAAGTGACCCCTTCCACACAGAGTTACAAAACAGCTGGAACACAGGCTTGAAGTACTCCAAGGAGTAGGAAGCCTCAGGGAATAATATATAGCCCCAGGCAACAGAAGTGGATTATTTCAGGGTGAATCTGCAAGTTTATCTCTACTTTTGCTTTGTTCCTTATTGAGTTCCCTCTGTCCTTTTGCTCTCTATCATTCCTCTGTATTCCTTAGGAAAGTGGAGGGGGAGCAAGTGATGATGAGCTTTTCTGTGAAAGCAGTGTCTGTCAGCCTTCTCTTTGCTAGTTTTCTCTTTGCTCTCTGGCTGGCCTTTGCCAGTCCTTGGCTCTAAGCAAAATCTCTTCTGGCTTCTCTGTGAGTCTGGGTGCACACTGTTTTCTAAGCAGCATACTTTTCCCTCACCAGCTCTATTTTAGGGACCTTTTTGGTGAACTGTTATGCTGGTGGGTTAGGTAGGTGCTTCTCTTTGCAACTTGCTGTGCTCTCAGTTGCAGTGATAGGACCACTCTGAAGTAGTTTTTAAGCCAGTAAACCTGGATGGATATCAATCCATCTCTCCCAACTCTGTGTGACTCCACAGCCAGTTGGAGAAGCACTGCTGAAAGGTAGATGAGTCACAGCAGGACTGCCATGAGAAGCAATGTTTGCTGAGGTGTGCCCTTGGAGTTGCAGTTCTGCAATTCTGTTCCCTGTGGGACCTCTCACAGCAATATTTTGCTTTGGTTAATGGAGCATTTTGGATAACCTATCTGAACTAATAAATCAGCTTATGCATTTGCTTCCATTTTTAAAAGGCCTACTGTTTCTTGCTCAACAACAACAGATTTTAACATTATTAGTGCTCTCAGCAAAATTGTTCCCTTCTCTGCATCCCTGGTAACTGAGAGTTTGCCTCCTGCTGGTCTTCAGAACTTGTTGGCTGATTTTTGTTTTCAGTTCCTTCCTTCCTGCTGTTGGTAGCACTTGGTCTTGAAGTTTACAACTGCCATCTCTTAATTGCCTTCCCTATTCTTCTGTGAGGTTGCTTGTCTAAAATTATTATATCCCGTTCTGTTTATCTTGCTTGAAATACTTTGTTAATGTAGAAAAATGTACATGTGTGAGAAGCCTTACTCCAGAATAAAGTAATTCTCACCACATGTGACCAGATTACATATCAAGACCAGTGTCCCACAGATGCAACAATTCTGTGATGCAAAGAATGTAAATTAGAAATAAAATTCCTTCATAGACTGATTTCTGCATTGCTACCTTGAGGGTATTTCTTGAGTACTACTCTGGAGGGTCTGTCTCTGTCATCTGTTGGATGAGCTGCTGAATTAATTGTGCCCCTTTCAAGGTAGCAATTTTCAAAGCTCTTCTATTCCACCTCTGCAAGCTCCTATCCTGACTTGTGAAGCAAAGGGCACATGATTCTTGTTTATGATGCTGTGTCTTATCTGTCCCTTTTCTTTTGCTGTGCATTTTCCTTCTTTCTGTTACTTTTTAGTCTGAGAGTGCTTCTGTTGTTTGACACTCCTAGACACTGCTTCCTTGCTGTCTCCCAGAGCAGCTGTTCTCTTAAAAAGGGCAGTCTGAAGGGAGCAGCTGTTCAGAGGTACTGTGTGGTGACGGAGCATATGATGGTTTGGATACATTGTTGAATGGGGAGGTGCAGATATACTGACTGTGAGCAACTTACCCCTTGGTGCCTCACCTCCTAAGGGGTCTCAGCTTTATGCTCAGGACCCAAGGAAAATCATATAGAGGGAAGTGTGATCAACTGATAGTGATATATTAAAAGAGATCTTGCTTAAAGTGAGTTTCTTAGGTAGGGTTGGCAGAAATGCTGAGGAGAGTGGTGCAACTTTAGCCCTTCTCCTCTTGCATAGGCACTTGGCTGTGGATTGACAGCAGGTGCCTGTCTCGGTATGAGGATTTACAGCCTTCACCTTCCTCTGGGAGATGGGGCTTTGTTTGGATTCTAAGAGAGTCCAGAGGTGGGTCTGTGTTCTCCCCTTTGCCTCTTCTTTGAGAAGCTAGAGCATTCAATTGCTCTAGCAATCCAGTTTTCTTTTCCTCTTCTGTCTGGATATTTTATTAAGTACAAGCAGTAGGAAGGAGAGCTGAAGGAGCAGTCTGCCTTGGCTTGTGATGAATCCCACACCACACATGTTGGGCTGTTTGCACTTGCTGAACTGAGATTTGTGCAGCCATTCTCTGCAAATGACTGAACACCTTCAGCTGGAGTGTTGATGGCAGATGGATATGCATTTGAAGGATGTAAGTCTTGGCCTTAGATTCGCCCAAGGACAGCCAGGCAGTGCTGTGTGCTGCAGTCATGCTCTCTCCTGGGTCTTCTCTGGGTATTGCACACTGACCAGAGCACCCCTAATAGAGCTCTGGGGATTTATTCTGCTTATGGAGAGGTAAGGCTCTCTTGCAAGACTAATTTACAGAAGTTTCTAGAGTGGGATCAAGATAATTTGGACAATGGTTTGTGCTTTAAAAATGTCACTGTATTTCCTTGAAATCAAACAGTTGCTGAAGATCCAGGCCTTTCCTGGTTTCTGTGTTTGTGATGTGATGTTTGCATTTGGCTTTTCAGTTTTGCATCTGCTTAATAATTTAGTAGTTTTGTTTCTGTTACCTGTCTGACTTTGAGATCTGCACATCTCCAGCATGACCCTGGGTGAAACAGCTGATCGAGGCAGCATAGACAGGACTAACACCAAAAGACAAACCTATGGGACTAGACTAAGTAGGAGATAATTAATTTTGGTCAACTACACTTTGAAACTGATAGTATCTCATGCTGAGGAGGAGAATGTTCATTGCAGAAAGATGAAAAAGAAACAGCACCACTGTTCAAACTAAGCACTTAGAGCTTAACATTGTCATATTTAGGAAAGCTACTCCATCTATTCTAGGTGGAAATCTTGGATGAAGACAAAGTACCTCTTCCACCAGGTTGGAACAGCCTATCTGGGTTGTCAGCACTATACACAAATACACACTTAAAGTTTCTGGGCATTTTCCTTTAATTCTTTGGGATGTGAAAAAATTAAACTGGTTGCAAGAAGTTGGTCTTCTCTGTGGCCCAGATGCCGAAGACACACAATTGCATTTCAAGAAACTTACCCAGCAGCTGGCACTGAGATGAATTATTTTTTTAAGTAGGCCAGAGTCTCAGTTTGTGTGAAGTGATGATAACAGACAGCACCACTTTCTGTAGGTGAGGCACAGCCTGAACACAGAGGGAAGAGAGGACCACCTGGTTGTCAGACTCCTGGCAAATTTTCTTGCTCTATCTCCTCAGTTTGCCTGCCTGTAGAGCAGAGATAAGTTTTCCCTGGAGGAAAATCATGTATGGGAAGGGCTTTGAAGATAAAAACCACTCTACACTCACTATTGCAGTCAGCTTTACATTAAACCAAAGCATGTCATGTTATCTGACTCTTTTATGCTGTGTGTCTCTGAGCAATTCACACATCATATCTAAAAATCAAGACCTTGGATATGCTGGTGTGTTGCCAGCATAGGGAAAACAGAGTTGTGATTCTATGCTTCACTCCAGGTTTTAGCTAGCAAAACTAAAAGATATCGCTAATTCTTGCAGTAATAAACTTTTTTCCTTCATACTTTAGTTGCTGGAGTCATGTGAAAGACTTAGGTAGCAAGGGCCAGAGGGGAAAATGTCATCTTCCACATGATTTAATGACACTAATTGCCAAGTTGAATACTGGTGCATAAATTTAATTAGTAGAAATGTCTCAGCATTCTGTAGGGAGTCTCATTTTACTGATCAGATGACACATCGTTTTGATTTAGGTTAAAAAATGTTTCCAGGCATACTGTATTTTGCTGTGTTTAGTTATGTGCATTTTGAGAAAGTAAATATAGCTTATCCTTCTCTTGAGAGTGTTTGCCTATAGCTAAAAACATCTTATACTTTCAAGTGATCAAATACTGTCCAAACCTATTGGAGCCATCTTACGTCAATTGTAAAATAGTGTAATTGAGGTTTTCTAGGAATTCCAGATCTGTTTATAGATGACATAGGGTTTGTACAAAGGCGTTATGCCCATTTTAGCCAGCTGTAATAGCTGAAGGAACAACCAAACTGTAAGATAATTTGTGCTCATTAAAGATTTTGTGGGGGTTGTTTTGTTTTGGTTTTGTTTTTTGTGGTTTGGTTTGGTTGGGCTTTGTGTCCTTTTTCCTCTCTACAATATTAGATGATCCAGTAACTTTTATCACCTCTCATAGACAAAAGAGTAAAAGCCTCTAAAGTAACACAAGTCAAGGACAGAAGTTGCCAGCTCATAAAAAAATAGTTCTGTAGATACAGAACAAAGAAATCCTGTATGGACATACTGGAAAGAGAAGATATCTGTAATCAGAATTTATCTGTGTGTAAGACCTAGCTGATAAGGTTAATATATTAACTTCTGTGGCTTGAAGCAGGAGCTCAGAAGTGTTAAGATTGTAAAAAATGGGGACCCCACATCAAAAGAGGCTGCTCACTTGGGCTGTCTTCTGATGGGTACCCTGAAAAAGGCTCTGCCCTTGCTGTGGGCCCTGAGGTCCATCAGGGAGGTTCTGGGTGGGTGCCCTGTGCCTTTTGCAGGACATCATGTCTTGCTATCAAAACGAGAGAGCACTGAAAGCTCCTTGGAAACTACCTATACTTCCTCATTTTTGCTTTCCTTGGTCTGTTTTGCAGCTGAGGAGTATTTTGTGCCTGCTTTCTGTCCAAAGTTTCACCTGACAATGACCAAACTAATGGCAAACGAGAGAGAGGCAGTTACAGCTGGAGCAGTATCTTCAAAATGGTAAGCCTAGGTTTAAACATTCAAGGATATGTCTACAATTGTGACTGCAGGGTGCTCTACCCTTCTTACTGAGTTAGGGTGTATCTCAAATGCTGGGGCTAAACATTGCAGTCTTGTCCCGGCTGTAGGTTCACCAGGTTTAGAACATCAGGGTATCATATTTCTCTTATTTGTGAAGTAGCTGCCTTTCTGCAGGTTTCCCAAAATATTAGAGCACAGTTTCACACTGAACAGCCTGTAGTCTGTTCATTCTCTGTCCCTCTGGATCAATGAGTGAAGCCACCCACCCCTGCTGCTCCACAACTGCCAGAGCTAATGTGGGACACAGTGGGTAGAAGACTGAAGCAAAAAAGACAGGCACTTGGGCAGGTAGAAGTATAACATGGACCTCCTCTCTTCAAGACTTTCCAAGAAGACCTATGAGAGTTATAGGAAGAGTTTGTAGGAAAATGAAATCTCAGTGCAGTGTGCTGTGTTGCAGCAGGGTCTCTAGAATAGGTCTGATGAGTTTCATGTAAGCCAATAAAAAAAGAAAAACCCATTTCAACTACCCAAAAGCAGGGATGTGCATGAGGATGAGCTTAAAGAGGTTTTGTAGCCTCTGGTCTCAGATACTTTGTGCCAAGATTTACAAAACAGAAACTCAGAGGTAGTTTTTAAAGTTTTACTTAGTGGTTATTCAATCTTTTTTTGGCTTGAGTATTCTTTTCTTTTAAAGTTACTGGCCTTGAGTGACCACAGAGTTACATGGCCAAGAACCTTACTAAGGTCTTGCTTTGGGAAAAGAGCAGCATTCCATGTATTATGCCCTGCTCATAGCTTCAGTAATTTAACAGACTGATAAAGTCAGTTGTGTAGAAACCAAAGGATGATTAAAGTAACACTGATTATTTAGTCAGCATTATTTAGTCATGTTTTGAGACACTGGCCATGTTTTTAATCTGTTGGCTACATTTGGTTTCCTCCCTCCCCATCCATTTTCCACTTGTTTTTCAGTTCCTTTGGATTCAAATATTACAAATAGCGATGTCTTCATAATTCTTGTTGAAAGTACAGCAAGTAAGTTTTGAATTTTTCAGCCAAATAGTTTGTTACATGAAAGTGTTGAAATATTATCCTACCTCCCAGGTTCAATACTTCCTTTGCTATGTTTCTTTCCTTGTGTTCTTAGTGTATCAGTCTGCCTTGTAAAACAGTGAGTTCCAAAGACAGAGTGCTCTCTGTGAAGCCTGGGTGGCAATAATAATAATAATATTGCTATTGTTTTTTTCTCCATGTACAAACTTGTTTCTCACATGGAAAGAACTTCATGCTTTGTTTTTATATTCTGTGGCATATCTGATCAATCTTTTGCCTCTAAACAGTTCACAGGAAAGTCTTTGTGAGTGCTCAATAGAAGGATTACAGACATTCTTGGATTTTGCAATTCTAAATGCTTTTTGATAGTGTCAGTGGTTTGCACTGATGAGTGTATTGATGACTGCTGGGAAAATGTCATGTTCTCTTACCTTGCGGTTGTAATGATGGGCAGAATCTGGCATATATTTGGGTTGTTGTAGCCTAGATGACTTTTCAAATCCATTAAATGTGGTCCATGACATGTGTGATCTTTCTTTGGCAGGCTTGGAACCTAGATAACTTGTGCTTGTGTCTGACTATTGCAAGTTGCCAAGTTTTCCATTCCTCTTTTCGTGTTGCTGTGGTTCTAATGAGAATAATGGTGTTTTGGAGCAGGTTGGTGCAGCATGACTCCACAGCATTTTTAGGGACAGAATGCTGTTTTGGTTTTCTGGGAAGTGCTTGGTATGCTGTGGTAACCTTGCTTGCAGTGAGCTGTTCTGGGAAGTGAGTGTGTTTTGAAGAACCAAATACAAGGTTTGTATCTCAAGAGCTCTTCACTTGCCATGTGTTACTAGGGTATGTAAAGTGAATTCAGAAGGGCTATAGAAAATGATATGAATAAGTATTCCTAAAAAATTCTAGGAAGGTTTTTCCTGCATACTTTGTAAATAAAAAGATATTGTTTATTCACAGTCTCTTCAATTCAGAATTCCTGAAGTGCTAAAGACAGTGAACAACTTCTGATTTCTGTTGTGAGAAGCAGTCTCTTTAGTTCTGATGCAATGCCTGCTGTAGCCCCACAGATGACTCTCAGTAATTACTGCTGAGTCTAATTAGTCTTGATGAGACTGATAATAGGGCTACTAAAGAAAGTTAAATCTGTCAGGAATGCCTGCAATGTTGTCAAACACTGCCAACTGACTTTTCTTCTATAAAGTTCTGGTAGGAAATAATTCTTCAAAATATCTGTTTCCAGGGTTTAAAGATGTTTTTGGACATGACAACATGTGTATTTCTCTTAATGCACCAGCATAAATAATGTGTATTTATTTTTTTCTCTACACCAGGCCCCTATGGTGAGGAGGGTTGACTTGATATGTACATGTGCAATACTAATTTTGCACATTATGTACACCTGTGTATGCTTATAAACACATGTGATGACTGTGCTACCAAAAGCAGTAAGTTATTTTGTGGGAGTCAAGATAGGCACAGAATTATTCCTTAAATGTTGGTGCAAGGTCAGTACATTCTCAAGACATAAAGTGAACCTAAATTTCTCTTTCACAATACAATGGATTTTAATAACCTATGTTTAGGCTTCCTGGTTGGCAAAGACAGTAGTTATGCAGCTTTATTTGCTTTCAATTAAAACTTAAAATGGTTGTGCTTACATAAATGCTGCTTCATAATACAAATAGCAGTAGTGCTTTGTGTGTTCTTTCATTATGGTAAAGAACAATCTCCAAATAGAGATCAAATAACTCTGTGAAAGACAAGAGTGCATTAATTGTCATTACCTGTGCACAGTGCCTTTTATTGGCATGACTGACAGTTGAATAAATATTCATTTTGGCTGTTAAAGAATCCCACTCAGCAAACTGGCCTTGTTGAACATGTTCTAATATTTATTAGTGTACTGTGACTTGAGAGATGTTTTATGACAGAGTAACAAAATTTCTCCAACAGCACTGAATGACACAGAGTGAAATTCATCCTTAAAGCACTTCTTTGCCATTGTTTGCTTGCCCATTGTTGAAGACATGTAGGCAGCACTTAGTGGTTCTACATGTTTCTTGGGAGGGAAAACAGTGAATGTTGCTGTGTTACTGATACTACTGTTAAAACCAAGCATTACCCCAAACTTGCTCATCTCATACCACAAGAGAGATGACTAAAAAATCATTAAAAATCTGAAAAAGTATATACCTTTTCTGGCAATGGCATGGACTGGCCTTGAGTAGTCAGTCTTGGCAATGAGAAGGAAGTTAGCACACACCTGTGCAAACAACCTGCCAGCTGATGTGGGAAAAGAGGCAGAGGGACTGCACTGCAGATGCTGATGAACGGGAGGCAGTCACTTTTCTGCCACCACAGCAATTTATTGAGCACAGATATGCCTGCAGGTCAAACCAGTACAGCTTTTATAATAGAAACCTTCATTTTTAATAGTGAAAAGATGGGAAACCAGAGGTGAATGAGTTTGCTAGGGTTGCGGTACTTTTTCCCAAAAATTCTATTGCTGGCTTTTTTTCACCTTCATGTCTATCTTTCATTATGAAAGAGAAGTTAATACTTACTTAAGAGAGAGTAAGTTAGTACTTACTTAATTTTCTTGGTTTGCCTTAAACAGCAGTCTTTAAGCTTCTATGTGAAGGGATTTATATGTTTCACTGACTAAAATGCAACATACAAAGGGAAAAATCAAACTCAGTTTAAGATTTTTTTGGTCCTTGTCCTGTGTTTCTTCTGAATGGGGATTGCGAAGTGTGTGTTGGAGTGGGAGTGCTGTGCAAGGGCCATGGTTTTAATGCAGCTGCTTGACAGTATTGAACATGACTCGTGTGTCTGCACTCAGCATCAGATTAACCAACTGCATCCCCCAACCATATCTAACAGGGCCAAATTTCCAAGTTTGGAGTAAGCCCGTGCAGGCTAACCCAGTTTTCCAGGCACCTGTTTTTGCCCGGCTGCACTTTTTCTGGCAGCAGAGGTTACAGCAGGCATACTGTGGCTGTTGCCCCAGCAACATATTTCACAGGAGGAGTTGTCAGGGGACAGCAGGACACCCAACACAACAGGAGACAGCTTGACAGAATGGATGTTTTGCTCAAAACAAACATTGCTAAAGTATTTGCCAACACTATCATGTAGTAGAATTGAACACAGACTCGAATGACCTAACCCCTAGCGCTCCTGCCCTTCCACTCTTTCAGACTCTGCAAACTTGAACAGTGGCCAAGCTGGAGAGACTGATTCAGTATATCCCTTACTACCTCCAGCTCCTTAAGACAAATGTCCTTTTTTGTCAGGAGAAAGACAGTATGAGCAGGTATGTATGTCCCTATCAGTCTCATTTTCATGCTACTCATCAATATCCTTGAATGTAACCTGAGATTATGGTCTGCTGGTGTTTGGCATCCATGAGATAACGTGGTGTATTCAGGATGTGAGGACAGCCAGTCATTATGCTCTTATGAATGGAATTGAGACATGTTTCCTTGAAGCAGCAGAGGTGTGGAGTTGGGAATCTAGGAGGCTGACCTTTTCCAGTCTCTGTTGAACAGCAGCCTCTAACATGAGGAAAAGAATTCAGGTGTTGAAAGGACAGATGAAAAGTTTGAGTACTTGAACAAATAGAACAGAGCAGAGCCTGGTAATAGGCAAAAAGTAGCATTCTTATGTGGTTCTTCACCAAAGGACTCTGATATAAGGTGGTTTTCATTCTGAAAAGCAAGCATGAGGCCAAGGATTGAATACCATAAGAGAGTATTGTGGTGTGTATGGTATTGGAAATGTAGGTAAAATGTGACCCAGAAATCTGCAGGTGTAACCAGAATCAAAGCTGGTCTGATCACAGGCTGCATTTTCTTGGCTAGAGCCCCTGTCCTTGACCATATGATCTCTGCTCCTCTGGCCTTGCAACACACCATTTGTGCAAGCAATGGAGGAATGCACAATTGGAACATTCCTCTCTTCTCACTCAGTAATTCACAAATGTGTTTGGATCTGTATGTACACAAACGGAAGACTGAGTAAGATTTCAGAACTGCTCTAAAAATGTTATTTGTTCATATCAAGCTAGGTTGTGTTTCTTATTTATTTAACTTCTATTTCAAAAGTACAGAACTGAATTTCATATGGGAAGTTCCTATATTTTCAGACTTGTCTTGTGTGCTAGCCAAGGGGGAAGGTTTCTGGCATAGAAAGCTCTGAAGAATTTTAATTCAAGGATGTCTGTTTTATTTTTGTTTCAGTGTTAAGATACAGTTCAGTCTCCTGACCTGCTGTTCCTTTCAAACATGTTGTACTAAGGACCTCATCCTCCTCCTTTCTCCTTTTATGGTCCATGCTTCTTAGATGAGCAACAGATCCACTGAGAGCTTGATGTAGATTCAGATTGACTGGCTCCTGTTAGAACAAAATCACTTAAAGTTAAGTTCTCTAAAGGAAAAATGGGGAGTATAAAAAGATTTCTAGATACCCTTCTTGTTATATAGCATACATATTTTTGATGTCTTTGTTTGTTTCCATTTTTGTTGGTTTATTGCTTGTTTCCATTTTTCTTTCTTTATGAGAACTTTTCCTCCTTTCATCAAAACCAAAACCTAAAGAAAATGCTTTACCAGCTCTGTATAGTTCTGTATTCCCACATTAACAATTAAGCTGTGATTCAAGCTGCTGGGAAAGACTAGTGGGTAGTAGACAGCAGTTTTAGGTGTTTCAGGAGATTTTACTACAGGTAATAGTAACACTGTTAAGGGGATATGCAAACAATATTAAGGGACACAAGAAAATTCAAATTACATGGCATGTTTCCTCAATTTCAGGAGGGAAAGTGTAAGAAACATGAATAGTTCTGAACATCTGCTGTTTCCAAAACACAAGGTTTCTTCATGTTGGTGCCTGTTTTGAGTAGATAAGACTCTAGTGCTCTTTCCAAAACTAAAATAGTTGCTTGGGACAAAATCTGAGCTTATGCTGCAAATTTATTTAAAAATAAATTTTCATCCATTTTGGAAGTGGTTAGGATTGCCATATGCACTTACTGAATGGATCATTGCTAATACTGGTAAATGTTTTTTTCTATAATTTATATTAAACTTATGCTGGATTCTATTGTGTTGTTTTAGGGACATGTCTGTATTTTCACTTCTTCACTTAACACTGTCTTCTCCTGCCTTACAGACTGCACTGTTTCCTCCTTTTGTTTTATGTAAGTAATTTTCTTTAGTCTCAACAATACTTCACTGATAAGAGGCTAAGCACAAATATTTGTAACACTGAACAATGCGTGGACTTTCTGGCACAGACAGTTCTGCCTTCTGGGTTAAAAGCAGGTGATAAAAGGAAGGGGGGGGAGGGGAATCCCCAAACAGAACAGTTTAAGATGATTCTTACTTTTGGTTTGCTCTGTCATAAACTTACTAAGGCAATCACAGAATTATAGAATGGTTTGGGTTGGAAGAGACCTTAAAGATCATCTAGTTCCAATCCCCCTGCCATGGAGGGGACACCTTCCACTAGACCAGACTGCTGAGAGCCCTGCCCACCCTGTTAAACACTTCCAGGAATGGGGCAACCACAGCTTCTCTGGGTAACTTGTTCCAGTGTCTCAACACCCCCAAACTGAAGTAAAATTTTCAGCCTAATGTCTAATCTAAACCCACCCTCATTTAAAATATATTCTCCCATGTTCTACTACTACATGCCCTTTTAAAAATAACAGTAATCAAAAGCTGGAGATAAATAGTTAGAGATGATTTGTCCCCAGTGCCACAATGTGAAGCTGTGTTTGTAGTTCAGAAGAATCAAATAAGATAAAATAACGCCATTTAAAAAAGACACTGCAGAAACTGCTGGTTTAAGTATTAAACAGTCATATTTAATGTGACTATTCTAGATGGAACTGAGATTTTATTTCCTCTAACATCCTTTCTTGAAGATCCTCAAATTAGTTTGCCTGCTAATTCACAGTGCTCTTGGAGAACTCAAACTGCTTAGAAGTAGCTTGAAACCTTGAACCATGCTTGTTTTTCCCCCCCTCATGATTACTGAGTAGAGAGGTGGCAAGGAGGGTAGTGTGCTGCCAGATGGTACTCCCTTGGAGTGGCAAAAGGATAACATGAGCTCTTCGCTCCCAGCCCTGGGCTGCCACAGTGGATGAGGTGCTCTGTTATCCAGGTTGTAAAAGCTGCAGGGTGGCGGTGAGGATCTGGGAAAAGTGGATGCATAAAGTCCTCTGTGTACTTTCCCTGCGGGGGTTTTGTCATGAATAGCACACACCCAGAAGCCCTTACTCTGGTATTTGAGTCTTTTTAACCCCCCAGCACTGCTGAGCCCCAGGTAGCAAGCTGGCTACCTGAGTAACCTGCTTACTCCTCATGAGAGTCAGTAATGAGGAACTTTATCTCATCCTGATCTTTGTTCCACACTTCACATACATCTTTATAACACATGAAATGTTTCATACCAAAATATGTGCACCACAGGTATTTGTGAGGAAGTGTCTGCTCCTTCCCATGTGAGGAAAATTGTAGTCAAGAAAGCACAGCAGACTGCAAGAGACAGAGGGACTTTTGTATCTTCACAGAAGCAAAGTAGTGTTTATTTTAATTAAAAAGAACAACTAGATCTGTCTCCTGGATAAGAAACAAATAGATTTGGGAATAAAGATGAAATCGCTAGGACTCAATGCCTTGAGAAGGGGTTCTTTTATTCCTTAATATGTGCAAATAGGTGTGTATGTAGATAGGTGAAATACTGGATGTCAGGAAAATCTGTGAGAAGTCTGTTTAAGTAAGAAAGATTGTTTTAGTTTGGCTCTCCTCAGCTTTGCCCCCACATATCATTCTACAAATTTTATAACAAGTTCTTAATTTTCAGTTCTTGTTGGGAAAAACCCCCAAAACCAACACTTAGTGTTTGTACTTGTATAGTCTTTCTGACTGAAAAAAATAAGTTGCCAATCTGAACTGAGTCAATTAATTGGAGTCATGCATCCTAGGATCTTCTCCAGGGTACCCAAAGAGTGGTAATAGATCACACAGCATAAATGTCAGCTCTGCCACCCTGCTCTTGCTGACCTTGCAGGAGATGGGAGATGGTGTTACTACAGACACCATGAAGACTCTGCAGAAAGATGGCAAGAGTACTTGAAACCTAAGGGTTCCCAGGAACTCTCCCATATTTTTTGTCAGGCTAGCAAAGGTAGATACAAGAAACTAAAATTTAATGTTGTATGCAGTTATGTACAATTTCAGAATTTTCCTCTGCTGTGATTGTCAAGGGAAGTATCTCTTCTCAATTAACACAAATTCCAGAAGGATCACTGCTGTCTTCTGATACAGGGCCATCAACAGGAGAAGGAGCTGCAGTGATGAGTTTCTGCCCCCTGATCCAGATGGAATCCCAAGGGTCTTCTCAAACTAGTCCCCATCTTCCTGAAATGGGTAACTGACTTCTCATGCAGAGCAAGACATGGCACTTTCTGAGTTCAGGGAAATCTTTTAGGGACGTATGAAGTCTTACCATAAAACCAGTGGAGAATATCTCATTCCTGTACACTACCTCACTGTCAGAAATGTGAGCTTTGCCTCTAGTCTGACTCTGTCTATCATCAGCTGACAGCCAATGGATCTGGCTTCTGTACTTTAGTTTCCCAGATTGCAATTCACCCCTTTATTATATCTACACATAAGAGAGTTCTCTGAGGTAATTTATTTGAGACCTGTTTACTCATGACCTAAATGCTTTCAGGTTTCTTTTTTACACCCCCTCTCACTGTGCAGTGGGTTGGACCTTGGGCACTGTATTCCTGTAGCAGTGGCTCTGGTCTATCCAGATACTGTAGCCTCATAATTCTCACTGGACATTTGCCCAGGTGTTGGTACAGGGATGCACTTTTTCCTTTTGGCAGGATTGTGGCTGTGAATATTCACCTGCAGTTGTGTGTCCACCTCCTCTTTTTGGAGTCTCTACTTCCTAGTGTGAAAAACGAGGTTCACATAATTTTTATAGAATTTAAAAGTTTAATAAAAAAACAATTAGGAGAAAAAATAAAGTAAAGTATACAGATACGGCTGGGTGTCTCTGCATTCAGCTAAGAGAGCACACCTTACTAACAGAGGATTGTCCCTTAAAAACAGAATCCTACTACATATCCATAAATTCTCATACATATTCATACATTCTTCTTAGGATCTTTGGTGTTCTGTTTAGTTTTCTCTTGCCCCCTTCCCAATAGATCAATCCTCTTGGCGCCATTGAGATTTACATTCTCTGGTACCAGAAATGCAATAAATTCCTCCCCCAGAGCTCTGGTCACTGCTGTCTTCATCTGGGTAAGATAGTTTACAAATGCAGGAGTCTCTAGCTATTTTTTCCTCAGTCTTTGTGTTATACAAACAAAAGCAGTTTTTATTTTAATACTATGCCATAGCTTAACATATATGTATTATACTACTATTTCTAAATTTCATCAATAACAAAAATAAAGAAAACTATATTATACAACAAAATTTCTCATTCTTATACATATAACATTCATTTCAATATTTGCAAAAAGCCAACAATATAAAATGTATCTATAACACTAGGAAGCAAATGTGTCATGCCTACAACCACTGAGACATCAGGTAGACTGTGGCACTTAACACAAAAAAGACTCTCCTCTAATTCTTCGGTATCTTCCCATTTGCTGTTCTGCATATTTATTTTTTGTCATCTGCAAGCTTTAATGGTAGTTTTAGTAACTTTATGTGTACTAAATGGCAATCTTGATTGTTTATTTTACCTGAATAAATAGGGAATAGAGCATGAACATCTTCAGAAGGATTTCAGCGATATGGAAAGCAGTAAAACAGTGTTGCATCTCTACCTGACAGGATACATTTATGATCCAAACCCAGACAGTCTTTTTGGGTGTTTACCTTGCTGATGGCAGCAATATTAGACTTTATATCCAGACATCAGACACTGCAGAAAGAATATTACATATAATGGCTTTCTAGAACTGTGTTGAAAGTTTCCATTTGAGAAGTGGAAATGAGAAGTGGAAAAAAATTAATATAATTTCAATTAGGAAAGGATAAACCTCTCAATATGAAGACATACAAGAGTATTTTCTGCAGGCTTTGAGGAGTTTATTGTACCAGAGGTATGGGAGGCATTGCTGGCTTTGCATAATGAGATTTTGGGTCTTTAGAATTGTCCACAATTAACTTCTTAATGTTACATGACTTCTGCTTCTATGGCATTTAGCTGCCAAGTTCAGGTTTCCTTCACTTATGATAGAATCAGAAAATACACAGAGACATTCATAATTAAGCTGCCTTTGGTTTCGCATAGTGTGGGTAAAAGTTCTTGAAACTGAAGTCAGAAATTATCTAGTCTTCATTTATGTCTTGGCTGGAAGCAGCTGTTAAAACTGAGCACACAATGGATGCATCTTTCTTTTCTGCATGCTTCACTTTACTTGTTTTGTGTCCCTTGGTGCTTTCTGTGGAACTGTGTGTTTGCAGTGTTGGGGCAGTTCTAGTGCTGGCTCTGGGATGTCTGTAACAGCTGTTGCAATACACACAGTAAACAATTGCTAGTTACAATTTGAAACCAGTAGCAACCACATATTGTTTACACAACTGGCTGGTTTGTGTTTGAAACTTTCAGATGGAGTTCCCTTCTTATGCCAGGAGAGGAGGAGCAGCAATGGCTCTGCCTATTTCGTGTATTTGCACATTTACGTGTGTGCAAGCAAGCAAGCAAGGCCTCTTTGGTTGCCCTCATTTCCTAATCCTAAGAGCAATAACAAAGCATACATCTGCCTGATGGGTGCTGGTCTTTGTCATGGGATTCTGAAATTTCCTCTCACTGTACTGAAAAGTGTGCATCCTGTTTCTGCTGTGCCTTTGCAATCTGAGTTTGTGAAGGCAGTTCACAACTTGCCATAGGTATAAGGGAGCTGAACACATATTTGCTGTACTCTTGAGCTGATGTGTGTTAGTCCAGCCTCAGAATTTACACTATCTGTACATAGGAACCATAAACTGGATAACACAAGGTGACTCCTTGCTGGCTTTGTTCTGCGGTGGGGTTTGCACCACCTGAGGCAGTGCTGGGAAGGGTTCTTCCAGGGCAATGTAAGTGTCAGTCAGCCTTAGACCCTGCAACAGACTTGTGAAATGGGAGATGCTGAAGGCAAAAGGTCTTGGGGGTGGCAGGGAGAAAGGAATTCTGATTTGGGGAGAGAGAAGTAGGTGCTAATAGGGTAGAAGAAATAAGGAGATACCTTCGGCCAAGGAACATGTATAACGGCCTGGAGTAAGTAAAGGATTTTCTAATATACTATAAAAAACATTAATAATTTGTTCTTGATAAACTTATCAGTTTGCAGTGGGTCAAGGTAATTTCCAAGCCAGACAGTGGTGTTGTATATTGCTTTGTATGTTATTTTTATATTTGTTTAACGGTTATGTGACACTGTGAAGAAGCAATGACACTTAAAATGCTGCAGACAATTCTCTTGTGGTCTTAAAGGTGAAATAGGACTTTTGGGAATTATTTAGCTTTTGTCACTGTAAATTGCTACTACATTCACTGCTATTTTGTGATGGAGGTGGATTTTACAACCCTCACTCCCTAACATTCTGGTGCTCAGGCAGCATATACCAGTCTGTGCTTGGATCCAAGAAATAAAATCTTACTAAATCTGAGATGTGCATTTGCCATTCCTTGGAAATGCCATCTGGTATGCTTAGCATCACACTCTCAAGGGATAACACGTTAGTCTGTGGCTAGTTTCTTGAAGTAATTTGTGAGGACAGCACAGTGGCAGACAGAATAAAAGGTGATAGTCATCTTTTTGTCTGTTGTATTTGGACTTATGAAACTTTCTTCCCATCATATCTGGTGTCTGAATTGACTGTGAGACAAGTGATTTTAATAGTCTGCTGCCCTCTCTGGTAACAGCCCTGATATTAACAAGGATAAGGAAAACCTTGCTAGTGTGCTTTTTAATTTTAACTGGGAACAATTCTTTCCAACCTATATTTAGCTTGATACATTTTTCCATGCACAAAAACATGTCTGCTTTTTGAACCCACAGATACAGCTGCAGGAAACCCTTCTGAACTGTGAAGATGACTTTGCAATGCTGTCACTGTGACACGAAGTTTGAAGTGTTTTGGGATTGGCACGCTTTGGAAGAAGAGAAACCTGACACTTCCACTTTACACTCAGACAAAGAAAGTCCATCCTCTCTGACCAAAGCATGAGGTTGCAGGATCTGCCAGAATAGCTATGACAGCAGTATTCTCAGGACTGAAGAGGTTTCTTATAATTGCCACACCATTTTCCTGAGCAAACTCGGGAGATTATGGTCACTGTGGAATTTAGGAATGCTTCCATGGAACTGCATTCTTTTAGGTTATGGCTGTTTAAACTTTTGTTTTGGTTTTTCAGAACCTAAACCAGAATAAGATAACCATCCCAATCAGATTCAGTGGTTAGTGGCTCACCTCTGCCTGATTTTTCTGTCTCACTATCCCATTGTGCAATATTGTCTGCATTTTCTGTTGGTGCTACTTCTATCTTCTTTCAAAGAAGATGTAGAGAGGCCACAACAAACTAAAAGCAATCCAAACATCAAGCCAGATAGGGCTTTTCCTCCTTACGCACTATAGATAATGAAAGTTCAACAGAGCTCAAGTCTGCTCTTGTCAGAAGTCTTCACAGAGAACCCTACAAGACTGATGTTTTCACTAAAGGGGCAGGATGTGTAGATATTTCCTAGAAAAACAAGAGAACTCTATCAGCCTGGAAAATACATAAATCCTATAAAAATACATATTTGTGATGCTCATGAGTAATGTTAACTCAGAGCACACAGTGCTCCCTGTATAGGATTTGAGGATTTAGTAGTAAAGGTCTGGAATAACATGGCAGATGCCTTGCATTAGAGAATAAATGCATGACAGTAGTAAACACAGTCTATTTTTTACATTGATTTGAAACTTATAAAACTCATCACTAATTCACATGCTGGAATATGGGAATGGTTATATGTACTTTTAAATGAGCAGTTGAATGGAACATAAAGGAAAATTTAAAAACAGTTAAGTCACATTAATAGGTATTGAACACTTCTTCCTTTTTCATGCTAATATATAGTGAAGCTTCTGACTTCAGTTTTTGAAGGTTACATTGTGTGAGGTGGGTCTGTTGAGAGAATTTATAAAATATTTTAGCCTATTTTTCTTTCAAGACTGTGATGATGAAGCTCTCTTTGGTAAGTTTTACATGGTGCTTAACTTAACCTTCCCTTGGATTTTTGTTGTTGGCTGCAGTGACTGAATCTGAAGTCTGAATAAGGCTTGCATGATCCTGCTAAGGTTAAAAGATCTATCTGGTCTGATAAATTCCCTCAAGCTCTCCCTCTACATCTTGGAAAATCTGGTAGTGGGGAACAACTAACAACAACAACAAAGTATGGCAAGAAACAGGGTGGCGTAGGGGTAAAACTTTCACATATGAATATCATCCCTTTGAGTTTACAGGTCACGTAGCAACTCTACCCCATGGGAACTCTTGGGTGTGTATTCTAGGTAGGCATTTAATTGGGTGCCCATACCTACATGAAACAGTTCTTAATTTACAGTTCACATGCTGAGTTTAACAATAGGACAGGAAGCTCTCTTGTTATACTTATAAACAATGTCTCTAGCTTACTTTCCTCTATATAATTATGTGTTTCTTTTCTTGACTGCCAGTAACTGAAGTTTGACCACAGTGTTATTAAACAAGTTGTAAATCAGGTTTGTGAGTGTCTTTATGATCATAAAATGTGAAGAGGCTTTTGCATCCTCCTTGGTCTGCTGATGTCCTGTTTCCCATGTGGGTGGGTATATGGGGATGAGGCAGGATCCAGGCCTGTGACTGGGGTAGGCTCAGGCCACATCAGGACAGTGAACAGTCTTTGCTGTTGACTGGAGTTAAGTTAGGCATTGCAGTAATTTATCTTTTTTCAGTCTTTTCATTGGCATAGAGATGTCAGTGCTCTTCTGAATGTTTTAAAATGAAGGTCCAGTTACTACTGGACTTACAAAGGAACTCATGCTTACTTAGTGAGGTAGGAACTTTACAGTTCGTGTTTATTTTATTTATTATTCCCTCGCCCTCTTCATTCTGCTGTGAAAGGTACCTCTGAGTATACAGTTGGCAGTTACGACATCTCAAATGTATCTTCCAGAGCAGTTCCAGATGGAATTATTTTTGCCTTGTATTGTGATATGATCAGATACACAGGAGAATAGAGAAGTTTTTCAGTTTATTACATTTCTATGTATCTTTGATAATCCTCAAAAATACATCAAGTCCTAATATAACCCACATTCCAAAAAATGTTTAGATGCTCACAGGCTTAAAAAGGTATGTTTTAGTGTTCTGCTGAATCATGCTATCATCTTAGAATTAAATGTTGACAGATTTGGGCCTTTAGACTTATATTTTTTTTAAAAGTAAGCAGCAAACTAGTGATCTCTGAAGAGTGACATGCTTTTCTTTCTGTACATTGACATTTCATACAACCTGTCTGGTGATCTGTTCCAGAAAATGTCCAGTCCTGGAAGTTTCCATCCATGTGTCCTATAACATCTATCATGCTTGGCTGTGTTTTGAGTGAAGGCTATCCTGTAAGACCGTAGTCTCAGGGAGTAGAGATGCTTTGTAATTAGTAGAGCTTGGTCTGTTATGTAAGCTTAGACTCAGAGAAATGGGGAAGATAACTAGCTCGTCACACAGAATCTGTTTTGTTTTTCTTCTCTAAAAGCACATTGCTAGCCAGCAATAACTGATACATGAAAGTAGTTGAGCTATTTCGCTACATTTCACCAAATGTCTCTGTGGTTTCTTTTCCCAGTAGTGGAAAAACTGGCAGAACTTGAACCTCCTTATGTGAGATTTCAAAGCATGAAGGAGTTGCACTGTCAGCTTGGGATCAGAAAGTGGTGAGCTTAAGTGAAACTACTAAGATGCATGACAACTACTATAAGCAGGAAAGAAATTCCTTGAATAACTTAGTTACAAAGCCTTCAAGCTTCAGCAGCTTGACTTGTTTGTTTTGGATTTTTTTTTCCTGAGGCAAATTTTTAATTGGAATTGACTGGTTTCTGTGGTGTTGTATGTTTTAAATTTTAGCACTGTGGTATCCCTGAAGGGTCCTTTATTGTAGCTAGCTATTTATTCCCTTCCTCTTTCAGAGTCTATAGAGAGGTGTTTTGTGGCTCCTTGCCTCCTAATAGTTATACTTGCACAATGCAGTGACCACAAATAAAAATATACCCGTAAACAATATAGAAGAGAACTTTGAGTTCTGCGTTGCAAGCTGCCCCTCTGGGCGCAGGTGGATTACTTTTTATCTGAAGTGCTTATCTATACACTAATATACATAATACCTGAGGCCATAGCTTGAGCATTTCTTTTAGCAAATGGCCTGGCTTAAACAGCAGAGCACTCGTTCATTTGCTTGTTCCTTGGGCTACTCCTTCGTTATGCTGGTGGGATTGTGTGTGCAAACATTGGTGAACTGGACTGGTGAGTTAACCTAGTCTAAAAATACTGGCTTTTTATTTTTATTTGGTTTTGATGGCCTGTTTTTGGCCTGAGTCAGTCCCCTGGTTCTGTTTGCTGTGCAGCAAATGGTAATGCTGACTTGTGGGTGAGGACAAACCCTGAGGATGGGGAGCCTGATGCCAAGGTCCCATTTGTCAGAGTGCCCCAAGGGGGCAGTTAGGCAGTAGAGCAGGGCCAGTCTAATGGCTCCCTGCTGTGGTTGTGCTCAGGTCTACTTCTCCCTACAACGAAAAAAAAAACAAATATATTTTTGCTTGCTTAGTGAGTGGTATTGATTGCAGCAGATAAATGAATGGAATGGAAGAGGAAGAACAGATCATGTCTTTTGGTGGCAGCAAGGAAACGTACACAGAAACTTGTTTGATGCTGGTAACTTGTCTGGTTTAAATCTACTGCATTAGAGCTCGCCCTCTACAAATATTTCTCTCTTTCCCTGTATGTGCCTTTATGAACTACAGAACTAGCAATCCAGTGAAAGAACTGCATGGTTTTCAGCTATAGCAAACTGTCTGAGTAGATACTTCTCCATTCAGCACTGCTCCAAGCCCAGCATAGGAAATGGTGAATGTCTGGGCTGCAAAACCCAGCATAGTGCGAGCAATACATCTGTACTGGCCATGGTACTTGCACTGCTCCAGTCATATGATTGTGGAGATTTACCCAGTTGCTTTAAACCAAAGGGGTCAGCCCCCAGCATGTGGATAACTGAGTGTGCAATTTGCTTTGCTGCTGCACTGAGCTCAGCCTGCCGCAGCTCCACAGTGCTTGGTGCTGCAGCTCGCTGGCTTCAGGCTAGGTCTTGCATGCCAGAACTGCAGCGTGGCAGTGGCTGCTCTAGCAGCCTTACCAACTGCTGTGCAGAGTTGTTTGAGAAAAAGAGGAAAAAGTGTTAGTTCTATATAGTAATTGACATGTTTGGTACCACAAAAATCAGTGGAGAGATTGGATAACCTCAGTTATCCCAGTTTATTTCCAGTCAGCTACAATGTGTAAGGAATGAGTACAGGACACGTTCCAAGATCACATCTGTTGTTTGATTTGGTGTTTTTTAATCTGGTAAGTAATGAAATGTTTCTGGATTGGACTTCCATTTTATTTAGCTGAAAAATCCAAGCAACCATTCAACAGAAGAATTTCTTCATGTTTTATTTTTTTCCCCTTGGCTTGGGAAAGTTGTATGGATCCTTTTTTCAATACACTGCTGATGGATTGTAGAATTTCACTGAACTTTGTAATCTTAAAGATGAACTTTCCCACATTCATTTATTCTTTTATATAAATTCTTGACATATTTATAAATGGTTCTTGTTAGCACTGATTTGTGCCATTTTTCTAAGTGCCAGGTATAGCTGTTTTTGATAGGGAGCATGTTGATGTTTTGGGGTTTTTTTCTCTTTCAAACCCTTATATTAGAGATTCTAACTCACCTATGACTGAGGCACAGGAAAAATATTACAAAAAAAGGACACATTTAGGTATCTATCTACCGTATTTTCAAGGTGATATATGTATCCTAATGTTCCTAATATGTAGGCACTCTGCCATCATATGAGAGCATAGGTGAACTGTAAGTTTGTTGACACACAGCTTTGGAAACTATTAATTCATGAGGAAAGAACAGTGTAGAGTGAACTTTTCCTAAAATCAAAGGCTTTGTTTAAAAACCAAAATAAACCTCAAGCTTTCTATTTCTGAGTGTTTATATGAAAGGAAATACATGTTTGCTGAATTTTTCTGCTAACTTTAAAAATTCTTTTAAGGCAGTCCAGGAAGTTAAGAGGAATTGGGTTAAACCAATAGACAAGCAGATGCAGGAACTTCAATTTCTACAAAAAATGTAGACAAAGCAAAGGTAAAACACTATGTAAAAAAACAATCAAAACAAATCAAATAAGGGGTTTTTTTTAAGAAACTATACTAGGGGCTGTGACTTCAAAAACAGAGCATGGTTTTGTGGAGTCATTTGAACTAGAGAGCCAGGTCTCCCATCTTCTGGTCAGATACTGAACCAACAAATAGAAAAGGAGATTCCAATCTCCGTTAATATTTTTTAAAAATTCCAACAGAATGAGCTGGATCTCAAGGGTTAACAAGGAGTATTTGATTAAATGCTATCATTCTCTCCAAAACTCAGGTGCAAAAGTTTGTCATTTAGGCAACCAGATGAAAATTTGGATTGCTGGGTCTGTTGTTCACAGTATATCTTACTTGTTTGTTTTATCTCTTAGTATTATCATATCTGCTAATCATCCAAAAGACCCATCTCATCATATGCTGTTAAAAAAAAAATGAAGGTTTTTACTCTGGACTATAAGCACTATTCTCTGAATCAAGCCCTGACCTATTATTGTGTGAATCTGTGTCCTTTCAGAAGAAAGAGCATTAGGAAGCTTAAATATTTGTCTTATAGCCCTCTTTCTTTCAGTTTCTTTTTTTCTTTTTTCTTATTTTTCTTCTCCAAATCACTAGACCTACTTGCCGTTACAGCAAATTGTGTTAGTTCTGTCTTTTTGGTGCAGTTCCTGATGCAGATTTGAGAAATGCAGTTCTATGGTACATGCAGCTAGATGTTTGATCCTTTTATTTGTGACTATCCAAAAGAAAGCTGCTCAGCTGACACCCATGTTGGCAATTATGAGATTGCTGCATGACACTGCCTACTAACCAAATTAGAGGTCAACGTTAAAATCAACAGGTTAAGAATTTGGAAGGTTACTTTTGTTGTAAGTACTTCACTCTCTTTGTATCTATATTCATTTCCTCTTCATGAAAAATAAGGTTGGAAGGCCTGGGGAGAAGGGGGTGATGTGTTTTAAATCTCTTCCAATTGCCCATATTCTCCTCCAAACCTATTCTGAAACATATTCCCTTGGCAGCCTTTACAGCAGTGAAACATCTTGCCTTACTCTGCCCTTTTCTTCCTTTCCTAGCATCCCACGTCATGCTTTACCTGCCCCTTTCCTTTCCTTTTGAAGGTAGGGTTGTCACAGTTTTGTGTGGGAGCAAAATAACTGCTTTAGCCAGCTTTATGCTTGCAAAGACTCCCCCTTACTACCTCCCACTTGCTCCCTCCCACAGGGAAAGTGTTCTGGTAGAGATTTCAGCTGTTTTATTTGTATACTATATAAAATGAACCTAATTGACTGATTCTGATTTAAGGCTGAATACGTTAATGCTGTTTTAGCTGCTCCCTCTGTTCATCGGCTTGAAGGTTTTTGTTTGGTTTTTCTGTTTGTTTGATTTTCCAGGGTATACAAAGGATGCCAAAGAAGATACTCTGGAGCTCCGATTTGAGTACAATGACTCAGGCACATGAAACTGGATAATTTTGTACACAAAACAGGTAATTTCTCAATCCTTTTAGGAAAGGATCAGAGTAAAATGTAATCTTGCGGGGTTAGTCATGCTGAGGCTGGGCCATAAGGAACTGCAGTTCGTTTGTTGCGCTATAAGGATGTTAAGAACAGGGTAAAATTAACTGAGTCAGGAAAATGATAGTTCAGTAGTTAGGGACTGTAATTTTCTCCTGGAGAAGGAATGGAAGAATCAAGTACATAATTCTGAAAAAATCAGAAAGTTCTCTGGTTTATCTTCTTTAGACCTTTGTGTTCAGTAGCTGATGAAGAAAATGGTGTCAGAACAGATTATGAAGGCAGCCAAAGGCCAATAAATGGTGAGCATATGTGTTGGTATAGGAATTTGTATTTAATATGAGATAATGCTGCTACTCTATCACTCTTACAACTGTGCTGAGAGAAGTACCATTGAGGAAAAGTATCTTGCACATTCCAAAATTTCACTCCAGAATTAATTGACTAAAAAGAACATCTTTGCTCAGTTTTACTGAAATAATTTTATGAATGTTAGAAGGTTTATAATCACAGCTTTAATAATATGTTTTACATTCTCTCTCCTTGACTTTGACTTTTTCTGACTATGATAAAGGGTATAGATGGTATAATTTTTTAAAGGTTCTGCACTACCCTGTTGTATCCATTTCTGGCTCTCAGTTTTTCCCCACTTCACTTGCTTGCTCCATCTGCTGCAATGTTAGACCAAATTGAGATCTGTGACATTCACACGGAGAAAATTTTTTATTTTAAATAGAAGTGTTAATAAACTAAATGTCTGATTTGTAGCTAAAATACTTCTATCTTTTGTGTGGGCCTTTCAGGATGGAAGGATGTTTAGATATTTGATATTTTTAAAAATAATTTCCAGCATTAGTAATGTCTTTATTTAACCTTGTGATATCTAAAGACTTTGTCTGCCAACTGAAAATGTCTGAAGAGGATAAATGAAAGGACTATGTGTAATCTTCTAGGCCCATGCTGACTAGAGCAAGCAGTAAGGCAATGAACAGCATGTTATTTCATAGCTTTAAACTCCAACGGATTCAGAAGAGAAGACCAATTTTAATCTTGGGAAAGATTAGATCTCTTTATTTCTAAATTTATTTGTAATGGAAGTAAACTTTTAATTATGAAGATTAGCATTCACTATGTAACTAATCAGCTGTGGATTGTAGCTTGTACCAAAACAGAGAATTATGAGAAGGGCCACTATGCCAGTTCATTTCTTACACCGTTGCTGCTGGGTGTAACTGAATGCTGATTTGCTCAGAATATTTTGTTACAGTACTTAGAAGAGCATTTCAGATTATTCTCAATTTACATTTGTAAATCTGTTCTGGAGATCAAGATGCCTGAATAGATGAAAAATAGTAAGAAATCCAGCATCGAACAAAAACAGGTTAGTGAGTGAGAAATTGTATCAAAATATACAGTGTGTTCTTGCTTGTGTTGTTTAACCCAACCTCTGTTTTTCTGGTTAGGAAAACTTCTAAAAAATTTAGTAAGAAATTCTGTGGGTAGGAAAAGGAGAAAAGCTTGAATTTTTGGGAGGATGAAGAGGGCAAGAAACATGTCTGAATAAAAAAAAAATATTTTAGCTTGATGATTCAACAACTTGCTTAATTTTATTTGCTTATTGCAAGTATTTCTGAATGACATATTTAAAATTTACAGAAGGGCAGAATGTATATGGAGATCA
The DNA here is from genome assembly GCF_030490865.1 of Poecile atricapillus. NCBI lineage: Eukaryota > Metazoa > Chordata > Aves > Passeriformes > Paridae > Poecile > Poecile atricapillus. The sequence continues at coordinate 132,875,625 of NC_081250.1, read as the reverse complement.
GGTATGTATATCTGCATGCACCTGCTGATATATTTTAGACTTGCACTTAGATTCCACACTAGGACTGTTTGTGCATTTGTTTTTCCCTCTGGTTGGGAATCATACCCATTTGGAAAATCTGGCATGCTACATATCCATACACAGAAATTCTCATCACATAAAATATGCAATTCCAAGTTCATTTGCAGGAATCAGTATCCATTGAAGATAGTTCCTGAACAGCTAAATGACTAAAAGATGTTGCTCTTTCAAGCCATTTGTTGAATGAAAGGGAATAACATAAAGTGAATTAAAATAAATACCTCTATTACAGTGTGTGATTGGCTGAAGAAAAGTATTTCTAAAAGAAAAATATTTATAAAAACTCAGTATGAATTCAGAATAAAAGTGATGTTGCTGTACCTTTAGAAACCATAAAACCAATCACTAACTGCTCTTCAATAAGCAAATTGATTAAACTGCGTGGTAGGTTCTCTTGCCCCTTTCTTCAAAGTGATCTGTACTTGCTACTGCTGGAGATGAGATCCTAGGCTAGGTGTGGCCTTCAGCATTTATAAATAACTTGCAAATGATATTAAGAAAGACAACATTTTCTGACTAGAAGTGCACCTGTGCTGGAGACTGAAGGACGTGGTTTTGCAGTTTTGCTGCAGCAAAGCTTTAGCAAGGACTAAGTTCTGTGGCAGTCTGGGCTTGAGGCCATTGGTCTGACCTTAACATATTTAAAATATTTTTTTAAAAGAGAAGAACAGCCTTGGACAGGGCAACAGAAAATCCCTGAGCTTATCAGCTGTGTCTGGCTGCTGATGCAAAACTCAGTGAGCTAAAAAAAATAAAGCTGATAATTAGAACAGAGCTGTTAAAGCAAATCACGTATGCTCTTGTGTTTAACAGTGATAGTATGGAACGGTATATGTCATTTTTTACAGAAATTTGAAGTTGTTTATGTCTTCATACATCAAGCTGTGTTTTTAGAGAATTGGTATCAAATCTTAAACCATGCTTAGCTAGCTTCTAGATGCTTTGACCACAATGTTCTTAAGGATTTCCTCTGCTATTTCTTTTTTTTTTTTTTTTGCAAGATGCTTGAAAAATGTAGCAAAAATTTATCTTTTGTACATGCTCATTTGAAAAAACATTGATTGAGTTGGGTCTTTATAATTTTGGCATTAGAATCCCCAAGAGACTTATAAATCTTTGCTCTGAGTTGGGGAAAAGTTTAACTGGTGCTGTCGAAAGACTGAAAACTTACTGCTGACTCATGAGAAAAACATAACTTTTATTTTGTTCCTGATAATGTAGGAGTACATAATACTACTATCTTAGCATAACAGCCTGAAAATTCTTGTCTGAATACACAGCCTAGTGCAGCAGTAAGATTTAATAGGAAAATGAGAAGCATAGGTGTACTTTGCAGAAAGTGAGGCTGTGATGTAGAGGTGTCTGCACCTAGGCAATTCTGCTGTTATATCTTTTGGAAGTCTTGAAACAGGCATGAAATAATTTCTACAGAGATAATGTATGCAAAACCTGGTTCCAGCTTCCTAATGCCTTAATGTTAGTTATTGCAGCATGGTTACCATAGCTTCATGATAGATACTTTTATTAGATTTTCAGGACATTTACTTTACAAACATATATCAAGAAGATAAATCAGTGCCATAAATTTTCCTAATAAAACAGAAAAGTGCAGATACAGGCAATGGAACAGTATAATTTGCCTGCTTATACCTGCCAGATGATATGGTATCGAGAAGCTTCAGACAGTACTTGGTTGCCTTTAGGAAAAGCAGAGTTGAAAGGTAGCATTTATGCAGTTATGGTTAAAGAATGTGTGATTAACAGAAGTCAGTCTAATTCAGAAGGCCTATTAGGCAGTTAAAGTACCTGCATATATGTCCTTGTGGATATACATATATATATCTATATAGATATATATGGATATATATATGTGTGTGTGTGTGTGTGTGTGTGTGTGTTATTCCAAATAACATCAATGTTGGCACATTTGGAACTGCTGTTCCATCCACACATACAGTACATTGTAATAAGCCTTGAGCAGAAAAAACTGTTGTGTTCTATTCCAGCAGGAAAAAAATAATTCTGTTCCCTCTGAAAAATGCCAGAGATCAACCTGAACTGTATTACATGAGATTTTTTAGCTTGTTTGTATTTACTTATAATTATTGAAATGCATATGCCCTTCAAACTGTTTATTTGTTCCACTGCATGTAGTTCCTTTGGGTTGTGTCTCAAGGAAGAGATTTTTAGTCAGGCCAAATGAAGATGACTGTGTATTTGAGAAAATAAGTGAAGATCACCTTAATAATTTATTTTAGATACTGTCTTTCAAAATGAATTGTCTGAAAATAATAAACCCATTGTTGAAGCCTTGAATTATAAAGAAAAAAAAACAAAACAAAACAAAAAACCAAACCAAAACAAAAACCTTCACTGTAATTCCTTGCCTGTGCACTGTTCTTTAGAGTTTTTACAAATCTAGTTGCTAGTCAGAATGGGTGCTGAGACTCTGCTTTTTTTGTTTTCCCTTTCCCCAGACACTGTTCGAGCAGAAAGGGGAGGGTTGACAGGAAAAGATGCTACTCTATTAGCAAGGAAAAAGTACTTACACATCACTTTCTAATGTTTCTGTGAGTGCAATTAGTGTGATGGTTGAGCAGTCTACAGCCACCTAGGCATTTTCTGGGAAAGGCACGCATTTCCTCTAATCTTTCCAAGCAGACCCGACTGTTGTGGTTCGTTTACTGACCTGCTGAGGTATCATCCATCCAAAAAAAAAGCTACACTAATATTTTGAGTGAAGTCAAATAACTGCAGTCCCCACCCTTTCTCCTCTCTCACCCCCGCTCCCATTCACTTATACTCAGAACCTTGGTGCTGAGGCGAGGTGGGGACAGAGGCATTGTACTTTTGCCTGAATGTTTAGCTTGCTGATTTTTGTGGGTTTACAGGGATAGCACACACAGCAGCGTCAAAATCGCAGAATCACAGAATCAGTTAGGTTGGAAAAGATGTCTGAGATCAAGTCCAACCTCTGCCCGAATACCACCCCCATCAACCACACCATCGCCCAGTCTTAAACTCTTCAAACATGTCCAGGGCTGGAGACTCTCCCACCTCCCTGGGCAGCGTCTAATCACCCTTTCTGTGAAGAAATTCCTCCAAATGTCCAATCGCAACTACCCTGGCACAGCTTGAGGCGGTATCTTCTTGTGCTGTCACTTGTTACCTGTGGGAAGAGCCCGACCCCCGGCTCCTGTCAGGGAGCTGTAGAGAGCGATGAGGGCACACCCGAGCCTCCTTCGCTCCAGGCTGAACACCCCCAGCTCCCTCAGCTGCGCCTCACGGGACTTGTGCTCCGGACCCTTCCGCAGCTTCGTTGTCCTCCTCTGGACTCGCTCCAGCTCCTGAAAGTTCTTCCCGAGCTGAGGGGCCCAGAACTGAGCCCAGAACTCGAGGAGTGGCGTCACCAGAACCGAGTACGGGGGGACAATCACTGCCCTGCTCCTGCTGGCCACGCTATTCCTGATTACCCGGGCTCGCTCCCGTCCCTGCGCCCGGCCGAAGGCACCGTGAGGGGGCGGATGGTCACGGGGCGCCCGGCGGCCTCCGCCCAGCAGGGGGCGCCCGCGCCCGCCCCGCCGCACGGCCGCTCTCTCCGCCCGGCCCCGCGCGCCCCCCGAGAGCCCCGCGCAGGTACGGCGGGAACGGGGCCGGGACCCCGCGGGGCCGGGGCGGCGGCGGGAGGCCTGGGAGGGCACGGCATGGTACGGCACGGCAGGGCGCTGTCACCGCCGACAGGCCTGTGCCAGGCGCGGGGAGGGAGCCGGGGACGGGCCCTGGGCAGGGCCCGGCCCGGGAACCGGAGAGGTGGAGCGCTGCGATGCCGTTCGGTGGGAGAACAGCGGGAGCGGTGCCAGCCTTCGCGGGAGGGGAGGGAAACGGGGACGCGGCCGCCCTGCTGACAGGGCATTGGTAAGTGAGCGGCTTTGAACGTGCTTCCTAGGAGAAAACAAGGTAAGTGAAACTGAAATACATATTTTAACCTGCTGTCATAACTGTCTTTGATGAAGCAATTACTGTTTTTAAGGGAAATGGAGTAGTTCCCTTTTTTATTTTCTAGACCATACTAAAGCTGCTGCTCATTGTTATTGTGGTGAAAAGGTAAGGATAGTACTTGAATTGTACACAGGCTAGGGAAGTAACTGGAGACAAACTATGGTGAATAATACTGAATCGAAAATCCATCTAATCTGAGTATCAGACGGTATAAAATTAGTCCTTTGAAGATCAGTCTTGAGACCAGTCTTACTAAATATTTAATAGAGGTTTTGATGTAGCAATTAAAACTTTACTACCATAATTTGGTAGTGATGAAGAGTTTGGAGGCACTGACCGTATGGAAGAGAGTTACAGTACTATGTAGAAAGAATTGGGTGATCCTGAGAACTAGGGTATGGAGTAAGGTCAATAACAATTTAAAGAATGACTGTTTTGAGATGTAAACTTGCAAACAAAAAAATTGTAGAAGAAATTCTTACCAGTTGAAAGCAACACAAAACCAAAGAAAGTTAGGTAGTTACAAGATACTGAATTGCAGAAAGAGTAAATGCTGACTACAGCAATCCAGTTAAGGGAGTTATTATTATCCATGAACAAAACTCTAGAATTCTTTGTATAATGTTAATCATTCTCAGCAAAAAAAACTGGAACAGAAACAGGAAGATATGCTGAGGTCAAGTAGGGAAATTATGAGTTTGTTGGAAGAGATATTTGGCTTTTTTATATTTTGTATAGTAATTGTAATTTTGCTTTCTGTTTAACCATCAAGGCAAACACTGTGAGGAAAATAAATTGACCTGAAGCATGATGTTAATACGTGAATATTTAACATAGATTTTAAGTTTAATAATATATGAAAATTTCTAACCATGAGAGACCACTGATATTCAGGACCAGCCTTCCAAAAGGTCAAGGAAGAGCAAAAACTGAACACTTGTTAGATGGAATGTGACTGGTTTGTAAAAATAATATTTTTTTTTGCTGCAGCAGAGGCCTAAGCTTAGTGGTACCTGTAAACTATAGATCAGTTTTTCTTTTTTGTTTGTTTGTGAAATAGGTTATTAGCAAGAACTTGTTAAATTGTTTTTTAGAAGAAAAATATACAGTGTTTGCAGTCTGAATAGTAGAGTTGGTGACAATCAGGAAATGACAATGGCTAAGTGCTGTCTGTTTTGTGTTTAAGAAAAGGTGTAACGAGTAAGCCAAGATGAGTTGAAGGTTGAAGTGTAGTATGTGCATCTGCTGTCTTCTTACCATTGTAGTGTGAGTTGCAAGAGGGGACTCTAAAATTCAGTTCTGATCTGTAATCAGTGACACGTTTCCTCTCTAGGTTTTGGTGTCCTTTAGTTAAAGTTGTCTCATCAGGAAGAGTGAGGGGTTTGAAGCAGTGCTTGAAGTTAATTGTGTTACTTCACATTCTTTTGAACTTAGTGTTAGAGCACTTATGGCCTTGAAGTCCTCATCTGTAGCTCAGGACTTGAGATACTTGGTTGTCCAAGGAGTGAACTGCTACTTGAGGCTCTTCTAGGGATTTGGATGTGCTGGAATTTTGAGGGCTGCTACTCTTTTCTTTTGGTCAGTCTGTCAGTTAATATCTCCCCACATGATCTCAAGCTGTGGATGTTCCACTTTCAGATAGATCAGTTAATAAGCATATAAGATATTTTAGAAGGCTTTGGTTTATACATGTTATGTGAAATATGTGATCCCTGAAGCATTGAGCTTTCTGGAGAGACCATCCATAGAATGCTGTTAGAGTAGGTGATAGGCCTCTCTTGAGTGCTTGGGCTTGTTCCACCAAATTTCCATTGTGTTTATTGTCTTTGTAAGTTAAGAGCACAGATACTTGAAACGGTCAGTTTTGTTGTGGTTTGCTTTGCTATTTAAAGATGATACTTACTAAATATGTGGGATAAAAGGTTTTATCTTGTGCAGTCCCCCACTGCAGCCTTGTCTGTACTTAGAGGACCTAGAGTCTGGCTTTCGTTCATGTATCAACACCACTTCTCCAAGTGGCATTTTTTCTTTTACTTTATCAATAAAATTTCAATTTTAGCGCTGAGTGGAACAGCGCTGCTTAGACACCAGTTTTGTCAGTCAGCCAATTTCTGACATCCAAGTAATGCAGCACATCACCTGAATTTCATAATATAAAGTCAAAGGCATAAATGCTGTAATGCTCATTGATGATACTCTTCAGCGTGCTCAAGACCTCTTAGAGTGTCTGACTAGCAGTAGGGAATGGTGACAGAAAAAGGGCAGCAGTATATTTCAGGAAAGACTTGGGGTGTATGGGCTTCCTATGGATGGTGTAAAGTGCTTGTCTGTCTCCTTCACTTCAGAGTTTTTTATCCACAGAAGAATATGCCTGTCCATGTTATGTGTAACTACCTTAGGGGCTGTCTCTCTCTGAGATTGGGTACATCTTCAGAGTTTTGCTACATCCAAGGCTCATCAGCTTTTACTCAGGGTTACTGAGTAGGGTTGTGGATACAGGTGATGTGGATTTTCAGGAAGCATTAAAACCAAGTGCCATACCAGAGGCTTTTAAGGAGAATGGATGCGTATAGCATCAAAGACATTTCTTACATGCAGAAGTTGTTGGGTTGAAAAATTATAAAGAAGGCAAAAAAAAAATTGCCAGAAAAAGGAAGGAGGCAGAAGGGTGGCACATGAGCTTCAGTGTGCACAAAGTAAGATTATGTCTTGGGTAGAATAATCTAGACCATGCTCAAGTGGTGGTGAACTCACAACTGGCAGCCACCAATCAAGAGAAAGTGCTTGGAGTTACCATTGAATGTTCCCTGGAAACCTAAGCTCAGTGTGCCATGGCAGCCAAAGAGCTGGACAAGGGGATCGGCTTCCTTAAGAGGAAAGACTGAAAAGTCAGGATTGTTCACAGAGGTTGTTGCTGGGGCATGACCAAGAGTTATGCAGTGAAGGCAGTGAATAAAGTGAGAGTTACTCATCCAGTATTGAGGCACTGAAATGGGAGTTGCATGCTGGGGCTGTTGGGAGGTGGTTTCAGATGGACACAGAAGGATGACAGGGGAATTGTGGTGGCAGTGTGAGCAGGTTCAGGAAGGGGTTATAAAGTGAATGAAAAGTCTGTTGAGAGGCTGCTAAAAGAGCTGCTTAGGAAGGTCCACAATGTACTGTAGTGGCTGCAGGGTGTGTGTGGAGAATGGACTGTAGGAAGCAGCCAGGCTCATGTGCTCTCCTGAAGGAGGATCTCTGACGGCCATTGTTGAAAGCATAGCACTGGGTGAGCCAGATCAGTCTGATCCAGGATACCAGTTTTAGTCCACTTGATCAGTGGTCAGTAAGACTGGAATAATTTTAGTTCTACATGGCTCAATTCTGGCTTCTGAACTGTTAGAATTTACATGTACAGCCTAGAAAAGGCAGTGAGCAACAAGGTGATAGTGTTTGCCAGGACATAGGTTGTAAAGATAGGGTCAGCTATGAAAAGATGCAGAAGAACCTTGTGAAACTGAGTAACTGGATAATGCAATGTACTGGCATATGAGTTCAGTGTAATAGAGGAATTCAGCATAAAGAGAATCCTAACTTCCCATATGAAATACTGGACTCTCAGTAATGAGCAGTAATGAGTAGTTTTGATGAATGGTTCCATGAAAATTAAACAACAGTGTTAAGCAGCAGTGAAAAAGGTAAAACAAACAGTGAATATTACTGAGAAACAAGTCAAGAACAAAGCAAACAAATTTGTCATGGCACTTGTTAATCCATAGTTCACCTGAACATCCTGATTGAGTCACCCCTGCTCTGTCTCCCAGCTCACAGAACAGAGTAAAAATGAGTGAGATTTGGAGAAGCAAAACAAGAATGGTCATAGACACAGACCCCCTTCCACATGAGGAATGACCAAGAAAGCTGGACTTCAAAGTTCATCCTGGAAAGGAATGTCTGAGGAGGCTATGATGAAGGCCTGCAGAGTCATGAGTAGCAGGAAAAGAATAGGCAGTGGCGCACAGTGTGTTCTTCCCACAGGAGAGCTGGGAGAGCTCCCACAAGGGAAGCTGAAACCCTGGTTCAGTAAGATCAAAAGATGTTGTTCTTCATAGGAACTGAGTTGGAGAACTTACCAGAGTATCTTGTGAGTATCTTGTGGGTATTAGAATTATTTGTGTTGAAGAGGAGAAAGAGCAGATTCAGAGGTAGAGGTGGAGCCAAATACATAAAAACCCCATCTATTTAGAGCAGAAAAAGCAATATTATGTATGCTTGCCCTATTCTATGTTCTTTCTGGCCTTTGTTTTTTGCCACCGTTTCAAGAATTATACTAGGCCTAAATGGACCTTTTTTGTGATCAGCTGTGGTTACTTCTCTGTTGTCTCTTTATTCACAAAAGTAATAATTAATGTGGACTTTTTTTCACAGTTTCTCTTCATCCTTCCTCAAATAGGACTTGTCAGAGCTCTTTAGAGAAACATGGGTATTGCCATTCATTGACTAGACACCAGCTTCCATGTATTGAGTCCTTTACAGATGAGTTACTGTTATTTACTAAGTTATCTAAAGGTAGAAGTTTCCCCTGTATATGTGATGTCTTTTGTTTTCAGGCTCAGCAGGATAAATTGATGCATTTGGTAAACATCAATTCTCAGGTTCTTTTTGATAATCTTTCATTGCATTTTTGGTCAATTCAAGCCCCTGTGCAGATCAGGAGCTTGAGATTGGCCTCCCTGATTCTCCTCAGCCTTGCCTGTCGTCCTGGGAATGCTTAGGCTTCTGGTTTACTCCCTTCAGTACCTTAAGCCTGAAGTTGGGCAGACACTAAGACTATATATTTGCCTACATGGAGAAATTTTTTGAGTCTAAGTATGGTGAAGCAACTATTTATGCAAAATAGTATCACTATGTATATACTAGTTAGACATGCAACCTTAATAGTGTTCCTATTTCATCTTTCTGTATCACATAACATGATCCACCATGATACAGTTAAGTTTTTTAAGTCATGCTGTATTCATAGATATTTAGAATATTTGAAAGAGTAAATATATCAATTTACTATTTGTCCTTGATAAACTGATTTAGTGTTTTTCTATGTGAATGTGAAATTTCTGAGTAGAAATATGTGTATCCAGCAATTGTAGTAAGAGTTGTGTGTTTGACAGTGTTGGTTGTCTTACCATCAGTATATTGATATAAATACATTGTTGGTATAAAAAAATGAACTTCAGTGAACAAGCAGAGCAAGATATTTTTTCAAAGGTAAAGTCAAGCATACAGTTATATATACATGATTCACAAATTGATGAGACATCTGCTTTTAAAAGTGACTTGCTTCACTTTCACTAGCCACTAAACCAGATTTGATGTTCCACACTAGGGCCGTGTCATCAAGGTTATCTATGACTAAGGACGTATAAGCTATTATATATATTATAACAGAAAAAGTAAGAAAATATGAACTATATAACAAGTCATTTGGTTTGCTTTATTGTTTTTATTAAGTTCTGATTTCTGATGATTCCTGCTGGACTTAGAAAGTTTTCCCCCATTTTAGTAAATGTGTCATCTTGGACTTACTGTTTATCTAGGTAAGGATTGGGCTTTTTGTGTGGGGGGTGTTTTGGATTTAGTTTGGGGTGTTTTTTAAGAAACAGGCATAAATACATACTTTTTAAAACTAAATACCTTTGGTTTCAAAACTCAAGCAACATACCTACGTCCTTGTTTCACTAATAGAGCATCAAAACTTAAATGAGAATGCTGTTTATACTGCAAAGAAGTAGCAGTTTGGATTTCAGAATCATTTTAATAAAGTTTTATAAAATCTTATTTCCAGGTCTTTCATAATTTCCTTCCCAGGAAAACAGAACACCCACAAATGTAGAAAAAGTGGTCTGTGTGAGTCCATGTGTACACACCACACCAGTGCCTAAAGGGAATCTACGAGAAGGCTGGAGAGGGGCTTTTTACAAGGACATGAAATGATAGGACATGTGGGAATGGCTTTAAACTGACTGAGGGAAGGTTTAGATCGAATATAAGGATGAAATTCTTTCCTGTGAGGGTGCAGAAAAACTGGAACAAGTTGCCCAGAGAAGCTGTGGATGCCCCATCCCTGGAAGTGTTCAAGGCCAAGCTGGATGGGGCTTTGAGCACCTGGTCTAGTGGTGGCTAAGGTGTCCCTCCATGGCAGGGGGCTTGGACTAGATCACCTTTTAAGGTCTCTCCCAACTCAAACCATTCTGTGATTGTGTGTATCCCTCCAGTCGGACAGGAATTCATCAGTCCACGTGGTGGCAGTGTCCATCCAGACTCCAGTGCTGTTCCTGTCTCTGCAGCCTGCTGCCAGCCAGAGATATCCCTCGTTCCTCTGTCAGTGAGTTTTCCAGAAGACTGCTCCGAGTTTGCAACAAATTTGAACACAAACACTTAATCAAGAGTGGGACAAATTCTCCCTACTCTCGTAAAAACCAGACAATTAAAGCAAGAGTAAAACAAGATGTAGTAACCTTTAATATTTTCCTGACCACCGTACACCCTACATGTTCCCAGCAGAAACAAAAAAGGAATTCAGGTAAAGCTTTGTGAGGAGATTGATAATTATGACCGGTATGATTCAATAACTGTATATAAAAACAGATATATTCAAACTGGCCACAATGATCCAGGAAGTACTGCAGCTATATACAGGTTTAATGGAGCCAATTGTAGGAAATTAAAGGTACAGATTATTTGAAGTAATCTGTAAATTGCCTTTTTTCCTGAATAGTTCTTGTGCAAAAGATGAAAGATGAGCAATGTTCAAAAATACTTACCTGTATATTTGATAGAAGTTAAATGTGCTGAAACATGTAGTGCAGCTGAATTACCAGTTAAGTTTAGCAAGGATAAAGTGCTTGTGAATTTGCATGTCTATAAAAGCATTTTAAACGAATGATCTCTTTCTTATTTTTCCTTTGTTTTGTGTACCTAGGTACACAAAGCTTGTACTATTTTATCTGGGGAAGCATTCTGCAACCCTGGACTGGCATTTGAGGTCTTGTATATTTTTTATCTTGTAGTGCTGACATACTGGGCAATAATGAGCAAAGATCTCTGTTTCCCAATGCCATTATCTGCTGAACCATAAGAGCAGCAATAGTTGTTAAAACTTTTTCATAAAGTACTTTGTAGCCTCTACTTGTAAAGCCTTTTGTACATTCAGTGCACTGGAGTTTCTACTTACAGGATGGTCCTGACATCAAGAGATCATTACCTCTGTGTCTCATGTCTTTATAAGGGAATGGAAATGATTGGAAACAAATGGCATAAATAATGTTACTTTGTTAACACCTACCCATGTGGCTGACTAGGGACGTGAGAGGGGATATAGGTGTTATAAACCCGTTGTGATACCTCAAATCCAGGAACTGTTGAAAAAATAGCTAAAGTTAGAAAGGAAAAATCTGCAAAATACAGTGGTGTGTAAAATAGGCATCATGCTGTACTTAATCCGAGGTGCTGCTTTTAGCAGCAGTTCCATATTAGTGGAGCCATAAAACTGTTCCAGTTGTACTGAAAATATAAAGGTTTCTAATAGAAAATACAGAACTTAAGGGGATTTTGATATACATACTGGGCTTCTTTCTTAAATGGAAATGAGTTGATCACATCATTTTTTACTAAATATAATATTTATTCTGTTAAATGACTTCTCAGTAGCTTACACATAAATACACGTGTGCATGAAAACTTAGCAAGGAATTTCTCCCTTGACATTTTAAGCTAACTACTGTAATGTTTTCCATTCACTTAAATAATGAAGAGGAAGAGCTCTGCAAGCCACTGCCACTGAAGTGCTCTCTAAGTGTATTACAGAAAAAGCCTCTTTACCACAAGGGAGTTGACAAATGCAAATTTTGCAAGTAACACGTACAGTGTGTTTGCTGGCTTGGGAGGTTATTCTTTCCTGGATTTGTTTTTGTTTCCATTTCTTGGTGGTGGCAGTTTCCCTAGTGGTAATCTTACTGATGCCTAGGTTCTAGATGTCAGGGTATGTATTATTATTAAGAATTCTCAAGGATAGAGGAATCTGATACTGTTCTGTGGTACCAATGTGTTGTTTTAAAATAGGGGCAATTAGTTCAGTTTTCCTGATTGTAGTGGGAAATACTGTAGTTTTGCAGAACTGGTATGTCCTATGGAGCAGTGACTGGATGATTAATCCCAATTTGGCAGGTTCATTAATACTTTTGTAGTGGAGGGATGGGTCCCATGAGTGATTCTGTCTCATGTGAAGGTGTTCTCTCCTGTTCCTGGGGCTGTTTGATAGCTGTTGAACTTAACGAAAAAGCAGAGACAACAGCATATATTTACTGTAATATAAAACTGTGCACAGATAGCACAAATTTTAGGACTAGTTTAAGAAGTGACAGAACTTGCATTTTGCTCTGTGGTTTGAATTTTTCAAGATCACTCTTGGCTTCTGCAGGTGAGAACACGTCCTGCAACAGATCAGTGTGTGACATTGAGTTACCAGAATATATTGTGCACAGTATAGTGAGAGACAACTGAGCCCTATTAAATAAATTATTTTTACAGAATTACTTCATATAAGCATTCCTTTTGAAAACAAAGCAGCTTGGTTAAATTTTTTTATCCTGTACTAGCCCACATGTGTCATTGAAGAGACAGCATAATTTCTAAAGTTATTAATTAAGAAGTACACTGTATTAAGATTAAATAAATGTATAAATCTAGGGAAAATCTATTATGCCTTTCTAATGGGAATCCTTCTAGCTTGGGAGGATGTCTTGGAGTTTACTTTTTTCCCACAAAACTTAATTTTCTGTCAAAGTACCAAGTTATTAAAAGCAAACTTTTTTTTTAACAAAAATATTATTAAGCAGATACATTTTCAGTAGATGTGATTCATTTTTACAAGCAGTCATTTACTTCTGTCTTTAAAAATTTGGTTTATTTAACCACTAGTAGTAATTTTTTGGGATGTTCAGTATGGTCATTTTGCAATATTTTGTGTCTTGTTACTAATGCAAGTTCATTTGTCCTAATTGGTGCCAATGAAATCAATCCTTACTGGTATATTAGCTTATGGACAGGTTCAGAGTTGTCACCTGATTCACCTTTCAGAAGCAATTTAAATTGAATGGCTAATGCTGTTTTGTTTCTAAATTTTGCTCCTAAATCTGTTGTATTAGATAGTCATTGCAATAATAAGCTTTTTGATACTGCGGGCAGAAATGTAACCACCCTCTGTTTAATAAAAATCCTAATTAAGTTGACTTGTGTTTTTTTTAATGAGTTTTCTTACATAGGAAATTTTGCTAGGTTGGGTTAATTTTGAGGCAAGAACATGTCATTTGGGGACTGACATTTTAAAGATGGTGCATAGTTCAGCTTTGTATGCAGCTTGTATTTGGCATAGGTTAGCTAGCCATATGTGAAATAGAATTGTGTTAGTAGAAAAAAATCTTTTTAATCACAAAGATAAATCAAACCAGATGGTTCAGATTTTTTTTTTTTTTTTTTTTGAATGCATTTGCTTAGTCCACAATCTTCAAGTATTGGGAAGAAGGATTTGCTTCATCTTTGTCTTTCTTATTTGAAATACTAAGGTTTTACTTCAGTCTTCTACACATCAGTGATCAGTTCTAGACAATTCTAGTGATGATAAATTCTGAATCAGAATGACTTCCAGTTACACTTCCTGTTAACTGCTAGTCTTTGTGCTTCCTTTTCTGAGAAGATAAGGAGATTACTTTTTTTTTTCTTGGTATTATTAGCTGATGTTTTGTCACCATTGGGGAATTCTGTAAGGCTTTACCAGACATACACATCTCGTATGAAAATACAAACATTAGCTTACATTTAACAGAGCATGCCATGCTGTTTCTCAAATAGTCCAAGTTTCTTCCAGTATAATATTCTCATGTTGATTTATATTTGGCCTTGTTTTATTAAGCAGGTTTAAACACTGAAGCATTATTTTACAAGCAAACCACAATCTTTTTGTCAAGTGCAAGTAGGTGTTTGTGATATTGATATGTTGTTACTATGGCTGATAATTGGAGGCTTTAAAATTATTTATGATCTTGCTTTAGGGAACATTTAGTGCAGAATATAAAGGTCACAATCACATCACAGCAAAACTGGGTCCGTTACTTTTCTCAGTGAAGACTGGATGAGCCGAGTGGGAAAAGAATTCTCATGTCATTCATAATAGGAGATTTGGGTGGAAAGGTGGTATGAGATTCATGATTTGGGTGGAAAATGGGCAAGAAAATTAGAATTGCTATGAGCAATTCAAATTGAAGTTTCTGTCAGGGAATCATAGTTTTATAACATCTAGGGGGTTGTAACATATTCATTAAAAATTTGAGTAATTGCATTTTTCTTCCTTTTTGTATAGGGTTATAAGGAAGTTGTCAATGCCCTACATGACACCAGTCTTGCACTAAGTTTTACAGTGTATCAGCAAACTTGCTATTGGAGATTGTTGTGGAAATGAGTTATTGAGCCAGTGATGTACTGTCACGTGCTTAAAAACGTACTTGCAGCCTAGAGGAATGTACTCTGCTTAAAATCATTCCTTATACAGATACCAAGACATAAAATTTATTTCTATCTCTTTCTCTTCAGCATCCAATAAAGAAAAAAATGTTGTGCATTACTGCACTGAAAAACTAGACAGTGTTGATATATCTAGCAGAATTTGTCCAGATAGGAAACACAGCCTAGTGAAGTTTAAATATGATTTATTAATCTCAACAGCCTCCATTGCTAGAGCTGTTATTCGGACCAGTGTGTAAACATTTTGAAATTACTTCTGTAGGTACTTTGATCTTGAATTTGATCTAAAACATGGGGGAGCAGAGACATAAAATACAGACATTTTGAACTCTCAGAAAAGGAGAGGTTTTAAATTGAATTCTTTGGCTACTGGCCATGTTTCCATTCTCCTGGCTGAATGAGTGCACTGGTGTGGAAGGATACCTTATATAGATGAGAAAATTTAAATCTGTGTATAGCAGTTTTAATAGGAGGTTCAGATATTTAATCAGAGCACTGCTACACCATAAGCCCAGAATAGAAACCCTGGGCAAATGAAAAATACTGTTTCAAGTGATGTTTCAGTTCACTTTCTATTCAAAGCTTATCTAATAAAATCACTTTTCCCTTCTGTCATTTGAACTTTGTCATGTCTCTATTGAGATTTCTTTTAGAGAAATTTTACTTGTTTATGATTTTTTTCCTCTCTGAGGCAGTACAAAAAGAGGACTGTTGTCCAGTCTTCTAGATGTTTTCATTGCTTCTTAAAATTGCCTAATGAACATTCTACCCTTCTTTTGCTAAATCATTACCTTTTTCCTTAATGTTTTCAGCTTTTCTATGTCCTGTAAGCACATGGTGTCATCATACCCTCATGATTTGACTCACCCTTAAAATATTCTTCTGCAAAACTGAAATCATAGTTCATCAAATATTCTGTACCAAGTAATGCATGGTGAAACATTTATCTTCCTCTTTTATGTCCTGATACAGAAAAGGACTTAATCCTTTATTTAATATTAAGCCAGAGAAACTACATTTGTTTCTCTGTTGAAGTCAAACCCACAGTAGCTCTCTGCTTGATTTTGCCACTGTATTCCTTGCACTCACTTCCAGTTTTTGGTGTGCAACTTCACCTAATGCATTCAGTTTTCTGTGCTCTGTATTGCTGTTCTTGTTTGTTCAGTAGTTTGTGTATATCTGGCACTGTAAAAATAATGTTCTGCAAAGACTATTGAAAAATATATTTCTTGCAGAATGAGGAAATTAGTATTTTTATTAAGCATTTTTAGCTGTACTGTAGTTGGTGCATTGAGTTCAGATTCAGAGGATGAAAATCCATTGGAGCAGCTTTGCTTATAGCTGGTAAAAGTTGCAGTTAGTGTGACTGTACCAATGAACTGAATTGTTTAGAGTTTCCCCATTTATGAAAGGTTCTTCCTTTCTGTCCCAATCTCTGGTGGTTTGCCCTTTAATATCAATACTACTACATGTGATTCCTTCTAGGTTGAAAACTAATCACCTGTCTGGGTTCTGTGGCAGAGATCTTACCAGTTTTCTCTCATAACAAAGCTTTGCTGCTCTTTCCAGAGATGTGAGCTCTTTCTTTTTACCAGAAGGGGTGCAGCATAACACAATGTGTATAAGCTAGTTTGCATTCTTGTTTGGGAACCTGAGCAGTCTAGTGAATATTAGCACTGTGTTTATTTGCCTGATTTCACCATCATTTCTCTACCCTTTTACTTGCAGGTTGGTCACCTCCTCCTGAGATACTCGGAGCAATGTCCTACGTTTTTGTGAACGACTCCTCCCAGACAAATGTGCCGCTGCTGCAGGCTTGTATTGATGGAGATTTTAACTATTCCAAACGACTCTTAGAGAGTGGTTTCGACCCAAATATTCGTGACAGCCGAGGCCGAACTGGCCTTCACTTGGCTGCAGCCAGAGGAAATGTAGACATCTGTCAGCTCTTGCATAAATTTGGTGCTGACCTACTAGCCACTGATTACCAGGGTAACACAGCCCTTCACCTGTGTGGGCATGTCGATACCATCCAGTTCCTAGTTTCTAATGGACTTAAAATTGATATTTGGTAAGTCACTTTTTACAGTACAGATTTTATAATGCATTAGTCTTCTGTCACTAGAGCCTTGCATATAAATTTGCTATTGCTGAAATGCAACAGCGTTGTATTTTGTACAATTCTACTTTACAAAGATACCACTAAATTAAAAAAACAAAATAAAAAAGCAGGTAAATAGTAAGAGGCCACTTCTGCTAATCTGTGCAACAAGCAAAGCAAATTAAAATAGTTGCTGCTGGTGTGAGCTGCTGTATCTAATTCTGCCTCAATGATGACATTGCTGCCCTGGTTTGGCCAGACAACCAGGTGTGGGTGGTTGGCACCAAAGGAAAAATCACATTGACTGCTTTAAAAGAATTTCTTCACCCCATCTTCTATTGTTGTACTATATAAGACAAAGAAAATACAGTATATGTGTGTGTCAGTTCATTCCCGTGCGCCTCTGGTAACAATGCTTCTTTTCAATGTTTTTGCCCTCCCTCAAAGCCTGTGACTCAGAATATTGTATGTTCTTTCCTTCTGGCTTCCAGCAGCTGTCAGATGCCAGTGCTCAGATGGAAGCTCTCAAGCTGCAAAATAACTAGCTGTTTCATTCCTGTGCTGAATTACTTTGTGAAACTTTCTGCATATTCACAACGTGTGCAAAAACCAGGAGTAACGTCAAAACCTTTGAGTTTTTAAATCTGGCCCTTTTTCACCTGTCCCTCATTAATGTTTTCAACTCAGCAAAACTAGTTATTGGTAGACCAGATTATTTATGGGTTGTGGGTTGGGATTTTTTCCCCTCATTTCAAACAGCTCTGGTGGAAATTCCTGGTGTAAAGGCAGCTCTTGACCTATTCAGTATTATTTTAATAGCAGCAGAGGGACCATCTGTATTTTATTTCATTTCTGCCTCATATCCTAATACCTTCTTGGAAAAGGAACTATTAGGAGCCAGATTGCACAACTCTTTCTTGAAATTAAGCTTAAACTTGAACATTGCCATATATCTATTGTTGTTATGTGGTTTTTTTTGCTTTTAACACCCAGAGATTCCAATTAGATTAGATTCCCAAGAATTTAGATTTTATTATAGGAGGGAAAGAGTTGTGCAATTTCAAACCTAAATATACTGATTTTCTTCTATAGCCAACTGTGCTGTAACTTGGATAGATTTGAATTTATTATTCTCTGATAAAACAGAAAATAGTTCTGAGGACTTACTAAATTGTAAAATGTTATGCTGAGTGGACTTGTTACAAAATTTCTGTGTTAAAATTTTCTTATGTCTTTTCATGGGCTTATTTTAGCAACCACCAAGGTGCAACACCCCTTGTTCTTGCCAAACGAAGGGGTGTGAATAAAGATGTGATTAGACTGCTGGAATCTTTAGAGGAGCAAGAGGTGAAAGGATTTAACAGAGGAGCTCACTCAAAGCTGGAGACAATGCAAACGGCTGAAAGTGAAAGGTATTTACCAAACAAAAGTAATTACCAAGAGAAATAATGCTTATGGGATTTTTGGGATTAACTCGATTGTTTATTCTTCCAAACAGATAATATAAAATTTGGCCTGACATTATCAGACAAAAATCAAAATTGAGTGTTACATTTTGGAAAAATCTCTTTAAACAGATCCAATGTAAGGAAAAAAAGAACTTTTATTGAGATTTTAGTTTTATGGTAGAAATTAAAAAAAAAAAAATACTAATTTTCCATTACAGAGTCCCAAACATAAATATTCTTCCACCTACCACAAAGCCAAGTGGGAAATAGTGTGAAATGCAAAATGCCAGTATCACAGGCTAACCTGACATCCTTTTGATGATTTTCTATGCAAAAAAAAAAGGGTAGGAGGCTTTTTATCCATCTGAACTTGAATAAAGGATTTTATATGGTGTCGTATCTAAAATTTCTATTGTTAGTAGTCCTGAAAAAGATGGAGAATAAGAATTTTATGGTGGCTAAAGAGATAGTTAATGCATAACTGAAGATTTCGAGAAAATTGATGACCATTTCAGAGAAGGTGTTGGGTTAGAGGGACATTACTAGTGAATTTCTAAAAGTCTGGTTCTGGGACTGTGCTTGCTTAGAATTTTCTTAAATAAAAAAGCAAAAGCATGAGAAGTAGAAGCATGTTAGTGATACCAAAAAGTGAGATACAAGCAACCTTGAGGAAAACTGGGATGGCATAGGCAAAAACCTGGGTTTACAAGAGAGAAGAAATCAGTAGTAATAAATTGTGATTCTGCAGCACAAAATGCAACTGTAATTACTGAAAGCTGTATGCCATAAAATAAAAGCTTCTCACTGGAAAACAAACATATAAGGAGAACAATCATGGTGCCTTGGTCAGTTCCAGGAGTTAATGCTATCCTGAAAAATGCAGTGAAATCCTACAAAGCATGAAACAAGGTGTTTTCAGTATGTAAAGAAAGCCATCAGTCCTATTGTATAAAGCAATGGTGGCTTCTGCTCTCTAGTATGTCTTATTATGCTGTTTACCCCCATTCAAAAAAATTGTGGCTTCTTTTATATTGTCTAATGCTGACTATGACTGCTGGAACATTGTATCACAAACAACAGGGAGTTTTGTCATATAACTTTTGCTTGGTTTATGTGAAAATGTAGACAGGCTGTACTGTAAACAGAAAAGAAGCTGTATAGGTGGAGTTGGATCTGAGCTGAGTAAACAGAAAAGGTGAAACCAACAAGACTGTGGAAATAATACCCAGTACTCCCAGTGAGCAGACATGAAGTTCTTTCTTATGCATCAGGTGGCCTCACCTGTCAGAGAGACTGTTTTAAGCTCTGAAACAGAAAATTAATTTTGTTTTCAAAATTAAGTGATTATACATTGTAAGAAGTAGTAATGCACTGTAGTGCATATTACCTTTCTGACTTCACTAACTCTTATTGAACGTTTCTTGACACACAGAAATGCAATTAGGCTGATTTTGTTTTAACATATGGACAAACAGCTCAGCCTCATTTAAATTTTTATTTTTGATCTGATGGTGTCCCTTTAACAAACATAGTTCCTTTCTGTTATTTGACCTTCATAAATGTTATATTGTTTGCTTTGGCCGGGAAATCAGCAACTCTCCTTGGGGACAGACAGAGAGACATAAACAGTGCACTACCCAGCTTGCTTGGGAACGTGTTTTAAATGTCTGAAATACATTATTTTTAAAGTAACAAATAGCAGATGCCTACAGGAGCCTAAGCAAATGAGCTTCTATGTTGTTTACTTTGTAAATAAATAATATCTTTTTACCAGTTGTCTTTTCAGACCTCCACAGTTTCACGTCTCACTCTTTGTATTATTTTCACATTTTAGAGACACTTAGATTAATGTCTTCTGTCCTCTGCCCTCTGAACTCTTACATTACATATGAACCTGTGGAGAAATTACACATTCTAAAAACAGTCTCTGACTTCAGTTTTCTGCTCCTTGTTACATGCAGTTGCTGCTGCTTGGCAAGCAAAGGCCAGAGCTCTGTTCCCAACTCGAATTTGGTTTTGCCTGCCCTGCTGCCAGGAGGCAGAGCTCTTTCTGTCCCTCTCTTACACAGACATCTGTCCCTCTGCACAGCCCAGCAGGACCTGTGGCTGTGCCACAAGCATGTCCAGATGTGAACTCCCACCTGCTGTTGGACACAGAACATGTCTGGGCTGTGTGGCACAAACTCTTCTGAGGACATGTTGGTGCATTACCAGTTTTTATGCAGCTGTAGTTTGTAATAAGAAAAAAAATCTTGAATAGCATTGCTTTTAATTGGGTCATAATATAAAGTAGTAAAAATGTTTTCTATATACCCTTTTTAATGAGCAAGCATGTGACCTTTCCACTTAAATTGCATTGCACCTTTATTTAACCTCTCTGTGGTTGTGTATTAACTAGTTAATACTTACTGAGTAAGAAGTTCTGTTCTGTGCAAGGAGCTGTCTTTTACTAAACCCTTTGTTTTCCTTGGGAAATCATAATAAGTAAGGAAGATGACTAAATCCTGCAGCTATGGGTAAGCTAAAATAGCTTAACAGCATGGTAAATATTTAAAAAAAAAAAATACTGGCTGTTTAATAAGCAATTCCTGAAATTTTGTGCACATCATGCTGCAATACTTGAGCAATCTGTGGGAGTTTAGGCTAATTGTTCTTCAGTGGTTGTACTTCCTGAGAAAAAATGCCATACAAATAGTGTGAAGTTTTCCCATAGTGATCTTGGAAGAGAGTTTCATGAATGAGACTTTTTTTCTGGTAACCATAATTTTTCAATTCATTTCTGTCAGGAAGAACAGCAGCATTTCTACAATTGGTTTGTGCAATTAGTTTTTGGAAATTACTTTTCCTTGATTTTTAAAATTTTTTATTATTAGTCATGTAAGAAATATCTAGGAATATGGTAACAGAAAGCTGTTAAAAGGGAGGAAAAAAAATTTGGTGGGTTTTTTTTTTTTGCTTATATTCTGCTATTGACATCATTGAGTATGTGGTTGATTCTCCCATTTCCTTTCTGTGGTTGTCAGGGCCTGATCCTGTAAACACCCATGTATGCAATTTTACTCAAGTGAGAAGTTGTAAGGTTGTGCAGACGGCCAAAATTTTAAGTGAAGTCAAGCCATGCAAAAGCTTTCCTGTTCTTCATGAGGTTTTTCATAAGCAACAGATAGCTTCCCATTACCATTGTGAAACCAGCAAAATTGGGAGAATTATACAAGAAGCCATGCAGGATTTTGAGATAACTTTTATCTTTTCTAAAGGCAATCAATTGTCAAGAAGACTCCTTCTCTCAGATTTTATATTTGTTTTTCATTAGAAGTGATAATTCCACTCCCTAATTTGTAGTCTGACAATTTAAGGGGGCCTGATGGATTGGTAGTGAAATGCTAAAACATCAAAGCAGTCACTGAACACCATATGGCAGAAAACACAGCAATGCCAACTTGTTCAGAAAGTTTCTGAACTTCTTGTTATCCAAAGTTATTGTTTTCTGTTACTTTTTTTTATGCTAGAGAAGAGAGATGTAACAAAGACATCCAGGAGAGTAGTAAAGGTCGCTGCAGAATTCAGCATCTCAATTAATATCGGTTAAATTTTCCATTTTATTAATCAGAGTTTATTTTTAACCATGATTTGTTTTATTAACAAATAATGTGTGCCCCTTGAAGTATTAACTTACACTTCATTATATTTTACTAAGCCATACTGAGTAGGAATTATGGGGACTGACCTTTGAATGCTTCTGGATAGCAGGCCTGAAAATTCAGTGCAGTTGTACATACACAAATATCATTCTCTTTGCACAGGTTAATAAAATATCCTTTCAGCTAAAATAAGTTTAGAATTAGGAGTGTTTTCCTGATCTGATTTGTCTTGATTTAGTAGAAGCAATGCTATAAATCAGTAAGGGGGTTTAATTTTTAATCTAGAATGTTTCAGATGCCCTTAGTAGGATTACTGTCATACTTAGAGTTGCATTCTTTTGCTCTGATGTATTTTTAACTTTAATCCTTTGTAGTGCAATGGAAAGCCATTCCCTTCTTAATCCAAACCTACAGCAAGGTGAAGGAGTTCTTTCCAGTTTCCGCACAACATGGCAAGAATTTGTGGAAGACCTGGGCTTCTGGAGGGTGCTGCTCCTCATCATTGTCATTGCTCTTCTGTCCCTTGGAATAGCATATTATGTTAGTGGGGTACTTCCTTTTGTAGAAAACCAGCCTGAACTGGTGCACTGAAGCAAATGCAAAGAATACGGTGTCCTTTTTCCTGTTCTAATCTAATCTTATTTTCAGCTTGGAATTATTCTCATGGTGCAGACAGTGGCAGCTGTATATACTGTTTGCCTTTTGTACTTACTCTTAACCCCTTTGAAAGAGGGATTAATTAATTTCAAGTAAAACACTAAATTCTAAAGCATTCCTAAGCTACCTCTGACTTGCCTTGACTTGCAAGCAAGATGTGAAGATAGTCCTCTCTGGTAAAATATTGTCATTAGAAAAGGCCTTTCATTATGAATATTAAATTCCATATGAAAAATATATACTAGTACAGAACCAAATTTGGTTTATTTTTCCTATGAAGAGAGGTAAATCTATTGGATTTTTTGTAGGTGCTTCAGTTGTAAGAAAAATACTCTTAAAAGTCCTCCTCAAGAAATCTCAGTAATGTAATAACACATCCTGATATATAGATGGCGATAAGCTGCGACTCCATAGTTATTTTAATGCCTCTCCATAGTTTCGTATCTGCTAGTTTATAAAAAGAATGAGAAATAGTTTGAGTTTTACTATGTCTCTGATGTGTAAATCACTCCTTTATTTATTAGATTAATGCAGTGTGTCTTCTCCAGATGAATTTAATGTTGTTAATACCTGCCTGAAGTGAATTTTGTAGAATAAAACTGTTGTTGTGCTTTGGAAGAAGCCTTGGGCTGAAAATTTTGCATTTTTGTTGAAATGTTGCTAAACAAACCTTTCTTTGTAAGGGTAATTAAAAAGTGATTTAGGTGTTCTGCCATGTATATAATAATTCTGTAAGGTCATTGTGAAATATATCGTGAAGGATAACTTCTTCTTCCTCCCACAAGGATCAGACTGAACCATGTAATTGTATTTTCATGTTTGTGGAGAGAACTTGATTGAATAGAATTCCTTTCTAGAATTGTTTTCCATTTCACTTGCTTTCAGACAGAACCTCCAGGCTTATGAATTATTTTCTGAGTCTGCAGAATAAAGGTATTTAAAATACTAATATTTAGGAACATTGTATGAAATTAAATCTTGATCCATTCTGCACTTGGCTGTGAAGCCCTTTGTTGTAAATAACCTGGGGATACGAATCCATTAGATATTCCTTTATGAAGACTAAAAAGGTATTGCATAGTAAGTTGAAGGTTTTCAAAGAAAGTGTATCCTCTCTCTCCATGCTGATTAGACGTTTAATTCTCTTTTGCCATTGCCTTGAAAATCCCAAACAAAATTAATTATGTGAGCCTAAGGCATCAATTTTTATTTTTTTAATTAGCCCTCTTTGGTTGTTACTAAATAACATAAAACATTTATTGTACATTTAAATGTAACCTACATGTTTCTGTTCTGGTACCATGTATAATTTTCTTTCTTGTTTATTGGTTTGAATTAAGTGGTTTGTTGTCTTTGTTTTGATGCGTGACATGGGTTTTGCTGGAGCTGGGCCCCATTCTAGATTGCATCTGAATAAATCTTGATATTAATTCTTAAGTTAGACTTTAATGACACAGTACTTTTTTAGCAGCACAATGCTGCAGAAACAAAAGCATCTTAAAAAAACAAAAAATGAGAACATAATCCTCCTCTGAGTATTTCACTTACGGTACCATTGTTCACAAACAGATAAATATAAACTCATCATATACCTAAATTACATTTACTTGTCTAAATAAGTACATTTCTGTTAATAATACCATGCATCTTGATTAATGATGTTGTCTTTCAGTATGTATTATCTGCATAATTTGTAACTGTATTCTCTGTATGGGTGAATGCCACAAATAAATACATGGAGTAAATATCATTTGGTTTATTATTACATTAGTGCAACAGTAATGATGCTACTCCATTTTACTGAGTTTGTTGTGCACTGATAAGGAGTATTTTAGAAGTGAGGAACTTCCCTACACAAGAAATGGCAACCATGCAGCTGCTATAAATGAGATTTTAGAGCACAGGTTCTTTAGATTTGCCTGTTTTGTCTTCAGTATTTTTGCTGAATTAGAATTGCTGTTTGGCTGTCTCTCTTCTTCGAGATCTCAGGTATTGACCATGTGGTCTAGAGGCCTCTCAAAATTTAAGATTACCTGTGAGGGGCTACACAACATAACCAAGAAAACAAAGCTTGAGCCATTAGTAGCCATTCCTGTTTTGCTGCATGCATAAGCAGACATGCAGGAGCTACACATTGAAAAGGTTTGAAAAATTGTGTTTGAAATTAAGATATTTCATGTTTTAAATGAGAAAGAAATCCAAAGCACTGTTTGAACTTCACTGCGTGATGAATGCTGCTTCTTGAAATAAGGACATGATAAATGTCTAATAAAAGTGGAGTTTGTTCTGTATATACCTCTGCTACTGAACAAAGGTCTGCTGTTCTTTTCAATATATCTACAAACACTAATGTCTTCCTTTTCAAAGGCTGCTTCTAAAGAATGAGTTTACCTCTATAACTTTAGCTAACTTGTCATAGGGGGTTTTACTATTTCAGTATAAAGACTTCTATAGATCTTGGATTGTCTGTAGGTAAATAAGATGTATTTTATTTATTATTGCAACAGTGTCTTGGTACCTTGATCCAGGTACTCACTTTCGTGCCAGGCAACACAAAATTCAGCTGAAGTGCTTAAATATGATTAAGATAATAGGTGCATCATACTATGCTGCAAGTGGAGGTACAGAATTGTCCCTGCTGTCATCAGAAATTAATTTCATAGTGTTAATACAGATTCAAGATTAGTCACTCTTCAAATCCAAAACAGATTGTTGTCTCAAGCTGTTCTTAGACTAATGAGCTCAAATGGAATAAGGAATCGAGAGGGAAAACAAACAGCTATGAAGAGATTTCTTTTTCCAGTGACATGAAACAACTTGGTAGACAAGACAGTGTAAGGTAAACTGGATAGACACAGGATCCTCTGCAGCTGCGCTGTCCTGGTGCTCACATTTATCCCATGGCAAGATCACAGCTCTCACCTCACAGTAACCTGTTCACGTACCATATCGCTTTAGCTTCAAGGGCTCTGTTTTCACTCATATTGGTAATTTGCTTTGTAGAAGGGGATGTTCTGTTGCATGACTATCATGAGTAGATATTGTTTCTGGCTGCCACAATACAACAGGTTTTTAATTACTGGATGTGATCTGGTAGTGTGAGGCTTTTCATAATGAAAAGCTGTGAGAGAAAAAACATGGTTTCACTTTGAAATATTGAAACATAAGATCTCAGTAGTTTCTGGGTCTGCAGATGATTGGGAGTTTGATTTTGCCATGAGTCAATGAATATCTAAGGCTGTTTTTAATAACTTAAGTAAAATTCATCAGCTCTGGCTAGTTAGCTAGGTAGTTCATTTTCTAGTCAAAATATATTTGGTCATAATTACTTAGAGAAATGCAAATTAAGTAATTTATTCAGAACTACAAATTGCAAGTGATGACATCCCTGAAAACTCAAAAAAAGGGTAATATTGACTGGTGTCGTATTCAGGATTTTCAAAAGTCTAGCATATATTTAAATGTTACCCTAAGTTGACTTTTTACAGAACTGATAGCTTCTTCAGCTGACACACAAACTAACTGGTTTCTGAAGTTGTTTCTGTTTCTGAAGTCAGCTCTTTATTAAATTCATAGTGGAATTGGTGGTTAAAATAAGTCTTCAGTGATACGAGAATTAGGTCAGAATGCTTTTCCTTCATTGTTCTTTTTTTACATGTCAACATTAATCATGGTAGATTGGTTTCCTGTGATACACTTTGTAAAATTTCCTCAGTGATACAAAGTGTTACAAAAAACCATTGCCAGTTGTTCCTGCACTGTTCATCTGCCGTGTTGCAGCTTTCTAGAAGAATTCAAATGTCATTGCAGTTTCATAACCTGCAGTTCTCTGTGAACTCTTAAGTGGTGAAATACTGTTGAATCATGAATCCTGAATCTGTATTAATATTATTAAATTAATTTCTGGTGGCAACAGAGATTATTCTGGGTATGCACTCACAGAGTATTATGATGTGCCCATTATCTTAATCATATTTAAGTACTTTGGCTGAATTTTGTGTTGCCTGGCATTTTTGTACTGCTCTTAGCAAATGATTCAAGGAGAGAATGCTTTTAAAACATACACTATTAGGAAACAAATGCAACTAATTGGTAGTTCTTTGCTATTTATTGCTGGGAAGTGAAGTGTTCCCTGGGTCATGCTGCCAGAGAAATCTGAGATGAACACTAGAAGTCCCCAACTGACAGTGATCTGGTGTGTCTGTGCTCTTACGCAAAGCAGGGTGAGTGCTCTGGTGTTGCAGCTGAGCAGTCTGCATGTGCAGAGCACTGAAAAATGTGTCTCTGCTGTAGGCATTTATAGTTTGTAATTCACTCTTGTAACTAAACACTGAGCAGCTAGCATTTCCTAATGAGTGAGATGAGACAAAACTGTTGTTCTTCATTAATGCCAAGGGAACGGGAATCGACTGGAAATTGCCATAACTAAAAAGCAACAAATTAGAATGTCTTGCAAAGTCGAAGTGTGAAAAAGTCATAACCAGGGGTTCAAGTGACACATTCTTTCCATTTGTGATTTTAAACCACCTTCTGGATAAGGAAAAAATGGGGAGAGAGACATTTGGAAGAGAATTTGTTGTGTGCTATGTATGGTTTGCAGAAACTAGGAGGGAAGTGACTGCAGTGAGCCAAGACAGCAGCACAGCAGGCAGAGCAGTGTGATACCTTCATGAATCACTGCTTAAAGGCCAATCCCAACGCTTGTAAGCAGTGTGAGGACTGGCCAGTAATAGGTTCCTAGCAGGAGAAGGATTTCACTGGCTTGTGATTACACCATCCCACAGGGGTGGCCATGCCGCCCTGCAACCTGAGCTGGCCCTTCTTGACTTTCAATGTCTACAGCGCTGCTATTTCAGACAACTGCGTGTTTGAATGTGTGCCTACATTAACAGCTGCTCATGTGGAAGCTGAACCGGTTCCTCTTAACACAAGGATCCCTCTGCACATAGGTTAGCAAAAGAAGTTTTACCAAATGTGAACAGAAGCTCTTTGTAAAACATTAAATATTTCTGGTGCATTAAGTTATGTTTATCTAAATATCAGAAGGCAGGAATCTGGATAAAGGATCAAGTATATGGAATAATATCTCATTTTCCTTTGTCAAAGAAAAAAGAACATGTAACATTCTCTTAATGCAAAGCAAGAAGATCACAGTAAATTTATTTCAATCTGTATAATATGAATTTCTTAATGAGCCAAATTCCTTGGTATGAAGGGTTTTTCAAAAAAATACTCTGGAAGGTAAGTTTTCTAAACAAACAGCTGACACAGCCTTGCAGAGGTGTGTGGGTAGTAATGTTTAAAGGCTGTCTGGCTTAATGAAGTGTACATACTGCAAACTAGGTAATAGAGTGGATTTTTGCTAGGATGTAAGATTGAAATGCCATATGTTCATCCTCATACTGTTGTCTCATTGCAAGCTGAACATCTGGCTTGGTTTGTTTGGCTATAGATATTTTCAGACAAAAATGATATGTGTTGATATCAATAGGTTTCAGCTGACATGACCAGTTTCTGTAGGCGACATGAAGAATAATGAAGTGTCCTACTGAAGGTCATGACAGCTTGTGTGTGGACTGCACAATCCTGCCAGATGTGTTCCTTACAGAACTGGTGGTTTTCCCATTTATGGTACTGGTTTGAACCCTTGTGTTAGTCAGTGAACACCAGTGATGAACACAGGACTTGAACTGAAGGCCGTTCTCAAAGTTTTTAATTATAATAGAAGTCGAAGCTTTATTCTTTATTTCAAAGTTCAAGAAACTTTTTTTTTTAGTCTAATGTTTACTAGAACTACAGCCTGTAAATCTGCACAGATAATGAGTGCACTCCTATGCCAGAAGGATGTTTAGGGATAGCAAACAAGGCCTCCAGTGAGATCAGTTTGAAATAAGTCTGATTTGAGGAATTCTGGTTTTTGTCATTTGTCATCAGATTGGTATTTAGTATATCACCAGTTCTGTTTTTATTTGTTGCACTTAGTAGCATATTTTCTTGGTCCTGGTGGTAGAAGGGTGGATCACATTACCTACCTCTCAGAGGTGTGCTTCCCCCATTGTGCACCATTACTTTGATAGTAAGTGGATTTGTCTGTTTAAAAATGTCAATTCTCTATGGTTTTTAGAGCTATGCTCTGCTTTGCAAATTGAGAAACTAATTTTCTAGTGTAGTACAGTTTGTTTAGTTAAAAACTTGGTCATTTTGTCCAATTTTTCATGTGAAATTTAACACTAATTAGAGAAACTATTAGCCTTGGTTTAGCTTGGTCCTGCAGAAAGCTTCTGGAGATGGAACAAATGCTTGGGAGAATTAAAAGATGGTCTGGCAATAAAGCTGAAAAGGTGTCTATCCATGGCATTTTCAGGCTTTCCAGGACCCTGGGGATTTCGTATTGGCCATTCTGAGTCATTCCACCCAAGGAACAATAGATTTGCAGAAACTTTAGGCCATTATGTATAGTATGAAATTTAAAGGTGTGTTTTAAAAAACTTCTTCCTCCAAGAAACAAGCTATGCTCCAGTAGAGCAATTAGGAATACTTTATATGTATTTTTAAGCCAAGAAAGTAATATTAACTGCAGGTCAGTTTTTAAATCTTAACTAACATAAGGATATGAGGTCACTGACCTCACCTCCTGCCAGCAGCCAGGCACTTGTTGCTTTATTCCCGATGTGCTTCCTTGCCCCTGCCCTGGCACTAGTGCTTGCATCTGACCCCAAGGGCCTGAACTGGGAAGCTGTGTCAGGCAGCCCTAACAGAAATTTACTCTCATTCCCACTTCATTCTTCCTAATTCTGCCCCTCCTTGTCATTTCATCTTCTGCCCTTCACTCCATGCCTCTGTTACGCTTCATCTAGGCTTGAGATTTACCCCATTTCATATGTACTGAGGATTCTGTTCATAAAACACACTTCTTCCCTAGAACTTTTCTCCATTTTTTCATCTTTATTGCTTACAGCACACTATCCCTGATCTTACTAGTGCCATTGTCATTTCCAAGGTATGTTTATTTGCCTAGCTTTGTCTAGAGTGAAAGCCCTTTATGGGATGGAAGAGACCATATTTGAAGAGAGGGTTATCAGTTGGCTCCAGTTCACTAGTTCACTGCTGTCAGTAGTAATCATCTTTTTAATTCAGACTTTCCTGTAATAAGGATGCAAGAAGCTAACCTTGTTATGTGAGCCTTGTTTTCAGTTTTACTTCCCTTCTTCAAAGCTGTAAATTCTTTCATTACTTTTATTAAATCAAACTGAGTGTGTGGATGACTTTGACTGTCAACAGAAAACATCCAATGTGATGTTTTCATCACCAATCCAAAGATGAACTTGGTTTAGGTCAGAGTACATGTAAGGAGTCTGTGCACTACTTGTGAGATGGGATAGTGGGACTGGATGGAGACCACTCTGCTCCATGGAACAGGGTGTAGTAGGCTCTGGACATTTGCAGTGTGCACCAGCAGCACAGATCAGGATACAGGCGTGGCCCAGGTTTACCACCAATTTTTTGGCTATGGCTTTGTAATAGACAAATGGAGGACGCTGAAATAGCCTCTGAAGTGGACACACAACATGGCAGATACTCCCCTTCTGCTGCAAGTGGCAAGGACACAGCCTGCTGAGGCCAAACCAGATGTCAAGAGCTGAGACCTCTGTGGTTCTCAGTCACCACCCAGTGTCTGTGAGCTGGCAGAACCAGCTGCACATCCACCCTGCTTTGTGAACATACCATGGCATTTTTGGCTGTGCCCTGTCACTTCACAGCTGAGACAGGGCAGAGTCAGAGTGGGGAGGAGAGGAAGTAGAGTCAGTGCTGCGTATTCTGCTCTTTCTGCATGGCCAGCTTGGAGGCCACAAACCATGCGTGAGAGCCACTGGTGCACAGCATAGATCATATTTTCTTCATAAAAATATTCAATTTCATTAACTTCCCCTGGTTTGGGTAGGTATTAGGACCTGAGTTTCAGTGTGACTTTTTGGCACATGAAGGAAGAATGCTGAAAGTAAGGGATCAAAAAGAGTAAGGAGAAGGATTCAGCAAGAGATTAGCAACTTCCTTAGAAACTGCAGATGTTTCTGAGGAAAACTGGGCAGACACAGACATGCTCCTATGCTCCTGGCAAAAAGTAGAGTTTGGGGGAAATATTTTCATTCTTCCAGTTACAGATACCTAAGAGTAATTTTGCCAGAGCTCTCAAAGCGAGCAAAATATTCCTAGTTTTGTCACAAGAAATATTAGCAGAATCGGAGTTTTTCCTCTTGACTAAAACAAACAAGATTCTTAATGTGAATTTTATTTGTAATATTATTTAAGATGTTTCTGTATATAAGGACTCAGAAGTCTGTTTCTGAAATGGTATTGCATAGTAGAAGTAGTGTCTGGTTCTGACTTAACTGCCCACAGAGTAAGTTTAGAATGTCAGGTTCTAAATTAAGTATCAGAATATGTGATTTCTCCATCTATTTTTTACATGTGAGTATGGGATCAGGAGCTTTTCCAGCTGCTTGACTTTAACCAAAGCCAAGTTCAAACAGGGCCATTCTGTTCTTTAATCTCTGAGAGTTTTTTTGTTGATACTTTTGTCACTTGACTCTCAGTACCTACCTCTTTCAGTTCATGAGAAAGATTGTTGCAGGTACTTAATTTTAATCCGCCAGCAGCAGGTTGGGATTTGTTCCATGTCATAAAGTGTGTAAGCATAAATGAGGTCCAGTCAGAAAAAGGTACAGGGAGAAGGCAGTTTGCAGCTTGAACCACTGTGTGCATTAAGGCCTCTGTAAGTCATGTCTGATTATTCAGAGAGCTGTGTCAGGTTGAGCAACTCCCTTTTGTTTACCTATGAAAGGAAATTAACTTTTTATGGATGGAGACTCTTGATGGAATGGAAATGAATTCTTTATTCCTGCTCCAGAGTCAGATTCCAGATGGTCTGGTTATAGTATTGTCACGTAATCAGCACTTCCTTTCACACTTGTCTTGGTTAATGTCTGACAAAAGGTCTTTGAAATTGCAGGGTCAATTTCATTTAATTTTCTTAGTTTTCTGAAAATGTTTCATCTTTAAGATGAGAAAATAATAATTTAAATTCTTAATTTGCTTAAAACAGGTTTTGTTTTTATAAGTATTCCAGAATATATGGATTGGTCTAACTCTGAGGAGCAGACTTTATATAATATAGAGCTGTAGCATAGCAATAGTCTTCAAGAAGCTGAAATAACAGTATCACTGCTCATTTCCTACAGTCTCGTGGCTGCCAAGATCTGTTTGGACGGGAACAGTTCTGGCTTCTCTGCACTTTTCAGCTACATTGGGATAAACCTTCATAAACGTTATTTGTAATCTTAGACACATATTAGATTTTGTATTGGAAATCTCATGACATAAAACTATCTATGTGTCTATTGTGTCTATTTCAGTTGTATTAAAAATGCTGTCAGGACAATTTCCATCATGTTCTTCTAGTGCTCCTGTTCCTGGCCTGAACACTGGTGACATATGACAACTTAAACAGAAGTTGACTTATGTTTTTTGAATGGTGGAAAATATTTTTTTTTAAGAATTAATGCTTACTTTATCTGTACCTTTTGTTCCTTCTGATTCCTCTTGTCCCTTAAGAGTTCTTTGGAAATATGCATTCCACAGTTAGTCAGCATGACCTGCTGGTCTGAGCAGAAGGCAGATTTGGGAGTTATAAATCCAAGGACTTGCTGTGTGGCCTTAAAAAACTTATTTAACCTCTGCTTCCCTGCCAGTAAAACCAGAATACCTTAATCTGAGGGTGATGTTGACATTAGCATGCATAAAATCTTTAAAATTAACTGATACTGATAGCCTGTAGGATTTTTTACTCAACATATTCACTTTACTCAATATATTCATGACAAAAAGGAATACAAATGCCTTGATATGTCAATTAATAATCTCATTGTTAACTATTATTTCTTTAGCACTCTTAGGCATGCATGAATTCCAGACAAAAGCTCTGGTCTTACATAATCACTCTCCAGCTGAGACTTCTGCACCAGTGTGTGAAGTCCCATTGATTTCAGTGGCTGTGGGCAAAAGCAATCGGTGTCCAGAGAAGATTTAGATCCAGAATCATGGCCAAGGATGGAAGACCTGCCTGTTGTCAGCTAGACATGATGGAAATGAAAGAAGATTAAAACAGGGAAGTTGAGCCAGGTATTTGCCATTTCCTGCAGTTTCTAAGAAATTCATTCCCTGTGTCACTGCCTCTGGCTGAGGTTCAGTGTAAGCAGAGAAGGAAGGATTGTGAACAAGACACTTCCCTTTCTTCTTTCTGGTGGATGTAGGGGGTCTCAGATTTCCCTGTTGAACAGGGGATCAGTTTTCATTCTGGAAACAAGTTTGGCAGCAAGAGGATGTATGAGCTATGGAATCAGAGCTTTGGAAAGTCTTCAGTGACATTTCTCCATTCTTAGCACATCATTTAATGACAGCACTTGATGGCCAGGCCCTAAATCTAGCATCCAGGCTCAGAAGTCAGGCCAGACCCTGCATGTTTGAATGCAAGAAGCTGAGGAGTGCTCTCCAGCCATGTCTTGGACTAGCTCTGGAGCTACTTTGCTCAGACTGCTCCAGTCCCATGGGTGAAGATGAGTTTGTGAAAAAGAGCTGTTTTATTTCCTGTAGCATTTCTAAGTCTCCTCCATTCTGCTCCCTGGGTTTCCAATCCAGGCAGTCACACAGGATCGTATCTTAAATGGTGTCTTACTCTGTTCTTGTACAGCCCTTGGCAGGACTGGTCCTGTGCAGTAGAGGTCAGGGCCAGAACTCCTCACAGCACTAGAGGAAACAGCCAGTCTGTTCTCAGAGCTGGAGCCCAACTTGCCTCCTGGTATCCAGAAGGAAGAAGTTTTGAAGTTTCAAGGGAAAAATAAAGGTAAATGTAATCAAGAATCCACTGAGAGATAGGAGGGAAGAAGAGTAAATGTAGCTTAAGGTACTGATAGCAGTCTTGTAAGGCTTTATTTTGACCGTGAAATTCATTGCTTTCACCACCCTTGCGCACAGTGTTGGACTGTGGGAACAAAACACCATTGTTCAGGGTGCTGCATTGTGAAAAGCTGCCTTGAAGTGTCACCTGACTATGGTGAGGCTCTTGGTGCAATATAGTTAACATCAGAGACACTTGTCTGGTATGAAAATAGCCAGACTTAAAAATATTCATAGTCCTGCAAGATGTATGAGTTAAGCAGTCTTAGACCTCCTGTGTAAGCTCTGTTGTTTCTATTTTCTGTTGTGTTGTACTAGAGAAAATGTCCTTTACCACATATTTTATTGCACTAGGCTGAGGCAAGATCAAGTGTGAACCTCTCTCATTAGATGTTCATGTTGAAGCCTGTGTTGGCCTCATTGACCACTAGGAGATCTGTTGCTTACAGTGATTGTTAAATTTAAAAATAATAGCAATTCTGATTCTCCCTCTGCAATCTAACGCCAATCTTGCTTTGGAACAGCTGAATCCTTTGCATTCTCTCACTTGGCTGCTTGCTCATCTCCCATGAAGATAAACACGGAGTTTAAGGGAATTTCCCATGTGGAAACTCCCTGTTCTTTATGAGAACACTGGGTGCAGCATTAACTGTGTGCAACAGTCACTTCACTTTATTTTTGGTCCACTTTCATTTTTGTTAGCTTCATTTCTTTCCTGAAGAGGGGAAAAAAGGTGAGAAAAGGATTTACTGACCCATTATTAGTTGTTCAGATTCCAATCTGACTTTCCACACTGTAAATCCAGAGTAAATCCACTGAAGTAATGGTATTGCTCCAGCTTTCCACTGTGGAATTGCCTGTTTTATTGCCTCAAAGCTCATTGTACATAGAGATATCCAGTAGAGATTGACAAAGATGTCTAAAAAACAATAATGTCTCTTTCCAGCTGTGTGAATTGCAGGCAAATTTCCAACCATTCAAAGCCCAGAAAATTTTATTTGGATATGGGTAGCTCATCCGTTCACCAGAGACACTGGTATGCCTCAGCAGGGCAGCTAACTTAGGACAATGATTGGACTTTGTCTTAGCAATTCAGTGGTATGTAAATATCTGATTGTAGTTTATGATAAAAACACAAAAGGCTGGGAATATTGATTGACAGTTACTCTGGGAACAAGGGAAGACATGGGTGAGTGACATTGCCTGAATGCTGCAACTGACAGACTCTAAGCATCATTAAAACCCTGTGCAAAGTGTAGATTCCTCTTCTAAAGACAAGATTAACTTCTAAAGACGTGATGAACTCTTTTATATTGCCAAATACTCTTCAAGGAGTTGTGACAATTTGTAAACAAATATTTTAGCTATTACAAATCATGAGGCTGGGTAGATTTTAGTCTCTGTGTCCTGATGTCACCGTGTTTCACTTTCCAGGTGAAGACACACTCCTTTTATCCTGCCACAGCTGGGTTGTTGTTTCACTGGGTTTTTTTAATGAACCAGCTCTAAGATGAGATGCTTGCCTGCTTTTGTGAGTGTAGATGACAGAGGAAGTCATTTGGTTGCACTGTGCAGATATCTGAGGATTTCTGAAAGCTCTTTCAGTTTAGGTCTATCCAGCTTTCTGTGACACCAAAATAATCTCAAGGCTTGGACAAAGTAGTTTTACAGCCAAGTGATCTCAATCATTTCCTAAGCAATATTAAGATAAATAGATATAGTAAGTGTAAGCTTCTAGTTTGTTCTCTCAGTCCTTGCAGATGCAGCAATGCTTGTATTGGTAAAGACTGCTCGTAAAACCGAGAGGTGAAATTATTAATGCGTGGAATTTGGCTACTCAGAATTAAGTAGCAGATCTAGCTAAATTAAATACTGATTAAGATGTTTAGGCTCTGTATGCTTTATCTCTGAATGCATTTTCTTTGTATTAGGAAAAGAAATAATAATAAAAATAGATAACTTGGAGTTTTAATAATGAGGTGCTTTGAAGACCAAGTCCTAAAAGCAGGAAAATTATTCTGAATAGCATATTGGAAAGCAAATGAAGATAGAAGCAGCCCTCGATAGGGGAGGAAGAGCTGGTTAGACATCTCAGCCAAGTAGAAAACAGAAAGACTAAATGAATGAGACTAGAATTGTCTTTCTGTGTAGAGAGTGACTTACACCAAATAAAAGGCTATGTAATTCAGGCAAGGAGAATTACTTTCTCACTGGGAATAATGAGGTACAATTATTTTTAAAATAAAATTAGGGTTCAGTTCTGTAGTTCACTCACTGCATTGAAATGGCACCCTGCCTCATGCATTTTCAGTGGCTTTGTCTTTACTTTCCATGTTCATTCATCATTTATATTTCACTGAAGACCTTTTTGTGAGAAAGCAATATTATCTTGCCATGATTGCTTCATGGGTATTAAAAATGGAAATAATTAATTCTATGAGTTTTTTTTAAATTTATGTACCCGGTATCTTTTCTCCTTGTGCTAACAATGAAGGACAGTGTCCAGCACAGCCTTTGTAAGTCATAGGCAGTCATAGCCTAAAAAAGGCTGATGTGTATAAGATTACCATTGTCAAAGATTGCCAGAGTCCTTGCAAGGGTCCAAGTACTGGACCCTTGAGAGGAACTGGCATTTATCAGAAAGACTATTGATAACTTGAAGGGCAGTACGTTCAGCCCACTGGCTATGAGTGGTGTCAGAAACTCCACCGAGGCACCCCAATTCTTTGTGTCATTTGTTTGAAATAGCATGCCTCTTATTTTTCTTTTTTTTTTCTTTTTTTTTTTTTTTTTGACCATCATAGTTACTTTGGGAACAAAGATGTTGCAGGTGGGCATGAGGCTTTATAATACTCATAACTGTGTTATGTTCAAGTAAAACAGGGCAAGTAGAGAAAGAGTGTAAACATGGGAGTGAATGGAATGGACTAAACCAGTGAGAACCTGGTAGTTGGTGCTGAGAAAGGATGTAAAAAAGAAAGCAGTGAAAAAAAGAAAAAGAAAGTACAGCATGGAAAATCAAGGACTAATTCTACCAAACTAATTAGGCAAATATGAAATAAATAGATTCTGTCTTGATGGAGTTACTCAGGTAAATACCTGTTTACCTGAAAGCTGCATCTGGCCTTAAGCACTGACTTTGTGCTTCTCCTCAGTCTTCTAGTTCTTGCCCTGAAATAACCTGTTCCTGTCGGTATAACATGATTCACCGTTTTGCCAAGAGTACCCGTGTTCCTTATCATGTCTAACCTTGTGTTCTGCAGTTCAGAGCCGGAGCAGTCTGTGTTAGGCCTGGCACAAACATCCTGCTCCTCCACAGCATTCAAACCCTGTGCAGACATTCCCCAAGTATTAATCACCACGGAACCCTTAAGCTGAGACTGCTGATGGCAGAGCTTGGTAACAATAATGGAGTTTTTATATCTTCAAGGTTCCTTCAAGAAACAAATTACTTCTGGAGAAATTATAAGAGTTTGAGCCATAGTCTGTGGAAATCAGCAAAACATTTTCTGTAGACAGCAGTGTTCCTGAGCAGAGTTGTCACTTTTCATGCTAAACAGAATGAAATGTACAGAATGAAAAACACAGACCATTTGAGCTGACCTTAGTATTCCTCATTCTCTGACAAGCTTGAGCATACATCATTATGCTACTTGGAGGAAAGCACTCATTTTCCTCCCCAAAAGCTATTTCATTCTGTTTTTTGTCTATGCCATTAATTTACAATCAGCTTTGGGATTTCTTCTAAAGCATACCATTACTTTTTCATTTAAATTTTTAAAATATCACCAAAACATTTGCATTAGCATTAAACAGTAGCCATCATTCATACTGTCCAGCCATCAGGTATGTGGCATGCTGTGAGGACAGTCCTCACAGAGTAAGAACTTGGTATGCCATTGCTCTCTGGGGTCTCTGTGTCCCAATGTATGCTGAAAACTCAGTGACAAGCAAGGAATATTTTCCAGCCTGAGGTACAGCCATTTGAGCTTACAGCAATGCCAGATTTTACAAAGCTTTCATTCTACATTGGCTCTTATGACTAGCCACATCCCCACCATCTCGGAGTGCATTTCAGTACTGCCTTAAGCACTGTGCCCAGCATGTGTCCAGTGGGGGTTGTTCTCCCACTGTTGCCTTGTGTTCATGCTTTCCAGTTGAATTTTTCAACAAGAAAGCATCAGTTTGTCGAGGCTCTGCTTCCTGCTATTTTTGGTCAAGCTTCCCTTCCTCAGATAACACCCATCTTCATCCAGCTATCCAAAGCAATTTAGCAGGCTAATGAATAGCAGCAGCAGTTGCAGTTGCTGTGGGAAGACAGAGATTTTTTTATTCCTCAAAATAGCTTTTTAATGAACTTGTGAATTATTTCCCTTTCCTTCTTTCTAAAACCTTGAACAGTTCCTTAATTTTGGTTGCTGGAAAGCTGTCACTAAGCTCTTCTCATTGTCTAAGCAGAAGCAAACCAGAAGTTTCAGTATGCATGACCATCTCCCAGCCAGTGCCTGCCATAAGCACACGGTTCTGGGATGGCTCCTCTGACAGTGAGACCCGGTCCTGGAAGGCAGTGACAGTGCTCAGGCTGCACCCACCCCACTGTGTGATCCATTCAGCAGGTGAACTTTTTTACATGTGTCTGTTGTGACATGCAGGGCTTTCCACCATCCAAAGTGCCTGCAGCGAGTCTGCTAGCACAGAAACTTCTTCAGAAGTGGATGCTTTATCTGTGGAAGACAACTAACATTGTCATCAAAAGCCCTGTCTGCCTTTTCATACAGTAAAAAGTCCTGAACTTTCTCAATAAGTTTTCTTCAGTTTCTTTGAAAAAAACCCTTCCCTTCTCAAATGCAATCTTTCCATCCCTGCCCTGCTGTCCCATTTAGTGTTGGTTGTAAAGTAAATTCAGCATCTGTTTAAATGGAGTTCAAAGTTTCTCAGCACTGTAAGTGAAACTGATTTTTTGCTGTTGCAAGGATGGCCTGGTCCAATGTGAATGTGGAGGGGACAGAGGGAAAGATTTGGGTGGTCCTGAAGTCAGATGTACTTCTGCCATTGCCAGTGCCATGCTGCAACTGGGAGGACTGTCTTCATGAATCACAGGTAGCACAGAGAGGAACAACAGGCAAATAGAGAGAAACCTGAATAACCACATAATCCATTACTGCAGGCAGAAGATTTGTGGAAAAGTAGAACATTAATAGTATTAGTCACTGTAGTTGCAGTGAGTGAGATTCATCAGGAAAAATCACTCAGTTGATTGTTGCATCTTTCACCCACAGGATTTCAAAGCATCTACCAGAAAAATAAGAAAACCAAACCAAAACAAAAAGCAGCACACTAGCACAGCCACATGCACATCCCCCAATATTTAAATGGGTATGAGCCCCATATTAACACTTCCCACTTGGTATAAATACACATAAAATTGTGTGAACAAAAACTCAGTTAATTTGCAAAGTCATGCTCTCAGAAAATGTAACATATTTTAATCCAAATTTATTGTGGTTTTCTTTTCACACAGAGGCTGCAGCTCTAAAAACATCTTACAAGCACCCAAAAATCTTCACTATGTCTCTATAAGGTCAGATATGGAGTGTGTAGGTGACAATTAGGTGGATAGAAAATGGACTGGATTGCCTGATTCAAAAGGTTGAGATCAGCAGTACAAAATCCATCTGTCAGGTTACAGCTGGTGGTGTTCCCCTGGGACTGGTACTGGGGACAACACTTTTTAATGTGTGTATTAGCGACTGGAACCTGTGGGAAATGCCAAATTGCAGGGATGTGGTTAACATTCTGGAGGGCAAGGCTGCTATTTACAGGGACCCTGACAGTGGAGGCATGGACTGACAGGAGCCTCATGACAACCAGCAAAGGCAAATACGAAGTCCTGTTCGTGGGATGGAATAAATTTGTGCAACTTCTCAGTCTGGCCAATTGTCTAGGAGGGAGCTTTAAAGGAAGGGGTCTGGGTGTCCCTGTGTGCCTCAAGCAGGATGTGAGAGTAGCTCAGTTGGTCAGAGCATGGTGCTAATAACACCAAGGTTGCGGTTTCCATCCCTGTATGGGCCATTCATTTAAAAGCTCAACTTGATGATTCTGCTGGGTCCCTTCCAACTCAGAATATTCTGTGATCTGTAATATGCTGGCAAAGACCAACCATATGTTGGGCTGTTAGCAGGAATCTAGCCAGCAGATCAAGAGTGGTTGGTCCTCTCTGGTATTCCACACTTGTGAATTCCGCAGCTGGGGTACTGTGTCTGCTCTGGAGTTCCCCAGTTCAAGAAGTTCACTGACAAATTGGAGCAAGACCAGCAGAGAGTCACCAGGATAGTGAGGGGACAAGAGCATATGGTGTTTGAAGAGAAGCAGCCAGAGCTGGTTTTGTCCAGTCCCATGAAGGAAAGCCAAGGGAGATGGTTTTGCTCTCCCCAGCTCAGTAATGTGAGTCAGACTCTTGTGTGTGGTGCACACTGGCAGGATAAAAGGCAGTGGGCACCAGCTGCAGCACAGGAAATTCATTCAGATGTTAGGAAGATCATTTTCACCATGAAGGGATTTCCTTACAGAACAGGCTGTCCAGAGAATCTGTGTCATTTCCAGACCTTCAACACTTGACTTACACAGTACTGGGCCACTTGATCTTGCTGGACTAATGTTTAACAGGAGGAGGGACAATATGACTTCTAAGGTCTCTTCCAGTCTAAATGACCCCAATTCTAAAGGGAAGCACTGATGAGGGGAAGTCCAGTCCCACTAAAATCTGTTGCTTCAATTATGAAACTTACTGGTTGAAGGGGATGTGAAATGAAAAGCTCATGCCATTCCATGAGAACAGTTTAGATTTTAGAATTTTCAAATTATTTTAGTAGGCCAATATCAAGGTCTTTTTAAAGTTTTGTTTTGTTTTTTTTGTTTCTCTAGAAAGACATGACAAAAGATTAGATGTTTGTCTGGTAATCAAATAGTAACTAAGCCTTGAGCTCTTTCATCAAGAAAGGGTGCCCTGACCTTTAGGCCGGAAAGTGTTAGCCTCCCTCCTCTTTCCCTGGCACAGCATACTCCATCTGGAAAAGTAGCTCTGGAAAGGGTAAGTGAGGCATTTTTACAGGGAAAATAATTCAGTTAGAAATTTTTGACCAGGTCTACATGGCCCCCACAGTGTAGGACCATCCAGCAACTTTAAAACAAAAAGTAAAAAAAGAGGTTCCTCACACTGCAATCACTGTAATTTCTGAAATAGAAGGACATTGTGAAGACAAAGAAGTTGGCCAGTATTTTGAGATTAACACCACTGAAATGCAAAGTATGTCCCAAAATAGATTATAATCATAAATGATAGAGCTCTGTTTTTGTGTCTCCCACAGTAATGATACATTTGATCTCAACAGGAACATCCCACAGAAAAAAAAAAAAAAAAAAAAAAAAGCAAGAATGAGCCCTCAGACTTTGAGCTCATGTGGTTGTCAGTGTCTTGCGATTGTGATGCTTTTGTGTGTGGCAAGAGGGGTGGTGGTAACCAGTTGTGGAACAGACTTCATGATGAACTACAAGATTAACACGCTTTCAGTGACAGTGGCCTTTATCTTCCTTGCATCAGACAGTACAAAGAGATGTAAATCTGTCCTAAAATCTATCTGTCACATAAAATCTTTGTTTCCTGCTTCTTCATCACCTCTTTTGCCAGAGATGGTTAATTATGGATGGAAGATGGTCTCATCTGCCTGACAGTGTCCTGGACATCATCCTGTCAACCAAGTTTGAAGAGGTGAATTTAGGGAAAAACTGGCCCTGATCATTCTCCTTCAGCTGAATCCAGACTGCATTCAGATGAACATTCGATATTTCATCTTTCCATTTTCATCTTCCACTGCAGACTTGAGTTCTTCCAAGTGGGCACTGCCTCTGCCTGGGTAACCACAGCAAGTTCCTGGCCCCTGCTCACTACTGCAATAGAGTAATACTTATCCCCAGCCATCCAGATGTGGGCATGCTTGTACTGTGATAATGGTGATAGCAAAATGAGAAGCAGGAAGAATTAATTTTTATGCTGTTAGCTACAGGGCACTTGGGGAGAGCATGTGGAGCAGCAAAAGCCATGCTGCCGTTTGTATGTTAGCTATCAGTGTTAAACTACATTATCTGGAATGTTACAAACACCCTTTATTCAGTTCCCAAATTGGTTGGTGAATGCAGGGAAGATTCTACTTGATGGATTTGATGGTCAAAAATTGACCATCCTGACTTTGAACTGGCTTGTACTTGGGTGAGGCCTAAGGATGCTTAAAGCTGCCTTTGGAGACCACGGACACATTTGGGCGTTCCCAAGGAACCCAAGAGAGCTTGGCTTCCCACAGACACTCTGGGAATCCCAGGGAGTCTTTTGTTACAATGTATTTGCTGGCTTGATTCTGGTTCTGCTCAAATATTGATCCTGGATCCTTGCTTTGATCCCTGTATCCCACTCCCCTTCCTGGTCCTTCATTTCTTGTCCCAGCCATTTGCACTGGCACAGTGCCCCCCCAGCCCCTCTTTTTGGGGCTATGGAAGGGGAGGATGTCCCTGCTAGACTGCTAACAAAGTTTTTCTCAAAAAACGCTTTGTCACTTCCTAGCCGGGATGTATCTCCAGAGAAAAATGTCACTTTCCTCAATGGAGCCACTGTGTTCAAGCCGGGCAAGAAAAGATTTAAATAGCTTTAGTAGAGTCTGTCTACGAAGCCTGTGAACTCTCAGGCCATGAGAGGAAGCTTTTAAAATGCTCTTCATATACTGGAAAGCCTTTTGTCTCCAAGAGTTCAACACAGGCCCCTGTCCCAGCCGCACAGTCCCTCTTCCCAGCAGGCTCCCATCCTTTACCCCTCTGCTCTCCACTGCTTGCTGGAAGTGAAAGATGCCGCAGCAGGCGGTGCTGCGGCCCTCCAGGTTTGGAGAGGTCCTTATCTTGTTTACAGTCTCAGAGTATGGTTCATGGTCACAAAAGAAGCCTGCCCAGATCTGCCTGCTGTGGCTGGCGAAAGAAAATGTGCTGCCTGACGTGTTCAGAGTCAAGGGGGTTTCAGTTTTTTTCCATCACTCTGATATTTTTACTTTTTCTGTGAACAAATCTTCAGGTTTAGAAAGACATTGTGTGAGAGCTGATGCACAATTTGGCAGGGGG
Organism: Poecile atricapillus; assembly: GCF_030490865.1. Lineage (NCBI taxonomy): Eukaryota > Metazoa > Chordata > Aves > Passeriformes > Paridae > Poecile > Poecile atricapillus. The sequence goes on along the minus strand of NC_081250.1, from coordinate 132,833,032 downwards.
CTGTTAGTTGTTAGGCTATTAGCTTTAATAAGTAGTTTTATGTCATAGTAATAAGACCAGTATTTCTGATAGCTTGTGACAACAGACCTAAGAAGTCTGATTCCCAGAATTAAGTAAAGGGATTTTTTACAGCTCAGAGACAAGGGAAAGGGTCAGGCACCCAGCTGCCATGGCATCTTACATTTCCACAGTCAGCTCTGCCACTGTGGTAATTGTCATTAGGAGCTAATGTCCCACACAGCTGTCCCCCATGGCCTCTTTTCAGATCTCTGTAATCTGGGGACTTCACAGGAGGAAAAAAAATCAATGTGATACAATGAGGAGTAAGGGACAGTTGAAGATATTTGGGGTTTTTAATTGTATTTTTAGATTATTCAGTCTTCAGCATTGGAGAAGATTGTTTATTAAACGTGTTTAACTTTCAAAGTTTCAGACTTGCAAATCACCCTATAGTATTCTTATAAATTTTATACCTGTAAGTAGATATACCTATACAACAATTCAAGACCCTGATGGATGGTTTATTCTTCTCGAGCTTTTGGATGGAAATAATCTTGAGTTTTTCAAAATACTTGCACTTTTAAACACAAAAATGAGTAGATTATAACATTCTAATATGTGGTCTTGTTTTTGGAAGATGAGTTGGAATGTTTTTAAGTTTGTAATTTTCCTTACTGTGCAAATCTTCCTAGAAGAAATGGTAGATTTAATCTTTTCAGGAGGAGCTCTCAGGCTCGTATCTGCCACAGGCTGTATCCTCTCTTTAACAGTGTGTTGGAGCATTTATGAACAAAGTTATCAAAGCTCAAATATCTGATCAGTTCCAGAATAGACAGTCTGTGCTCAGGAACTCCAGCATCCATCCAATGCAACTTGCTTCTCCTTCCCCTGGATCAATAATAGCTAGTAGGGATGAAAGCAACACATCGAACTCCTTCAGTGCTACTGCTGATGCTTTCTGACAAGCTGTTGATTGAAAGGAGGGACCCCACAGGCACTTTCTGTTAAGAAGAAAAAGGTAACAGTAAACATTTTTCCAATGCAACCCCTTTAATTTACAAAGCACGTGCAGAAGTCTGTTTATTTTAGAGCAGAAGAAATCAAATAGGAGTGACAGCATCTTGGAGCTGGGAACACATTATCTTTCAGCCAAAAGTCTCTAGAAGGGTGGGGGATTTTTCCTGCTATGAAGACTTCTATTTTGTCTGCATATAGTTGTTAATTTTTATTTTTTTTTTCTCTGCTGTGTCTGCATGTCTTTAACATTCACAGAAACCACCAGAGATAGCAAATGAGCCACTCTGCCTTTGTTGTGAGTCAAAATCTTTGTTGTTTGAGTTGGTTCCAGAAGGAGGCTAAGCCTTCCTGTAATAATGGGAAGTGTCTGTGTCCAGCCCCTGACATTACATATCATCATAATAGCTCTGAAGGTCCAAAGACACAAACGAGGACAGGACTGCAGGTGAATTTTACATGAGACCAACCTATATATGCACTTAAAAACTATACATAAATCTTTGGGAATCTGAGCTTGTATTACAGGTCTGAGACATGCTGCAATTTTCATTGTACTGGTTAGGAACAATTGCTTTGAAATCAGTTTATTTTTCATGCAATAATTATAATTGCTTAAGGTAAGACACCCATGGACTACAGAGGGTCTGGTAAGGGGAGAGGTGATATACAGCAAGATAGGAAATACTGAGACTGTGAGGAATTAGGAGATGAAGGATGTGTGAAACATTGCAGGATGACATGAAGCAAACATCTCTGCTTGATTTGCTGGTTTTTAGTTGCTAGTAGAGGTGAATACTATTCCCTAGGCTTATTTTTGGTAGGTCCCTCTTGAAAACTGCTGAGTGGTGAATGGGTTAGTTGTTTTATGAAAAGTGCTCTCTCGAGGATAGCTGGTTTAAAGGTTGTCTGGGCATTGGTCATGGGCTTGCTTAGAGACCACTGCACATCTAGCTAGCGTCTTCCTCGGGTTCTGCACTGGGCAAAGGAGTAATAGGAAGTCCAAAATAGAGTCATGTGAATTTTCTTATGATTTAATACTTTTTTCTTGTTGTCTTGTCTGATTAACTTGTCCAGACATCCACAAGTAATTTTCAGTATTTCTTTGGACGCAGGAAAAAACAGACAACCAATTCCCTTCAGATCAGTTTAGCTACGGGAGGGCGTGAGTGTGGTTGTGGAGGGTGTGGTGCACGCTCAAAGAAATCAGATATCTCCGGGGAACTAATTAGAGCTTTTAACTGTTGTTGCAATCTCTTCTATGGAACAGAAGTTTTCACATGAATATTTCTTTCATTAGAGGTGAAATCAGATCCTCATCCCGCACTTGCTGTGTTTGGAGTGCTGCCAAAAAGCTCTTTTAAAAAGGCATTCCTACCGGAGTATGTCATGGGCTATTCTCTGCTCCCAGCTCAGATGGGGAACTGGAATGCAGACCTCCCAGTCACACACTAGTGGTGGCATTCGGGAGGCTCACGTTGCAATCTAGAGAAAATAAGCATTAAGGCAGAGGCAATACCACATGAAAATGACAGGGAAGAACAACCAAAAGACATGTGCTGTCTGTAGGGAGCTCAGCAAATCCACAGCCCTCCAAACCTGCGTTTAACGCGTCCGGAGCTTAAGTCAGTGTAACAACCAGCTGGGATTTACACACATGTACTTCTACTAAAAAGTTCTTTTATAGCTTTTAAAGGCAGTATCTCCACAAGAGAGTGAGCTGCCTAAAGAGTAGAGTGAAAAGCAAGAGGAGAATGAAACATCTGTGCTGAAAAAGGTGAGAGTCAGATAATGGAAAACTCTTTAAAAAGATGAGCACTAGATACAGAGTCCTCATTAATCTTGTGGTTAGCCCATCTTCCCTTCTCCTTTCTGTAAGGAGAAAGTGTAAATATATTTAGTCTGAGCTAGAGAGAATTTCATTTTAGATTCTCTGTTTCCCGGATTTATTTTAAACAAGCAGACACCCCCTCCCCCTTCTCCCCCTTCCCCCCCGTAAATATTTCCTACTTTTTTTGGTGTCATGACAGATTAAAACTGGAATATCTTTCAGAGATCATGTGAAAATTTTATTTTTCCTGGGCAAGTGTCATGAATATCAATATACTAAATAGAACAGACTGTGACAATAAAAATGTTGATCTCTGTGGCTGCTGAAAGAGTGACATTAAGTGACTCTCACTGATATTTAATTTGCAAATTGAATTGCACTTATTGAGGGAGGGGAAAAGCTGCAACGCTCATGTTGATGAAAAACTCTGCATTTGGAAACGCTCCTTATTAATGATTCAAAACATACAGTTCCTAGGAGCTGTAAACAAGTTCAGTATTCTGCACACTAATCCATAACCATTATCATATGTAGAGAACAAGAAGTTACTCATAAACAGATGTTCCCTTTGCCAAACCCATTTGTTTAATGCACATTTTACTTTCCAGGTCCTGGTTAGCAACTTTCTGTGGTGGGTAGATGACATGAAAGGATGGAAAAGCAGGGATAAGTTTGCCTGCAAAGGAGCAATGTTTTCATGACTGTTCTGAGTCTTTTCCATCTTGCCTTGTAGTGGAAGAGTTATTCATCTTGGACTTGCTCTCACTGCCCTGGAGGGCACTCAGCTTTATGCTTCCAGGCACTGTGAGGCAGAGGGAGATGCCAAACGTGTTCTGTTACCAGAGAGCTGTGTCATTAAGTGTGCTCTCTGCTCTGACTGGGAATGAAGCCTGGCATTCACAAATGCTTATGCCCAGAGAAGGCAATTATCTTGCCATAAGTTATAGGTGAGCTTTAAGTAAAAGGTATGCCAAAAGCAAGGGTGGAGGAAGAATTACTGCTCAAAGCATAACTAATTTCTAAGCTACTTCATGTTTCTCAGGGCCTCGTTCAGCCCAGGTGCTGAGTGTCTGTAAGTATGGAGATCCCACCACCTTTCTGAGCAACCTGTTCCTCTGGCTAAGTACTCCCATGAAATTCCTTTCCATATGTCCTGCTGGAATTTCTCTCCTTTTGCTATGCACATCCGATAAGCAAATAACTCAGTCTTTCCTGTGACTCCCCATACAGAAGATGTATGCACTGTAAACACCTTCCCTCAACCTTCTCCTCTCCAGGTCAAAAAATCCAGTTTTCTCAGTCCCTGCTCCCACAGTGGGTGCTGCATCACCACGACCATCTTGGTGACCCTCTACTGGACTCTCCAGTTTGTCAATGTTCTCCTAGGAGCCCCAAACTGGATACAGTAGTCCAAATGCAGTCTCCTGAGTACTAAGCAGCTCTTTACATCTATCCTAACAAAGAAAAGACTGTCATGAACTAAAAACCTGGACAGGCTGTGCTGAGATCTCTCAGAACTCTGTCACTGCAATTACTTAAAGGGGGTTTCTCAAAGATATTTAAAGAAAGAACAAGAGACAATGGGCAGAAACTGAAATACAGGAAATTCCATTTAAATGTATGAAAAAAATCTCTCGCTGTGAATGTGGTCTAACACTGGAACAGTTTGCTAGCGAGGTTGTTAAGTTCCCATCCTTGGAGATACCCAAAACAGAAATTAACACAGCCCTGAGCAACCTGCTGTGCCTGATCTTCCTTTGAGCAGGGGTGGGTTGATGAGGTATCTTCTATCCTTAAATATTCTCTGATTCTGTGAACTGTTAAGTGAGATTAAAGGTACATGTTTAAGGCAGGTTCTAGGATGATCCACATTTGAATCTTTATCAACACAAGATGCAGAGACACAAATAAAAGATTGTTTAAAAAAGAAAACAAACCAAACCTAGTCATAGAACCCACAAAAAGATATTACTCTGGAGTTGGTGATGGGTGGCACACAGAACCTGATTCAGATGTTACTGGGAGAGCAATTCTGTGTCAGTAATCACAGCAGAGTTAGGGCAGTGTTGCAGGACAGAACAACCCAAGCAAATTCAGCATATAGATGTTCATTTTCAAGAGAGGTTTATCAATATGAGATCAAAATAAAATAAAATAAAAATAAAAAAGGAAAGAAAGGAAGCAAGTCTTAAACAGAGCAGTACAAAAGCCAGAAGGGAACACGTAGCCTGGGTGCTGTTAAAAAAATACAGTATTAAAATCTCAGGTAAAAAATTTGACATAATTTGAAAAGAAAACAATGTGATCCAAAAAGGCCATTTCACAGCTCAATAGGTACATTAAGGATGCTATCACAAGCAATAAATTAATGTTTAAAAAATGGGAAGCTTACCCAAATTAGGAGAACAGGAAAGCCCATAAAATAAGGCAAGTCAACCATAAGGCTAAAAAATAATGTGTGTTGAGCCTTGTGAAGACTGATAGTAAATAGTTCTTTATATAGCAAAGGCAGGAAGCCAACTAGTTGCAGGACAAATATGTAAAAGGACACTTGGGGAAGACAGAAAAACAGCAGAAATGCTCACTGGGTTTAATGTTCCAGTCTTTCCTGCTGAAGACATGAGAGAGAGCCCCAAACCCAGCATATTCTGGATAGCAATTCTTCAGAGGTGTTAGTGCAACCTGAATTGAATTCACAGGAAAGAACAGACCAAACAGATTAGGTGCAGGTCAGTAAACCAGTAGGACCAGGCACCTCTTACAGAATATTTCACGTGTGAAGCTGCAGAACTGGCGGCCCAAGGTGTGTAAACTGCCATTACAAGTGGCCTCTGTGCCAGAGAAGGAGGAGGGCAGAATTGCCACTGTAGCCCCCCAGCTAGAGGGGTCTTGGGAAATAGCCAGCCGAAGAGTTTGACTTCCATCCCTTCTACAACAGCAGAGCCAAAAAAACATGTACACACAGGGAAGTGTGATGTCAAGGGAAGCAGTCAACATGATTTCTGTAAGGGAGAGCCTTGCAACCAGTCTGCTGGAAGTCCACAGGGGTGGTAACAAGAATGCAGAGATACTGGACATATTGTATTTAGATTTTCAGGTAGCTTTTGACAGTTTCTCAGCAAAGGCTATAAAAATACTAAGTCATCACAGACTGAATGAAAAGTCCTTTTGTGATATGAAAATGGAAAGGAAAGTTAAGGGCTCAACTGTGACTTCTTTTAGAATGGAAAAGCAGTGGCAACAGAACCTCTAGAAGTCACGCTGAAATTATTTAACATCCTCACCAGCAGCCTGGAGTAGTGGTGTGTGTCTGGCATGCCCAGATTTGCAGTCAATGGCAAGCTCATTTGTCTCGTCAAGTGCTGAGCTGCATGTGAAGAGCTCCAGAAGTACTTAACAAAGCCAAGGAGGGAGGCAGAAGGGTGACACATGAGCTTCAGTGTTCACCAAGGTGATGTCTTGGGTAGAATTATTTGCAGTATAATCTGAATCATGTTTACATGGCTCTGAACTCACAACTGGCAGCCACAACTTAAGAAAATGCTGTTGGAGTCACCATGGACTATTCTCTTAAAACCTCAGCTCAGTGTGCCACAGCAGCCAGAAAGCCAGGAAAATGGTGAGCATCCTCAGGGAGTCTCTTCCAGCTTGGTGCACCCACATTTGGGGTAGCCTGTGTGGTTCTGGTCTCTGCATCGCTAGAATAGAGGGGGTTAGAGATGGGCAACCTAAAAGACAACGGGATCAGCTTCCTCAAGAGGAAAACCTGGAAAGCCAGGATTGCTCACATTAGAGAGGAGATGGGTGTGGCATGATCACAACTTTTTAATTAACTTCTCTTTCAAAGAACAGAGGTGGGTATGAAATCTGGTCACCTGGAAGCAAGGGAGTAACTTGCTTAAAAGAAAAGCATTTGTTTCCAGAAAACCAAAGGCCTTGTCAATGGTGTTAGTAATACCACAAAGCAACCACGATTGTTCCTCTGATCTCCTCATGCCCTGTGCCCATCAGGCTCTGCAGATGGCTAGGCAATGTCCTGTGCTCTACAGGAAGTCAAATTTTTGCTTTGTCAGTCATGAGCCAGTGGCTGATCCAATCCGTGGGTGGGCAGTGCTGCTGGAGCTTTTATTTGAGAAGGAGCAGAGGTCCTGAGATCAGCAACAGGGCTGAGGTATTTCCACATGAGCCACACATTTGCTCCATTCTTCTGGCCAACTTGTTTGAGTGTCTTTTTCCATTATGTGGTTTGCGGTTGTGTCCCAAAGGAAAAGAAATTATATGTGTGCCCTTTATGCTCTTTATAGTATATTAAAAAGGGGGGGGAATTCTTTGTTTTGAGTTTCCTTCCAAACAGGATTTTTTTGCTTGTCTTAGGATTTTTTTGCCTTAATTTGTTTCACTGGGTAATGTCATCATTCATCTTTCCTGTTTTTGCTGTAGAGCTTCTTAGATGGTTCACAGATGTGCACTGGAAATTAAAAGGTGGCATGCTGAATCCTGAACACAAATAATCTTCATTTGTAACTTGAGCTGTTACTGCTCACAAAAGAAGACAGAAAAGAGATTCTACTTGATCTGGCTTCTTTGGTTTCTCTTTTCCCTGGAATTTTAAAAAACTGCCTCCCAAGACTTGCGCAAGAACCAAAACAGTTTTTTTTACAATAACATCACAGCTCAGTTGGCAACCTTCCCCAAAACAAGTCTTTCCTCATCCCATAGTTCCTTCAGGCCTTTGCTAAATGTAATGGAACTTTCTAATCAACAAGGCTGTGCTTTTTCTTTTTATTTTCCTTCATTGCTTCCCACTTAAAGCAGTTTGTTGTCCTGTTCAACTGTCTATTTATATTATTTACTGCAAAAAGCCAGGCTGATCTGTGGACACATTTCTCTGGTTCTCCCTATCAGCTGTTTATTTCAAGATCCCCTTTATATCTATTTTCCCACACAAACATGTACTTGAGCTCATAGATGTGACTCCCTCTCAACCTTCCAGGTCTAAACAGAGAAGTTTCCAACTTGTCTGCTCCACATGCTGAACATTTTTGGAGATGGACCCTTCCTAATTTTGCATCTTTCTGTTTCAGACAGGACATTTTCTTCCTAGAGGAAAGATATGACTCTTGAGGCCCACAGTGACAGCCCTATACCATCTGGCCCTGTAAAATATTATTCCCAGCTATTTCTAGTGTGTGCAACATCTTATTTTCTTCATAACATGTGATAAAAAATACTTGGTTGGAATGTGAACTATTCAATGGAGATGGTGGCAGACATCCCCATGCTTGCTGTCCCAATGAGCATTAAAGTTGATTGTGTTCCTGCAGAGAAGCTGCATGACAATTCAGCAGAGAAAGGTGGCTGAGCATCAAGCATACCAGGCATCTCTGGAAATTATATCATGTTGTTTTCATTAGTTTCCAATCTTGGTAAACTGGGATTGACTAAATGCTCTGAGGGAGTTCAAAATGAGAACAGCTGAATCACAGCAGACTCACTGGAGTGATCGAAGGCAACAGCAAGCAGAAATCTGCGTGAGTCATCCTAAAGAAGAGGCCAGAGAAAAGGGTGGGTGTGCTTTGTACTAAAGTACATAGTTCTTCTGGGAACATGAACTTCTCAGGAGCTTCTGCTTTTCTATTCTGGTGTAAATCCAAAGGGAATCTACTATTTTCTATGAATTGCTCTAGATAAGGATGAGTTCTGCTGGAAACAAGAGGTACAGCCCAAGTTCTCACACCCATTCTGTCCTTCAATTCAGCTGTTTTTCACCTGCTGCAGATCTGTGTAAGTGGGATGGCATCGCTCCAGAACAAAGGCCCAGGGCAGGGAAAAAAATGTATCCAGAGACATTACAGGACCATTGCCTTAGCTTCTACCACTGTGATATTCCAAAAATGTAAAGAAAAAGATCTACTCATTTTGGGCAGAGGCCAGGAGCACAGTGCCTCCCCCAACGGGGCCATTCCCTGCCCTCACATTGCACAGCCTTCCTTCCACACCCTGTCTGACCAGTTGTGGCACTCACCCTGCTACACCTCCCACAGCTGCCATTGCTGGCAGGCAAGTGGACTGCAAAGAGTGAGTTGACTTGGTAGGTAGATTCATGGATTTTTTTCTACTCTTTCTTTGTGTGGATTGGGGGATTGGCAATGCCACAAAGAGTGCTGGTCTGAATCCCACAAAGCAGTGTCTCAGCACCTTCACATTTTGACAGTAGCCCCACAGCCTTTGTAAAACTGTGTTGTCTACTTTACAGTAACTATCTGCCTGCTGAATACAGCCACCACCAAGCCTTTGCTTGAAATCCTTGAAGGAAATTAGTTGTCCAATCCTCTGTATCCCTTGGTTGTTTCTAGAAGGGTGCGTGTGGTACCCTGCTATTCTCAAACTAATTAATAGCTCCTGCTGCTCACCTCTGGTGGAGACAGCATGCTGGTGACACTGCTCCCAAATGTCCTTCTGTTGGAATCATCTGGGTGAAATGACTCACTTTAAATAATCTGTCATCTTGATAATTTGTGTCCTTTTAACCCCAGAAGATTTGGGATGAATACCTGCCCTGGCAGTCTGCCAGCACACAGGTGCTGAGCCCCTGAGTGCTCACTCACACACTCCCCGCTGCTGAGCACCTGGCAGCATGTTGAGGGACTCCTTCAGTGACTCCAAAGGCTTCCTCTGACCAGGCTCCTGCAGAATTTTCCACTCAGGGCACTCCTCTACAAGTTGTCATGCTTCCACAGCATGGTCCAAGCAGGGATCTCAAAGCTCTCTATAGATGGAAATCAGCACCATCTCAACAGTGACCTTCCCAGCCCCAGCTTGGAAGCCACAGTACCCCCAGCTGCTCCCAAACCTCACCTCCCCTCTGCCTTTCTCTATCTTCCCATGTTTATTCCTTTTGGTGTTCTTTTTGCCAGAGGAAGAGTGCCAGCATGATCACAAACTTGTCTTCCCTGTGGCCAGGCACCTCCACATTCAAAGGAAGTAAGCTGTGCTAATGTTTACAAGAAATATTTTAATTCCAATGTGTGAAACCATCCTCTTGACAACATTTTTCTGTGGCTAAGCATTAAAATGTTTATTCAGACTGGGCCAAGATCTATTTCAAGTCAAAACCCCACAGTCAGACATTCCTACATTCTACAACAGCATTCCCTCAAGCTGACTGTGACAGGGCAAAGCTGGCTGTTGCTATCTGGGGACAGAAATTCTCTCCTGCTCATGCATTGTCCCCTTGTTTCTGAGAAGTGCTGCACAGTCACAGTAAGTGATGGCTCACTAGATAAGAAGCTGCTCTGCATGTGAATGAGTGTCCAGCACATTCAGGAAACTGTGAGATGGGCAGTTCCCCTTTTTAATGCTCTTTGATGACCAATAAAAATGTCAAAATATGTGCACCAGCAGCCTTCAGCTAAGCATTGGATTTACCTGCATATTCCCACCAATCTTCAACTGCAGAAAATTATCTCATGAAAGTTTACTTCATTTCTAGTTGAGCTGTTTCTAAATGTGAAAAATCTAGTGTCTAATGATGTATGAGCTGGATATTTTTCAGTTTTGGTTTGTTGTGTGGTTTTGTTGGGTTTTTTTAACCACATTATTAGATTTCTCCCAGAAAGTTTCTCCTTGTGGTCTTATGGAATGGATAATCTTCAGGGTATTATGGTGTGTGTCTTCCCAGGTGAGCCTAGGGAATAAAATCACATGAACAAACAGAAGTATAATTACATATTCCTGCACCTTCTATATATGTAAGCATTTGATGTGTATATAAAAATACGAGGCTTGTATTGATAAATGTGATTCTCTGCAGAGAGACACTGCGGCAACAAATATGTGTATGTCTACCTGTGTATATCATGCCTTCCTTTTCCAGACTGTGGTATTACTAACTTGGGAAACTGAAAAATAAGAAGAAATGATCACACTTCCTTAAAAATGGTAAGATTTTGAACCATCAGTATATAGTGAATTCTCTGCCTTTCAGTCTTCAGGTTCTGCTCTAGGAGATACTTTCAAGCTTAAAAGAAAAGCATAGTTGAGATTCCTATATAATCAAACCAGGGCTTGAAAAGGCACCATTTGTCATGAGCCACACACTGAATCTGTGAACACTGGCAGCAGTGGCAGTATTACAATTAAGAATAACATTTTTTCCAGATAGGATAAACACCATTTGTCACTTCATAAGCTTTTGGATGTGAAAATGGAACTATGACCATTTCCTTTTCTCATCCAGATGCAGATGATGTTGCTTTGTTTTCTGTCAATATATTAGTAGACATCATTAAATGAAATTTAAAGCCTCCTCTCTTTCCGTTCCCCTCCTTATTCCCCAACTCTGGCACTGTTTTCTTGATCACTGATACAGAAGCCATACAAATGCTTTATTACTGATTGGCCGTATCACTTTGTAGCCAAAATGTGCTATACCAGAAAGGAAGATCCAAAAAGGATGACAAAGTAGTGTGTGGGAATATGTGAAGTTGCTAATATCCGTACTGGAAAAATCTGGTATTGATTATGGCAGTACATTTCAGAATTGCAGGTCTAGGGTTGGTTTGACAGAGGTAAATTTGTAGCTAAACTGGATGCCTGGGTATCTTTTTGTTATGACAGTTGCACCCTGTACAGAAATGTCAATAAAGCTGTTAGCTATCCATTTCATATGTCAGCAAACAGGAGAGGGATGTGTGTGACCACATTCAGGGGTGCAGCTGGGAATGTTTACTGCAGCACTGCAGAGAAGAGGAAACTAGAAAGGATCCTGGCCAGGATTTCCAGCTATTCCCAATGTAATATTCTGGTGCACATCATCCAGGAAATCTGTGTGAGCGCTGGGTGTATAACAATTTTGAACACCTCTGAAAATCCTTCAGCCAAAAGAAGCATGCTACTAAGTGAAGCACAACTGCAGGGTGCTGGATGGACCATAGGTTTTTTCAACAAAGTTAAAAAGGGATTTTTAATGACCACAGATAATTAGCAACCAGGTAATGCCTCTTGGTGCTGTCATAACAAGGTATTTCCTAAGGGATACAGAGGAAAATCAGACAAAAAAATGGCCAGCAGCACACCTTGTAATTCTTAGGTACTTCTTTCTGAAATCTTTCTCTTGCTCTGATGTGCCCAGCTCTGAGCCATGGGGGTATCTCCTTGAGGAATTTTGTCTCCTTGAGTGACTATCAGTGTTCTGCTTGCTGGTGTGCTCTGCTCCTGCCTGGGCTTAGGACACTGACAAGTCATAATCTTTCCAACTGTTTTTCTTTTATTGGTCTGGATTTTGATTTTTTTTTTTTTTTTCCCCCCTGACAGTGCCCTCCAAAGTGTTGAGAGGCAGCCTGGATGTAGATGTTCAGTCCAGAAGCCTCTTCCCATTACAAAGTCAAAGAAAATGTAGATTCCTTTGCAGACTCATCACAAGAGAGACACAGCTCCCCTCTGCACACCCCTGTCCTCACCTTGGCAACAGTGGTGCCCATGTTTGGGGAGGGAAGCATGGCTGGGCTGTTCCCTCTGCCCTCCATGGAGGAGACTGTCCTTCCTGGGCCCTGAGTCGATGCCTGCGTTAGCCTGCACTCAGCTCTCAATGGAGAGCAAGAGCAGCACAACAATGAGATTCACCTTGTTCACCAGAAACAACTCACCAAAATGGAATGTTAACTTAAAGGAAGACACTGTATTTACAGTTCTTGAGAGACAGCACCCTACAGCTACCACTAGGAACAAAAGCAGTGACTTAGTGGGGGACAAAAGCTTCACATACAAGAAGATGAGATGAAGCTTGTTAGAAACTGCAAAGTGACATAACCTAAAGAACTAAAGCAAGTGCTGAACAGCCTCTGTGTGCTGCCATAGCCTTTCCCCACATCACTGACATGGTGCCTTCACGAAGGCCAGGTATGCTGTGATGGGCCATGAGTGACACTGTGCCCAAGCTTTACTCCATTGTTCAAAGCCTGGTTTCCTGCCCCATGGGCAGCCCCAGCCTTGCTGTCTGCTCCCACGTGAGAAACAGTGCACTGAGGCAAAGGGCTCTCCTTTGTCCCCCTTATGGCATCCCAATTCTGGGGAGAATGAGGACCAGCCAGAAGGCTGGGCCTTTCTCCCTCCTCTGTTCATAAAATACCTTATTTATAACCTTAAACAGCCTGGACACTTGGCATCTCCACTGTCTTTGATCCTCTGACATCTACTCTGCCTGCCTGCAGTTTCCAGCCTGGGAAGGATGGAAATTTCATGACAGTCCCCCTCCATTTAAGCACGTGCCTGCCTTGGGGTTGAGTCACCCCTGATGAGATGATTTGCAAAGCAAAGCCTCCCCGACCTGAGCTAACTGAGCTCTGGGTGCTGCCTTGCCAGACTGCGTGTCCTCCCAGGACTGTGAGGGGAACACTTGCAGGCGCCAGCTGGTTCACAATGCACAAGCTCAGAAGCAGCAGAAAAAGCATTTGACCTTTGTGTGTCAAGTGTGCTAGAAATGGATCAGTGTGAGGCAGCGAGAGGCACAGGTGCCTTTTGAGCAGGAGAAAAAAGGAACTTGGCAAGTCTTTTGATGTGTCTCAGTAAGCAAGCAGCAACACCAACAAAGACAGGAAAAGATTTAGAAAAGCATACTTGTAATAGCTGAACACAAAACTGTCCAAAAGTGACAATTTGATAGCTCCAATTTGCCTTGTGCCTGACTTGCTGTCATTTCACACAATATGAAAACTTGAAAATAAGACACAGTCAAAATGTTCTGGAGAGGTAATGGGTGCTTTGTTTCCTAGGCTAACATCCTGCCTCAGGTGAACTTTCTCCATTCTGTAGTCAAAGGTGGGAGGTGTCCATAGGCCTCCAGATGGGGATGATTTAGGCTGTATTTTTCAGAGCTACTCCAAGTGAGGGGAGAGACAGGGATATGAAAACAATCCTCCCCTTTTACCTTTCTGCTTACCCTCCTACAGTGAAAAATCTCCACTTCCTATGACCCTGGTCTGGGAAGCTCAGGTGTTTAACCAACAAAGTCAAGCAAAGCAGAAACTGAAACAAGGACTGTGACTAATTAAGATTTTTGTGATTATTAAGATCTTGTGAGCACATTCAGATTAAAGTTCCTGGGAAGATAATACAAAGATCATAAGTAGTTGTAAAGTAATTCTTTTCACCAACTTTAAATCAGGGTACATAATAACTCACAGCTGTGCATATTTGATCTCCATCTAGCATCAGTTCATGTATTATTTACATCCTTATTACTGGTAGGGGAGTTGACCTGAAATGATGGGAATATCTGTTACCCCTGATGGGAGGCAAGCATTTTGTATAGGTCACACTTGTGGCCAGGCATGGCCCAGAAATGCAGGGGTAGAGAAGGTAGAAAAGCAACTGTGTTCAGAGAAACTGGAACTCCTTAGAAATCAGATAAAAGGGAAGAGAAAGTATGTTTTGGAGTATGAGCAGGCACTCAGTGAATGGGAAAAATAAGAAAACTTGTTCACTTTGCTTCTATCCAGAGCTGCAGTAATGAGCAGTTGAAATGAGGAGAGGCATGAGTGGAGAGAATTAGCAATGCATGAAGCACCAGCATGTTTCAGAGAGTGAGCTGAAGTCCTTGTTAGTAGTGTCCTTTGACTGACACTTGATGCCCTGTGCTAAAGGTAAGGGGTCAGGCAGGTTTCTTGGCCACTAACCCAGGCAGGGAGATGCTTCCTGGCTTGGAGATGTCTAATAAGGCACAAAGGGCTTTGGCACTCCCCTGAAAGAAGTGGTGAGGCACACCACACCCTGTGGTGACCAGGCAGTCTCCTGCCATCAGGAATCCCAGGACTGCTGTCATGTAGCCTGGCTGTGGAGGTGATTGGTGACAGCTTTTTTATGGATGACTGCCCATGGGGAAATGGATGGACACCACCAATTACACTTCTGCAGAGCACCTGACAGCTGAAAACTTTGCCTCCTCTCCAGTGAGTTCTAGAAAAAAACCATGAAAAGCTGTGTTTTCTTTATCTGAAAACCATTTTGGCTTCATGCTATCCCATAGGCACTCTGGAAAAAACTGCTTCTGCTGTCTTTACGTAAATGCTCCAAATTCCTTGCTGGACAGAAGGGAAAACTCCCAGACAGGCTGCCAGGCAGAATGGTTTGGCTCTACTGCTGTCTCATTGTTATTCACAGAAGTATATTCCAGGACCACATCCAGCTGCAGGCAGAAGCAGGCAGGAAGATAGCACACAACCTCCCATATGCCATCTGCTTTAAAAACTGGAATCCAACCCCAGTGCAGCCCTTCAGGCAGTAACATGACTGTACCCAGGTCAGCCAAAACCAAACTCTCTGTTTGCATAAGCATATCTCCAAGTATGACTTCCCTGGTGCACACAGTAGCACCATGCTGGATCATCACACATAGGATGAAATTAGCCTTTTTCCTGCCCTGAAAACTCCAAGTCAGAGCCAATTCTTCACAACTGGTCCACGTGGGTCATAAACAGTAGCACAAGATTCAAAGATCTCTGTGTGCTGGCCTGGCTGCAGAGGAGGAACGTGAGGAAGAAGTCAGCAGCACAAGGCTCACATCAGGTCAAGTTCCTGTATACATGGAGGGTTTAAACTCAAGAATGTTACCAGCTGCAGCCACCCAAGGCAGCCAAGGCTCAACAACAAGCAAAACCTCTGTGTATGAAGGTCACAGGAAGAAAAAAGGTCCAGAGCTGTACGAAAGGGCACGGGCCATTTGGAGGACCTCTGAGCAGTGGCCCCCAGGGGAGGCATAGCTGCCAGTGTGCATAATTGCCAAGAGGTTTAAAGGGAAAACCCACAGCACAGCAGGATTCTTAATGTTGTCCACATCAAAGAAGCTTTGTGGTTTAGAAAATGTGTCATCAGAGGGAGGGAAAAAAATTAATGGCAACCTCTTCTAGGACAGCCTAGTAGTGCCTACTTGGTAGAAACACCTTGTGTGAGATTTCTATAAGCCTCACAGACACCCTGGAAAACTGCCAGTGGGCTTGAGAAAAGAGGTACAGCAGCCCCAGCAGCCCCAGACCAAGCACGAGCTCATGTGCATGGGCTGGGTTTGTAGGCTACGCCACACTGCAGCCAGCTCAGCCTGCTTTCCTCTTCCAGGACACCTGGGCAATTTTGATCGGTCTTGCATCTTCTCTAGTGTTTCATGGTGATTTGGGAAAATGTAAGGAGACATAGCTTCAGCTTTCCAGAAGCTTCCCTTGCAAGACAGCCTTGCACAGGACAGCTTTAGAAAAACTCCTTATATTCCAACCCTCCCTCCCTTCCCAAGTTGTTCTGTGCAGGGGTGAGGTACAGATGCACCTCAGCATTTGCTGTTTGGAGACAATCCTACACTTGAGACCTTTGTCTCCTGATTTCCCTTACTCCAGAGTAAGGTCGAATCACTCCATGTGACTGATGTAAGCAAGCAGTAGGACAGGCCTGGTGTGGGGGAATATGTTTGTTGGCACATTCCATCCCTCCAGTTATCCACAGGTGCCTAAGGAGACCCAGGAAGGCAGCCACAGGCCAGGCAGCTCAGGCTTCATCTGTAATTGCTTCTTGTGCAACAAGTTGCAATCATGTGAGAGCTACAGACATTAAGACTATTGCCCCACCAAGAACATAAGCAGGAAAGATACCTCCCTGACATAATTTTAGTCCAGATCATCTCAGGAACCCTGTGTGCTATGAGAATCACAATTCATGGGCTAAATCCTGAAGGCTTTGCTCAGTGTTTTTCTGGAATTGAGAAGCTTTTGTGGAGTCTGTGCAGAAGCCTTACCTGGCTAAATTCTTTGAGACCAGGAGCCCTGCTTTCCCTCAGCAGACATCAAGCACCACAAAAGCCTCCTTCACTTTACAAAGCACAGAAAAGGGATTCTCTGCCCTGAGTAATCCACCGCATAGGAAATGTCAATATGAGGATGGGCAGTCTCTCAGTCCTGTAGTGCATTAGTCTCCATTAACCTTTAGGTCCTTCAGATTTTTGCTATATTTGAAACAAACAAACAAACAAACAATTCCTACGTTGCTGTGAATCCCTTTAGAAACCTAAGGTAGCAGACCACTTTTTTTGTTTTCCAGTGAGACTTGACAAGAGCAGTGGCTGGGCCGCTTCAGAGGAGTTTTTATATGTTCATAATATTATGGCAGGAGCTGACCAGGGCCACATTTCTCAGTCCTACCAGGAAAATGTAGAGAGAGCCAGGAAGGAACAGGAAGCTGAGTCCTTGCATTGAAACAGGTGATTAAGTACTACACACTGTAGCACTGTGTATGTTCTGTGTATGTTCTGAACCCAGTGAAGGCAAGGGGTTCTGTGGCATTAAGTACCCAGCCTGTAGTAAGCTGGGGCCATTGTTTCTTACAGAACACAGCGAGAGGTCACAAAGAAAAATGCCTCTCCTCTTCAGTATTTATCACTAAGGCTGAGGCTCTTTTAAGGATTCCCTGCCCTCCAATCTCTGACAGACTGAGGTCAAATGAGAACACAAATCTCATGGATAAGGTTGTAAAATATGCCAACTGAATGTCAGATATGATTAAAAAGGAAGATAATAGTTATGTGATAGCTCTTGGGGAGGAGACTGCTGAATAAGTTGTAAAACTGGACAATATGCTAAAGGAAGCAGCAGAGCCCAAGCAGAGTGAAAAGGTTTACACTGCACAGCAAAAGTAAAATCTGGGTGCTAGCGCAGGTAGTTTACTATGAGCACACCAGTCACTATGGGAGGTTTGGAATATCTTCAGGGAAATCACCCTCTTATGACATCCAAATTGTTTTGGGATAACTTCCAGAGATACCTGTGATTTCACTACATTAATGTGTTGCATTAGATTCCCTGGTACACTGATTTTCAGCCTGGACATCTATCTAGCTGAACTGTCTCTGGCTGGTGGTCATGGTGAGTGTCCTTAAAGAAATTAGTTCTTTAACACTGTCTGTGCAGCACCAGGGATAGGGCAAGGACAGGAACTCCCCATGCACACCCCATTAGCAGGGTCACAAGGAGAACTTCCCTATTCCTTATTACATCAGCTGCTGTGGCATATATGCTCCAGGTTACCAGGAGCGGCCGTACAACTCCTGCCACTCAGATTACAAACATACACATATTTACATAAGAAAAGGCTGGAGACTGAGGTGGAGCAGGAAGGAAAAAGCTGCATAGAGAGTTGGTGAAGGGCAGGACAGGTGTCACAGAGCCCTTTCAGCCATCCCAAAGCACCCCAACAGAACAGAGAGGTGATGTGGCACAAGTGAAGAGGACCTTGCCTTTACCTCAGAAGAAAGCAAGGCACAGGGAAGAGCTCTTCCTTTCCTGACTCATGGTTTCTTGTTTATGTTGTTTCTGAGATAGTGACCCCACAGGAAGCTTCAGGCACACGACATGCCGCTTCACCCTAATCTCAGCCTCATTTATTGCCTTGTGTTCCAGTTTGTTACTAGGGAAAGGTTGGAGCAGGCAGACCCTGGCAGCTCAGCCTGGCACACCCTTGGGTCCCCTGGATGTGGTGGCCATCCACAGGTACGCTGTGCCCTGGGGCACTCTCTTGGCATGCTCTGCCTCTTCCTTCCCAGCCACACAGGCACCCTCCTTGTCCCCAGCACACCCATGGGTCTCCACTGAGCCAGAGCTCCCGTCTTGGCCAAGCTGAAGGAATGCAGCAGAGAAAGCAAATGCTCTGCACCCCTGAGAGGGTGTTTCTGTGTGGACTAGTCCTGACACACAACCCTGGCACAAATGCACCCAGCTGTAACCATGTCACCACCCAACTCCTGCCAAGCCTAAGCTGATGGTGAGAGCTGAGGCCATAGCAAAGGAGCAGGTTTCTGGCCACCAACAGCAGAAATTTGAGTTAATCTTTCATATCAACAAACCTTCCCTTTAAATTTAAAACTCCCTCTCATCTTTCTGCCTTCATACTCTACACCAAACATGCTTTACCTACTGGTGACTTACTGCTAGTGAATCAGATGAAATAACCATTTTTCTCGCTCTGTCACAAAGCCCCATTTTGGGGTAACTGCATGTGTGGAATTTTCCAGGTGGTTGTGATAAGCAGCCCATGTGAACAGAAAAATAAACAGTATGGCTTTTAGATGCTACTCAAATTGCCCTGGATTGTTTCCGCAACACCTGCACAGGCCCTTAACCAAAGCCTCTGGCTGCCTCCAAGTGAAACAGGGCATTTGATGCTATCACGACAACCAGACGCTAAGCAGAGAATTTAGAAAGTGTCAGCAAACAATACTGGAGTTGTTGGGATATTTTAAAGTGTCTCGAGCAGCTGTAGCCAGCTAGAGTACATAAAAGGGAATAGCAATTAATTCACAGTGGTCCACACCACTGATCTAACACACACAAACAGGAGGAGCAGGTGACTAAAAGTCATGTTTCTGGCTTGTACCTGAAACCCAGGTAACAGACTTCCTTGCCAGACGTGGTAGAAAAACATGTGCAGTAATATACTGCAGTGGCTGTGGAGTCAGATAACTCCAATAAGAGGGGTTGTTTTCTGTAAGCCATAGACAAAAATGGAAAGTATAGAGGAAATGTCCAGTTTCAAGTCAGGTGCTTCCCTCCATTGTTAATTTAATTTTCACATTTATCTGAATTATTTCTAATTGGTGGTATGTTATATAAATCTCTCTTACCTGAAATCAGATTTTTACATATTCTTCCATACACTCCTGCTCTTCTTAAAGCCAACAGAAGTTTTGCTGTTAGTCAGGAGAACTAGATCCAGTGCAGATTCTGGTCATGAGAACCAGTGCACAGGCATCAGAAAGGTGAAGGCATGTGCATGGGAAAGCCGTGCACCTCCCTCCACACGTGCTTTAGCAAAAGGCACAGAAAGGGCATAATTAGAGGGCAGTCCCATGTCTGGGCTCGGCAGGGATGCTGTGCTTGCTGTATGAATCAAATGCCCTCAGATGATGTGCTGTACAGCAATATATGTGCCCAGGGTAGAGAAAAAGGGCCCAAAGGGGCTCCTGGGATCATCGAACTGAGCTCTTGACTACCATAAACACTGCACATTAATTCCCAGTATGAATTTTCAGACAGGACAAGAGGGAATATTCTCACTGTCCCCTTGCACCCCAGCCCCATGACACTGCATACCGCATGGTGGCCAGGCTGTTCAGCCCCCCTGCCATGTGTGAGACCTGCTTTCTCATCTACTTGTCAGAGCCCCTGAGGTTATCACGTGTCCCTGAAAAGCCTTTGAATGGCCTGGCAGTTCTTGTTCCCCAGCCTTTAGCACTGAGCTATACAAGGGAAAAAGGCCATACACCTCATTGCTCCTGCAGCTACATCTGTTGGTCTTGGTCTGCCTCCTGACCCTTTCCAAAACACCTCAGTTGACAGTTTCCTAGTGTAGACCCCCCACTTCACATCCTTCACGTCCTGCCCCATGCCAAGGACTCTGTTCTCCCTCATCTCCTCTCTGCGACACATCCGAGCCTTTTGGTCCTTCGCATCCCTGGTCGCTCACATGGTTCTTCTGTGCTTTCAGACTTCTGCCTTCCCCATCCCTGATGAGCATTTGGCTGCAGCACCAGCTCCATAGGCCACAGGTGATCCTGTGACACTGATACCTACACCTCCCTCTCTTTGTTTTTACTGCCAAGTGGAACTCAAAGGTACCAGAAAGGTGCAGGCATAGGATGTCATCCACATACAGCTCACATCTCTTCTGTGAATTATGAGCAGGAAAACTTATGGGGTGGCTGTGGGCAGTGCCCAAAAACAGCCTCAGTGTTTTTCTTCAGCTGCTGCTGCACCTCAGGTAGTCCTTCGAGGCTGGAGCTGAGGCAGCATGCAGCAGCCTGGGGACTGCTCTGTGCATGGGCATGATTTCAAAGGTCACAAGAAACATGGAGACCCTTGGAGTCACTCCTAAAGGCTGGCTGTGCCACATGAGCTGGGAACACCTTGCAGAGAGCAGACACCAGAGCCACATAGCCCGTGGAAAAAAATCAGCCCAAAGGCTTGAAAGCAGACAAATTTCTTACAAACCATACTTTTCCTGCAATGCCAACAAATTGTGCTCAAGAAATACACCTCTTCTTTTAGAAAAACTCACCTGACTTGCTCCTTCTCTTGAGAAATATTTCCAAGCCCAAAGTTTAATGCCAACAGATGTATGTCAGAGGCTGTGAAAAACTGGAAAATCTTTATGGGAAATGGCAGCCCCAAAGAAATACACCCAAGATTGACTTTGAAACTTAATGATAGTAAGGAATGGTGTCAAAGGGGATGACTTTCATTAAATATCCAGCCAGCTCACCTATTGTGTAGCTCTCAGTCCTCCTGCTGCCTTCCAAAGGTCCAGCATTCCTGATTCTTCCTGTCTGGCTACCAAAACCTCTGTTACTTGTCTCAGGATACAGCCTGGGATTTCTGCTTTATGATTCTGTAGTGCAATGACAATGTAATATTTAAGAAGCATATGAAATTAAATGTGGTCTCGAACTAGGTCTCCTTGTGAGTGGTGCACAAAGTGCATTATTCATTTTCATATTTAATTCATTCCAAAATTCCATTTGTGGATCCTGTTGACGTGTGCTGGCCTGAAGCAGCACAGAATCAGTGTTTCTCACCACAGAATGTATGGGGACCCACACCACATCTTGGAGACCTCTCTTCTACTTCTTGTGTGTCTTGAACATAACTACAAAAGTTTGTATCTGGATTCAGGTGGCTCAGTGGCTTGGGCTGTGATCTGCAGTTAAAGGTGGCTTGCTGCTCTCTGGGCTCATTTTCCAGAATTCCTGAACATCAAACACAGCTTCAGGAGCTAAACTTTGAAATTATAACATATTTGGTGATGGATACTGTGAAAAATTAGGCGTATCTTAAATTGTGTCCCCCAAGATTTTTAATTTTTCACTTTAATCTATCTCAGTTTTGCCAAATCAAAACTACCCTGCCTTATTCTATCTCAGTTTGCCATTAGCTGTGGACATCACCCCCACAGAAGAGTGGAAACAACCATTTCTTTCCAGTAGGAATGTTTGAACAGCATGCAGCCACTATGATGTAAATTCACCTCTGGAACAGTCAGGGGAAAACAAATTTTTGCATCACTGTTCAATAAGTTAGAACCACACATTTCAAACACTGAATGAGGTGATGAAAAGGTTAAAACCAGAATATATGATCAAGTAATTAGCAGTATGCAAACGGACTGAATTAAAGTGGCAAAGGACTCCCTGGTCCTGGTCTTTCCAATCTCTGTCTGCTTGAGTTTGCAGCTTTAATGTTCTTTAAACATAGATTTTGAGTTATAGGTTAATATTTGTGTGTGATTCTGTGATTTATATGACATGATTACCCTCATTTCCCACTCAAGACAAGATGCACCAGTACAGGCATAGCATCTGATACACAAAGCTTATAATCTAAGGAGACTAGTATAGGAGGAAGGGAATAAAGGAGAAATAAAGCTTAAACACATATGGTTGTATGTATATCTGTGTGCACACATACACAAGAATGCATCTCTATATTTATGTTACATATATACTGATTTAAGTACCCAGCATTTTTAATATATGTATATCCACAGACTATTTGCAGAACTATATATGTGCATATATATATATATATATATATATATATATTCATATATGTCTTGTGTATGTAAGGGAGCACTGCCTTTCCATCTGCCTTGTAGCCTAGATCACATTCAGTGCTGGTTTTCCTGCTGGTGTCATCAGCAAGCTGTGAGAGGCATATCAACGACAATGCCTTCCAGATTTCTTCAGGGACTGCTCCATGCATAACGTGCAGTGATACTGCAAAAATGCCTGTGAAAGAAATGGGGAAAAATTTGAAGGCTTCTAGGAAATTACCTTTCTAATTAGATTTGGCTGAAAGAAGCATTTTAATGGGAAATTATTTTTCTGTTTCTTCTATTTATTTGTCTTTTGTAGACATTGCCCATTTTTCTTACTCAATTTGAAGGAAAGCACAACCTGATATTTCTACTTTCCAAAAATATTTTTATGTGCATCACATGAAAATTGAGATTCAATGTATGACTTTTAACATAAGAAAACACTTTTTCACTGTGAGGGTGACTGATCATTGCTGAAGGGAGGTTGCAGAGACCCATCCTTGCAGACATTCAAAAGCCATCTGGACACAGTCCCGGGCAACCAGCTCAAAGTGAGCCTGAGCAGGGGGTCGGACCAGGTGGCCTCCAGAGCTCCCTGCCAGCCTCACCACTCTGTGATTCTGTTCATTTGGGCTAAATATGTGAGTCTGACGATTTAGATTTTTCATTTATATAATATTTTTTACTGTCATCTATCTGCAAATGCCAGAAGTGGTACCCAGTAGTTTTCAGTTATTTTTGAGTCATTAAACCCTAAATGTTTTCCAGTAGAAATACAGATTTATTTGCAGTAAAATGAAACCTAACAACTGGGAGTTTAATTTTCTTACTCATGGTTTACTGAGCCTCCTGGTCCTGGGTCAGAGAATCTCAGCAGGGCTCCAAAGGCTGCAGTAATCTAATTGTTATCATTAATAACTATTTATTTTCTTGGAAGGACTTTGAGCTCTATAAGGCACATTCAAATACCTACCAGTGAGTAATAGTAATCATACATGAGTATTGAGACACATGGCACTGTTCCCATCCTTCAGGTACTAACAGAGATGCCCTGTAAACATCTGTGGGCTGTTCCTGGGACACAGGTAAAGGAAATACCTGTCAGTCTCACCCACAGCAACGCTGGCTTCTAACCCCTGGTAGGGTCTGTTTCTGGAGTTCCACTGATTCATTTTTGAAGCAGGCAATTACCTATTTTAACCAACCTTACCAAAATGAACATACTTCTTACAAGAGCACCAAACATCCCAGGAAATCCACGCAAATACTCTTTTGCCTTCTTGAAAGCCTGCTTGTGCTGTGTACAGACTAACAAATCAAAGTGCCTGCAGTGATGACTAATGCCTCCCTTGAAGAAAAAGACTGGTTTCTGGGATCTGCTGCACTTAGCAAACCTGCCTTTCTTCATTCTCACCAGTGTAAATAAAGACTAATTTAACTGAAATCAGTGGTTATACCAGTGGCAAACTAGGGTGTAGTAGGATTTGGTTCAAGCTCAAGGTGGTAAATATACAGTTGTTGACAATCATGTATATCACAAGCCAAGCACTCAGCTTTCAGAAAGAGTGGGAAGCCTTGACATTGTGTATTACATCTGTACCAGCTAAAGTCTGTTCTTTGGAATGACCCTTCTCATCCTGGCCCAAAAGGTAAAGGAAGAGAAAGAGAAAAATTCCCTTGTTCTCCTTATTCTGTTATTAGTTAGCATTTTTCTATGTACTAACAGTGCTCCAAATGCCCACCTTTCCTTCAGAACCTGCTGTGAAGGGAAGAGTGTAAGAGGAATGACTTTTCAGTGGAGGAAACTAATGGCCCAATGAATTAAGGAGACAACACCTTCCAAAACATGGGGAAAGACGAGAAGGGATGGCTGAGAGGAGGCAATCACTCACATGCCACATGCCTCTGAGGGTCTTTGTGAGTCTCTTTTATTCATTCAAACTTATTTCACAGTTGCATTCAGTTGCTCCAGCCTTAGCACAGACTGACATGAGCAAAATTGTCCATCAGTGTTACAAATGGTCCAGCTCTTACTCTATAGTTGTCTGCTGTCACACTGATTTTGTGTTAACCCTGGCTGCCTGGAACACCTGGCTCAGAATCTCATCTTGAGTACCTTGACTTAAGTCTGAAGTTAAAAGCAGGGGTTTTTTTCCTATTTCTGACATAATATGCTTGAAACACATGTACTGAACTCAGGAAATTTCTGCTACTTTATATTCCTTGATACAGCCTTTTCCAAAAACAGCGCCTGTATGTGTTGCAGTGTTTGCTAGAGGCACAGTGGTAAACAGGTACTCTGTGTCCTTTTAGTTGGCATTAAGATTGTAATGAATCATTGATAAAGCTAATAATGTACTCAGTTTAATCTAATATTACAGCACAGTAGCTGCACCCAGTGCTTACAGCACAGGAATATACAAAAGTAATTAATTTTACACTACTGCTGCTAACTGAAGTTGAACCTCTCCAGGTCATGAAAGTTTGCTAAAGCAAGTGATGAAAATGATCATTGTAGACTGAGCACGGGTTGAGCTTTAAAGAGCTGAGCCAGACTCGGTGGCACAAACAAAAGAGGACAATTGTATCTGATATGCATCTGATGTACCCCAAGCAAAAGAGCTATTGACAGCTACGTATGAAACCGAGCTACATGGGAGCTCACTTCAGGTAGGAATTGTTTCTTCCCAAGTCTTTCATGGAGCACGATGCATGTTTACTTTACAAGCACATTCATTTCATTTGCAAAGTAAGAACAGATTATATGGACCCAAAGTAATCATAGGCTTCAAGCCAGCCCCTTTATTGGTATGTACCATAATATCTCCTTGATGGGAGTCATGCAGTCATGGGCCAGGTGAAGTTCTGGTCCATTCCCTGAAATTACAAACTAAGTATTCTCTTTTAAATTAACATTTTTTTAAAACTTAGATCAGAGTATTATATTCCAGCTTATTATACATTTAAGTAGTATAATTGTCAGACAATTCTCATCTGGTATCATATCCTGCTGAGGTGGAAAAATTTAGTTGAACTCACTCCTCTGACAGCAAAAGCCTGAACTAAATTAAGCCCAAATTTATGCTGGTCTGTGGATCATCACAGCCCAAGACATTCACAAGGGAATTTACTGCTTCATCACTGGTAACAATGCTGCATTTTCTGCCTCTTCATAAACTGTACTGTTAGCTACATCATAAGAAGCAGGGTAGGATCAGAAAGGAGAGGACAGAACAAGACAAGAATAAATTACTGGCTTGAGCTTGTAATGCCATCAGACTCAGTCTTCTGCCACATGTAATTGTTTTGGAAATGTTTCCATCTCAGAGACTACCATCATGCTACCCATCTGCCAGGCTCACTCTCCTGACTGATCAAGGAAACATCAGCTCAAGCCTTCAGCCAGACTCTGAGGGAAACCATTCTCTTCCCACCCAAGTGCCCAGCAAGTCCTATCTTCAAAGGAAAATCAAACAGATGGCGTTGACCAAACAGGAATTTATTGGGCAGGAGAGCTGAAAAGCAGAAAAAGCTCCCCAAAGACAAGCAGTCATTCCACAGCCCCAGATGAACAAGAGCTTGTCTCTTGGTGGAGACCTGTTTGGCCCAATAGCCACTACCCCTCACTGCTTAGGGTGGGCTAACCAGAGATGCCCTCCTCCTTAGCCCCTGCAAACTGCTCTGCTTTGACTGACACCTTTTTGCACCAACTCAGCAGCGAGCAGGGGGGGCAGCAAGTCCTGTACCTGGTCCCTTCCCTTTACCTCAAGATGAAATTAGTGTTGCTAATCACCCTACTCATGTGGGGTTGGTTTGCCCCCTGGTATCATTTCAAATGGGTGCATTTCACATCAGGGGATGACATGGTTACTCTTGCTCACACTACCAGGACTAGGACAAGTCAGACATGGAGGGACAGAGCTGGGCATCAGGTCCTAGCCAAGTCAATTGTCCCCAAAAAGGTTAGGTTCCTGCATTGTGTTTAACAGCAGTGCTAATGAAGCAGGAGAGCTCAGTGGAAAAAAATGTCCAAAGACAGATATAAACATTAACAGAGATGGAACAACTCAAGGAAACAAGAGTAATGTAGCCAACTGAAAAAACACTGAATGTTGGAAAACTGCTATCAATCTGGGAGATAGCCTGTCAGAGCTGAAAAACAGGGCTTTGGCACAGGGTTTGCCACCTCTTGATTTGAGCTTTAGAGTTAGTCTATTTTGTTTTACTAGTTTTACGTACCTTGTCCAGTTGGATGGAGTTTTACAGGGAAAGTTCACTGTGTTGATCAACAGTGAGGAGAGTTTTGTTGAAAACACAACTCTTCTGGCAGTATTTTGAGTTTTATGGTGATAGTCATTTCAGAGTGTTATTTTGAGCATTCTGCTGGGAAGTCTTTATCATCAGGACCATTTGGTAAAACAGAGAAGATTCTTAAAGCTATTCCATGTTGCTTTTTAACAGCAAAAGTTTCTACAGAGTCACTATTTTATCTCTAAAGTTGCTGTAAGTTTCCATCAGCTACTTTCCTCTTTCACTAGAGATCTATGAAGATAACAGCAATAATAGGTCATAAACAATTATGAAAGGTCCTAGAAAACTAATTTCTATTCAGAAAGATAGGACCTGCTTTGACTATTGTCCCTGCTATTCACAAATCCCTTCATCACTTGAAGTCCCTTCTATTCATGTGTTCATTTTCTTGCCATTTGTCCTGGCTTTCTTCAACTGCCCTTTAGTTTTGCATAGTGGAGATTAAAAGGCTAAAAAGAATAATGAAGAAAAAAGACCCAATTGCTTGAGATGATTTTTCTGCTTGGTGGGAACGTCTGTCTCTTCAAGGAGACCAATTAACATTCTCATCATCTCTCTGGACCTAATCTAAATATGAATAAAATATCAAAATCTTCTTTAAATTGTTCTTTGTTCTTCTTACCATAGTGAAATTAACTTTTTGACACGATGCCTGACAGAACTTGTATAGAAAAGGCACGATTCCTCCCCCTCCGTATTCGCATAATAAAATGCAGTTGCATGTGTCACTGGGCAGTGCTACTGTAACAACGGACACCCCTGTTTCCCAAAAAAATCCCAACCCTCACATCTAACAACAACTGTCCCAGAGCTTGGAGGGTTTGGATATCCAGATTTTGACACATCATTTATGAACATACGGCACCACGTCTTTTAATTTGATTAAAGAAAGGGCACTGAACATCTCATAGAAAGATGAAGATCTTGTAAATGGGAACATTTGAAAAGTTCTTGCTCATTTCTGACTAATTATGGTCATTTCCACTAGTAATTACCCAAATTGCTCTTGCAATCAATGTAATTGTACTAAGTTGTTTAAAAATCAGCTTCATTAGATTTTGCCTGGTAAAATGTACTGTTTTTCAAAACCTAAATTTTTATCTTGTATTAGTTGTCAACAGGCCTTTAAAGGAAATAGGTTTTATTTTGTCTTTCTTCTCCCTTTCTTGCATGTTGGAGTGAGATTTTTTACATTCATTACAGATTAACTGTAGTCAGAAAATTGACTACAACCTCCTGGAAAAAGCTGTTATGTGTGTCTGCAAGTTATTGTATGGTTCTCTTTCATTTTCAAAATCATAAGATCTCTAGTTTTTATGGTTCTGGAATTAAAAGAATATTTCAAAATGTGAGTATTGAGTGTTTAGGTAATTCTACCCCGAGTCTGCAGTGGGCTGAAATAACAAATAGTCACACAATAAGCAAGCAGAACTGTTCCCTGACTCCTGCTGCACCCACACAACCACGCTGTAGAGGAAGAGAGCAATGTGCCAGGAGCAGGCTCCCTCCCAGCAGTTTCAATTGCATTCTGTCTAGGATATAATATACCATCACCTCTCCCTCTCTGACCCCACATCTCTCCCTGGCAATCCATCTGCTGCTTTCATTTCCTTTCCAAATGATTCCTCTTTACTCAGCCATCTACAAGGGGAAGGTGTAACTGCAGTAAGATGCCCTCCATGTCCTTCTAGGACAGTTTCATAGGACCTGCTCATGTTAGCCAGCATTTGGACTGGCATCATAAACATCTGCTGCTCAGGAACAGTGAGAAGTTGGGTTTGTGCTCTGGAGAGAGAATGACACTGGGGTGAGAGGGAAGAGCAGCACTGACAGGAGGCTGAGGCTGCCCACAGCACTGCTCCAGTGATGCATCAGAAGGACATTGCCCCTTCAGTGGTACATTTAACCACCCTGGCACCCTCTGTGGTGGGAAAGCCAGCTCTGCATCAGCTTAGCAGCCCTGGGTTACACCAGGGGTGGTAATTGTCAAAAGGGTACAGCAAATGCCATGCTGGGTGTGAACATCCACTGGATTGCCTCCGCAATCCTCTGTCTGAGGCATGCTTTTCACATCATGTTTTCCTTTGGAATAAAAGCTATTTGCTTATCAGTAGTAGGTAGTTGAGTCTCTCTTCTCTTTTATTTTAGCTAAAATAAATCTCTTGTAACCCTAAGGACGTACTGGAGTCACTATTTCTGAAGACAGCTATGGAGAGAATTTCATTAAATAGGACCTTGAATTTGGTATGGGACACCAACTAGTGTAGGCATAGAATAGCAGCAAAGAGGCTGTAGTATGAAAGGGGCTCTCCCTGGCTTCAGTGCTCAGAGGTGAGGGGAGTTTCAGGAGGCAGAGCCCCAGGCACTCCCTCAGAGGCCTGTGTGTGGAGGCAGGCTGAATGTCTCAGCTCTTCAGCCTGCAGCAAAGTCACTTGGGGGTTAAGGCAGGATTGACCAAAATCTTCTCCTGGAAAAAGTAAATGACAGGCCCTAAGCACAGTTTCAATAGATTTTTCTCTTACCTGAAGATCTCTTATTTTCCATGCCTCCTTTTCACTGGAAAGGAGATTATGTCATAGTCATCTGTAACAGCTGCACTATAAAATACCTCAGTCATGTGGCTTTAAACAACCCAGAGGGGGGAAAAACCCAATTCTTTAAATAAAGATACATGTATTCTTGTGACATTTCCATACAATTGTAATTTTCAAGGGAACCAAACACTCATTACTGCACAGTTCTTCAGAGGCCAAACCTGACCTTTAGTCAGAACAAATTCCCATTTGGCTAGGCTTATTCATACAGCCTACAGTTCTGTTTGAATTCTGAATTGACTGAGAAAATTTCAAACTGGACTGGAGAAGTAATTAGATTAAGAGTAGGACTATTAAAAAAGCATGCATTGTCAGTGTAATGGGATAAGATCCTCAGCCTCAGGAGCTAGGGTTCCTATCCTACATGTAGATTCCAGGGATCTAGATTTGGAGAAGTACTTTAGAATAGTGTATTGTAACTGTAGAAAGGAAGATGATGGAAAAGAATGACTAGAAAGAGGTTAATCAAACTAGGATATAAAAGTCCACTCAAATGTCTGACTTTTCCATATGGTAGATCGCTGGTCAACAGTCTGTCTTGCAAATTCTGTCTCCCCTGCTTCCAGGGTTGTGGACATCATCTTTTCTCTGATACACTTTCACATAATACCCCTGGGGCAGCTGTATTTATTACTTCTGTGGAATACCTCTTCCTCCCTGCTTTTACTAGAAGCTAGCAGCTGGAAAAGATGAGGAGCCAGCAACACAAGTCTGTGGGGACCACCAGGCAGCTCTCCATAGGTCACAGTAGGAAATTTCTAGACAGTTTGAGAAGAATTGGTCTCACTATTTCTCTGTGTACTGACACTGAGACATCATCTTTAGTTTTGTCAGGAAAAATATTTAGTAGAGTATTATATGTGCTAAGTTATGGTGGTTTTTTTCTGAATTTTTCCTATTAATAGTTTAAAGGCAGATACACACAAGAGGTGAATGAAAGTCCACAGCACGCAGTGTTTCCAATGCTGTACTGAAGCCTTGGCTTTTTGCATAAGATATTAGTAAGCATGATTACTCCACTGAAAAACAGGAAGGGACAGGAAAAACCTGAAAAATACCAAGGGAAAATAATCTCATTAAATTGGAAGGTACATAAGAGTTGGGGAATTGAGCAAGCTGAAGAGTACATGGCAGGGCTGTGCTCCAGCAAACTCTGGCCAAGCTAGTTGGAAAAGCTCGCCATATTTCCCAAAGGAAAGTAAAAGTCATCAACACCCTCCTCCAAGCCTATCTTTGTATATGAAAGAAGGGAAGGAAAGAGTTTTCTTCCATGTAACTATTTTTAAACTGCCTTTCATTTACCTGGCTAAAGAGAATGGCACTAGGATTAGATATATACCAATGATCAGTTTTATTTATCGATTAAAAAAAATTTTGCCTATTGAAACATTATAATGTGAAGATATCCATAGGCAATAGGAATGAAGAAATTTTGAAAAGGAAAATTCCAGAAGATACATCTAAATGCTTGTCTTTATCAACACGAGCACTAGTCAGTTTGTACACCCAAAGATTTGCCTAATTCCTGTTAAAACATAATTCTTGTTACCCTGCTACTTAATTCTATATGCAAACTGTTGTGACTATTTCTTTAACATTGGTATATAAATACCTTATATTCTGCCAGTATACATTTCAGTTTCAGGAAACTTAATATTTAGATATATTTGGTTATTTTTCTTGCAATTAAACTAGCTCAACAAGTTTAATTGCTCAACTTGATTAAGCTCAACTACATTTGTGGCATAGAACTTCTCTATTTTCTCCAACACAGAGCATACTTTAGTGAAGTTCCACTTGCCCTTAACTTCCCTTTTCTATAGATAACAATCTATTTTCTCCGAGTGTTCTGCTTAAATTGATTTCTCAACTGAATGCAGTGTTTTGCCATCTTCTTCAGAATTTTGCAACACTATTGAGATGGCCAGAACTGACAGCCTCATTGCTCTTGTTATGTGTCTATGTGTAAAAAAGAACGCTAGGTCTTGCAAAAAAAATATATATTCAGATTACAGATTCACTGGCATCATGTCTTCATACAGTGCTAAAATAATCTCTTGCAGTCTATATTCAGTGTTTCTATTTATGCAACTTGTATTTTGCTTAGCAGTTAGACAAAAAGAAAGCAGGCCATCATGGGCACAGCATTGAGAGGATGTTAACTCTCTCCCCTCTCGACTCTTCCTAACCTATCAGTATTGGGGGTGATTCTGTGAAAAGCGTGAAAATGACAGTTCAGTATGGTGCAAAAACCTATGATCTTGTAGTTTCTCATTTTATTTATTCAAACCCTCTCTTAGTCCTGACATACTTTAAGCCCACATGGGGCACTCTCAATGGCTGAGGGACCTGGCTATACAAGCCCTGTGGCTTGACCCTTACACATCTCGGGTACTGCAGAAGCACTAAATCAAGGTTTCATATAGAAAAAAGAGGAAAAAATCTACCAACCAGATAGCTGACATCTCTGCACAGAAAAAAAAAAAAAAAAAAAAAAAAAAAAATCCTTGCAAAGAGGTTCCCTCACTGCTTCCCTCCAGTTGTCTGTTGTGATTTGGCTGACAGAATCCTCCAGCTGGGGAAAAACTGGTTTAAGGGTCTGAGAAATGGGATAAGAATCTATTTGCAAATTAAACTATGTAAACTATCATCACTGATTAATCATAGCACTTTAAGTATAAGCATTTATTATATCAAATAATTCTGCAAGAATCGCCACACGGATTTTTAGTAATGCTATGGAGGAAGGAAAAAATGAACACTTGATATCTTTTCAGATATTTGGCTAATTTGAAGACAATTAATCTTACCCTTACCTAACCCAAACTATTCAAATGGTAAGGTTAAACCAAGATCATAATCTGTGCTTTCTCTACGCTGAAAGAAGAAAGACAGATGAAGCCAGAAGGTGATTCATACAGCTTCTTCAGAGACTAGTTCACATGAGGCTACAGTATGTCACACAAAAATGACCTGCCTAAAATATTTACAATAACCTATGTCTTCAGTGTCAGAATATAAACTGTTTAAAGATCTCCACTCTTCAGAACAGTATGGTACACCCTTCATGTCCTAATTGCAGGTGGTTGGGCTCCAAGTTTTCTCTTACCATGTTAAGTAAAAAAACTTTTAAAAATTAGTCTTGACACATACTTATAACAGATGATATGAAACCAGTTTGTGAGATTTTTTTATCTTTTTTGTCAGCAAAACTTAAATAAGCGGCATCCCTCCAAACCTTTGATAACTATATGAAACTCACTTTTGGGATGGGGAGGCATTTCACTCTTGTCAATTGCAACCTAGAAAAATATGAATGGTGACACTGGTTTCTAAATTTTAGCAGCACATACAAAGAAATTGCAAATGGGAAAGCAATCACATCAGAGCAATCGGAAAATTGCAAGCAGTGAAAAAAATGTCCCTATAAATACAGAATCGTGCAAAAAGGAAAAGGAAAAAAATACAGAAAGCAAACAAGAGCTGGCAAAGAATCCAAAGATCTCATAAAAATAAATTTATTGTCATTTTGTCTTCCCCTTAGGCAGTGATATTGTTTTCATGTAACCAAGCAATACAGTTGTCACGACGCAGGTGCGGAATCAGGAGGAGTGTGTCATGAGATTGCTGCTCTTAAGCTGTAATTCAGCACCATGAAAAGGATTTCCACTGATGTCATTGGAGTATCTGTCTTCATGACTAAAGTAATTACTCCACTGAGCCCTGTCTCCAGTAGCAGGCAACACCAGAGGCTTCAGAGGAACTACTCTCCCATGAAGACTAAATACATCTGTGGAGGTGCATAGTCTTCCCTGGTCAGTGCTTAGTAGATTGCATCATTTGCTTGTTGTCTTCTTCAGCTCTGTAGTTACATGAATTTCTTATTGATCATAAACTTATCCAACCTTTTGGATATGTCAGCTAAGTATCTGGGTGTAATAAAGAATTTCAGTCATCAATAACTTTATCTTCTATATTTCATGGCCCAGACCTGACCAGATAAGTACGTGGTGAATGGGGATGACCTAAACCTAAAACACACAGCCTGGGCATTGCAGAGAGACCTCCACATAAGCACAGATGTGTGTTACTAGTTACCATTGCAGGGAATAATTTTGTACAAAATCTCATAACCTCAGTATTTCCTGGGGAAGTAAAGGGAAGGGGAAAAAAAAAAAAAAAATCATCAAGCAGAGCCTGAAAGGCTGGTGAACTGTTGTTCTTCACCAAGCTCCACGCTTGCACAGCCAGCTGAACCCAAGAAATAGAACTGGCTCAAATACATCTACAGCCCCTGCATTATAGATAAACTCCATGACAACATCAGAGAGACTGCCCACTGAGTATTATGGCTACCCTTTTGTTATTTCAAGCAGAAACCTGGACTATCTCAGTGGTTAAATTTTATCAAAATTTGAAACAAAAATAAAAAAAAATTAAACAAATTTCAGTACCAAATGTCAGTTCTAACCCTTTAGGGATAAATGGAGGGCAGAAACACCTTCCATAAAGCTATGAATAGCGGTCTCCAGGGAGGACTCACTTCTGCAGGTCTTGTACTAGAGTGTGTGATTAGGAATGGTATCTGAAAATGATCTCCCAAAAGGCAGGTAAAACACTAACTCTTCCTTCCAATCATCCAGACTTTGAGACTCATTACCCTTGGGTAAGAGGAAATCTCTGTCCGTATATCTTGGCCAGAATTGAGTGCAGGGGATGGAGCTGGGGGCACAGTGAGTGTAGTCTTAGGTATCATGTGTTTAGTTGGTCTAATGCAGAAATAGAAAGGAATCAAGGGAAACAACCCTGTGAAGACAAACCAACGGGGGGGAAAAAGGGAAAAAAGGGAGCAATACCAACACACACAGTACTTTCTGTGGGACTTGAGGCAGACACAGTTCTCAGAGAAGCCAAATCTTCTGATTCCTGACTTGATTACTTTGGGACAGTAAGCAAATTCTAGAATAAAAATAAAAAGGCTAGTTCTGGTTCCAGAAATTCACAATTATGGCCTTAAACATTTATGTTATTATATATAGTATATAGTTATATATATTTTAAATAAATTCTATTTTCGTTTTGAGGAGAGGCACAATGCAAAAGCTGTAGCACTCCACTTGTAGCATGGCAGAGGTGAAGCTGGATGGAGTAGCGGCCCCTGGGGACGTTGTTGGACAGCAGGGAGAAGAAAACACACCACAGCATTTTCCTCACTTTGACATCAATGCAAATGCACATAAAGACCACCATGTAGGGCCTTGAGGGGAAACCATATGAGGAGTGGCTGAGGTCACTTGTTCTGTTCAGGCTGGAGAAGAAGATACTGAGGGGAGACCTCATTGCAGTTTCAACTTCCTTGTGAGGGGAGGAGGAGGGGCAGACACCGATCTCTTCTCTCTGGTCCCGGTGACAAGACTCAAGGGAATGGCCTGAAGTTGTGTCAGGGGAGGTATAGGTTGGATATTATAAAAAGGTTCTTCACACAGAGGATGGTTGGGCACTGGAGCAGGTGAGTCACAGCACCAAGCCTCACAGAGTTCAAGAAATGTTTGGACAGTACTCTTGGGTACATGGTGGGACTCTTCTTTGGATGTTTCAGGTACTTCTTTGCATGAAGAAAGGACATTTGAGACCAGCAGTTCTCTTCTGGTCACATTGCATCAAGGTCAATCTAGGCATGGCCTGGTATGCTGCCTACCATGAATCAAAACCAGTATTTAGAGCTCTCTGTCAAAGATTTAATTATGTACCATTCCTGGGTAAACTCACAGCACTGCAGTCACTACCCTTTCTGTGTGATGCAAAAGAGGCTTGAAGTCTTGGAAACTGTTGGAAAGAGCATTGGAATTGGGTGCTCCTGACCACAGGAAATTGTTGTCATTACTACCTTGTGTCTGGAGTCAGCTTTATTCAAGGAAGCAAGAGTTTCACACTTCTGGAAGGCCTTGCTCTGGCTAGCCTGAAGAAACAGAGACAACAGAGGAGACTTCTGGGAAAGAGGTAAAGGCCAGAATTGCTGCTTTATGAGGGTCATACTGAGAGCAGTCACAGTAAACAACAAACTTGCCAGTGATGTTGGCAGGAAGGAAGGCACAGTCACGATGCTCATGGCGAAATGGCCATGCCAGTGCTAGCCTCAATGCATAGAGAAGAGCAGTGTAGTTGTAGGATTCACCTGTCAAAGCTGGGGAGAACCAGGCTGCATCGGAGTGCTCTGCTCGTGTCCTCTGCCCTTGGCAGTGGCTGGGGCTGCAGAATGTTTTACTGAAAGTGGGAATTGCCAGACAATCTGGCAGAGCTGTGTTTGCAGTTCCCCACACAGAGCAAGTGACTCTCCTGTGGCTCATCTCCCCTGGTGAGGCCAGAAGGGATGAAACACTTCTGAAAATCTCTCTGCACAGATGCCCTATGTCCTGAGCTTGCTGATGGCTCTCACAGCTATTGTATGAGAAAATGTGCTCCCTAAGCAGGGGCTGAAGGCAACCACTCCTCACCACCTCTGTCCTTTTCATCCACCAATCCAACTACTCACAGCAATGCTCCTGGAAAGAGCTCTGCTTCTCTGCTCTGCTCTTCTTCTTCTTGAAGTCAGCCAGAGGCAAAGCTATATGGATTCTCTCCATAAGGATGTGTTGGGACCCTGAGGTGCCTGCCCGTGGCTCAGGACCCCAGTTCAGCCCTCTGGAGCCATCAGCCTGTCCTGACAATGGGTCTTAACGTGCCAGGCACACCTGTGGGTTCACATCCCAGTCTGGCCTCAGCCTGTCCCCAGGGAGGTGCCCAATACCCAGGGCTGGGGCTCCCAGGGCTGGGGCTGCCCCAGTGCCCTCCAGCTGCCTGATTTAGGGCTGGAATGGTGGAATAGGCCCTGCCACCATGGGGAGTCCCTGACCTGTGCTGCCCCCTGACAGGATGGTTTTGTGGCAACAGGAGGGTCAGAGGTTGTACACTCCCTGCCCAGCCGAGAAGGACATGTTGCTCACTGTCTTTGTCCGATGTGTGTTCATCCTGGACATGTAACACCTGGCATGACTGCACGTGAGAGCATGTGACTATGGGCTGTGTCATGCCATGCCTGCCCAGAGTCCTTTCCTCCTGCTGTCCCTGGCTGCAAACACATGCTGTCTTCAGGTCCACTGACCTAGCCATGGCTTGAGGCAGGTTAGCAGACATTGGAAGGTGCTCTTGAGGAGAAACACTCTGCTTCTGCACATCCCACAAGACAGCTGACAGAGGCCCCTCATTGTCACATAGGTGGTTTATATTTTTAAATGCCTGTGATGCTTAACTGTGGCATGAGGACATGCAGAGAAAGGCCACAAAAGCCTGCTGCAACACATTTGGAGATCCCGTACCACCAACAGCAGAGCGTGCCCACGGTGTGCAGTCCCTGTGGGCATTGAGCCCCTTCCTCACCAGCCTCCCCAGTCCCAGTTCATTTGTGACAAAACCTGTAGATACACTGGAGATGAGCCACACCCTGAAGAATTAGGCAGTAATGGGGCAGGACTTGGGGGTACAGTCAGTGTGTCACCACAAAAATACTCAAAAGGGACAGATAAATCGGAGCAGATACTTGCCCTTCCTCTGTGGGAAGGTCAAGTGTAAATGCCCCCTGGCTCTGACAAAGATGGAGTGTATATGCTGCTTAAAGGACACACTTGAGACCAATTTTAGAAAAAGTATAGGTCCTCCCTGAGCAGGATTATTTTCACCACGACTTTCATCTCTTCACATCTCTTCATCATGGTGAAAAAGTTCTTTAGAAAACCCTGAAGCACTTTTACCTTTATGCAACATTCCCCCCTCCCCGCCATCCCGCTGTTCTCACACTTAAACCAGCAAAAACATTCTTGCTCAAGCTTTCCAGAAACAATTTCACCTTTGGGCAGAGAATAAGCACATAACTTCTGAACCCAGAAAAACAAAAATTTCAGGCTGTTCTGACTAAAAGAGGACGAAAGCTCAGGAGACTAGAATGGAAACAGTGTTGTGCAACAGAAATCACAGTCTGCTGCTTTTTGCAGTATAACTCTTGACTTTCATTTATTTTTCTAACAAATTGAAGTTCCCTGAGGATATTGACAGTGATAGCCAACTGGGCTTTAAAAATGGCTAACTCCAAGAAAATATACAGGTATCACTTTTGCATGCTGCAACTCCTTTCCTCTAGAGTTTAAATACTACATCTAGGAATAGAGTTTTAGGCATTTGAGAAATTTTAAGCTCATATAGCAGCCTTTTTCAGATTTCTGGAGTCTTGTATATTGAATGACGTCTTGCATGTGTTTAGGAGCACTTTTTGGACTCTCAGATTTCTCAACCTGTTTTTATTCTGTCACAGTGGCTGGAAATGAACCTAAACAAATTTTATTTATTTAAACAGATTTTCTTTCTTGCAATAGGCATGTTCTAGGGACTGCAGTTCTATATATTATAAATTTTCTATTTTTACTTTATTGACTACTACCAAAACTGATTAGATCAGATGATGTAATTCTAAGATCTCTGAGATATTTGAAATGGCTATGGAAGCCTTCATCTTTAATGTTTTATGACATGCCCAAAAATTTGGAAAGTTCTCAACTTGCACATTATTTACTGGTATCTTGCCACTTTATAACTTGGATTAGTGAGATCACATCTATATTAGATAGGTCTATTTGTCACAAATCCATTATCCTAGGCTTGTCATCATGGTACACAGGTATTAATTTTTTTTTTAAATCTACTTCACTCAATACAATTTATGACAGTCAGTGCATGGCAAATAATCTTTCACAATGGGCAAACAAAAACCTGATGCCCAACACTTATGATGTACTCAACACTTATTCCTGTCCTGTGCAATTTGTCTCTTAGCTGTATTTATATATAATACTTATCAGTTATATAGTGATATTTATTAATATCTCCTATTTTTTTCCTGATTTCTGTTTTGTTATCCATATGTATTGCAGATATTTTAATTCATCAAAGGCTTTCATCCTTTCTTCTTTAGTTGCGAGTCAGAATGCATTTCCATACTACATTTTTTCCAGCGGCAAAATTGATCTAGACAGTTCTCTTCCTTCCCTATGCCACTTGTTCCTGCTGCCACATCAATCTTCTGCAATGCTTTTTGTGCAAATGCAGCCATCTGTGGGGCAACACTGTAAGACAGATCAGTAAAATCAGGGGTGCTAAAAATAAATTTTCCAGGAAAAAAAATAAATTGGCGA
This sequence comes from Poecile atricapillus, assembly GCF_030490865.1. Classification (NCBI taxonomy): domain Eukaryota; kingdom Metazoa; phylum Chordata; class Aves; order Passeriformes; family Paridae; genus Poecile; species Poecile atricapillus. The sequence continues at coordinate 132,794,438 of NC_081250.1, read as the reverse complement.
GACAGTTGAGCTGGAAAACATAGGAGCATGGTGAATCTTCCAACAAAGGGTGTTCTTCAGAAAAAGATGAAAGAAAGTTCAAGGACACAAATGTGTGTGTCAAAAGGGGAAGGTCTGAGGACAGGTTTTTCCCTAAAAATGATGGGCTGGAGACCAGATGATGACAAAGCCTGCAGGAAACATGAAATTACCTATACAAAAATAGAGTTTTATTTGCCAATTTTATGTTGAAGATGATGGTTGAATATTCAGATAAAAGATTTCAAAGGGAGTCTTGGTTGTGGGATCAGAGACATGGAAACATTTACTCATCATATTTGATACTCTTCCAATACGAGTTTAAAGAAAAGACCACCAACACATGAAATTCTGGCCTAAGGTGCTGATTTTACACTACCACATGAGACAGCAGTGTTTCATATGTAAATATTGAAATTACACTCAGGCCAGCAGTCCAGATAAGCAGAGATTATGAGAAGGATATATAAAATTGAGATGAGGTTGTCTATCTCAAACCCTTCCCTCCATTCCTTACCACCAAGAAGAAAAGCACTTTTCTTCCTCAGCCCTTTCTGCTCACCTCTCTTCCTGTTGATATGATTTTTACCCTTCCATGTTTGACAGCATGTTGTGTGTGCTTATGCCTCCATAGAACATACCAGATGCTTCGCTCAGAGGGCAGTATTTTTGTATTGTGATGTAATACTTTGTACTTTTCTGCCAGCAGCTGAATTAAATACCTACAAAGGTTAAATCCTAGATGTTCTTCAGAAAATGTTTTGGAAAGACAGGCTAGTTTGCATTCTCAAATCTTGTACGCCTCACCAAATGCAGCACACATAAGGTATTTCCTCTCGACTCAAGAGTTTGAGCAGCCCCTACTTTTCCTTAATACCTCTTTGTCATCCTGTTCTATAATAATAAGCTAGCAAGCAAGCAAACAAATGTATCTGCCTGTCATATCAAAATAAACAACTTCCAGTTTTGGTGTACAGCTTGTGCAGAAAATAGTTTCTTTCTTCCCTATGCTTAGTGTATTTTGTTAATTGATTATTTTGAATACTTGTGATGAAAAACACCTACTTGGCTGCAGGCTCTCTGCTACCAAGATCTCAGGAGGGTGGCTGGCTGGAGGTTTGCTTTGTCCCTTATCAGCTTCAAGGAGAAATCATCTCACCACCACAGTGACTACTCAATGTCCCAGTACAGAATTTTAAAACACCTGGGCACTGTTCCTCTCCTATTCTCCAGCATTAGCCAAGAGATTTCAGAGCACTTGCACTGATTTTCTGAATCCCATTGGACGTTTAGAAAGTAATACATTACTGTGCTGCTTTGCTGGCTGGTTTTTGCTTTATTGGTAGCTGTACATTTGAATTGATAAAATGGTTTGCTGTTGCTATTCCAAAATGTGTTCACTATCCTACCATGCTATTCTATATCCTAATCTTTCTGTTTCTGTCTTCATTTTCTTTCCCTCACCCACCTCCATTCTTGTCTTCTTCTCATTTTATGAGCGAATTCCCTTTCTCTAATTCCCTTTTTCTGTATCAAATCCCACACATAACAAAGTGTTCAAGATTTTACTCCCCAAGTTGCTGTATGTAATAAACTTCTGTATATCTTATCCAGCTGAACACAATTGCACCACTTACACGCCCTAAGTGACAAGTACATGTTTGCAGTACTGGAGCCTGAACAACTCACCTAGCCACTGGCTTTTACAAGCAAAGAGGGAACTACCGTGGCTTGTACACAACATGCCAAAATTCCAGTATAATCTCATTGGTGTTACCCTTATTTTCCACTTCCCCTCCCTGTTTGTTGTAACTGCCTATTCTGTCATTTCAGATTAAGTATCTCACTATGGAATGACTTGTATTTACTTTTAATTTGATGTACTGGAAGTAGCCCTATTGACTTAAACGGAACCATGCACATAAATAAAGGTAAGTATACGTGCAAGCCTTTAACTGATGGTACATTGCAAATCCCAGAGGAAAAGCATGGTACACTTTATTCATTTTACCGTCTTTGCGCACGTTAAATGCAGCCTGGGTGATTAATAACTTTTTCCAGAGTAAGTTTTCAGGTTTCATACCAGCTTAACGGAACAACCACTCGTCATAAGCATAGGATCAGCTCTAGTTCCACAGCATTCTGAGATGAGACAGTATGAATGATTAACTAGGAATAAAAAAAAGCACACGATTTAAACCCAATGTAATAATAATGTAGGCAGAGAATTCTGAAACATGCCACAGGAGATTTGGAATTGGGCCAGAAGTGGAGGTCAGGAGCAGCAAGCCAGCTGTGGGAGAGGGCGGCAGCTACAATAGGGTTGCAGAGGGAGGGAATCCCGTGGAAGACGGCATGAAGGTCGGTAGTAAAAGGAGACGGAGAGCCCGATCTCAGGGACGGGTGAGCGATATAGGTCAGCCGGAGGCAGCCCAGGGCTGCGGCTGCCGGACGCCGGCGCCCAAGAAGCCCGGGGCAGACCGCAGCTAAATGCAGAACAGGGGCATGCCACGAAGGAAAAGCGGGGGGCTTGTGGGCAAGTTCTGAGGCGGCTTCTGTTTCAAATGGCAACGGGGGGGGAGGGGAGAAAAGAATGAAAATCTGTATCTTACAGCACGGGAAGAGGGTTTTGTCATTTTGGCAAGTGAATCAGCGCTCAGCAGCACGACCCTATCGAAACTCCCCGATAATTCATTCTTCGCCTCGCACTTTTCCATTTCCATGGGTGGGAAGCCCACGGAATTGTACATGCATATAACGTTGTACCTTGTGCTGCTGCTGCTGCTGCAGCTGGCAGCGCTGCGGCGTCCCCCGCCACGGGGGCAGAGACACCGCACCCACCCCGCCGGCTCTGAGCATCCCCTGCACCGCGCCGAGGGTGGCAGGGAGCGGACGCCCCGGGAGGCGCCCCCGGCTCCACCGCGGGGTCCGCAGCGCTCCCGCCCGCCGGGGCCGCCCTGCCGGGGGCGGGCGAGGGGCGGCACCGCCGTGCGCGTTGAGCTCAGCGCGTCGCGGAAACCGACGGCCCGGGCGCCGCCTCCCCCGCGGGCAGCCCCGGCCCCGGTCCCGGCCCCGCGTCGCCCCGCCCCGCCCCGGCCGGGCGGTGCCGCCCCCTCCGTTCCTCACTCACACACACACACACACACACACATAGACACACATAGACACACATACGGAGGCGCTTCCTGCGCGGCGCCGGGCTCGGGCGAGCGGAGCAGAGCCGCTTCCTCCCGCCGACTCACAGGTATGGGGGGTGGGACCGCGGCGGGGCGGGGGGCGCCGAGGGGCTCGGCGGTGGCGGCGTCCCCCGGCTCGGGCCTCTGCCGGCGGCCGCCGCCCTGAGCGTGGCGGCGGGTGAGGGGTGGAGCGGAACCTCCGAGACGGAGCCGCCTCTGGGCGGGAGCCCGAGCCCGGCGGGGAGAGGGCCCGGGAGCGTCCTGGGGGCCGGGGGGAAGTCGGCGGCGCCCCCCGCTGCTCTTTACATTGCTGGAGGGTGAAGTCATCGTCCATTGTCTCCCCCCGGGCGGAGCGAGCGGCCCGTGGCGGAGGAGGGGGGCACGGCCGGCCCCCAGGGCTCGGGGAGCCGGGGAGCCCCGGGTGGGTCCCGCTCGGCCCCGGCGCGGCGGACGCGGTGTGCGGGGAGGAGCTGCCGCCCTCCGCCGGCCTGGGTGGGCCGCGGGGGCCCCTCGGCCGGCGCCGCGTTTCGCCGCCCGGCAGCGACAAGGGGCCGGGGGCCTGGGAGCTCCGGCACTGGAACTTGCGGGGCACCAGGACACCTGGCACAGGGAGAGGAGCTCCAGCAGCTCCAGGGCCTCCAACGCACTCCGGGGGCACCGTTCGCACCCTCCCCCCTGAGAGTTTCTAGTTGACCTCTCTGTGGTCTGTTGCCCACCCCGGATGCGGTGGTCGGAGGAGTGGAGGAGTTTGCAGGGATATACCGCATCTCGGCTGTGAAGGCGGTGGGGGACAGGCAGTGGGAATAGCCCGCGTCCTGCCGAGTGTTTTCCTTGCACAGTTCCTTCTGCAAAGCTGGGAGTTTTCCACCTGGCAGTTTGCTATACACACACAGCAGCTACTGCAGGCGCACGTTCGAAAGATAGGGAAGAATTGGTAACAAACTGTGTGAAAGCCAGCGTGCATGTAAGTGAGCTGAAGAGGTGATGGCTGGCAAAGGGAAGGCGTCCTTCTGCCTTTCTCCTTCTGCTCCAGTACTGCCTCTTGACAGAAAGAAGTGGGGCTTTGCCAGAGGGGTAGTAGTGAAATGGAGTTATGGGAATATGCCAAAGGGACAGTAGTAGAATTTTGTTAGTGCTGAGCAGAGAAATCAAAATATGAAGCTTTCATGCCCTTGTGGTTGCTTATTGCATATGTGCCTGTGTTTCCCCACGAGGAGCACAACAAATCTTGTTTCTGTTGAAATACTGTAGTTTGCATTAGTACTGATTAGTGCTTTATCTCAGCCACCATCAGGGATAGCATTATTTTATTAAGTGCAGTTTGGGGAAATGCGTCTTGCAGGGTTTAATTCTGGAGACAAAACTAAACATAGATTCATTTTTTAAAATGAATTTTCCCCTTCAGCGTTTTTTTAATAATTAATATTTTTTTCAGTCAAAGAACCATATTTCAGTATCCGATTAAATGTTTCTTATTAAATTCATTGGAAAATAAAGTTTCTGGTTTCAGGTCAGACTGAAGTAAAATTATGAATTGCCCAGCTAACAGAATTCACTCGAATGCTTAGAAATGATGGCTGTGTAACATTACTTAGCAATTTACAAAATCTGGCACTTACTTAACTGTAAACATTTAAATGCTTGTACTTCAAGCTTTGAGAAAGCTGAGAAAGCTCTTTTTTATTTTTAATTGCGTGTGAATTCAGCCTCTTTGTCCAGAAAATGAAAGTTTCAGTTTTGCACAATGATTATAATGCTAATCTTAAAAACTAGTTCAGTAAAAGGCTTACATATGTGTAACTCTTCTGTGTGCATATTTCTTGAAGTATGCCAGTTTCAACTGTGTTTTATACAATTCAGCATTTATAAAATGCTGAATTCAAGCTGTTTTGTTTATGTTGTCAGCTATTTTTGAGTTTGTGGACATCAGGTCATCATTTCTAAAAGGAGTTTAAGTGTGGTTTTCTTCTCTCCCCTTCAGCTTAAATCTATCAGACAAATGGCACATTCCTTATGCAGAGCAATCATCAGGTTTTGGTGAATTGTACTAGCTGAGGCTCAGGAGGAAAGAAGATGCTTGACAGATGTATTTGTTTACCTTCGTAGTATGTACAAATACTGGTCTCCATTAGTAAATGAATCATTAAAACTCACTTAGCTATGGGATTCCCAGTTAACATTAATAGACACATTAGGAAAATTTGTTTCACGTAAATATTATCAACCTGTGAAAGAACATAAGCCCTTGAATTCTTTTGGCAGTTAGATAGAGTCTTTTGTGCTGGAAAATACATGGTATATACTTCCCCCCCCTCCATATTAATTTACAGCATTTAGCTACTCTTCCCCTTGAGAAGAACTTCAGACTGAATTTGTTCAGGGAGTAGGTGATTCTCCGTAACTAATACAGTATGTAGGGTTTTCTCCCCTGTTTACTGGGCCTCTTTGATCCATGCTTAGTCTTTGTAAAGTATTCCTTAAAAGATCCAACACACACACACCACCCCCCTTCCTTCCCTGATGACAATGTAGGATTGCCTTAATCTTTTCATAGGACTTCTGAATCTTGGTTTGCAAGCACTAAGAAAGATCTTTGAGCTCTGAAGTACAGCTATATCACTGTCCTCTGATGGCCTTTAGCCAAGCTTGTGGTCTCCATTATGGGGTCAGTTTATTCTGGCCGTGGTCAGACATCCATATTAGCTTTGTGATTTGTTTTCTGAATTGTACGTAAACATCATGTACTGGCCTAGCAGAATAAATTTTAATACCTGAATTAAACGAGTTGATGGATACATGTTTCAGGTTCTACTCTTACTGTGATTTGTGGTTTGTAGCTGAGATGTGAGTCAGTCTGATTCTTTCTGAGGGTCAGTGAAAGCTCATTGAATGATTAATAAAAGTATTGATTTTAACACTGGCTAATCCATAAAGAAGTTGATTTCAGATTTTTGTCTTGTGTTTATCTTAGCTCTGTTTCCGTTGTGCCTTCTGTGTTAACGGATGGAAGATGTGTAGCTGAATGAATCAGTGTACCTAATACAGCTTCAAGACACTGGGACTGCTGTTGGATCTTACTGCTAAAAAGTATGTGAATTGCACCTGGAAGTAGACTTCTACCAAGAAGGTAAAAAGTAACATCGAGTCTTAGAGAACTGATTGTTTTTATTAGTGGTGCAATGTACCAATTTTTTCCCCAGTAGGAATAATATGGAAGAAGCTGTATCAGTACCTCTTAAAACAGTTTGGCAGGTTTTTTTATGCTTCTATTTTGCACAAGAGGAGACTTTCTTTTATTTCTGAGTCTCTGAAGTGAAAGTTTTATTCTTGTTTTATTTTAATTTTAGTTCATTTCAAGTAGTTTGTATTTAAAATCATCAATTAAATCATCTTTAAGGAAAAATGTATGCCTTTGTGAGTTTTATATTGATTACACTTGAGATACTGTTGTGCTCTACTTTAACCCCGAAACTTACAAGTAGAATTCAGAGTATAATTACACTCTTCCCCCTTAAGTATTCACTTGAGGGATTACTTCAGCAGATTTCTTCAGGTGCTTTCTAAAATTTATTTTATTTCTTGATGCATTGCAATAATAAATAGGTATTTAGTCTGTTGCTGATATTTATGGATTTCTTCCAAACTTCTGTAAACTAATGTTCACTTCATTATCACAGATCTTTTTGTAAGTTTATTTTTTAGTTGATGGAAAGAGACTTTGCGGAAGAGATTTCACTCATCTGCATCATAAGGTGCCTTAGTCTTTTCGTCAGTGATCTTGATTGTTTCGTGTACATTTCTGGCAGTTCTCAAGCACTTCATAACTGTGTTTTACCTTGGTTTTGGTTGCTGGTTCTTCTCTGGCATGGCTTGCTTGTTTTTCCTGTTTTTTTTTCCTCTTAGTAAAAGTACTGACTCAAGGATCCAAACCAAAGCAGTAGGTATCTAGAAAGAGCCATAAATGTTGTGTGGGACTAGAATATTACAGAGCTCTACAAGAAGTTTTCTTCCTGTTGTAAGCATTTCTTAGGCCAGCTTTAGAATGGTCTTTGAGCTCTCAAAGTAGAATTTGTAGAAGGAAGAAAGGCCCCACAGGTGCGCTGTGAGGATGTAATTTGTGATACCACTCTTAGGTCTTCCATCATTAAGGCAAGTGAGACAGGCTTTGAGTGTCTGTTTTGCTTTACTTTCATTCATGTTGTAGCATACTTATTAGAAGAATTAACCATACCGTGGGGCTTATCCATGGAAAAAAAAAAAGTGAGAGTACTTTCATTTTAGACTACTTTTTTTGTAATGGGAAGATTACTGTTGGCTTTTCTACTCTTAAACTGTGGATTGAAGTCAGTCACCTGCTGGGCAACTGGTAGCCTCCTGTTGGATGTGTAGCCAAACACTGTAATTACAATTGACAAGATGAGGATAGTTTGTTGCCTTTTTTTTTTTTTTTTTTTTTTTTTTTTTTAAAGGTGAGTTTCCAAAGATTGACTTTGCATCTAGACATACTGCCCCAGTCTGGAAAGTTGATATAAAAGTTATTTTAACCTAAATGCGAAATGACCTAATGAAATGAGCTTAAAGTTTCATATATACAGGTGTTTCCTCAGGCATTAAAACTTCCTCTCTTTAGAGGCCAGCATATCCCCTGGTGATGTCTTCAGCGAGACATTTAAAGGGCATCTTGCAGAAATAAATGCTTGTACCAATTGAGTTTGGTATAGTCACTGGGTTTTGCTTCCTAAATAGAGCACAACTCTATTAATGCAAGTATCCTGTTATTGTTCAGCACAAACTGTCATTGTCCATGTCTATAGACTATGTCAGTTCTGTTCTGCTTCCATTTATAGCTGAGACAAGTTACTGTTAAACAAACAGTTTTCCATAGGTCCTTCAGTTGCTCCCATAAGACAGATTAGAGCTTACTCTAAATTGGAGCTCCTGGCTGTCCCCTTCTGTTGTTCCATTTAGTGGATGAAGAACTGCTTCAGCAAGAGGACTAACTCTGGGGAAATTGTATGCAGTAAGAATCATGTTGTTTTGTTCTCATTGTGTTTCACTGATGCTGCATATCCTTAATAAATAAAATTACCACTTTTAAATTTCTTGGTTAATGATCTGATTTTTCACATAAAACCAAACGTTGTGAGCCACATCAAGTAATCGAGTTCTATTTTTATCCTAAAATGCTTAATTTGTCAGAGCGTTCCAGCTGTAGTGTTTTGTGTATTGTGTACAACTTAGGGTGAGACAAATTTACCTCACACATATTTTCAAGAAGTGCTTTTTAGGGAGTGCAAAGTGGTCTTTGCACCTCGGGGGATCTTCTGGACAGTGGAGGTTGAGCTGGGATTGCAGGTTTTAGTTGAGCTGTGGGGCTTTGGCAGTGCTGCCTGGCTAGTGTTTTGGATATGATGGCACCACAGCACTAGTGCTGCTGTGCCTTGTTTTTATTTTTAAGTATTTTTTCAAAATAACCTCGTTAACTGCTCTTAGACAAATAAGAGTCTTTCTTAGCACCATAACAGTTGCATTCCAGAGGAAAATACTATTGGTGTTGCTATGCCTAAATGCGTCATTCGTCTGTTTCCTTTGCTAAAAGTACATGGTGCTCAGTACTTACTGTATATTTCTGTGAAGCTGGACAAGGGGAGGGATGTTTTGGCAGATCTTCTGCAGTATCATCATTCAGAACTCAATCTCAGGAAGAAACATTTATACTTTTTTTTAGAAAATAGAAGGCTTTTATTTTGTGTAAATTAGATAGTTGAGCAGTGCTTTAGGCTTTTTATGACCTGAAATTTGGGGCCATATGCCGAGCCCATATTCAATGTTGCAGCTCTTCCTTGTATCAAGATCTAAGAGGAGTTCCCCAGTCAATGTTTTAGTGAGCATTAATTAACATCTGTACAGGAACTGTATACAGTAAGTGACAGTGCTGACAGAGAGTGGTTGTTTCAACATACTGTTTGGCTTTTCTTCTGCATGTTGAAATGCATTATGTAAGGAACTTCCAGGTGTCCCTCAGACTTCTGATAGAGGAAGATCATTTGGATGGGAATAAATAGTGATTGTAGTTACATCATCCTGCTGGCAAAGACGAAGCCTGATAAGAAACATTTTCTTCTGGTCAGCCATTGGGAAGTATCTTACTCCGAGTCTGCCTTTCATGTTTCCGTAATAAGCAATCTAATACATTGATCAATGCAAAAAATGTGTCTGGAAGGTAGAGTGTGTTCAAGGTTACTTTATTTTTAGATTGTGTACTGGAAAAATAACTTTAATCAAAGTGTTCCCCATGGGTGTCATGATGGAGGAGCTCTGATTTTGTATTCTACTATACCATTAAGTCAAATATAAACAGAATAAAGCCTTTTAAATTAACTTTTTTTTTTTCCTGAGTTGAAGACCTTGCTTCAGGTCACTGAGACAAGCAGCTACCTTTTCACTTTCATTTTACCTGTGAAGCTGTATCTGATACTTACTTTTTGTTTGAATTTGCTTTAATCAAAAGAAGAAGTTAAGCTTTCCTTTTTATGGTACTGCTAAAAATGTCTTGGGAGACCAGGAGCCCTTTTACTCATGGTCAGAGATGGAGGTATCAAACTTCTAGCTCCTTTTTAAGCGAAGGAAATGATAGTGCTTATAGTCTGTGATGCCAGGCTGATGCTTTACTGAAGTGTAAGATTTTACAGTTAGTGTAAGTTTCATCTGTGGACAACATAGAGGAGAAACCTAAAAAGCTGTTGTGCACGCTGCTCTTCCTTTCACATCACCATGGTTTTAATCCATCTGCATTTTGACTGAAAGGTTTTGGTGCCTAATGATCAAAAGTATTTTCCTCCTAAAGTTCCTATATGAGTAGTTTGAGGTTTTTTTGATCTCCTCTCTTCCTTCAACTTCCTATTTCCTATTGCATTTTCTTCCCTTTATGTGCCCGTGTGCATTGTTTGGACTTTGTCTGTGGTGGTTGTGCATAGCTGCAGAAAAGTAGACTGCCTTCTGTGACCTGACACCAGGCAGAAATTCAGCCAGGGCAAGAATAGAAGAGAGCCTGTAAACTCAGCACAGGAGTCCCGAGTCTTTCCATTATTAACAATTAAAGATGATTCCAAGATAAATTAGGTAATGGATTAACTAACTCATGAAAAGAGAACAAGGATAAACAAAGAGATATATCCTGCTTTGCAAGAATTTAGATGATTAGGATTACATGCTGCCTGCATGTCTGGGAAAGGAAGAACAAACTTCCCTGTTTTCAGTGTTTAATTTTCTTAGTAGATAAGGTATATGTTGTGACAGATTAATTCAACAGCAAAAGAGAAGTTTAAGCTTTGCAGGAGGTGTTTTTACTGGGGAATGGGTTAAGAAATAGAAGCATCCTGTTTAGTCCTGCTCAGCAATGTTACAGCTTTTGCTTTAAAACAGTAAGCAGTGAAAATGGTTTCTTCCTACCTCCTGCATCCTGTCCTAATCAGCATAATATCTTGGCTGGATCTAGACCAAGAACTGTTGATTGAGTAAAATACAAAGACAGTGACATGGTTTTGTTTCATTGTTCCTTTTTTCTGTTTTGTTTCTGAGGTGTGAGATATAGCTGGTTTTTTATTAGGGCTATACAGTCATATCATTTTTCTTACCTCAAAGGTCATACAATATTACCTTTCTGTTTTAAGGGTAACAAATAATCTGTAAGTCACAGTTGCAACCTAAATTGTCTTTCACAAGCTGTGGGGACCTTTTCACTGTATACTTTTTAAAGCCACTTTATGGAGAATTGCCTGTGCACAATTAATGTAAAGCCACAATACACTGCATTTGTGGGATGGATTTTCATATTAAACTTTCTGTAAGTTTGCTTTTGTTTCTCTCTGGTGGATAAAAATAAAAATAATAAAAAATATTGGTAATAAAAAATACTTAATATGGTTGGTATTTCTCATGAAATGGTGAAAATGCACCTCTAAGTATGCAGACTAATAGTTTTATTGTGCTAAAAATCATTCAGTGAGAGAATAAATTAGAATCCTGAAAGGAAGGAGCTTCCAGTTGGCAGGACAGTGAACAGAAATGCAACACTTCATGGGAAGCCTTGGGTAGATCGATGCATTTATCTGTAAAAACGCAGTGTGGAAATGAAGCTCTCTGTAAAATACAGTTCTTTTGAAGTTAGAACTATTCACCTTTAAAGTTCATCCCTGAAATAGGGATGAACAGTGTTACTATAGATTAGTACCTGGATGTGGGTGATTTTGGAGTATTAGGTGATGAAGTCCTATTTTCGTGGTCTGATTTTCTTTCAAAAAAAGGGAGTTTATTAGATTTAACTTCATAATCACGAGTCTCAGGTCATAAAAACAGTTGACTGAAGTACGGCTTTGTGTATGTATTATTGAAGTCGTTACCTACTTGCAGTAGCTTTAACTTACCTAATGTACATTTTGCAAAACAGTGCATTTTGTAGGTGAAGAATGGCTCAGGTTTTCATTGTGTATAGAATGCAAGAACACTATTGTAAAGACAGAGAAAATAGCTTTAGGATGCTGGTAGTTTAAGTGTTTCTCAGAAACCATGATAATGAGTGCACTAGAAATACTAGAAAGGGCAAGGTATGGCTTCTGCAGTAATTACATGACTGGTTTGCCCAGGCTTTGAAATGTGAAGGACTGCACATATGAATGAAAAGTGAAACTGATTCTGCCACTGCATGCAATTAATTGTAACTTTAAGGTTTCAGGAAAAATTCTCAAATGTTAAGAAAGGCCAGAATTAAAGTTGAAGAAGCAACCATAGCTAGATTATAATTTGTGCCTACCTTTATTAAGTTATTGTTCTTAATTATACAGCTGTGCTTTTTTCCCCTGCAGAAGCATTCTTCCAGAATACAGTTGCTCTCTCTACTGGGGCGTCCATCTACTTTGGGCAGAAATAAATGTAGTCTCTAGGGCAGTTCTTTCCATTGAATAAGAGATATGCAAATAGAGCAAAAAAAGATTTTTATCTTGTCTGAAATAGGCATCTGAATCTTGGGTGTTTTTGTTCGGGGTGGGTATGTGTGTATACTATTGATGCTGAAGGTATCTTTGAACATATTTACTGTGTAACATGCCCAAGAACTTACTTTAATTTAGGCTATCTCACATCAGGCACCTGAGACGGTAAATAAATTAATACTTAATCATATTCTAATATTGTGTCTGTTAATATATATGTATCATACTACTTCAGTGGAATGAGTATGGTTTTGACTATTTCAGTAATATTAATCTAACACAGTGGTGCTCTGCAATGACTTATGAGGAAATCAATTTCTGCTTTCAATGTAGCATTATGCAGTAGTTATTTATTTGTTTATTTAATGTGTTTTATGGGAAGCACAGTGAGTAAGAATGAAGAAAATCCTGACCAGTGACCTGATAAGTGTGTACCAGGCAAAGACATTATTTTTGGGGGGAGGAGGAAGGGATAGAAGCTATTCAGTTAAACTGTCATTACATACTTCAGCAATCATTTCCAAATGCAACTTCATCAAGGAAAGAGAATTAAATTAATGTAGTTTGTGTGTTGTTTTGTATCCATTAAAAATAATAACTGCAGTCATACCAGGAGGCTTGGAAGCTGCAAACTAGGCAGACTGGTGCTGTTTGAGCTAGTGGCATCTAATAATTCTGTGTCATGCTTTATAGGGATTGACCTGAGACAGTATGATCCATGTGCTTGCGTAGAGTGTTTTATGTCTGTCTTTAGACTGTAGAGGAAGGCTTGCTTTGACAGTACAAGCTGCTTGTTTTTGTTTTTTTTTGTCACCAGCAATGTAACTTTTGCTTTCTGCATCATTAAGAGTGTTTTATCCAAATCCTGTTTATATTTAGCCAGTAAAGATTTTTGTTAGGATGATACCGTAGCAGATCTAAAATCATATCCTTTTCAACACCTAATCTGATGTCTTTACTTTTTCTCTCCTGTGACTTAGAGATGCCTTCCCTCTAAGTTTCCCATTCACCTACTCTGTAGAATCTTTCTTGCTTTTGTGGACTTGTTTTCATCTAGTGTTTGTGATCAGCCAGTCCATTCTGTCTCTCATACATAATCTCTTATTACTTGTGCTAAAGTTCATAGATTACTCTCCCAAACAACAACTGTTGGTTTCCTCACTCTGCAGTCCCTATTTTTTTCTTACATTTTTCCCTTTAGCATGCTCTGATGGAGTTGCTGTTCAGCCTTCCAGTTTTGGTGCAAGTTTCGGTCGCCTTTCTGGCAGCCATCACTTTTGACTATTGTTAGAATTGCAGCACGGTTTAGGTTGAAATCCCACCCCTTCCGCATTTGGTTGAAGTTTCTTCTATATTGCTGCCACTTATTAGTTGGATGTTGGAAAATATAAGTCAGCTTCCTACTTTTATTTTCTGGTACTTTGATTGAGGCATATTGTTCACCTGGAAGTGAAAGGAAAATTCTCTTCAGTTCCAGGCTGGATCAAGTTTAGTAGAGATATTAGCATATAAAATATGTGCTTTTTGCTGAAGAGTGGATATCTTTTTCTCACATTCCTGAAAATTTGCAAGTATGGATATATTCACATTGCTGGAAGGGTGATAAAATGTACATCCAAGTTACACAGGCCAGAATTCAAATTCCAGCTTCAAAGTGTGCTAGTGCTAAACATTTCCAGAGAAAACACTGCAAGTTTGTGATTTATTTTCTCTTCTAGGATAGTTTTCTCCATTAGATTGTTGTGGTTTTTTGAGCTGTGGTGTTTTTATGTTAATGTCTTAAGTACTTTGGTTGAAATAAGAGTTCTGAAGAAGATTCTAGTATATAACTTTCAGCCCAATTTGCTTGAGAAGATTCAAAGCAGGTTGGAAAATAGGATGCTAGAGTGGGAAGTGTCAGGCAGTCATAATAATAACTAGCCTTTCTTTTAACAAGAAAATACTGTGTTTTGAAGTAAATTACTTGCTAAACTGTAAAAATGAGGTGACACAGTGCATTTAACTTACGACTTTTTCTGTTTTCAATAGCATGGTTATATTTTTCCAGTTGGACTTAATCTGACTGTGTGCTTACATTCTCCTCCCCCATAACATCTGCTGTTTAACCATGAGGTGCTATATCCATCCTTGCTTTAAAAGCCTGCTGCTACTTTTTGTAGAACTGCTGTACTCTTTTGTGTGCTGCTGGTATCCGGCATCTATAGAGTGAGTTCTGGTAAATGATTGCCTTTTGGGAGTTAGTCCCACAGAATAGTGTATAAACTAGTTTGGAAACTTGGCTGCAAGCCAAAGGACATTGTTAATTTAGTAAATAGCCACAGTAATTTACAATGTTATGCTCGTTACCACCTTATATTTTTTAATCCCTTTCTCTTGGAATTCACTAACCTACTAGCCGTTCAAATAATGCAATGAGTGTCCTTGCTCCTATTCAGATCCAAAGATTTAGCTTAAACCTCTACTACAGGCAGTTTAAACCAAATGCCTGACCTCGCTCTGAAGAGTGAAAGGTGGTCCTGTTCTGAATTTGTGCTTCAGGGTGGGTTAACCTGCAACAAGAGTCAGCATGGGCCACTGCTTGTACTAATTTAACCCTCTGAAGCTAATTCAGTGGGGCCTGCTTCTGTAGGATTCTGAAAATATGCAGTGAAGTTTACTGAGCATAAAGTCCCTCTATACCAGAGCTTCTTGCTCTGTACATTGGAAAAGTTGTATTCTCTTTAGTATTTAATATTTTCATATTTTAAAATATGTCCTTATCTATGTATCTATCTACCTACATTCATGTAGATCTGCCTTGTCTCTGTCCACACTGAGTTGCTTTGTGCATTGTTGGAAGAAATTATATTAAAATACAAAAAACCTGCAAGCTGCCTAATTGCACGTTAATATAATTTTGTAAATGTATTTTTTCCTGCTAAAATACATTTCTTAAAGCTATATTTAGTTTAATTAGTCTTAAACAAGTCCAGATGTTACTGTAACTTCAGTGATAACTGATTTATAAAACAAGAAGTATGTTTGAACTGAAACTGAGGGCATGTTGAAAACAAGTGATGTAGTATCTCATGGAATTATGCAGTCTAGCTTAAAGGGGGAGGTTGTGTTGTTTGTTCGTTTTAACTGTCAGGTCCCTAGGTATCTTACTACATTATTTTGGTGATGTTAAGGATTTTCTTCATATATTTACAGCTTGAAGTGACATTGGTGTTTTCTTGTCACTATGGTAATTTTATTTTGTGCTTAGGACCACAGAACATGCATGGCTTGCTAGTACTGTGAAATAATATGTTATGGTTGCTTTCTTTTAATAAAGCAGTGAGATAAATACTAAATTCTTATGTTCTAGCAGGTAACATAAGGAAATGCTTGAAAGATCTCCTGGGCTGACATAAAGTTTGTTTTTCAGAAGTTTAAATAGCTTTTCAATGAAATTATACACCTGCTTCCTCTAATGTATTTGTGTAACGGTTTTCTTTGGAACTGTAGGAGGAAATAAATGGTTTCAAGTAAACAGTGAAGCTCCTGACTTCAAAGTACTTCTTTCAAAAGTGAAACAACCTTACTTTCCTTTCTCAAATAAATAAAAACCAAATGTACCTTTCCATCTTATATTTTTTATTTGTATGTGTAAATCTGAAGGGATTTTCCTCTTGAGTCTTCCATAGCAAAAGGACTATTACTATCAAACACCTCAGATTAGATTATACTAGGGAAATTGTTTAGTGGTGGACTTAATAGTGTTGTGTTAACACTTTGGACTCAATGATTTCAGGTGTCTTTTCCAACATAACCGATTCTGTGAATTTATGTTGGAAAAGGTTTACTGGACTTATTCTAAATTTGCATATCTTTATTATAGTGGCATAAAAAGAAGAGTTTTCCATGGAGATGAGCTTCCTGGTTGAAAGAGGCAATACAGATAATTTGTTTTTGTAGTGGTTACTGCAGGGAAGTGTCTTTTCTTCTTCAGTGACTCCTTACCTAGAGTATCCCAAAACCATAGGTAGCAAGTATCTCATGCTTTGCTTAACCAGGACATTACTTAAGGAATATAATTAAAATAGAATAGTTTTACTGGCAAAGGTTGCTTAATTAGGATGTCTACAGATACTTGATTCTTAAATAAGCTGATTTATGCACACAAACATGCAAAATTGTTGAATGCCCTTTTGTTTTTGTTTTTCTTACTATAGCTACAGTATTGAATGCTCCTGAAATTGTCATGTTTAGATTTCACTGCCAGTTCGTTTCTTCTGCAGATCTGACCTGTGAGGACCGCTTCCCTGCATTCTCTTGGGATGCCGTGTGTTTAATATTCTTGCTGTGTCTGTATAAGTGTGTGGTTAGCATTTTAAAAGACATGATGCTTTATGTTTGCTTTGGTCTGTTACCAAAACTTTTTATTAAAGTTTGCTCCAATTATATTATGCTCTGTAGTGAAGCGCTTTCAGCAAGCTCTTGGAAATAATGTAATTTCCAAGATTTTTACCAGTTCAGCTCTGTTTCACAGCAGCTTTTTGGTAGCTTTGGAGAAACATTTATCAAGTCCATGATTGGTGAAATACTTTATTCATGTTGACAAACCAGACCAGGTGTGAACTACATACAAATACAAGTGCTGTGCTTTTTAAACTTAATGTTCTCCCTGGCTCAGTAGTTAGGTTGACTTCCTCTTATCTTTATTCAGGGCATAATACTAAATATTTGTATCAAAATTGTGAAATTATTTGGCATAAGAAATCTGTCACAACTAGATGAGGTTGTACTTTGATTCATTAGAATAAAGTCACTTTAATTCTTTTTTAAGGAAGCTTTTCTTCACAAGCTTGTTTATTGGTTAGAATAAGTTAGTACACTTACATTGTAATATAGTATACCGTTTTCCATCATGTATTTGGTATTTTGGGAAAGATTAAAAATAAAAAACAACACATTTGTTGGAAAACTGAGATACTAATGCACATTTATATGCCCATAAAATTTTAACTTCAAGGTTATCTGTGTGATTTAACACTTTTAACTAGCTTGTTCCTCAGAAAAAATTGTATGCTAATACTGTTTTTAAAAGGCAGACTTTGAGTTACTGGAGCATCTGAAATCCAAGGCATCAGTTTAAAAATTGTCCTTCCTGCCGGTTGTGATTGCAGACTATTCTATAGGTAATTATTGTATTTCTGAGGCGTTTAAAACAATGAGGAAAAAAGATTTGCAATAAAAATAATTCTTTTGAATAACTGGATTAGTGTTACAATATTAGATTTTTTAAAAATTTAACTAATCTGATAAAATGTGTGGACTCTTACAGATGTTAGATGTAATGAGAAGGGAATATGGAACTAGGAGAGTTATTTCACTCTGATCTGTAAAGGAAAAACAAAGAAAGTTTAGTGACATGCAGAAGATCAGAATGCTCCTGCTATATTCCTTTTTTTTTTGGTAGCTGATAAAGTGATTGACAGGAGTTCAAATTTCTCCTCCACTTTTAAAATGAAACCAATCTGAATCCAAGTTCCTTCCTCAGCCCAGACTGGGTAAGGACATAAACTATAAGTTGGTTTTGAGAGACAAGTTTGTTTCTGACCCCTCTGGGTGGCTGGTGAAATATTGGCAGCGTGGGATTAAATTGGTGTCAGCTGAAAGACATCCAGCATGTTTCAGGGTGATTCTATCCCACCTTTAATAATGCTTCACAAATGAGAAAAAAATGTGCTGTCAAATTGCCATAAAAATTATTATTAAGAAAAAAACTGTGTGTCGCCCTGAAAACTCAGCTTCTGAGCTTGCTGACATGGTTTTCTAAAGACTTTCCCAGGACAGTAACTATAAACATAGATATGTGTACATTCTTTCTGTTACACATCTTGTGATGGGCATCTCTCATGGCCAGTGCTGTGAGAAAGTGTTATCCTCACCATCCAATCCCTGGCCGTGGTCAGAAACCTATAAATCCTGGGAGGAAAAATAAACTCGCTCTTCTCTTCACCACACCTCGACCTGTGTCCGTGTGATCTATTCATCTTCAGCGGCAACAACTGTGCCTGCACAGGATTAAATTTTCTTAATTTCCTTCCCCCATAGATTAGTTTTGATTGGGGGCACCAGGGAGTGGAGAGAACATTTTGGTGCAAAATTGAAATTCAAGGAATTAGTGTGGTCTCTAGTTGGCGTCATAACCTGGTTCTGCTGTTCTTTTATATATGCAATTAGACAGCAGTCTTAAAATGTCATGTGATACCATGAATCAAAATAATCTGGCTATTGACTGCCATTTTATTATTTTGTGGAAAAGCTTTCTCTTGAATAGCTAGCTTTTCTATTTTTATTTTTTTTTGACATGGTTATTTTTCACTCCTCTTAAATAACAGATGGGAGAGACCAGAAGAAATGGTGCTCGAAGATGACAGGATTTTGCACTTTCATGGGAACGTGGTTTCAGAGCTTGTTGGTGTCATTGTATGTTACTTCTCACAGTTCATTGAAGGAAGTCCAAGTGAAAAGCAGATGCATTATCCCCAGCGTCTCTGTAAAATGGAGGCTGGGATTTGCTGGAAATAAAGCCTCTTGTGTAGCAAAGCTGGAGAGAAAATGAAGGGTTCACTGTAATTTGGCACTGATGCTTGTTTGGCAGTCCTCCCACCTTTCTTATCTTGGCTGGTGTTCCATCAGTCAGTGAACTTGTATATGGATCATGATGCATCAGCAAGACACCTGTGATGTGACATAATATAAAGAAAAAGAAGACCCCAATCTGTTTTCCTTTTCTGAACAATCCATAGATATTCTACCATCTGTTAAAACTATGATTTTTAGATCAATTTGTCTGTAGAAGTTCCTGTCAAAACTGTCCTGTTTAAAAAATAATGAATCTTATGTAAGATCAAAAAATTTCATGGTGTTTCTTCTCAAGATTTATTATTTCAGCCTGATTAATTTCTAATTTTTCTGCTAAGCACTGACGAAAGGAAAAAGAAGTATTTTCCAACTGTTTGTTTGTAAATCTAGAAAATATGTAATTCACTGTGTTATGGGTGGCTGTGTGTGGCTGTAAATGATGCAGAGATTTCTGCAGTACTTCATCAGTCTCAGGTCATGCACTTGCTTCCCTGGCTGACACTGCTGTTCCAAGGCTTCACATCTTTCTAGGTAGAAATTCAGTTCTGATAGGAGAAAGATGAGGATAAGTTAGAACTTCTGTCTTCACATTATAATGTGAGAACTAGAATATATTCAGTTGGATTAGTAGCAAATTAAGTACTGATTTTTGAAGGAGCAGTTCTTTGAGCTGTGTTTCATTAAGCTGTTGGGCTCATTGCCATAGATTTTCTTGGGTATTCACAGTGCTGACAGAGAGATTTGGTATTTATATGGATGGTAGTATAGAAGGTACTAGATCATAGTGGCTGGGAGATAAATGTACTTTTTGAATCTGAAACCACTCTGACACATTAAAAGTTTGTGTTTAGGGCCTGGGACCAATAAGAAATTTGTTGCACCTGTCATTTGCACAACGGAGTTTTACATAGGCTGCAGACAAGATCCTGAATGCATGAAATTGGGAGCAACTTTTTACATTCTGCTGAACTCGGAGGGTTGTCAGGAATGTTGCTTTATTTAAATAACAGCTTTTGTTTTCTCATGGCTACTGATATCTTGAAATGTATTAAAATTAAAACATTTAAATACATTCTTGTATGATTTATATTTGAGTAAAATATAGATTGGCCTTTGAGGGTGTATTGAAAGAATATGTCTTACACAAAAGCTACATCCTCTTGCTTTCAATCAAGTGCCTGAGCACTTCTAACAGGGCTTATTTTAGCATGATGTTGTAGTTTATGGTGGTGTAGTTTATGGTATAAATTGCAAATTTATGAATTAGTAGACAGTTGGAAGTTGCAGTTTCTTTACATAACATAATCAAATTAAGTAATTGCTTAAATAGCTTTTTTAAAATAAAATTGGAGATTACAGCAGTATATTATTGAAATTCTTCTAGAACTTATATTTCTGAATTAGTTTGAGTGATAATATAGCTGTCTTGGTCTTTTACATATTTATTTCTTGGTTAGGGAAGATTGCTTCACTTGGGAGAAACAAACCAAGGCCTTCAAGCTTTTAAAATAATTTTGTCATGACCTTTCTTTCTAAAGGTATCAACACTTTTCAGTTAAAATTCAGTCAGTACATAAAATTCTTTGAAATTGTTTATGTCTGTTTTTTATCAAGTGTTTGTCTTTCCTTCTAGATGTGTCTTTCCTTCAAGGATGAGAAAGGTGTACTGTTGAATGGCATTAAATACCTCCAGGCTACCATTACAGACCATATATTTTGCTGAACAAAAGAAAATATAAGGGGTCTTCCTCCAGTGATGTCACTTCTGTGGAGGATTTTGTAATGTAAAATGAGCAGGAGATAAAAGGGAGAAACAGTTGTTTGTACTGACATAGTCTGTGGATATTTGGGACAGATGATGGAGTTACATACGAAGGAGTAAAAAGCATTCTTTATTTCTGTTCCAAATGGTGGTGGGATTTATAAATGTTTTTAAGGACAGCCCGTGGTGATGAGTGGACTGGTGTGTAAAATATGTTAAAGTACAAACAAATAAGAACAAGTTGTGAAGTTACTGTGGCTTAATGCTTAGCAGCTCAGACAGAGGAGGGTGAGCACTGCTGCCATCCCAGTCTGGCTGTGAGATAAGACATGTTCTCTTCTGTCCATCGTCACCTGTTCCTTGCATTGTCTGTGAGAGGTAGGCAAGTCACATTATCTGGCTGCTTCAAACATCTGTCTGTAAAATGAGTGATGCATCCTTTCTCTTCATATTTTGTTCTTAGAATTTATACTAGATACGCAAAATGCACTTACATGTGCTAGAAGCGTATGATACAATGGAAGGGGTCTTGGTAGCTGTTCATTTGGACTGGGGCTACTACCTCAAGTAAACATCAAAGAATTCCTCTTTTTAGGAGTTTTTTAGCAGCTACAAGTATTGTGTATACAACTGTGTATACAATACTTAGAATTGACAATACCTTATATAAGTAAGATTAATACTTTGTATTATGAAGCCAGGCATTCAGGTTATTGGTTATATTTAATTATATATATTGGTTATTCAAAATGTAGTTGGTCTAAAGCAAAAAAAAACCCCACAAAATATTGTTTCTGAGAATGCAGAGGAAAGGTTTCTTAATATTTAAAAATACATTGCAATGCAACTGCCCTGGGAATGTTATAATATCTGGGTTTTGGATCAGAGGTTGAGGGTTTTTTAATTTTCTTTTGCTTTTATTTTCTTAGAGAAGCCTTGCTGCATCTTTATTCTATCTCTGTGAAAACTTGCAAGGAATGGCAAACTTTTAGAAAGTGGTTTTGAACATTTTCTTTAAAGACAGATTGTTGTAGCACCAAAATTCTGAACATTTCACGTGCAGCTCCACTTTTTCAGCCATTGTAGCAAGGGGTGAGGTACTTAAATTTTGTATCATGGCTGCTGGGCATCAAGTCAATGATGAAAGACTCAGGTGAGAAGGGGGAATGCTTCCTTCTGCTCTTGATTCTCTGCCAGGATGAAAGGCTTGAGACAGAGTGGGAGCTGTCTGCTTTGTGTTACAGGAGGTGTAGGAAAACGTGATGGGCAGAGGCAACGAAGAGGTAGAAAGGGATAAGTGAGGAAGAGTGGGAAGAAAAGGTTGCATGAAGGAATTGAGGGTGATGTAGAAACAACTGGTTATAAACGAAACCTCCCTTTTTAGGCCAGCTTTCCCTGTTTCACATTTTTGCTCTCAAACTACAGCACCTGCAAAAGAACATTATATAAAAAACAGAAGAGGCTGTTCACTGGCCCTTAACCCCTGCTACTTATTGACCAACATCTGGGGGGGAGGGATGTAAAGGTTTACATGAAGTTTTGTCACGCACAGCCCTCTCAGCTACCACCTGTGTCTGCTGTTGCAGGAGCATGGGTTTATTTCACAGGGCTCCTCCTTTGAGACGTATTCCACAACCCCTAGTTCAAAACATGCTGTACTAGACTGTAGTGTCCTTGAGAGAAGGCATTCTTCTAGCTTTGTTGTCCTCTTTAGAAACCCATGGGCCAGTGTTAATCAAATCTGTCACGGGGATAGAAGTTTCAAAGAGAAACTAATTCTAGTTAATGCTAGCTAAGTCTTGTCACTTGTTGTCTGCAAATTATTAAATTGTAGAAATTTTGTGTAAGAGAACAGTCTCATGCCCTGACAACAGAAAAAAATACTGTTGGTGTTTAAATAATTTGACAACAGCCACGTTGTTTGGGATGTGCTGGGATATAAACTTAAGATAGGGAATGCTAGAACAAGGAATCTGTGGCACCTCATTTGTACAGTGTTTGTAGTGTTGTACAAGGCTCTTGTAGAACAGTTAGGTGTTTTCCTATATGCCCATCTTCAGACTTTCAGGTGTGTTGCTCAGCAGGTCAGTGCTGTCAGTGCTCAGCCTAAGTTTTGAAACTATACAGTCCTATATTGATGCAAAACAGCCTTAGAACCTTGACAGCCCACAATATCATAATCTCATTTCAGGTGACAGCATTAGCTTTGGTGTCTGTTTCCCATTTTGCAAATTTGGAAAATAATCTTCCTTTGCAGAATTTCTATGAAGATTTCACAGGACTGCTTTGAAGATTGATTTTCTAATGATTTTGAAGCCTTTAGTCTGGTAAAAATATCTTAAGGATTTGTGTAGTATTTGTGAATTCAGTGTTGTATAATGTTGTTATAAAGCAAAAAATATACAAGATGTAGTAGACATGGAGACTCATTTAGTATGGAAATGAAAAAAAGCCACTGCTGGAATGAGGCCACTCCAGAAAAATCAGTATGTCTGTGTGATTCTATAGGAAGTTCAGAAACTGGACACAGCCTTTAGGATCTCCCCAAGGCCTGGAAATGACTGCTAGAACACTAAGTGATGTCCAGCAAAGATGATCTAGCTTCTCTTTCTGCAGCTCACCTACCTGATGCTATACTCACCACTGCTTGGGTGGGAAGCAACTGGCCCCACTTAATCTGTATCTGCCAGTCCTGGTAGTTTGATCTTTGTTGTGGACAGGGGAAGAGATGTCCTGATGTCCCTGGAAACGGTGACAAGGATCAGATATTACAGCCAGCTATCATAGGTGCTGAAACTCGACCAAAATTTGCATTGCCTTCCAGTGCACCAGCTCCACTGTCAATCAGCTGCATGGGGGATGCTGATTTTAGTTTTTATGAACAGCTTGCTTTCTGGAATCCTTAATTTTTGAGCGCTCAGGTGTGCAATATTAAATGTCCTTATAGTTCTTAGTGTAGCTCTGTGTGCGTCTGTTATCTGAAGTGTATTTGATAATATTGTGTGTCACAAGCAGGTAATTTATTTATTGGGGAAAGGAACTTCTAGGGGGAAGAAGGAGGGTAAGATTTTGTCTTCTATAATTACATTAGCAGTGATGTGATGACTCGCTTTCATTTATTTTTGCCAGGTATGGCTGGTATGGCTGTGTAGAACTTTTATGTACTAGAATTAAGTACACTCTAGGAAATGGTTCTATATTAAAAAGTCATTTAACACAACAGTTTTATTGTCCGCATTGCTAGAAAAAGACTTGGTAGCTCCTGTTTATTTGGTGGATCTTGATACTGTAGACAAACATGAAAGGATTAGGAAAAGTGTTTTTAGTAAGGCAGAAAGTCAAAGTAAAAACCAGAATTCTCAGGAATGCTGAAATAGACATGATCCAAGCTTTTATATTAATTTCCTTCTTTGTTATTAGGCCAGACTTAAGGACGGAGTAGATGTCGCTTACACAATTACTCTACACCAGTGAGTACCTAACGAGTGGGCAACTTCTAGATACTTCTGGAGTTTTTTTGTACTGTCTTGAAAACAATCTGTGTCACATTCTCCCCTCTTTCCCTTCTCTCAGTAATTTGTATGCCATATTGGTAAGATTAGTGAATAAACAATACTGAATTTATGTGTCAATTATATAGAATTGTGCTTTCTATAGTAGGTTAACTTTCACTCCACACATTCATATTTCTTTTTCTCATTTTTCTTCTCTCCCCTTCTGTCTCAGAACAGTGTTTTAGTATTGTGGCTTCTGAGGTTACTATGACTGGACATTTGGCAAGAATGGACAGGGATTGTACTAAGACAGGGAAGCCTTTTAGGTTTTAGTAGTGCTTTGCTCTTCCATTGAAAAGCCACAAATGCAGCTGGAGGTGCCGTAACTTCTCTAATGGGAAAGTGTAGGCAGATATAAACTACCTCAGTCATATCAAAAGTGAAATTTAAACAAAATGCTATGTTTTTTGCTGTAGCTGTTATCTTCCCAGAAAGGAATGGTCAGCCTGACCAGCAGGTATTAAAAAAGGCTGCACTCAGCATGTATTTAGTTTTAGGTTAAGGCGTGCTAGTGTAAGTAAAGAATTTAAGTCTTGTGAGCTGTAACAATCCCTTTTTGGACATAGTGTTGTACCATGTGAGTTGACCTGGCAGATTGTTCTTCTAGTTTATTTGCATTTATCACTCATAATCTCTACCTGTACTGATGTTTGAATCCTTTTAAATGTGCCTTTCAGCTTCCTTAAATTCCATCACATGACTCACAGTTGTACCACTGTGATGGCTGCAAGGTGACAATAGATTTGCTCTTCAGAGGAGGGTTCTTTAATAATACTGGCTAAAACAGCAGCAGAGTACTTCTGTAGTTGCACACAACTTGAAGAGAGTGAGGAATCATTTATGTTCTTTCATACAGTATTTGATACTTTTCTGTCCCTGGAATTATTTGAGGATGAGTCATGAACAGTGGGATTGCAAATCAGAAAGGTCAGAAATAAGGACAGAAAGTGAATTTTTACAAATACCTTTGTTCATAATCTTAAAAGATGTGAACATGAAGGAACAGCTAAAGAACTTCAGAATTAATTTCTGAATAATTTTTCTGTTACAGCTTTTCTTTTTAGTGCAATGTTGAGTAACTGTTTAGAAAATAGAATAAGCTCCCCTTACTCAAAACAGACAATATACCAGAAATGTTAAAGAAACTGCATTCTTTTCAGAACAGAATTTGTTATTATCTACTGTTTTCAATCATAGACTTGAAGCTTCTAAATAACTACTAAATCATTAAAGCTCCTGCTTTATCAGCTTACCTATGTTAAAATAATCTGATTAAAATGTCTCACTTGTAGACCACTAGAACTCTTTTGACGTTTTATATGCCCTATTTCTCAGGTAAAGTCACTGAAAAAGTTAATCCTACAATGGAAACAGATGTGCAGCCAACATTTTTGAAGAGGACTTTCGTTCCTCATTAACAGTGATTGTGCTTGTTTTATTCTCTGTTCTGGCACTGGTACAGTGTGTGATTCATTTTTGTCTCGTGCTAGCTGTAGCAAGGAAACCACACACACATTGCAATGTTACAAGGCTAGAGAAGTACATTTCAGACTGAATATGAAACAATCATCAAGAATATTTATGCATTCTGTTGAAGTTTCACCCTGCATTATAAAGCAGACTTGCAGAAAAAAAACAAAAACACTTGCACAGATGTATTTCACATTTGCTGTAGGCACTTCTGTGCTGCCTGAAGAGTGGAGCTGGTGATAACACTCCATTCTGAAATCCTAAACTCTCATTCAGAGTTTGTTTATTCTGTTTGTTTTTTCCTCCCCACCCAGCCTGAGAAAACTAACACATTTTAAAAATTTCTTTCAGCGGCCAAAAGAAAGATCTGGGTTCAGACTACAGCTTAGGAGTTATACCTGGGTAGTAAAACTTACAGTTCAGGAGAAGCAAGCTGTGATATCAGATTTTCTAAAGAGTAGCTGGCATAATGTGCAGGTATTTTGTACTGATCTGGTCTTGCTGTGGGATAGCAAATACAAATACAGGTTTGTCCAGATCACAGTGCACTAAGTTGGAACGGGATAGTAAGCTGCAGTTAATTCAGTACTGTTTGATAGTGTCACCAGGTTATCTAGAGACAGATGTGGCTCTTTGTGAATATGAAACTTGAAGCTTTTTGTGTTTGGTTTTCATTTAAATGTCAACATCATCTCTGGTTTGTCTGGTGTCTCTGTCAGATGCTCAGTTTTCTTCCCAAGATGATTTTCATTAATGAACAGACCCATGTCAGGGACCATGGAAGCTAAGTATCATTTTCTTTGAGTGTTCAATGCAGATTTATAAAATCCACATTATAAATCTGTTTCAGAAAGCTGTCTTCAGGTGAGGGTTCTGTTTCATCTGGCTCTTGCAGGATGTCAGGTAGAAGCTCTGACTGAAGTGAGGAGCCTTTTATTATAAATGTATGGGGTAGCTGAGAGTAAGGCATGAATCACAGAATTCACAGAATGACTAAGCTGGAAGCAACCTTCAAGATCATCAAATCCAACCCATGCCCTAATTAGACCATGGCACCAACTGCCACATTCAGTCTTAAACACATCCAGGGATGGTGAATCCACCACCTCTCCGGGCAGACCATTCTAATACTGTATCACCCCTTCTGTAAAAAAACCTTTTTGTAATATCCAACCTTTCCCTTGGCACAGCTTAAGGCTGTGTCCTCTCGATCTGTCAATTATTGCCTGGAGAAAGAGACCAACCCCCACCTGACTACACCAACCCTTCAGGAAGTTGATAAGTGATAAGGGATCCTCTGAGTCTCCTTTTCTGTGGGCTAAACAACCCCAGCTCCCTCAGTTGCTCCTCACAGGATTTGTGTTCCAAGCCCCTTACCAGCCTTGTTGCCTCCTCTGGACATGCTCAAGCATCTCAATGTGCTTCCTAAACTGAGATGGTTGCAAGGTCATACTGCTTACAGACTCGAGTGTGAGGATCTGTCACATGAGCCATCACATTTGTGAATGTGCCTTCATGTTTTTGTGTAGATTGCTGAGATTGAATGCTACGTTTCTGAGTAAAAATTCAGAATGTTACTGCTGTTGGATTGGTGCAAAGGTGAGCCCTGGTCACTGTTTTAAAAAAAAAAAAAAAAAAAAAAAAAGAGAGAGACTTCTGAGTTATTTTTAGATATTTTTTTTGTATTAGTGTTCATTCCCCAGGCAGCCAGTGTGAGGTATTCTGCCACCACCATGACCCAGTGTCTGCAAGGCAGTTTCAGCAATCACTTAGTCTTCAGCAATCCGCAGAGTGTACAAACTGTTAGCTTTGGCTCTGGTTTCTGCTTCTAGAATAATTCAAATGTTTCTTACTTGAGGCATCTGGTTTGTTTTTGGAAGGTGGAAAAGAAGGCAGATGCGCTGCTGTCTGCTGTCACTGTGTCTGGGTCGGGCGGTGTGGCCCGAAGGGACAAGGCGTGCCTGGCTGGTGCTGCCTTCTGCCAGCCCGGCCGGGAGGACGCTCCCGGGGCAGGGCTGCACCGCCGCCTTGCTTTGCCTTGCTTTGCCTTGCTTTGCCTTGCTTTGCCTTGCTTTGCTTTGCCTTGCCTTGCCTTGCCTTGCCTTGCCTTGCTTTGCCTTGCTTTGCCTTGCTTTGCCTTGCTTTGCCTTGCTTTGCTTTGCCTTGCTTTGCCTTGCTTTGCCTTGCCTTGCCTTGCCTTGCCTTGCCTTGCCTTGCCTTGCCTTGCCTTGCCTTGCCTTGCCTTGCCTTGCCTTGCCTTGCCTTGCCTTGCCTTGCCTTGCCTTGCCTTGCCTTGCCTTGCCTTGCCTTCCCTTGCCTTCCCTTGCCTTCCCTTGCCTTCCCTTGCCTTCCCTTGCCTTCCCTTGCCTTCCCTTGCCTTCCCTTGCCTTCCCTTGCCTTCCCTTGCCGGCTCTCCGGCCGCCGCTGACCTCTGCGGCTCTTCCGGCCGCTGCTCCGTTCCCTTCCTGCCTGCGCTTGCCAGAGAATTTACCTGAAGCCTGCAAAGCGAGCCGGTCACATGGACAGACTGTGCCAGACACAGCTCTAGTCTCGGGCTGAAAAACTGAATTTGTCCTCCCCCTCTTCCTGCTCTTTTGCATTCGTTTTCCGATTCAGGAATGCAAGCTCTGAGTTCCACGGCACAATGGAGACTTAATGTCACTATTTCTAAAGAGTCTGCTGGCAAGAAAACTCTGACGTCAGCAAAGTTAGGGCGAGGTTTTGCTTTGAGCCTCACATTGAGCCGCTCGCCTCTGGAATAAAGGCATGCTGGAATGGAAACAGTGCTTGGGAGGTGTCACTGGGAGCCGTCCTTGGAGCCTGCTACTCGCTGTATGTCTTTTGTGGGTAGAAAATGTACTTGATAAACTGTGTTTCCTCCCATTTGTTTATTACAGGCATTTCAGAATATTCTGTAAATATTTGTGCCTGATACTATTGGCTGGCAGGACATTGCTTTTAGCATTTTAAACTGCGGTTACAGTAACAGTTCTTTGCTGCTGTTTCAAGTGAAGATATTTTTTAGAGGCAAATTAAATATATTGCTCAAGGACTTACCCCCCCCCCCCCCCCCCCCCCCCACTGCTAACACTAGGTTAAGGTAAGCACAAAGAAAATAAATCAGTAATCATCTGCTACAATTTGAAATTCTTAATGGTTAACTTATAAGTAGAAAGAAAGAAAGGACTCAAAGACACTGAATTTATGAGCCACCAGAGAAACTGGTGTTTTAGATTTAAGATGAACAGAGATTTGACTTTTGTTGTTGCTGATTAAACAAATATCTATGACTTGAAAATAAATATGAAAGCCTGTGTGTTATATTCAGTTTAAGCTACTTGTTTCATCTAAAATTTATCTGCATGCAGATAGCTCAGGAAAGCTATATTAAAGGCCATCAGAGCAGAACTGTGGATGCCACTCTGACAGGATTCAGAGTCAAGCTGTAGGGTTGCAGCTGATTTTAGAAATAAACAAGAAGCATTTTTGTTTGCAAATTGTTTTTTCTGCTTTTTGAAGGAAGAAATCATCTCAACACTGGAGGGCTGGATCTCAGGTTTAGGCTAACAGGTACTCATGGCTGGAGGCAGCATCTTCTGTACTAACTCAGTTTACCAAATGTGATATTTCTGTAGTCTAGGAAGCTTTTAAATCTGACTTAAGGTGTTAGGTTTTTTAAATATTTACTAAAAAGGGTACAGTTGAAGGCATATTACCAGTGTTACTATTTAAAAGCCACAAAGTAAGGTTTTACCTCAGAACCTGAAATAACGCAGGTTTGTTTGAAGACTGTAATTAGGAAGTGTTTAGCTGTTCTAAATAATGGAGAAAATAAGCACAGTAGCTTTTCTAGGAATTGCATTATGCTTGCTTCGTGTTTTCTGCCTGTAATTGTTGGAAATAAATGATGTGTCACAGTCAGTTGCACAAAGGGGCCCAACTAATGATGTTTCTATAATTATGTAGAAAGAGCTGATTAAGATGATGCTTTGGAGGAAAAAAGTAACATCCTGCACAGAAAGGGTAGGTGAATTTGAATGTGAGGGGGTGAATGGAGGGGAAAAGGCTTTGCAATCCCTCCTCAAAAGCACGAGGGCGAGGGAGTTGTAGTTCAGAAGTACTTCTGGTATTGTGTGGCCTGGCAGTGGAGGTGTAATTCACTAATTTAAGAATTAATAGAGTGAGTGAAATAGTGCAGCTACATCTTGACGCACACTCATTTGTCTCACTAAGCACTAAGAACTGCTGTAGCATCCTCAGCTGGCAGAGGAACATCACTGTAGGTCTTCTGCAGTTCTTTTTTGACTTGGTATTCTGTTGGTAAATGTGTGAAACATAGCAGGAAACCTTTGAATGTTGTTTTTTTTTAAATTTGGTGTGAAGCTTTCTGGCCATCCAGAATGTGGTAGCACTGCCAGGGTCTCGTCAGCACTTTGTGACCCAGTGTGTCACCTGACACGAGGCCTCTGGCTAATGCAGCAGCTTGCAGGGGATTCACAAACTCCCCTGTGTTGATTCACGCTTGGACACCATTAACAAGGCAATAAAGCCTAAGAAAGTTTCATAAGATTAAGTCTTTAAAGCCATGAGTGGGTGTGCTTGTGATGACTTTTCTACCTATTTTACGCAGTAGCTGCTTTACATAAAGAAACTCTGCTTACCTTCTCAGTCTGTGTTGATGTCAGTGAAAACTGTTTGGAAAAACTCTCATCAACCTGTCTAAATCCTGCTGTGTGCTGACATAGCATATATTTTAACATAGTATAATGTTGTAGGTGGGATAATGGTGCTGGCAGAATGACTCCTCCTATTGGCATGTATTGTATTTCCAGTATAGGTACAGAAGTAGATGTACTTTAAATGACTGACATTCAGTTTTTTCTTGCTTTGTGCTTTTTAACTAGTGTTTACACTATTTACAGTGCTAGTGGAGTCTGCCTGTAAATGCTGCTAGATCATTCCCCTTCTCTTGTGCTGAGTAGGCTCTGTCTTTTCAGCCTGGTGTTTTTTATTTATTTATTTTCAGCAGGACTAGAACAATCTTTTCCATTAATTCTTTCTTCCAAAGAGACATGGTAAGATTTAAATTTTCACCTAGTGTATTCATAAGCAAAGATATGTGGGTAGTCTATTTGTTTTTGCCTTCCTTTTCTAATGTTCTCCCTTCATTTTACATTAAGTTCAGCTGTGAGATAAGTTTCATGGTACTTCTGCCATTTCCTGACGCCAATGGTTTTTTTGGAGGCAGTGAGTTTCCTGTCTGGAAGCTACAGGCAGTGTTTCTGGCAGGATGGAGTATTTTTGTTTCCCTGGCTAGACCTTTCCATGTCTTTGTTTTTGTCTCTTTTTCCCTCTGTTGTTGTTCTTTTTTTTTTTTTAATCTTGGGCTGTATTTGTTTGATATTGCAGTGGTCAATTTAGACCTATCATTACAAAAAACTGACTTGGTGATTTGAAATAGATCCATGCAGGATTTTTTAGTTAATGTGCTTGACAGAATAAATTAATAGGTCAGGCTGCAGAGAATTGAATGTGTTTTGCTAGGTTTTGACCTAATCTCACCTCTTGAGTGAACAGGAGTGGTTGGTTAGTCTGGTACAACTTTGTACCTGACCTGAGGGCAGTTTCAAAAGTTGTGGCATTAGCCATAACAGAGTTCAGAAAACTCTGTCATAGTTTCTGTCTGTATCCTTGACTTGCTGCTGCTAGAATAGACAGGCATGGATTATTCACTCAGTCATCCAAGCTTTTTTGAAAGTTTTATATTGAATTATATTTACCGAAATTACTAGTTCTCTGTAAAGGGATATCAAAGGAGACCAATGCAGGGCAGTTGTTCAGTTCTCAAGGGCTGAGATGCTGGCAAATTAAGTTACTGTGAGTTGCCACAGTGACTTTCAGGAACTGTGACCAAGTTCTTATCCCCATGGTAAGGTCTCGTTAGTCAGCCTGACCTGATGTAACTGGAAGAATTCAAAACTTTTACTAACTTTTCAGTAACTCCCTTTTAATTAGTTTACTTTAAAAGTTTTATGCAAAACTTTTTTGTTTGGGTTTTTTTTAAATGGTAAAATAGCACCAAATGTTTAAAAAAGTAGTCCATTAATAGCTTCCAGCATTTCTTAGTTGGAGGCAAAACTATTTCAAGATCAGGGGGGTGGGGGAGTGGAATACTGTGTTTGTGGATTGTTTTTCTATATTTTTTCTTTGTCTCCCCTGCCTCCGAAATAGAGGTTGATTATGCCAGAGATAAAACAGAGCTGGAAGATGCTGCCAGTCAGACAGTCAATAATATCTTCCCTCAGTGCAAGACAGAAACTTTGGCTCTTGCTGAATTTAAAAATCATTAGGAGCCAGGAACTGCAATCTGTAACCTCTTTCATATCCCCTCAAGCTGCTGTCTTTGGTATGCTGTTCAAATTCTGTCTATGTGCTCTCTCTGGAACACCTTCTCAAGGTTCCAGATCCCTCTACTACAATATTTATCCCACCTTATATCTTGGTACACTTTATTTGATTTGTTTCTGTAGCGGGGCAGACTTGTAAGCCTGCTTGAATACAAAAGCTTATAGAATTCTGTATGTAGCCATTGCTGTTTGACCAGGCAAAATTACAGACCTGAAATTAAATCTGCTTATTCTGGAAATTTGTTGGTATTGGTTAGTTTCATTTTGGAACAGTTTTGTGTAGGAATGATCTCAGCATTCAGGAGTGTTGCAATGTTTTCCACTTGCAGGATTGGTGACACTGCAGGAAACAAAAACTGTCTTTTGTTATTGCACTGGTGTATGTCTTTATTCTGATTATTTGCAATGTGTAATGTAGAATAAAAAGCAACTGCAGGAACGAAAGTATTAATACAGTTAAGTTGAACCTCTTTTTTGGTACATAGCAGAGGCAACTTGTGCAGTTTTTAAATCCTTTAGCGTTGCTTTCACTTTTCAGACCACTAGCTATTCAAATATTTTAGAACATTACTTATATATCTATATATAGATATGGGTACATAAAAATAAATCTCTCCATGATATACAAAAGTGAAAATACATGCCCATCATTGCACTAAGAGAGTACATTCTAGTTACTTTTGCAAGGAAAGCATTGTCCAAGTGTGAAGATTTTAATGATTAAAGGATTAAAAGAGTTAAACGTCTTGGTGATTTTTGTTTTGCTTCCTTCTTGGTTTTGTTGTGTTTTTTTTTTTTTTTTTTCCCTTTAGTGTTTCCAAGACTTTGGTTTCCTCTTGGCAGAGTTTGGTGTACATTTGTTTGCAGAAGGAACCACAGTGCACAGGAGAAGCTTTTGACACGCAAGTGAGTGCGTGGATGAGCTAAGATTCTCTGCTGAGTTAGATAAGGGAAAATTGCAGAGATCTTATTTGCAACAGACACAGCCCTGCAGATGCACAAATAGAAAGAGTCTCTCCACTGAGTTCGTAGCTTTGGTCGATCACTGCACACAGCATACCCAGATTTAATGCTGCTGGTTTGGAAAATTAACATTTTTAGAGTTTAAGGAATTCTTTCCCTTTTGCCACCAGACCGAGGGAAGCACTTTGAGTGTACTCTCTTCTTTACAGGCATTATCTGCAAGAGGAGCAGTTTTGCCAATCATTTGTTCAGAGACTTTCAGAATGAGTTGACCAGCTTGCAAGACTTCCTTTCCTAATAGCAGCTGTCATGGACACATGATACAGGATGTATTGCTCATAAATTTCTAAGGAAGAAACGTAACTTTTTTTTTAATAAGCTGTTGAAGATTTTTCTAGTTGTCAGGATTGGTTTCTCATGTGCTACATACCATTGTGAATTTTAAACAAAACATTGTATATCAGTTTGATTTGACAATTCTGTAGGCTTCTCTGTATTTTAAATACTGTCAACCTTTTAGTTTTTCATGCCCAGTCAGACTCTTGCAGTCCTTGAGCCCAAGTGGGTTCATAGTCAGTCTGTTTGTGTCATTGTTTTACAAACAATATTGCTTTGTTCTGTAAGTGAAAATAGAATTTCCAGATAATTGACGCAGGACCTTAAGGAAAAATAAAGTGCAGTCAGAACAAACTGAGACATAGTAACAGTGCAGTAGAGATAATTTAATCTCTGCCTCACAAATGCATTTCTCTTAATTCTTGTATGATAGTATCCATGAATATCAGAGGTTTTTAGTAACATTAAGTCATAGAATTATGTGGGTTGCAAGGGATCTTAAAGATCGTCTTGTTCCAACCCCCCTGCCCTGAAGAGCAGGGATACCACGCACTAGATGAGGC
Organism: Poecile atricapillus; assembly: GCF_030490865.1. Taxonomy (NCBI): domain Eukaryota; kingdom Metazoa; phylum Chordata; class Aves; order Passeriformes; family Paridae; genus Poecile; species Poecile atricapillus. The sequence continues at coordinate 132,760,584 of NC_081250.1, read as the reverse complement.
TGGTCAGGGTCCCATCCAGCCTGGCCTAGAACACTTCCAGGAATGGGGCATCCATAGCTTCTCTGGGCAATTTGTGCCGGTGCCTCACTATGCTGAGTAAAGAATTTGTTCCTGACATCTAACCTAAATCTCCCCATAAGAAGTCAGGAGAGACTAATTATTAGAAGACTTTCCCTAAAGTAAACTGACTCTGCATTGTAGAAACTTCCATATGTTAAAGCAACTCCTATTGCTCCTGGAAGACCCTTTGTTCCTCACTTGTCACTGGTCTAATGGCCTACATGTGCCTAGCTGGCTTAGTCCAGAGTTTGACTTCCTCTCAAATTAGGGATAAGGGCCCTACTCTGTTTTGCTTACTGTGCTGATATGGGCATGTCCCAGATCTTGTCAGCACCTTCACTGAGATACTGTGAGCTCCAGTGTGAAATTAGTGAGTGAATGCTTGGTATGGTACTTGCTGGGAACTCTGCTGCCAGTCTTTTGGATTTACGTAAATTAAAGAAGTGGTATTTCACTGCAGCTGTTTTTCTGTCATTTAAAGATGATATGTGAAGTTTAAGTCTTGATATGGCAAATTTTTAGAGGTTTCTCAAAACCTTAATTGTGGATTTGGGAATTCTGTTTTTGGAATAATGGCCTCTGCAGCTATCAATAGTCCATTGTAAGCATAAAGAAATGAGATGTAATTAACTAAATGATCAAGTGATTTTCACTCTGGAAAGGATTTACTAGTAGTAGGAGCAACTCCAGTAACCCTTTTAATAAATGTTCTTTATGCTTTAAGAAACACATTCACATATGTGTCTCTTAGAACAAAGCAGGATAGAAAGTAAGATACCTTCCTGCAAAAATATCTGAAAGATGAGACTTACTTCCATAACATGTGAATTGCCATACTGGTGCCCTTCTTTGAAGGAGAAAAGTCATAATGAAGTAAAATTTACATGAGCGTATGTTTAGCTTTACGTGGTTCAGTTTGATTTAAGTAAATTAACTAAGAGGCTTTGATGACTTTTTTTGCATCCTGTATGTCATATTGTAACAAATCATTGTAAATATTTAATAGGTATCTGTATATCTGAATTTGTGTTAAAAGCTTGAGAAATCTTCTGATACAAATTTGTTAACTTTCTTTTGTAGAATTAACTTTTCAGTTTAATACAAATACCATCAACCCTTTATTTCACCTTTTATTAGAAATCAAAGTTAGAAGATATAAAAAATGCCAGACAAATTAAGTTGAAGTCTCTTAAACGCTACATGGAAAATGTTGGTATTCTTGATCTTATATTATGAAGGGAAGTATACTGAAGGAATCATAAAGGTATTCTGCTAATTGTTGCAGTTAAGCATTTCACCAGCACAGTATGCATTTGCCTAACACAATATGCTGCATCATGTTACCATTAAAGGATTTTATTTTTCATCTTAGTGCATACAAAGGTTCTGCCAGAACCTTTGTTGTTTCAACATAATTTCCATCTGTCTTCTTCCAAGTTGCAAAGTGTTGGTTCTGTTTGTACTTAATCATCTGTAATAAAACCAAATAACAGTCCTAACATGCCCTGACATCATGTGCATTGACATGACTATGGTGAGATGTTTTTAATGGGACAGAGTATTGCAGGAGCACATAGATGTCAAAATTTTGACTTGTGAAAGATGTTAAACTTTTCCAGGCTGCTCATCACTCTTTTAACTCAGCAATGCCAGATGTATACTTGAACCTAAGGCATGTGAAAAGCGAGTAGGGGTATATTCTTTTAGAAATCCTCAGGAAAATGTGTTTGTATTTTTCCGCCTGTTTTAAAAACTGTTGTGGAATGAGCTGACATTTAAAGAATGGCCATTGTAATGAGGTACTTGTTTGCCATTTCAAAATCCTGTGCATTGGTATTTCATTTAGTAGCTTCAGCTTTTGCATATTTTTATTTTACATTTTATTCCACTATGTCTATAGGTCTTAGATCATGGATTAAATGAAAAGGAAAATTTGTTTTTGATGCCTCTTTTAGGTGATTATAGATACTTCTATGTTAAGGACATCACAGCTTAGAAATTTTAGGGTGCTGTGTGATTAACAGGAGATGCTCATTGGAAGAGGGAAGCAGAAATTATCTGTGATGGTGGTTGAAATTCAAGCTCTGAAGGTGTTTTTTACAGCACTTTTTAAGCTGGATCAGTGCATTTTAGAAAGCAGCTAGAGAGTATAGATGTTGGGAATTGAAGATGTCAGAAAGGAAGCTATTAAGAGTCAGTTTTAAACAAGAAGTAGCTTTCAGTATGCTAACAGAGTAGGCACTTGGTTAAATCATTGGAGGAGCAAATGCCTAAGATGAAGAGAGTTTGTTTGGAACAGAAGTCTAGATTTGCCATTTAAACACCAATTACATGAGGGAATATTTAAGGTATTTTAGTGAGGATGTAGTTACATCTATGTTTATGGTGGGTTTTCTCCTTTCCTACCCTGATGTTTAAGCCTGCCTTTGTTTTGCAAACACGTGTGAAGCTGTTTGTCATGATGGCAAAGTGATTTTTTTGCCCCTGTACACCAGATTGAATGTGTAATGGAAGAGCAGGCAGCATGCTGAGCTTGTGCCTCTGATGTGTTTGGAGCATGAGGGAGCTAATCTCCCCCAGCAGCTGTTTATGCAGGTAGGTGTTTGTCACTCTTTTCTTGCAAAATTAACAGGGTTATTCTCAGCTGCACTTAGGGCATTTCCAAAGTGTTTTGAAATCGATGAGAACAGCAAAGATTGTGCCATGGAGAGCCATATTAGAAGATACTCATCGCCCCACTCATCTCTTGAGTTGAAATCTTCTCCTTTCAAAGATTATTCTCGTTCCCTTTCCATCTCCCTCCGTTATATGGTCAGCAATAGCATTTACTTAAAGGAGCATGGTCAAAAAAAACTATTGAAGGAATTTAGCTGGATGCTCATTAGGTTTCCCTAGCAAATAGTTCAGGCAGGGTAGCAGAAGGAACAGATAACAGCTTAATACTGAGCTTTAGGTGAGTTGCAACTGTAAATGTCATTTATACATCTTCAGGTGACAAGGTGGGTTTGTGCTGTGGCAACTGGTGTTTTGTGGTAAGTCTGTGGCACGAGCAGAATGCAAAGCACGGCTGGAATTCGGATTTGTGGTAGGGCTTTGGGCATGGTGGGAAGCCAGAAATACGGTTTTTCTGTAGTCAGTAAGTGCTTTTGAGGAAATGTTGAGAACAGTGATGAAATTAAAAGTTTGAGAATTTATACTCTCTGGTTTTTCTGTTTGCTTGTTGTTGCCCATATTAGTTTCTTCTTTGTGTTGACAGAGTTCATACTGGTCAGTGAAAGTAATGCAAAATCTGCAATATATGTTGCTACAAAATCAGGTTCTTATTGTAACCATGGTTTGTATGTCTCAGCTCATTTCAAGTAGTTGGATTTCAGAGCTTCAGTTTGCACACAGCATATCCCCTTCATGTGGACTCGTTACTGGAATAATATGGCATTGTGTTCTCTGGCTTCACAGAATCAAGTATTTTTTACTTCTTTTTGTCAGCAGAAACATGCAGATACTGTTTTGGGTTGGGCAACATGAGAACTGGCCTGTGCTCCAGATTGCGCTAGTAAAGCTTTTATGGTTTTGTACAGTTCTGATCATTATTAGCATTGTAACATTTGTCTTCATTTTTTCCTCTAATAAATCATATACTGAATTTTTTCACTTAAGCAAAGTCATCTTTGAGCGTCACTAGAATGTCAGTCCAAAATTACTATATAAGGAAGAGCTTGATTTTTAAAACTAGTTTTATGCATTTAAATATAAGGAGCATAATTGATGATTGTCTGAAATATCTGGCAACTTTTCTTTTCAAAAATCCTGTCAAATTTTCCTTAGAAGAGCAGTCTGCTATTTTAGAGAGACTGCATATCAGATCCCATTATGCAGAGAGAGCTATGGGATGTACTGGTCTCTTTTTTTACAGCACGGGAGAGTCTTTGTTTATTTAAAAAGAAAAAAAGTAAAACTGGTTCATCACCAGAACTGCTATTTCTTGATTTTGTACATCTGTTGGAACTGGCAGAAATGCTGTAATACACATTCTTTCCTCTCCAGAGAAAGGGAGGAGGGGAAGGCTTGTAGTCATAGACTTGGCTGTGTTACTGTGTTTACTTCCTACCTTTTTGTATTTGATTCTTAAATACAAACAAAAACAACCCCTCCCCCCCCCCATCCAAAAAAACAACAGACATTTTGCCTGAAATGAATGCTTTGCTTGCTGTTCACCTTGTTCTCAAACTCTCCTAAGTTAGGAGGTTGGCTCTTTCCACTGCCCTGCTAGTATCTGTGTGAACATACCAATGTTAGTAATTATCAAATAATAAAAATGCTTTTAAGGTTATTCTTGCACTTCTGAACATATAAATTTAATTGTCAGCAATGGACTGTATCTGTAGTATGTTTCAGACATGGTCTATCCGTTGTCTATCTATGATATAACACAATACCAAGATCTTGAGAGTAGAATGTCTTCTTCTGTCAAAATTATGGACCAGTTCTTTTCAGTTTCACCTTTTTTTTTTTTTTTTTTTTTTTTTTTTTTTTTTTTTTTTTTAGTTCATTTAATGAGAAACAGTGGCTGCAAAATAATTAAATTTGTTTTGGGAACAGGAGCAGGTAAAGCATGCAAGATAGATTTTATGACTAAAAATGTTCCCCTAGGAGGGAAGGAAGAATATTTTATGTTCTTGAAGTATTTAGACTCTTTATTTGAGACTTTGAGAGTAAGCTAAGATGATTTTTTTTTAATATGTTCACAGTGGTAAGATTTTCCTTTATTAGAAAAAAAAGAGGAAAGAAGAAAGCAGTAATAATTCACCATTTGAAAAACAGAATATGGTGGCTTTTAAATTCTGAAAAAAACCTCTAGGGGCTCAAAGTGTAAGACCTCTTTTTATCAAAACCAGGAGATGTACAGTTTTTTTGGTTAGGGTTTTTGTGGGGGGTTGGGATTAATTTTTCCTTTTTTCTCTTGTCTTTAATTTTTACACTTGAGGAAGGTAGTGTTCTTGTGGAGCACTGCCATATACTGGGTGATGGTCTAAACAGGATAGTGTTGTCTTGGCTACCTGCTGGTACATGCTGCCCAGTGGTGGTGCGAAGAGGGCCCAGCAGTGGGTCTGCTGCAAGCATTGCTCTGGTGAGATGGACAGCCTGTGGGCTATTTCTGTGTTTCCTCTTTGGAGAGGGATTCCTGTTTCCGCTGCTGGTCAGCCGTCCGCTGAAACTTCCCTAGGCTTGACCCAAGCAGTTCAGTAATCCCATTCCGGAGACTACAGCACGTGTTTGGATTTGTGCCCGTCTCTAATGGTTGTGCAGACTGCTTAGCTCTTAGAAACAGAGGCATTAATCTCTACATTCCTTTGTTTCTACCTTTGGACTTAGTTTTAGTATCCAGTTTCTGATTTTATCTTTTGGTGAGGTCATAGAAACCCATTCACACCTCTCTGGGGGATCAGTTGGGAAACACTGAGGAAAGAAAGGATGCTGGCAGTAATTTTGCATGCAGCTTTGCAACGCTGGTGTCACATAAGAAATGCCTTCTCATTCTTCTGTTATAGATGCAGTTCACCAAAAGTTAAAAATATTCCCTTGTAGCTTCCAAGAAGTGGGAATAGTTGCATGTTTGGGTAGAACGTAGTGGTTTTGGTTGGAGATAATTTGCTGCTTTTTCCTCAGAGGAAAATATGAAGAGTTCTTTCTCTCTTCTCACTGTGCAATCGGTTAAGCAGCAGAGAATGGAAAGAAATCCTTGATGTCATCTTGTACGTAGGTAATAACTGAAGCTTGATATGTGATGGGAATCTGGTTTGGGGACTTTTTTTTTCTTCTTTTTTTGTTTTCTTACAGAAATGCATCTGATAAAAAATTCAAATGTTGTCACCTTAACTGTAGTCTTTGCTGTGCCCTTCAACTTCTATATAATCAAGCAGTGTTGGCTGTCACTTATTCTGCAGCTCTGCTGCCTGAAATATTCAGATGCCTTATGCTATAAATATGCATACATCTCTGAAAACCTTCAGATTTTGAGAATATCTTCAGTTGTTTAGCCACAGTGATTTAATTTCTGCTGTCAGTCTAAATGGTTCAAAAAACACTGAGAAATCTTTCATTTAATTAACTGTATTGGATTTATTCTTGACCTTATCGCATGTGCAGAAAATGAAAGGCAGAGAAAACAGAAAAGTCTCTAATGCTGTAAGCCTGTTGCTAAGCTTTATAGAAGAACTTGCAAATTTACTTAGTTGTCGCCTTGAGTTCTGGTAATTTCTACACATTCATCAGCACATGCACACTATTTCCCTTGGGGGAGCAGGGGAGTGCAGATGCCATTCTCTGCACTGATTAAGTGTAACAAAGATAGTCCTTGACCAGAAGGAAATTTCAGGCTTGTTAAGATAAGAAGGATGTGAAGGCTAGAAAAAGCTGACAGAAAGTGGTATTGGGTCAGATGGTGAGGAAAAGATGGTAGTAATAGGAATAACAGGTCACTAGAGTGCTGTGACCTTTCAGAGCCAATAGTGATAGTTGTGATTCTAATCCTGCTTTTTTTTTCATCTCTCCTCCTAATGCAGGGAGTTCTTCTGAAGAATTTGCTGGAAGCAAATATATGTGAATTTTCTGCATGAAGACTCTCAAACTGGATTACATAATAATATGCCTGTATCCTCTGCCTCTATTTGATCTTTAAAAATGATTAGGATTGTATATGAAATTTAACCTCTTTCTGATGAGTGACCTAGACATGAGTTTACATCGGCAAATGGGCTCTGATCGGGACCTGCAGTCTTCTGCTTCCTCTGTGAGCTTGCCATCAGTTAAAAAGGCACCAAAGAAAAGAAGAATTTCATTGGGCTCGCTTTTTCGGAGAAAAAAAGACACGAAACGCAAGTCTAGGGATTTAAATGGAGGTGTTGATGGAATTGCAAGTATTGAAAGTATTCATTCAGAAATGTGTACAGACAAGAACTCTGTTTTCTCCACATGTACCTCGTCTGATAACGGAACAACCTCTAGCAGCAAACCAAGTGGAGACTTCATGGAATGCCCCTTGTGCCTTTTGCGGCACTCCAAGGACAGGTTCCCAGAGATAATGACTTGTCACCATAGATCTTGTGTGGATTGCTTGCGTCAGTATCTCCGGATAGAAATCTCTGAGAGCAGAGTTAATATTAGCTGCCCAGAATGCTCAGAACGTTTTAATCCTCATGATATTCGTTTGATATTAAATGATGACATCTTGATGGAAAAATATGAAGAGTTTATGCTTAGGCGGTGGCTGGTTGCGGATCCTGATTGTAGGTGGTGCCCAGCTCCAGATTGTGGGTATGTATTTTTCCTATATTTGCAAAAAAGAGACAGTGTAAATACATAATTTTCATAGCATTATGATTTTTAAAAAGTTACTTGCTTTAGCGTTGTTACACTCGTTACAGTTGTAGGAGTAGGTAGCAGGCAGAATTCTCTTTAGTTAAAAAAAAGACAAGAAATCAAAACAAATGAAAATGAAAACAACAATAAGAACTACCCCAAGCCACATCCACCTCCCAAAATAAAATGCTTTCTCAAGTAGGTTCTTCTTTTTTTTCTGCCCAAAGGGAATTTCAGCAATGTCAAGCAACTTTTATTGGTAGATACCTGCCATTTATTTACAGCAAGCAAAAGAAATTTAGATGTTGCACTGCCAAGGCAATGGTACAAAGCTCAAACTAAAGACAATTGAAAATTTGGTGACTAACTTAATTTGTTAAAACATAGTGGGTAATTTGACTTTTTAACTGTGAAAAATGATTTAAGCTTTTATTTGGATTAAAAGGCCTCTCCTGCTTCAGATATCTTCCATCTTGTGGCTGGTTGAGACAGTACTTGTTGCCTGTCAGCAGGATTCTGATGTAGGATAATCAGCTTGTTCCTGCTTATTATGTGGGGAACGTAATGTTTTAACTTTGCTTTAATACTTTAAACAGTTCTAAAAGCGTGCTGAATTCTAAGTAGGCTGAACACCACTGAGCAGCAGCTCATCATGCTTTTGTGCTGCTGGTGTGTCATTCTTCAGCAAGCTGCTTTCTTAGAGATTGTTTGTGTTATAATACTGCTTAAAGATTGTAGGCATGGCTGCAGTCCAGATGTGCAGTGCACACTAAAAACTCAGAGGCTGACAGCTCTGTTTCAAAGCCTCACAGACGAGCAATAAGTAGAGTGAAGAAAAGGAAGAATGTTGCAGGAAAACAAGCAAGATAGAACTTACTGGTAGGTAGATTAAACAACTCCAATATTAATAACCAGATGCTTAATGTTTAGGACTTATTTCAAATACAGTTTTGCTTTCATACTTTGAAAGAAACAGAATTTGCTAATGTCAAAAGCAGGGACTGGAAAGGTTTAATATCCAGTCCAAAGTGGATGGCATTGCTCTGGCATAGTTTGACAACAGAAGGAAAATAACTTGAGGGACGTTTTGGTTGCATGAGCTTGTAACAAAGTCATATGGACAAAGCCAGTACAGTTTACTCTTAATATTTTGGTACTGCAAAAGAAAACAACCACTAGAAGGTATTATGTGATAGGCAGAAGTATGCTTTGCCCTGAGTTTTTGTGTTAAAAACAGTTATTCAAGCTGAGGAGAAGTGTTTAAGACTTGTCAAACTGTTTTCTATTAAACCATGTTTCAGTGTTTCAGATACATTTTTAGTACTAATTAAGTAGACTAAGGCAGATTTGTTTAACCTGTTTTGGTTTTTATGCTTCAGTTTTCTTACCTGTTTAAAAAAGAAAAATCCTAAGTATCTTTTAGTGGCCAGAAACTGTGGTGATAATTGCTATGGTTTCACCATTATAAAAATAAAAAGTGGGTCTTCAGAGCAAAGTTAAAGTTCGATGCAGTCATGTGGGAACACAGCAATGCCTTGGTGTGCAGCAAGTATTTCAGTCATTTCTCCAGAACTGCTTGTTGCATGCTCCATACTCTGGAGGGCAGTCCTGTGGAAAATACAGTATATTGCAAGGCAGATAAACTCTGCCAATGTCTCTGTGAAGGGAACAAACTTGCACTGCATGGGCAACCTTACGTTGCACTTTTGATACCGTTATTTTTCCTAATATACTTAAAGTGGCAGGGAAACGCTTCACAGTGATAGATGAATTCTGCTTTTAATGCACAGATAGTGCCTCCTCACTGAATGCTCATTACTAGTTTAAAGTGGAATAAAGTTGTCTACTTGGGTACTTCTCAGGAGGGTCACTGATTCTGGTTGTCTTGCTAAACAAACAAGAGCTCTTGCAATCATGTTTTGTCTTTTTCCCATCCTTCTCCTGATTGTTTTGAAACCTTCAGAACCCTTAGATAGCAGGCATTGAGAATTCAGCAAAAGTTAATCTAAGTAATTTAGGGGAAAGAGACTTCTTGAACTGCAGAAAGACCATCAGTAGTGCCTCCAGCAAGAGTAGTACCTGTGTAGGAATCCTCCAGTTAAATTTTTAAATTTGGCTTTCAGGCAGCCACCACAGCACTGTCTGACAAGTCTGTATGTGCCCAATTGAGGGAAGGCACACAGAGGGAGGTAGGAAGAAGTGGGAGTGGTGTGGAAAGTAGCAATGGGGATTTGATATTGTGGTGGAGCTTAGCAGAAAGATGAGGAAAGAAACTGTACAGGTGTGAGGTTTAGGGAAGCAAACACTACTCAGACTTCCATAGAAGAGCCTTTGCTAACAAATGCTGTTCAGAGGTGATGCATGACATACAGTACACACAACTTCAGATCAGCAGGCATTTACTCTAATAATTATATGGTGCAACAGTAGTCACAGTTTCTAATTGTTTTGGCAGCTAATCCAGTTGTACAATATGCAATTAAAGCTGAGGGTTTTTTTTTTTCTTTTTCTGAGCAGTTTTTGAAATGCAGTACTGACTGAATGCATTAGGGCTATGACCTTTTAGCATGGATCAAATATTTCATGAAGGAGCTGGATGGAATGCATTTACTAAATTTGCAATTAACCCCAAAGTAGGAGAGGTACAATAACTTCATAGGGTAGCATAATTTCCTGAAGTTGACTTTAAGTTTAGAAACAAGTACTGTAATAAATAGGAAATTGGTGTGAAATGGAGCATTATGGTAGGAAGAAATTACTGCACAAATAGGTAAAAAATGGATAGTGCACAACAGTGCTTCAGCTTTTCTCAACATTGATCAAACACCCTTTGTAGTATTGTTTCAGGATTCAGGCATCACGCTAAGTCAAAAATCTAGACCAGATAAAGAGCAAATAATTATAAAAACTTTGATCCCTGAAATGAAAAAATGGAGGGAAACTAGATCAGTCTGTTAAAATACTGGATTTTGTTTTTGTTTTTTTACATCATTGGTCTCCTAGGTTCTAAGGAAACAACAATTACTAGTTGAGAAGTAAAAAATTATTTTTCCTCCTGTTTCAACTCTGTTTGGGTAAAAACAAGTCCTAGGTACAGCAAAACATGAACCAAACAGATCTTGAAACAAAGTTATCTGCAGTGCCAAGTGTCACAGTGGAGAATTTCTTATCCTCCCAACAGCAGAACTGCAGATCAGTTTGGAGGAGAACCTCTGGTGCAGCAGCTCTGCCCTGGATGGGCTGCCTGAGCTGAGGGGTCTCCTGCACTAGAGCATCCCAGTGACAGAACGGTGCATGCCACTGGCACCACTGACTTTCTGACCCTGGGCTGCTTCATCTGCAGCTTCTGTTGCAAGCTCAAATGCATCCCGATTGTGGTTGTTACCTGAAACACTGCCTGAAACACTGCACAGGTCTGGGCCAGCAGTGGCTTGATAAGGAGATGCTGTCACATAGGTTATCTTTCCCTGGGGAAGGAGCACTGATGGGAAACCTCATGAACCTTCTCCTAGACCAATATCTTTACATTCTGTTTTTCATACCAGTTCTCCAGTGTAATTTTAACAAGCATTACTGAATCAATATTCCAAATGTGTTCTGTCTTTTCTTCTGTTTGAATTATTTAATGGTTTTGCTCCGAAATTGTATTGCTGACATCATTAGAAGAGAGCAGCGATTCCTAAATTTTAATACCTTTATCAAGCAAAAAGCAGATCATGCAAGAATACATTTTCTTGATCCATCTTTTCACTGTGCAGCTTTCAATTAATTGCTCACTGCCTCTGGTTTTTGTTTTACTGGGTATTACTTTGAGTTTTGTTGGTTGTCCCTTTTCTCAGCCTAAACAAGGACTTCAGGCTTTCTCCTTTAAAAAGGATGCAAATGTTAAAATTAAACCTGTAATCCTGTACGGCTTAAACTGAGATTTGCTCTGGTCTAAAAAGTTACTTTCTAAAGGTGTGCCAAATACATCAATCCCAATTAGGGCATGCTTTCAGGGATATGCCCATGCTTTACTAGTGATAGGAAGGCAGCAGGATATAAATTGATAGTTTATTCTGTGTCTTAGACTTGAGATTTTTTTGGTCTAACATTAGCAAGCTGTGAATGTATCCTTGTATGTTGAAGAAGTGTTTGGATCAGAGTCTCTTTGTGTACATGCAAAGCAATTATCTCTTCAGTTTGCAGAAAGTGGGGGAAATGAAGCTGATTAACTTGGCAGCAATATAGAAGAGTCTAGCAATTATTGAAATAAATCTCTACTTGGAAAGCAAGAAATATTTGTAAACAGACAAGCATGTATCTCATTTGTAACTGCATCATCTGTAAGTTAAACATTGAAAGTCCTATTTGTTTGCAAGATTTCCTCAGTAGGAACGTCAAATATGCTGTTTTAAAACAATAATGGAAGGGGTAGGATTTGCATTAATTTTGCAGCGTTTCAGATCTAGCTATGTAAATAAAAATAGCTAAATTTTAAGATAGGCTTGTGAGTGGGAATATTTTAAAAGTATCATTACTAATAAATAATATTTTGAATTAATTTATGCAACTGCTATAAAATGGACAGGGGCTAAAATTAAACAGTCTTTTAGAATGAAATTACATTAATTTGAACAGACAGAAGCTTAAGTTTTGTTGCATTTATAAACCTCTTGAAGTCTACTCAGGGACCCTGCTCATGTGAATAAAACCATACATCTGTTTTGAATGTTCATACCAGTAGAATTAGTATATTTAAAAGAAAGCAATTGCATAAAATCATTGGAAAAAGCTACAATGGGTATGAATTAGTAAACATGTGTACATATGTTTGTATTTACTGTTAATATAAACACATTGTGTTTATATCACGTGAACTTTGAAATGCAGGTCTAATGAAGGAATAGTTTGTCAACTTCAACTCTCATTGTATAGAACTGTTCATGTGCTGTCTGATTACAAATTAGTGTAACAGTTTTGTAGGTCTCAACATTCTTGGAGGTGTTTTGCTCTGTAGTATTGTCAGAGTAAAGGTGGCATTGAGGCCTGAACTCTTAGCAACTTTTG